>NC_052664.1:13722404-14350480 GCF_016802725.1 Solenopsis invicta
GAAATTCGGAAAAAATCAATTTTACTAAAAAATTTCGAACTTGACTGATATAACTCCTTCGTCTTGCACTTTAGAGATTCGATCTATTATGATAAAAGTTAGAACTCTTCTGGGGGCTATAAAAACATAGAGATATTTGAGAAATTCGCAAAAGTTTTACTCAAAAATTTCGTACTTTGATTGATATAACTCTTTCGTTTTTCACTTTAACGATTTGATCCATAATGATAAAAGTTAGAACTCTTCTCGGGGCTATGAGAACATAGAGATATTAAAGAAATTCGCAATAACAATTTTACTCAAAAATTTCGAAATTTGACTGATATAAGTCTTCCCTTTTTCACTTCAACAACTCGATACATCGTGATAAAAGTTACAACTCTTCTGTGGGCTATCAGAACACAGAGATATTGGAAAAATTCGGAAAAAAACCAATTTTACTCAAAAATTTCGAACTTTGACTGATATAACTCTTTCGCCTTGCACTTTAGCGATTCGATCTATTATGATAAAAGTTAGAACTCTTCTGGGGGCTATAAAAACAAAGAGATATTTGAGAAATTCGCAAAAAAGTTTTACTCAAAAATTTCGTACTTTGATTGATATAACTCTTTCGTTTTTCACTTTAACGATTTGATCCATAATGATAAAAGTTAGAACTCTTCTCGGGGCTACGAGAACACAGAGATATTAAAGAAATTCGCAAAAAAAATTTTACTCAAAAATTTCGAAATTTGACTGATATAAGTCTTTTCTTTTTCACTTCAACAATTCGATACATCGTGATAAAAGCTACAACTCTTCTGTGGGCTATCAGAAAACAGAGATATTGGAAAAATTCGGAAAAAAACCAATTTTACTCAAAAATTTCGAACTTTGACTGGTATAACTCTTTTGTCTTGCACTTTAGCAATTCGATCTATTATGATAAAATTTAGAACTCTTCTGGGGGCTATAAAAACACAGAGATGTTTGAGAAATTCGCAAAAAAGTTTTACTCAAAAATTTCGAAATTTGACTGAAATAAGTCTTCCCTTTTTCACTTCAACAATTCGATACATCGTGATAAATGTTACAACTCTTCTGTGGGCTATCAGAACACAGAGATATTGGAGAAATTAGGAAAAAAACTAATTTTAGTCAAAAATTTCGAACTTTGACTGATATAACTCTTTCGTCTTGCACTTTAACGATTCGATCTATTATGATAAAAGTTAGAACTCTCCTGGGGGCTATAAAAACACAGAGATATTTGAGAAATTCGCAAAAAAGTTTTACTCAACAATTTCGAAATTTGACTCATATAAGTCTTCCCTTTTTTCCTTCAACAATTCGATACATCGTGATTAAAGTTACAACTCTTCTGTGGGCTATAAGAACACAGAGATATTGGAAAAATTCGGAAAATAACCAATTTTACTCAAAAATTTCGAACTTTGACCGATATAAATCTTTAGCTTTGCACTTTAGCGATTCGATCTATTATGATAAAAGTTAGAATTCTTCTGGGGACTATAAAAACATAGAGATATTTGAGAAATTCGCAAAAAAGTTTTAATCAAAAATTTCGAACTTTGACTGATATAACTCTTTCGTCTTGCACTTTAGCGATTCGATCTAATATGATAAAAGTTAGAACTCTTCTGGGGGCTATAAAAACACAGAGATATTAAGGAAATTCGCAAAAAAAATTTTACTCAAAAATTTCGCAATTTGACTGATATAAGTATTCCCTTTTTCACTTCAACAATTCGATACATCGTGATAAAAGTTACAACTCTTCTGTGGGCTATCAGAACACATAGATATTGGAGAAATTCGGATAAAAACCAATTTTACTCAAAAATTTCGAACTTTGACTGATATAACTCTTTCGTCTTGCACTTTAGCGATTCGATCTATTATGATAAAAGTTAGAACTCTTCTGGGGGCTGTAAAAACACAGAGATATTAAGGAAATTCGCAAAAAAAATTTTACTCAAAAATTTCGCAATTTGACTGATAGAAGTCTTCCCTTTTTCACTTCAACAATTCGATACATCGTGATAAAAGTTACAACTCTTCTGTGGGCTATCAGAACACAGAGATATTGTAGAAATTCGGAAAAAAACCAATTTTAATCAAAAATTTCGAACTTTGACTGATATCACTCTTTCGTCTTGCACTTTAGCGATTCGATCTATTATGATAAAAGTTAGAACTCTTCTGGAGGCTATAAAAACACAGAGATATTAAGGAAATTCGCAAAGAAATTTTACTCAAAAATTTCGCAATTTGACTGATATAAGTCTTCCCTTTTTCACTTCAACAATTCGATACATCGTGATAAAAGTTACAACTCTTCTGTGGGCTATCGGAACACAGAGATATTGGAGAAATACGGAAAAAAACTAATTATACTCAAAAATTTCGAACTTTGACTGATATAACTCTTTCGTCTTGCACTTTAGCCATTCGATCTATTATGATAAAAGTTAGAACTCTTCTGGGGGCTATAAAAACACAGAGATATTAAGGAAATTGGCAAAAAAAATTTTACTCAAAAATTTCGCAATTTGACTGATATAAGTCTTCCCTTTTTCACTTCAACAATTCGATACATCGTGATAAAAGTTACAACTCTTCTGTGGGCTATCAGAACACAGAGATATTGGAGAAAATCACGAAAAAAGTTTTACTTAAATATTTCGAACTTTGACTGATATATGACATCGATTTTCGAAAAGAGAAATTCACAAAAAAAATTTTACTCAAAATTTCGAACTTTGACTGATATAAGACTTTCGTTTTTCACTTTAGCGATTCGATCCATCATGAT
This sequence comes from Solenopsis invicta, assembly GCF_016802725.1. Classification (NCBI taxonomy): domain Eukaryota; kingdom Metazoa; phylum Arthropoda; class Insecta; order Hymenoptera; family Formicidae; genus Solenopsis; species Solenopsis invicta. The sequence continues at coordinate 13,725,223 of NC_052664.1, forward strand.
AATAGTTAGAACTCTTCTGGAGGCTATCAGAACACAGAGATATTGGAGAAAATCACAAAAAAAATTTTACTTAAATATTTCGAACTTCGACTGATATAAGTCTTCGATTTTCGAAAAGAGAAATTCACAAAAAAAATTTTACTCAAAATTTCGAACTTTGACTGATATAAGTCTTTCGATTTTCGAAAAGAGAAATTCACAAAAAAAATTTTACTCAGAATTTCGAAATTTGACTGATATAAGTCTTTCGATTTTCACTTTAGCGATTCGATCCATTATGATAAGATTTAGAACTATTCTGGGGGCTATCAGAACACAGAAATATTGGAGAAATTCGCAAAAAATATTTTACTCAAAATTTCGAACTTTGACTGATATAAGACTTTCGTTTTTCACTTTAGCGAATCGATCCATCATGATAAAAGTTAGAACTCCACTGGGGGCTATCAGAACACAGAGATATTAGAGAAAATCGCAAAAAAAATTTTATTCAAACATTTCGAACTTTGACTGATATAAGTCTTTCGTTTTTCACTTTAGCGATTCGATCCATCATTATAAAAGTTAGAACTCTTCTGGAGGCTATCAGAACACAGAGATATTGGAGAAAATCACAAAAAAAATTTTACTTAAATATTTCGAACTACGACTGATATAAGTCTTCGATTTTCGAAAAGAGAAATTCACAAAAAAAATTTTACTCAAAATTTCGAACTTTGACTGATATAAGTCTTTCGATATTCACTTTAGCGATTCGATCCATTATGATAGAAGATAGAACTCTTCTGGGGGCTATCAGAACACAGAAATATTGGAGAAATTCGCAAAAAATATTTTACTCAAAATTTCGAACTTTGACTGTTATAAGACTTTCGTTTTTCACTTTAGCGATTCGATCCATCATGATAAAAGTTGGAACTCTTCTGGGGGCTAACAGAACACAGAAATATTGGAGAAATTCGCAAAAAAAATTTTACTCAAATATATCGTACTTTGACTGATATAAGTCTTTCGTTTTTCACTTTAGCGATTCGATCCATCATGATAAAAGTTAGAACTCTTCTGGAGGCTATCAGAACACAGAGATATTGGAGAAATTCGCAAAAAAATTTTACTCAAAGATTATGAACTTTGACTGATATAAGTCTTTCGTTTTTCACTTTAGCGATTCGATCCATCATTATAAAAGTTAGAACTCTTCTGGAGGCTATCAGAACACAGAGATATTGGAGAAAATCACAAAAAAAATTTTACTTAAATATTTCGAACTTCGACTGATATAAGTCTTCGATTTTCGAAAAGAGAAATGCACAAAAAAAATTTTACTCAAAATTTCGAACTTTGACTGATATAAGTCTTTCGATATTCACTTTAGCGATTCGATCCATTATGATAAAAGATAGAACTCTTCTGGGGGCTATCAGAACACAGAAATATTGGAGAAATTCGCAAAAAATATTTTACTCAAAATTTCGAACTTTGACTGTTATAAGACTTTCGTTTTTCACTTTAGCGATTCGATCCATCATGATAAAAGTTAGAACTCCTCTGGGGGCTATCAGAACACAGAGATATTAGAGAAAATCGCAAAAAAAATTTCTTCAAAAGTTTCGAACTTTGACTGATATAAGTCTTTCGTTTTTCACTTTAGCGATTCGATCCATCATGATATAAGTTAGAATTCTTTTGGGGGCTATCAGAACACTGAAATATTGGTGAAACTGGCAAAAAAGTCTTACTCAAAAATTTCGAACTTTGACTGATATAAGTCTTCCGTTTTTCACTTTAGCGATTCGATCCATCATGATAAAAATTGGAACTCTTCTGGGGGCTATCAGAACACAGAGATATTGGAGAAAATCGCAAAAAAAATTTTACTCAAAAATTTCGAACTTTGACTGATATAAGTATTTCTATTTTCGAAAAGAGAAATTCACAAAAAAAATTTTATTTAAATTTCGATTTTGACTGATATAAGTCTTTCGATTTTCACTTTAGCGATTCGATCCATTATGATAAAAGTTAGAACTCTTCTGGGGGCTATCAGAACACAGAAATATTGGAGATATTCGCAAAAAAAATTTTACTCAAAATTTCGAACTTTGACTGATATAAGTCTTTCGTTTTTCACTTTAGCGATTCGATCCATCATGATTAAAGTTGGAACCCTTCTGGGGGCTATCAGATCACAGAGATATTGGAGAAAATCGCAAAAAAATTTTACTCAAAAATTTCGAACTTTGACTGATATAAGTCTTTCGATTTTCGAAAAGAGAAATTCACAAAAAAATTTTACTCAAAATATCGAACTTTGACTGATATATGTCTTTCGATTTTCACTTTAGCGATTCGATCCATCATGATATAAGTTAGAATTCTTCTGGGGGCTATCAGAACACAGAAATATTGGTGAAACTGGCAAAAAGTTTTACTCAAAAATTTCGAACTTTGACTGATATAAGTCTTTCGTTTTTCACTTTAGCGATTCGATCCATCATGATAAAAGTTGGAACTCTTCTGGGGGCTAACAGAACACAGAAATATTGGAGATATTCGCAAAAAAAATTTTACTCAAATATATCGTACTTTGACTGATATAAGTCTTTCGTTTTTCACTTTAGCGATTCGATCCATCATGATAAAATTTAGAACTCTTCTGGAGGCTATCAGAACACACAGATATTGGAGAAATTCGCAAAAAAATTTTACTCAAAGATTATGAACTTTGACTGATATAAGTCTTCTGTTTTTCACTTTAGCGATTCGATCCATCATGATAAAAGTTGGAACTCTTCTGGGGGCTGTCAGAACACAGAGATAAGGGAGAAAATCGCGAAAAAAATTTTACTCAAAAATTTCGAACCTTGACTGATATAAGTCTTTCGATTTTCGAAAAGAGAAATTCACAAAAAAAATTTTACTCAAAGATTTCGAACTTTGACTGATATATGTCTTTCGTTTTTTCTTTGGCGATTCGATCCATCATAATAAAGGTTAGAAATCTTTTGGGGGCTATCAGAACACAGAAATACTGGAGAAACTGACAAAAAAATTTTACTCAAAAATTATGAACTTTGACTGGTATAAGTCTTTCGTTTTTCACTTTAACGATTCGATCCATCATTATAAAAGTTGGAACTCTTCTGGGGGGTATCAGAACACAGAGATATTGGAGAAAATCGCAAAAAAATTTTACTCAAAAATTTCGAACTTTGACTGATATAAGTCTTTCGATTTTCGAAAAGAGAAATTCACAAAAAAAATTTTACTCAAAATTTCGAACTTTGACTGATATATGTCTTTCGTTTTTTACTTTGGCGATTCGATCCATCATAATAAAGGTTAGAAATCTTCTGGGGGCTATCAGAACACAGAAATACTGGAGAAACTGACAAAAAAAATTTTACTCAAAAATTTCGAACTTTGACTGATATAAGTCTTTCGATTTTCGAAAAGAGAAATTCACAAAAAAAATTTTACTCAAAGATTTCGAACTTTGACTGATATATGTCTTTCGTTTTTTACTTTGGCGATTCGATCCATCATAATAAAGGTTAGAAATCTTCTGGGGGCTATCAGAACACAGAAATACTGGAGAAACTGACAAAAAAAATTTTACTCAAAAATTTCGAACTTTGACTGATATAAGTCTTTCGATTTTCGAAAAGAGAAATTCACAAAAAAAATTTTACTCAAAATTTCGAACTTTGATCGATATAAGTCTTTCGATTTTCACTTTAGCGGTTCGATCCATCATGATAAAGGTTAGAACTCTTCTGGGGGCTGTCAGAACACAGAAATAATGGAGAAATTGGCAAAAAAGTTTTACTCAAAAATTTCGAACTTTGACTGATATAAGTCTTCCGTTTTTCACTTTAGCGATTCGATCCATCATGATAAAAGTTGGAACTCTTCTGGAGGCTATCAGAACACACAGATATTGGAGAAATTCGCAAAAAAATTTTACTCAAAGATTATGAACTTTGACTGATATAAGTCTTCTGTTTTTCACTTTAGCGATTCGACACATTATGATAAAGTTAGAATTATTCTGGGGGCTATCAGAACACAGAGATATTGGAGAAAATCGCAAAAAAATTTTACTCAAAAATTTAAATTTTGACTGACATAAGTCTTTCGATTTTCGAAAAGATAAATTCACAAGAAAATTTTTCTCAAAATTTCGAACTTTGACTGATATAAGTCTTTCGATTTTCACTTTAGCGATTCGATCCATTATTATAAAAGTTAGATCTCTTCTGGGGGCTATCAGAACAAAGAAATATTGGAGAAATTCGCAAAAAAAATTTTACTCAAAAATTTCGAACTTTGACTGATACAAGTCTTTCGATTTTCGAAAAGAGAAATTTACAAAAAAAATTTTACTCAAAATTTCGAACTTTGACTGATATAAGTCTTTCGATTTTCACTTTAGCGATTCGATCCATTATGATAAAAGTTAGAACTCTTCTGGGGGCTATCAGAACACAGAAATATTGGAGAAATTCGCAAAAAATAATTTACTCAAAATTTCGAACTTTGACTGATATAAGTCTTTCGTTTTTCACTTTAGCGATTCGATCCATCATGATCTGAGGTAGAATTCTTCTGGGGGCTATCAGAACACAGAAATATTTGTGAAACTGGCAAAAAATTTTACTCATAATTTCGAACTTTGACTGATATATGTCTTTCGTATTTCACTTTAGCGATTCGATCCATCATGATAAAAGTTAGAACTAATCTGGAGGCTATCAGAACACAGAGATATTGGAGAAATTCGCAAAAAAATTTTACTAACAAGATTATGAACTTTGACTGATATAAGTCTTTCGTTTTTCACTTAAGCGATTCGATCCATCATGATAAAAGTTAGAACTCTTCTGGAGGCTATCAGAACACAGAGATATTGGAGAAAATCACAAAAAAAATTTTACTTAAATATTTCGAACTTCGACTGATATAAGTCTTCGATTTTCGAAAAGAGAAATTCACAAAAAAAATTTTACTCAAAATTTCGAACTTTGACTGATATAAGTCTTTCGATATTCACTTTAGCGATTCGATCCATTATGATAAAAGATAGAACTCTTCTGGGGGCTATCAGAACACAGAGATATTAGAGAAAATCGCAAAAAAAATTTTATTCAAAAATTTCGAACTTTGACTGATATAAGACTTTCGTTTTTCACTTTAGCGATTCGATTCATCATGATAAAAGTTAGAACTCTTCTGGGGGCTATCAGAGCACAGAGATATTGGAGAAAATCGCAAAAAAAATTTTACTCAAATATTTCGAACTTTGACTGATATAAGTATTTCGTTTTTCGAAAAGAGAAATTCACAAAAAAAATTTCCTTAAAATTTTGATTTTGACTGATATAAGTCTTTCGATATTCACTTTAGCGATTCGATTCATTATGATAAAAGTTAGAATTCTTCTGGGGGCTATCAGAACACAGAGATATTAGAGAAAATCGCAAAAAAATTTTATTCAAAAATTTCGAACTTTGACTGATATAAGTCTTTCGTTTTTCACTTTAGCGATTCGATCCATCATGATAAAAGTTAGAACTCCTCTGGAGGCTATCAGAACACAGAGATATTAGAGAAAATCGCAAAAAAAATTTTACTCAATAATTTCGAACTTTGACTGATACAAGTCTTTCGATTTTCGAAAAGAGAAATTCACAAAAAAAATTTTACTCAGAATTTCGAAATTTGACTGATATAAGTCTTTCAATTTTCACTTTAGCGATTCGATCCATTATGATAAGATTTAAAACTATTCTGGGGGCTATCAGAACACAGAAATATTGGAGAAATTCGCAAAAAAAATTTTACTCAAAATTTCGAACTTTGACTGATATAAGTCTTTCGTTTTTCACTTTAGCGATTCGATCCATCATGATAAAAGTTGGAACTCTTCTGGGGGCTATCAGATCACAGAAAAATTGGAGAAACTGGCAAAAAAAATTTTACTCAAACATTTCGAACTTTGACTGATATAAGTCTTCCTTTTTTCACTTTAGCCATTCGATCCATCATGATAAAAGTTAGAACTAATCTGGAGGCTATCAGAACACAGAGATATTGGAGAAATTCGCAAAAAAATTTTACTAAAAAGATTATGAACTTTGACTGATATAAGTCTTTCGTTTTTCACTTTAGCGATTCGATCCATCATGATAAAAGTTAGAACTCTTCTGGAGGCTATCAGAACACAGAGATATTGGAGAAATTCGCAAAAAAATTTTACTCAAAAATTATGAACTTTGACTGGTATAAGTCTTTCGTTTTTCACTTTAGCGATTCGATCCATCATGATAAAAGTTGGAACTTTTCTGGTGGCTAGCAGAAGACAGAGATATTGGAGAAAATCGCAAAAAAAATTTTACTCAAAAATTATGATCTTTGACTGGTATAAGTCTTTCGTTTTTCACTTTAGCGATTCGATCCATCATGATAAAAGTTGGAACTTTTCTGGGGACTATCAGAACACAGAGATATTGGAGAAATTCGCAAAAAAATTTTTCTAAAAATTTTCGAACTTTGACTCATACGAGGTGTGTTCAAAAAGTATCGCGAATTTTGTGTTTTTTCAAAAATTATTTATTTATTCATGAATATCTATTTTGTCCCCTTCAAAGTAATCCCCATGAGATATTATACATTTGTGCCAACGGTTTTTCCAATCTTCGAAGCACTTCAAAAAATCATTTTTTCTTATCTTGTTCAGCTCCTCCTTCGATGCCGTCTTTATCTCGTCAAGCGTAGCGTAACGTCGTCCTTTCATGGGCCTCTTCAGTTTAGGGAACAAGAAAAAGTCACAGGGAGCCAGATCTGGGGAATACGGTGGCTGCGGCATCATTAGTGTGTTGTTTTTGGCCAAAAAGTCGCGCACAAGCAACGATGTGTGAGCAGGGGCGTTGTCGTGGTGCAAAAGCCAATTTTTGTTCTTCCACAAATCCGGGCGTTTCTGGCGAATTGCTTCGCGCAAATTGCGCATAACTTGCAGGTAATATTCCTTATTGACCGTTCTACCCTGTGGCAAATACTCATGATGCACCACGCCCCTGCAATCGAAGAAAACTGTCAGCAAAACTTTCACATTCGACCGAACTTGGCGCGCTTTTTTCGGTCTTGGTTCGTGCGGCAGCTTCCATTGAGATAATTGAGCTTTGGTTTCCACGTCATAACCATAAACCCACGATTCGTCACCAGTTATGACCCTCTGGAGTAAATTTGGGTCGTCGCGGACAGAGTCCAGCATCTCATTAGCAATGTTCATGCGATGCTGTTTTTGGTCGCAATTGAGCAATTTTGGTACGAATTTCGCGGCGACCCGTCTCATGCCCAAATCATTGATAAAAATCGAATGGCACGAGCCAATCGATATGTTTAGGTCCTCAGCAACTTCTCTAACGGTGATTCGACGATTGGCCAATACCATTTTCTCCACTTCATTAATTTTTTCGTCTGTTGTTGAAGTGCTCGGGCGTCCGGCACGCTCTTCGTCGTTCACATCTTCTCGGCCTTCTGAGAACATTTTGTACCACCGATAAACGTTGCTTCGGTCCAAGGTAGCTTCTCCGTATGCCACAGTCAACATTCGGAATGCATCCGCGCACTTAATTTCGTTTTTCACACAAAATTTGATACAGGTTCTTTGATCCATTTTTTTGAATAGGTAAAAATCGAAGACGATCCAAAACACGTGCAAGCAAAGCAGCTGTCAACAATTAAGTGATCATTCAAAATGGCCGAGCTTGTCGGCATAAGTGAGAGACATGAGTACCAACATAACGCCACAAAAAGATCGAAATTCGAATATACGTAACCCGCGAAAATTCAAAATTCGCGATACTTTTTGAACACACCTCGTATAACTCTTTCGTTTTTCACTGTAGCAATTCGATCCATTATCATAAAAGTTAGAACTCTTCTGGTGGCTATCAGAAGACAGAAATATTGGAGAAATTCGCAAAGAAAGTTTTACTCAAAAATTTCGTACTTTGACTGTTATAACTCTTTTGGCGATAATGGCAATGATAGCCATGATATTGGTGATGATGGCGATGATGATGTCGATGATGGCGATGATGGCGATGATGGCGATGTTGGTAATAATGGTGATGATTGCAATGATGGCGATAATGGCTATGATGGCGATAATGATGTTGATGATGGCGATGATGGCGATGATGGCAACGATGGCGATGATGGCGATGATTATGGCGATTATGACGATGTTGGCGATGATTGCGATGATGGCGATGATGGCGATGATGATCGGACAATCGTATTGTCACTATTACGACGGCAATGGAAATGGCAATGATAGAAAAGATAACAATAGTGGGAATGATAGCAATTGTGGCGTTAGTAATAGTCCACTGAATTTCTGCAAAATTAAAAAGAACTTGAAAAAGAATTCACTTCTGACATCTATTCGTGTCAAAAAATGGACCAAAGTTGGACTATCTTTCATCGTCTTTCCGCTAAAGATTATTCATATCATTATAGTGGCAAAATATCGGTCACGACGTATGCAAGACTTACGAGCATTGAATAGGTATCGGAAAATCTCGAGCAAGCCTACCAAAAACAAATTATGTATTATAATCAGGGTCGGCGTGGTACAGTTTTTGTAGTGGGAGCTCGTTTTGAAGAGATACCACGTCCTATCGTCAGCGGCTCAAAGCATTACGGCAAAATTGTTACCGAAATTTTATGGACCATTCCGCGTTTTAATAGCCTTTCGCCTGTCGTATACGAAATGTCAGAAGTTAATTTTTTCCAAGTTTTTTTTAATTTTGAAAAAATTCATTATTTTTCGTCAAGTTTTTGTCAAAAAATCGACTAAAGGTCTCTGGTCGATTTTCTCACCATTTGTCCGCTAAAGATTAATCCCAAGCAGAACAGTAAGTGAAAATGACATCAAATCTTAATTGATTGAAAAGTGACTTTTAATGATCATTTATTATTTTGATGTAGTGGTGATTCCCTGTTCTGCTTGGAATTTGTGAGATAGTCTCTCATTCACAGCATTCCCATTATTGCCATCATTACCACTATTGCCATCATTCCCATTATTGCCATCATTTTCATCATTGCCATCATAACATTCATTCCATTATTTCCAACCCATTTCCGTCATTTCTACAATTGCCATCATTCCCATTATTGCCATCATTGACATCTTTGCCATCGTCGCCATCCCATTGCCATCATTGCATTCATTTAACATTGCCATCCGATTGCCATCATTGCATTCATTTCAACATTTCAACAATGCACATGATTGACATCAGTGCCTTTAGTCAGCATAGCCTGACAATCTTAGGTCAATGTTCTCGATAATTTTAATGATGGCAATGAAATGGCAATATGGAAATGGAATGTCACATTATGGAATAAATGCTTGGTAACGTTATCAAAAAGATGGCAATGATAGCAGTAGCAGAAATGGTGGCATTTGTGACAATGATAGCAATGATGGCAATTGTGATAATGACGGCAATCGTGGCAATGATGGCATTGATGGCAATGGCTTAGTTTACACCGGTTGTTTGATACGCGTACTAAGTACAATATACGTACTAAATTAATTTAATTCGATGGTGTAAACGATGACGTATAGTCTGGTACGATACAAATCAAACAGACGTATCGTATCAAAATAGTACGCATTTTCAGCTCACATGTTACGGTGTAAACATTTCCGTATTATGTAATAGGCGATTTAGGTTTTCTCAAGTTTTCTTCAGTTAATAGTTAATGATGTCTTCGTCTTGTGAGAATAAATCTGCGATAATTAATATAATGTGTAAAAAAAGACAAAATTGGGAAGAAGAGGAGACGCGTGTTTGTTTAGAATTATGCACGGAAAAACAAATATTATCAATAATGGATGGAAAAAGACATAAACATGTTGAAATTTTCCGGCTACTTGTTTCAGAAATGGAACAAAGAGGTTACAATAAAACTGCAGAGCAGATAAAGCTAAAATTAAAAAATTTAAAACTTGCATACTTTAAATGCTAAAGAGATAATAATGTTAGTAGAGCTGCAACTAAACGTTGTCCATTCTATGATGAAATGGAAATATTATATGGCTGCAGACCAAATACAGCAGCAAGCTCATGTCATTCAGGAATCGATAATTGCATTCCATAATTGCATTCTTTCCATCATTGCCATCCAATGGGATGGCCTACTTTTCATCTTTTCCATCATTGTCATTATTGCCATCGTTGCCATCATTGTCATCCCATTTTCATCATTGCCATTATTATTACGCCATTGCCGCCACTGCCGACATTGCCACCATTTTTATTGTTGCCATCATTGCCATCTTTTTGATAACATTTCCATCATTGCATTCATTCCATTATGCGATTCCATTTCCATATTGCCATTCCATTGCCATCATTAACATCGAGAACATTGTCATAATTGCCATCATTTCCACCATTGCCATCATTGCCGTCAGGCTATATATATTGTCATTGTCATCATTTCCATTATTGCCATTCCATTAACATCATTGCATTTATTCCAATATTTCCATCCCATTGCCATCCCATTTCTATCATTTCCACAATTGCCATCGATTAATATCGAGAAGAATTTGATTAAAATCCGTTACTTTACTGATTAACACTTTAATACCTTATATCGTATATTATTATATAATTCTTAATTAATTTTTTTTTGTAAAATTTTGATTAATCTTTACGTCATATTTCGTAAAAACTGTTGAAAGTTTGTATTAAAATCAGATCAATAATCTTCACGTTTGTAAGTTAAAAAATAAAAATAATACTCAAGTATCCATATATTTCATTGATTTTTATTACATTATTATTATTGTTATTATTATTATTTATTGTGCCATATTAATTGCGCGTATTGTCATTTGTAAATCATGCGTATGCATGTATATGCCATTGTAACATAATAAAAAAAGCGTGGGCGCTTTCTAGACTCTCTACGTCCCTGCGCAGAAATCGTCCGAAATCCTCTTTCTGAATTTTACGGCCTAAACGTAGCACGGAAAACGAGAAGTGTCGAGAGGTGAGTGAAGAGGAGGGTATCCATAGAGATAACATCGCCGCTTGCTCCATGTCTATCACCGCGATGCTTTCTCTCTCTAACTGAAGGCCTAAACAATTAAAGGACAATCACGTTAAAGAGAAAGAGAGAAAGAGAGAGAGAGAGAGAGAGTTGCGTCAAGATTTAAAAAAATTAAAAAAGCTAATTTTTTTAAAAGCATAATTGAAGACATTTAAATAATATTGAATTATGTAAAAATAAAAAGATGGTATATTTATTCGTGGAAAGACATTTATTTCTTTTTCTTCATATGATGCGATGTTAATTACAATTATTTTTTAAGTACTGCGTAAAATGAATGTTTCTTTTTTAAAGAACCAAATTCTCTCTGTTACTATTAAACATCTTTTTTAAGTAAAAATATGATTGTGCAAAATATGGGCATAAACGTATTGATATGTATTAATATCAATGTTAATGTAAATAATTCAGACTATAATAAATAAAAAATTACGCGAAAGTAGACGTAATTAATCATTTGTGCACATTCTCGACCTCTGTTCTGGATGCAACATACGCGATACGCGTCAGATTTTATTTGCAGCAAAATGGATGTTAGCACGGACAACAACCTACATCCATTTCTCGAGAGATGGATGTGGGTTGTTGTCCGTACTAACATCCACACTGTTTATAACGGCGGGTTGCAAAATGGATGTGACACGTAGTTCCCATTCTGACCAGAATAGATGTGCATCACTAGTGTACGGGAGTTTCGAAGCGTTATAGGAAAAAGGCCGCCGTGGCCGCTCTCAGGTTCCTCTTTGGTGGAAGTATTACATGGAGTGCGTTCCGTTTCAAGCATCATGCGCATAGGCTCAATGCACACAGGACGCGTCAACGCGTTACGCGTGGGGAATAGCCAATCATTCTTTTGCTTTCTTATTTCTTGTAATAAAAACGAAAAAATGATTGGCTATTCGCCACGCGTAACGCGTTGACGCGTCCTATGTGCATTGAGCCATAGACTGCAGAAGCAATCGTTCCGTTTCACCTAATGCGCGCATTGGTAGCGCATAAAATTTCCTAGATTCCTCCCACCACTAGCGCATGAAGAGCGCATGGGCTGCCTCAACTCCCGAGGTGAGGCAGCCCATGCGTTGTCTATGCGCTAGTGGTGGGAAAATTATGGCGGGAATGAGGTGGGAAGTGAAGGATTATTGTTTGGGACTGTTCTTCCAATTTATTATTTATAATGTCTTTAAAAAAATTAGAAGTTTATGTGAATAACGAATTATGGCAGTTTGATGTATCCGATACAGAATTCCAGGCGGCAATAACTGGCAGTAAGTGTTAATATCGTCAAAAGTTGTGATTAACCTCAAATTTTAAGGGTCCTTATAAAAGAGTGTAATATTCATTGTTATGGTTATTTTAACTGTATTTTTTATTTATGTGAAGTATATATTTCATATCTAAAACATTGACTTACAATAATTATTAGGAACTCAAGAGCCTATACCAAGTTGTCATTGTTAACAATTGTACATAATAACAATAATCTTTTTCGCAATTAGTAACACAATTTATAGACTATAATAATAGATTAAACATCTTCTATTTAACAAACATTTCAACCTATTTAATTTGGTCTTTATCAATATTGATTGATGTAAACAATGTGATTGTGTATAATGACAAAGCATTTTTTGTAAACATGCCTTTTACTGAATCCACAGTCTTTGAATATAGAATTTCTTTTCTCCGTTTTATTTTTTAACGCCATGATCAGCAAATGTTTTTATAGCAGTTCATGTGTAAAAATTTGTATTTAATCCAATTATATTTTAATTAATGTTGCTTATCTCTCATTCTTTATTGTGACAGTCTCGTAATTAATAGTTATTAATTTTTGGTCGTACTAAACTGTTAATAACCATTTATCATTATTAGTGTATTAAATGTCTCAATTTTATATTTATTAGTAATAGAATAATAAATTTAAATTTATACTTGCTGATATGGTATTAAACAATTTTTCATAAGCATTGAAAAATGAGAGAAAAGGAATTCTAAATTCAAAGTATACGGATACATTACAAATTCGATAAAAGACATGTTTACAAAACATGTTTTATGTCATTACATATTATTTTTATCGATTAACATTAAAGATCAAATTAAATAGGTTCGATAAAACATTTGTCGAATAAAAGATATTTTATCTATTATCTATTATTATAGTTCGTAAATTGTATTAATTGCGAGAAAGGTTATTGTTATTTTGTACAATTGTTTTATCAGTAATAACAGCTTGGTAGATTCTTAAGCCACTAATAAGTCTATTAATTTGATTAACTCAATAAGAGCCTGAATAATAAATAATTGTTATTTAATTTTAAAGCATTGAATTCCAATTAAAGTATTGTTTTTTTAAAATAGTACTTTTTAAAATATCTTGAGTAATTAAAATCTTGCTTTATTTTGACAGATGAGAAAGTCATCAAGTTTTTGGTGGCCCGAAAAAGTGAGAGACGAAGTATGGCGGTAATCAATAAAGATTTTCAAGAATCAAGGGAGTCTGCAGACACAGGTACGGCAAACGAAGTCAATAAAGAATTACAAGAACTAGGGGAGTCTGCAGACATACTTATGTATGGCAAACGAAATCAAGAAGGACTCATTTGTTTGGCCAGATCAGGCAGTTCTTTTATTTTTGGAGACCTACCGAGAGAAGGAATCTGAGTTTGCTTTGGGTTTGAAACGTCACAACAAAATATGGCTGGAAATTGCTAACGAAATGAAGAAGGCAAATTATAATGTTAATGCTACTCAATGCCAAAACAAGATGTCTGGACTAAAAAGAACGTATAAAAATATAAGTGACAGCAACAAAAAATCAGGTAATCATTCAAGTTCCTGGGCTTTTTACTCTATTATGGAGTCAATATTTGGAGAAAAGGCCTGGATAGTACCTGCATCAATAGCCAGTAGCGATGGTCCAATAGCGATGGTCCATCTCAGGCTCATCCTCCAGTTTATCAGAAAAAACAGAAACAGATGAACCAAGATTAAAGAAAAGGCGAGTGGAATCAATTTTGGAATCATTTATCACAGAAATGAAAGAAAATAAGCAGAAGGACAGGGAGGATAGAGAAAAACAGAGACTTAAAAAAATATCAGAAAAGGAAAATAGACGACAGCAGATTAATCAAGAGCAATGGACAATGCACAAAGAGAGAATACAAATCCAGCAATCTCTGATTGAAATACTGTCTAAAATTGCTGAACGCAAGTAAGAGCTTATTCTATAGAACTTTTATTTGCGCTCACCAATAAGTGTAATAAGCTTCAGTTGCAAACTTATTGATATTCTCTTATTTTTAACAGTTGTGATTAATAGTAACTACACAGGGTTGTCCTTTTATACTAGACTGCATCACGCTAGTCAATATTCTTTTAGTTAATTATAAGTGAAATATATTATTTAGTTTTTCATATGTGCGTATCTGAGATAAATATATATTCATATCAGACTATGCACCGAGATTAAAAATTAGTAGATTAATAAGCTTAACGTTGTTTGATATTTCTTATATATTTTATGAAAGTGTATCATTTAAGGTGGTCTGTTACTTTATGTAGTTTCCTATTTGTTTATTTAATTATAAGCTGAATTGAACTGATATGATTTTTCAATTATATTTTACAAATGGGTAAGAATTATTTTTTTTGCAAGTTATTGTACTTGTTCTTTAACATAATTAATATAAAGTCGTTTTTATCGTTAAAAATATCTAAATTGCAATTGCTAATAATTTACTGATTAGTCCTTTTTTCTTTCCAAGAAATATATATATATATATATATATGTATACATATATATATGTATACATTTTTTACTGTAAAGTGAAACAAAATATTCAAAATCCAATACTCATACTTTTTGTAATTTGTTAAAATTGCGAATAAATGCATGTGCAATATAAAAGTAAACATTTCAAAACATTTATTTAAAACCTTTATTACCTTTTTATAATTGTATATATAAACAAACAAGATTGCTTAATGCAATCTGTACAATAAGTAATCAAACATATAATTATAAAAAAAAATAAAGTTTTAAAACTTTATTTTCTTTTTATAATTACTTTTGATATGAACTCTTTTAATAATTGTACACACAGAGGTATATTTAGAACGCATGCTTCGGATATAAATTGGGCCGTGTTAAAGTAGTAAATAATTAAAAAGAAATATGTTGAATATGCTCCGATACGCGTGCAACTTAAATGAATAGGCATTCCTAAACAAACGAGACTGTTTCTATGCTTTCCGTGGTGGCTTCTGTTATTTGCTACTAGCTTGATGATAATGAAAAAGATGACAAAACCTCTTCGTCGTTTAGTAACAGTGAAAAGAATTTTAGCGAAAAAGATGAAATGTGCACGGTGTATGTCATAATAACTGCTAATTATTTTCATTTTCAAGTCTCATCCTCAATTCGTTCATAATTCTTGTTCTCTTTAGGATACCCAAATCTATATTTGCTGCTATATTAGGAACAATATTTTCATTGTTGGGACAGATAATAACGTCAACATGATCATTTTGTTGTATGCAGATGTTATGCATTACACAGCATGCAATAATAAATTGTGGTATCTTAGTGATATCAGTCAGAGGCAAACAGTCGAGTAAAATTCGAAATCTTACTTTCAAAAGTCCAAAGGCTCTTTCAATGGCCATGCGAGTAGATGATAAGCAATAATTGAAATTCTTTTGCCTTGTAGTAAGGTGTCCATTATCTCTAAACGGTACAATGCAATGTGAATGAAGTGTATATGCTGCATCTCCAATAATATGAGAATCTGAAGGAAAATATTCATCTGGCCTTTGGATGAAATCAGAGGAGAATTCTTAAAAACTCGCGCATCATGCACAGATCCTGCATGGCCAACATAGCAATGTGTGAATAGACTTCGAGCATCACACACAGCTTGAAGGTGAATGGCATGATAATTTTTTCTACAAATGTAGGAAGCTGCATCTTTTTGAGGAGCTCGTATCTGTATAAAAGAGCCATCAACAGCTCCAATGACTCCTGGAAAATCTTTTGCTTTTTGAAATTCTTCAATAACACGAGTAGCTTCCTCTTCTCTTGGCCATTTTATAAAACGTGGTGCTAGACAATGGAGGGCGTATGTTACACGTCTCACAGCGCGTAATGCAGTAGCCTTTTCCCACACCAAATTTAACGCATACAGATCTGTACACAAAATGATAGTCCGAGCTTATCTAAACAAACTTGCATGTAAATAAAAATATGTACAAACAAATGGATTGGTTCATTTTCTTATGCATGTACTAAAATGAATTAATCAATTTCCTTATGTGTATATATATTTATACGTATTAAGCAAATTTTCCTAGATATGCTCTTACAGTTGCAATACTATATTATTTCTTTTAGTGGTTTCAACATAATCGAATACCGATATGAATCTGGCCATGAACCATAAAGTTATCATAAACTGTTTCTCAGGAGATATTTGTTTCCTTCCACGAGTATTTGTGACATTTAAAGCAGGCCTTAAAAACCTTAAAACTATTTGAAATGTCTCTGGAAATATTCTGTAAAATAATCAAAGTCAAACATATTACAGACCTATATTTTTTTAGTGTGATAGGAAATACATTCGTACAAACCTAAAATGTTCTTTAAAAATTATTTTAGAATATCCTGGAACAACTTGTTCCACATAATCATTTAATTTTTCTTTCAGGAAAGTTTCACTCCGCGTCTCACTCACCATCAATATGGCATACAATGTGCATATATCATCTTCTTCGCTAGAATTCTCTTCACTGCTGCTAGATGACGAAGAAGTTTTGTCATCTTTTTCATAATCATCAAGCTGGTTGCAAATAACAGAAGCAACCACAGAAAGCACATTATCAACCGGCATTTCATTCGCCATATTTATTTGAAAACAGCGCGTAGCTGTGCGCATGAATTCGTTCCGTTTTTCTATGCGCATAAAAGCAATAGGAAAAACGGAACAAGCTCATGCGCTCATGCGATGCGTTGTCGTCCCATGCAATCCATGCGTGAAACGGAACGCACCCATGGTGTGTGCAAAATCCGCAAACCACGCCCCTTTTTCGCTTCGAATACCGCTCAGATCCCAGGTGTATCAACTTCGAAAAATTAAATGTTTGATAATATCAGGTTACTACAACTGTTATGATTGCATCTTTGTCGCACTGTGCTGTATGTTGGTTGTGTCCTTTTCTCTGAAAGAATTGCAGTTTGTACCGTTTGTAGTACGCGTGATTTCGAGAGAAGTACGTAATTCGAGAGATTTTATGTGAAATTTAGTGAAGATGGTGTGTCGGTGCATCGTAAAATAAATAAGAAGCAATACTTAAAAAATGATGAAAGGAAAAAAAATAAAAAAATGAAAAAATTATTTCCGCAACAAAAACATAATTTTTGCAACAAAAAATAAACATAGACCAACTTTTGGTGACTTAGTCAACAATTTGCGAAAATTTTTAAAGAAAGACTGATCCTGCTTCCTTTAGAGTGTTATTATCTCAACAAGACTGCATCGACTTTCGTGGTAGATGAGCAACCTATACTAGTCAAACTTCCACAAAAATTAATCAAAGTTTGTAAAATATCAATTTTACATTTACTCGCGGCATTTTGTGCGGATCGAGTAAAACGATCGCGGCTTTTCAAACGGAACAATCTTAAAAATTTTATACATTTACTCGCGGCATTTTATGCGGATTGAGTAAAAAAATTGCGACTTTTCAAGCGGAGCGATCTAGGAAAAGCACTATATATAGTGCAGTTCGCGGCCTTATGACGGATGGAACTAATTTGGGAGATAATTAACTGAGAATTCTTTAAAATAAAATTTTTGTATTTGTTTTTTCTTTTTATATATGAAAGAGACCTTCAAAGAGTCATTTCATTGAATTTTATGTAATTTTATTTGAAGCCTTTCCAGTTTAATTTCTGTTAATATATGAACAAACTTCTTCAATTATTAAAAAATATTACTTACATGCAAATCACATTCTTCCTTCTGCTCGAGGCTTTCGTACGATATTCACATATGCGATAAAAAAAGACCGAGAGAATACAACATGATGTGCGTGCAACGAAGACAACTACATTCAGTTGTAACAACTTTGTGGAGTTAAATAAGATTGGTACACCTGGGGTCTGAACGGTCAGAAAACAAGCGAGAGGGCAAAGAATTAGAGAGAGAGAGAGATGCTTGCAAACTGCACACACCATGTTACTTCCACCATGATTTCAATGCATCTAACAGTCTTCTTAAATTTAATTGTGAATGAAATTGTTAATACAATCTAGTCTATGAACTTTTAGATTTTATAAAATCAACGCCTAATTTTATTGAAAATGATAACTATTTTGTAGGCAATCGCAATTGGTGCATTCGTCTAGTCGTCTGATAGCGTTTTTCACTGGAAAAACTAGTGCGCACTAGAGTCCTATATAAAGAGAGAAGCGACATTGATGTCCGAAGCCTGATTGGTAATCTGATTGATACTTGATTGGCTAAGCGAGCAGCCATATTGTGACCACAGCTGTTTGCACTGTTTGCAGAATGATACGAATGGTGTTTGATGACGTTAAAGCGGTCCCAAAATGGCGGTGGAGGACTCAATTGAATACTGAAGGTTGTGGTGGGGGTTTGATGTCGCTTCTCTCTTTATATAGGACTCTAGTGCGCACTGAGTGTATAAACACTCAGTGCAGGTAATTGGTCGTTTCCATTGGCATCATCATCGCGCGAACCAAAACGTCCAATTAAGCTTGTTTTCTATTCCTGCACTAGACTGCACTGGAACGTTCCTTCTTGCTTTCGCTAACTTTGAAACATCTATCTATTTCATTTTAAGTGTACACTTATTTAGAGAGTTCAGGAACAGAAAACAAACGGATGGTCAGCGTCGAATGCACACTCAGTGCGCACTTCTAGTTTTATAGCGTTTTTCATTGGGAAAACTAGTGCGTACTGAGGCTGTGTTCCGATATTAACTGCCAGTACTGAAAATGTATAGTATATGTGACGTGAACTATAAATTTTCAGTACTGCCAGTAAAAACGGAACACAGCCTGAGTGTGCACTCGCCGCTAGCAATTGAACGTTTCGGTTCGCGCGATGACGGTGCCAACGGAAACGCCCACTTACCTGCAGCAAGTGCACATTCAGTACGCACTAGTTTTCTCAATGAAAAACACTATTATTGAGCATTTCCGTTGGCACCGTCATCGCGCAAACCGAAACGTCCAATTTGCCAGCGGCGAGTGCACACTCAGTGCGCACTAGTTTTCCCAATGAAAAACGCTATTAGGGTGCAGTCCCATGGAGCATATCAGGCGTATCGCGGATTGCGCGTATCGAAAATCTGACCAATCGCGAACGTTCCGCTGCTTTCGGTACGTGAACGTTTTGTTCCTACGGTCCCATGAAGCGGAA
Source organism: Solenopsis invicta (assembly GCF_016802725.1). Classification (NCBI taxonomy): domain Eukaryota; kingdom Metazoa; phylum Arthropoda; class Insecta; order Hymenoptera; family Formicidae; genus Solenopsis; species Solenopsis invicta. The sequence goes on from NC_052664.1 coordinate 13,744,806, forward strand.
TTTGCGTAAGCGTATTAAGCGGATGCTCAATCACGAAACGAATTTTGTTATTTCTCTCATCCAAACAGTCTTGTGATTGGTGAACCGCTGATCCGCTTACGCGAATTCCGCTTCATGGGACCGTAGGAACAAAAGCAGACGGAAGAATAGGAGAATATTCACAGTATATATAAAGTGAATTTTATTTAAATATTAATTTATTTAGTATAAGTAAATAAAACATTTGACTTTTAACAGGTGCAGAATGAAATCGAAAACAATATTGCTTTCAATTGCTTTATTAATAAAACGTTTAAAACGAATAAATTACGATGTTTTTACCAGGCATGAAATACATCGTAAAATTATTAATCTTTATGCGCTTTATTATTTAGCATTAAAAAACGAGAGAAAAATTGCGCATAAAGGAAAACGGAAATATTGGGTCAGACCAATATTTGTAATTTGCAATTTGTAATTTGCAATTCATAATACAATATTTATATCCGTATTTATATTAAACTGAAATAATCAGTGTAGACTAATCAAAAATATGCTTCGTCAAATTCTAAACTAACCTTAAAATATTATAATTAGTATTACAAAAATAATATTTTAAAATGCTATATGCTACTCACAGGACTTATATTTCCTTTGTTCATAATTGTTTCAATTGTATCAATTACAAGAAACTGCTATTTTTCTTTATGTTAACCTCAATCCGCTCTGATCCGCTCGATTGAATACGCTAAAGAATAACTTCGGCGGAACGGCAGCGAACCAAGAACAGCGGAAGCAGCGGAACGTTCGCGATTGGTCAGATTTTCGATACGCGCAATCCGCGATACGCCTGATACGCTCCATGGGACTGCACCCTTAGGGTGCAGTCCCATGGAGCGTATCAGGCGTATCGCGGATTGCGCGTATCGAAAATCTGACCAATCGCGAACGTTCCGCTGCTTTCGGTACGTGAACGTTTTGTTCCTACGGTCCCATGAAGGGGAATTTGCGTAAGCGTATTAAGCGGATGCTCAATCACGAAACGAATTTTGTTATTTCTCTCATCCAAACAGTCTTGTGATTGGTGAACCGCTGATCCGCTTACGCGAATTCCGCTTCATGGGACCGTAGGAACAAAAGCAGACGGAAGAATAGTAGAATATTCACAGTATATATAAAGTGAATTTTATTTAATTTATTAATTTATTTAGTATAAGTAAATAAAACATTTGACTTTTAACAGGTGCAGAATGAAATCGAAAACAATATTGCTTTCAATTGCTTTATTAATAAAACGTTTAAAACGAATAAATTACGATGTTTTTACCAGGCATGAAATACATCGTAAAATTATTAATCTTTATGCGCTTTATTATTTAGCATTAAAAAACGAGAGAAAAATTGCGAATAAAGGAAAACGGAAATATTGGGTCAGACCAATATTTGTAATTTGCAATTTGTAATTTGCAATTCATAATACAATATTTATATCCGTATTTATATTAAACTGAAATAATCAGTGTAGACTAATCAAAAATATGCTTCGTCAAATTCTAAACTAACCTTAAAATATTATAATTAATAAGTATTACAAAAATAATATTTTAAAATGCTATATGCTACTCACAGGACTTATATTTCCTTTGTTCATAATTGTTTTAATTGTATCAATTACAAGAAACTGTTATTTTTCTTTATGTTAACCTCAATCCGCTCTGATCTAAAGTCACTAGATTAATAAAGTACCGCAATTCATAAGACTCAATGTATAAGGATTTGGAGCCAAAATGGCGTCGGAAAGTGTAAAAAGTGCACACTTTCGTAATGTATGTGTCTACACATTAAGTACAATTATTTACCGTGAGACACCGTGAGATGCGTTAGATCTGTTGTGTTATTGTTGTACTCTGAGAAATAAAACGATATTAAACGTTTAAAAACATGCCTAATTTCGAATAAATTTAAACCTTTAGACTATATTAAAATGTTTTTAAATAATTGTCGTACAGACTTTGTGCCATCATGCCACAATATTGTTTTTAAACTTATCAAAACATTTATTATAGCACACATCCATTTTACCTTAAAAAAAAATATATTAATATTAACACATATAGAATACGCATATATAACATTAACGCGTATTGAACACATATAGTAATAAAAGCGTTGCAATAAAGTCATATGTGAATAAGAACCATTGTAAATAAAATTAATTTATATAATTTTTTATTTTCTTTCTTATTTAAATACATTTATACATATATGCACGTTTTAAATGTGCCGCATGTTGGAGCCAAAATGGCGGAATGATTGCGGTACTTTATAAATCTAGTGACTTTACTCTGATCCGCTCGATTGAATACGCTAAAGAATAACTTCGGCGGAACGGCAGCGAACCATGAACAGCGGAAGCAGCGGAACGTTCGCGATTGGTCAGATTTTCGATACGCGCAATCCGCGATACGCCCGTACGCTCCATGGGACTGCACCCTTAGTTTTCTCAGTGAAAAACGCTATAAGATGCAATTTATAGGTCTGTTCTTTTTTCAAACTTGTCCAAGCCCCAAGAGATTAAACTTCTTGCACGGTTTATTTTTTCATTTTCTTTTCATATTACATAAAGGCTACGGTCCGCTACAAATGCTTCGAAGTATTCTCAATTGGTTAATTTGTAAAATTTATTGTTCTGAATGGTTAATTAAACGCTTCAAATCGTCAAATAAACCGCAGCCAAAGAGAGAAAGAGAAAAGATAAACCGTGTAAAAAGTTCAGTCTTTAAAAACGTGAAAAAGAACAAACTTTATAGAAATGATTAATCCAAATTTACTTAAAATTAGGATATTCTGTTATTCATTTATCAAAACTTTGTGGTAATAGTTTTATTTCTTAAAAGTTTAAGGCAGCATTTATAATGTGATCATTACGAAACAACAATGCTGTGACAAACCAAAACCTATGATTTGTTTGCGCTGTTTGAAATCCTCGAGAATTTTTTTTGCACCTCAAACGAGATAAATATATATTTGAGCGTAAAAGAAAGAGACAAACCTTGCACCAACTGCAATCTACAATCTACACGTTCAACAAACGTCGAAGTATGATTCAGAATTATCTCCTGTAAGGTCCGAATTCATGAATGTTTCTCAGATCTCAAATCTGTCTTTGTCTCGCGTATAGTAACGTAATAAGTAAGACAAAGACAGATTTGAGAAACGTCTATGAATTCGAACCATTCGGATCTAAATCTCATTTTCGATAAGAAAAATATTTTTTTTCTCTTCATTTTTTCTAGTTTCTCTAAAATTTATTCTATTTGATTATTTCGTTTTCACTTGTCCTGGTTTGACCGAGTAGAGTTTCGGGACGCTATTTATTGATAATTCTTTACAGATAATCAAGATAACAAACGTAGATAATTGCAGGTATGATGCACACATGAATTGCATGAAAAAATTTTGCGATCTGCAACGTATTCCTGTTGACAGGCCACCATATTTAAGATTCAGTACATATAAAAAATTACTTTTTTTTTATTGCAGTGTTTCGCGGTGTCTGGCGGTGTCGCTTGTCGTTTGTTAGCGTTTGTAGTTTCACGTGGAAAAAAACCGGCGAATTACTATGGTAAATATAACATCTAAAAACCAAAGTGTTATTTTTATATTTCTAATTTATGTTAAAAAAAAAGTAGAAGAAAAATATGATGACCAACGTTTATATGCTGAAAGCAAATTAAATCTGTTTGTATCTAACCTTCAAAAGATTAATTTAAGAATTGTATATGGTATTCTAGACTTATTTGCACTAATGTAGATTAACGTAAGACATTGTAAATAGTTTGACTTATTTTTATCATTTTCTAATTCTTAGAATTAGAAAAAGAAAGTATGTTGAATTAAGTTTAAGTTTTATTTGTATTGAAGCAAACAAGTCTTTGTGTTTTTAATGTCCTTTTCACCAGTATAGATTAACTATGATCTTAATATAAATTATTTTTTATCTTTTCCTAGTTTTTAGAACTAGGAAAGGACAAAGAATAAATTAAACTAAAATCAAAGTTGATCTATATTGGTGAAAATGGACATAATCTTATAACGTTTATATATTTTACAGTATAGATAAATATTTTCATATTTTTCTAGGTAAAAAATATGTATATGATATTGTTTACACTATATTATGTGTACATGTTAACTTTACAATGTATGACATTGATATATCTGTATGATCTATTGTTTACCTTGAATAATTTTTCAATACTATGGTGTACATTTTGCTTGCTTTGTCATGCGCATTCTCTTTTTCTACATTTAATATGAGAAATGTAGTCATACTTTAGAGAGAAAAACAGAAAAAGAAAAAAATGTAAACAGTACTAATCCAAATAAACAGATCTCTGTTGATAGAGTTAGAGTTAGGTTGATAAGGATGATAAGAGTTAGTTTTTTGTAAAGCTTGTAAACTATATTCTTATTGTAAATATAAATGAACTTAAATTATGAGATATATACAAATGTTTTTTATATTATTTAGTATATTTGTGTATTATATACAGGGTTGAGAAAGTTATTTTTTTAAAGTAACTCTACTATTACATGTTACTGAAAAAAATAACTAATTACTGATACAAATTACTAATTCTAAAAAGAAATTTATTACTTATGATTACTAAAAATGTAATGATTTGCTACTTTTTCGTTATTAAATGTAAAAAGGTAATGCCAAAATTAAACCGACATTGATTGTTTATGTGTAATATATAATTATCATTTAATAAAATTAATAATATAAATGTTTTAGTCCTATGGTTTGAACCATCCTTAATAGAGGTTATTAACAATTATAATGATAATTATAATTGTTAATAATTATAATTGTTAATTACAATTCTTAAGACAGACACATAGTCAATTAACAATGATTATTACAAAGTAATTTACTTGAGTTTGCTGTACATTTCAACCATTAAGTCAATTATGTTGCTCATGTTTATGATCGTAAAAGGATGGAAAGTAATGAAGCATAAACATTGTTGTTGATGATTTGAGACCATGTAGGTTATAATATATATTTCACACAATCAACTAGTGTCGGTTCTACCTGTATACATTTAATTCCATAAGTAATACTGCTAAGTTACTTATTTTTTGTCATTGTTTTTAGCTAAAATAAGGTCAAATTAAACAACACATTTTTTGAAACATTTTTTTGTTAAAATATTAATAAAAAGCAATATTATTTTATATATTAAATCCACAAGATCACAAAAAATTTAAAGAAAAAGATTCTTAAAATGTAAATAAAATGTAAAAAGATATTAGTGTTTATTGAATTTATAAATATCCAAAAATTATATCAAATCTAGGACTGTATCAATCCAAGAGAGATTAAGGTTGTATTATGGTCTAAGGCTAAGGAATTAGAATTGCATAAGCCTAAAAACCTTTAGGCTATGTCAAACTTAAAAAAAACCTAGAAGTCTGAGGAAACAGGTGTCTAGAGACCAACTCTATTAAATTTAAGGAAAGAGAGGTTTTAACAAGAGTCACACAGGAACTCTTTAGATCTATATGATATTTACAAACTGATGTAATCCTATTTGCTCCAATTACTAAATTAATAAGTACAGCTAAATTATACTTTTTTATTATACTTTTTTTGTTACACTTTTCTAAACCCTCAATTTTATGTTTAAAAATTTTAGCATATCATTTTCTTAACTATAAATTTTTCTTAAAATGTATACAGTTTTACGATTGACTTATGACTATATTTTAGATCTTAAAACTATATTTAATATGATTTTAAATATAACAACAGACATGAATACTAGCTAAAGATCGAAGATTAAACACACATGTACAAAACGGAAATAAATTTAAAATGTAAAAAATAATTGTTATTGTTATTGAAAAAAAATGTTACTATTACAGTTACGATAAAAGAAAATATCATTACTAAATAAAATATCTGTAACAGTAACAATGCTACAAGTAATGTGTTATTTCCTAACCCTGATTATATATATGTACTTTTACCTCTTGTATAATTTGCTAATTTAATGAAATTATAAATATAATCATTATTTTCAGATTAATTGATTATGTGGACAGCATAAATACATATAAATGTATAATTTTTACAAGTAGATCATATTGAAAATTAGAAACAGCCATCAATTTAATTAAAATGAGTAAAACACCAGTTTCTATTCTTCAAGAGATGATGGTAAAACAGGGTATGATACCTGACTATGATTTGATACATGATGGTGGAGGTCGTCATGTAAATACTTTTACATATCGAGTTTCATGCGATGGTCTCAATGCAACTGGTACAGGCCGTTGCAAAAAAGATGCAAAACACGAAGCTGCTAAAGCTATGTTGACAGAGATTGCTAAGCATAGAAACTATCCCCAGCTGCCAGCTGCTAATACACCAACAGTGTCTCCATCCAGATCACCGTTTCATTCTGCTCCTCTTCCACCAAGGTTACCTTCAAATGTACCTTTTTTTAATGCTGTTGGCGAATTGCAGGTAATTATTATTATAATATATAATGTTATAATCATGCATCTCTTTGTTAATTTATCATTTGTGAGTTTTTCAGGAACTTTGCGCTATTAATAATTTACAAGAGCCAGAATATCTTCTCATCAAGGATATTGGACCACCACATGCTAGAATCTTCACTCTTCGATGTAAAATATCTAATTTTGAGGAAGATGGAACGGCAACTACAAAAAAACAAGCAAAACATGATGCTGCAAAAAAAATGGTTGACCGAATTAAAGGTTTGGTTAATAATTCAAATGACTACAGAGAGAGAAGTGAAGAGGAATCTATTTCAAACTCATCTATTAAAAGTATTGATACAGAACTAATGAATAAAAATGCGGAAGAACGGTACTGTGCATTGACCAAAACAACGAGAAAAATTAATTTAGGTTTAAAATTAGCTGATTATCACAATTACTTTAGTAATTCTTTAGAAACAGATAAACGCAATATATTTTTAGAACAATTAGAGTGTATGTTCCCAAACGAATGTTTTGAAAAGCAGTACATTAGTGAAGAGTCCTTGATGCAAAAAATATCTGAATTAGAGACTCTTCTATCAGAGATTGATGTAACAATTAATATGAAAGAAATAGCTACAGATAATAATTGTTTCATAGGTGCAATAGAATTAAATACTTGTCCTCTTATCACACAGATTGGTATGGGAAATGATAAATTTGGCGCTTTTTGGAAAGCGTTAGCTCAAGTAATAGTATCTCTAAAATTACTTTTATCGTAAAATAACATTAAAGTACAAACTAAATTTTTTTTAAATTTACAATGATATTGGTTATGCTGAAATTTGTTTTTTTAATTTGAGGTACATTTTTGGGGATTTTAAAAAATTAAAAATTGATTTATACAAATGATACTTAGTTTGTTTATTATATAAAATATTAAATTTTCTTTAAGTTTATTATATAGAAAATAATTTTGTATAAAAAATTTTTTGTTTTGTTCTATTACATAAAGATGGAAAATAATATTTTTATAAAGTATGTTTATGTTGCATTATTTTTATTATGGTATCTAAGCATGCAAAGGGCTATTTTTTTTTTGTTCCTAATTTACATAGTATCGGTGATATAACAAATATAATAATTAGATTTATTGTGTCTCTTTTATTTTGTGCTATTGATTTACAATGTAATATATCTTACATGAATGAATGATATTTTACATAAATGACGTATATATATATATATATATGTATATATATAATTTGTTTTATTAAACACAATCTATATTTTTATATAATTCATTATTTAAAAAAAACTATATATAAAATAAATATTAAATTACATTATCATTTTTTATTGCTTATATCTCATAATGTAGAAAGAAATAATAAATTGGAATATTGTACTATATATAATTCAAATATAATTTTAATTTATTTGAATTAAACTCTTTAAATTATATGCATTATTTAATTTTTTATTTAATATCGCATAACAAAGCTACACCTCGAAGTGTCCAATGCCGAGGATTGTAATCCGTTTCAAAATCGATAGAACCCACATATTTCGCATCTGTTCTTTGAGGTTTCCTATATATAGGACATTCATATAATTTCGGATCTTTACCGGCGGTGGTATTTATTGCAAAAATATAAATAACCGGCATTTGTTCGTAAAGAACTTTTGGTCTACTCTCAACGAGTTTACCGGCCTTTCGATCAAGCGATGCGCCTTCTAGAAATAAACCGTGAACATAAACTCCTTCTTGAGGCTGACTTTTAACGTCTTCTTTATTATAGCGCGTAATCACATTTTGTAAGACTACGGAATCTAGAGCCCAGCCTTTATGTGCTCTGGTCACTTCCTAAAATTTATTTATTTTACTGTAATTAACTGACAACTTAAGTAGTAAAAGATAAAGTTATTGTGATAAAAGTAAACTATAATTTTTATCGTAAATTTTGTATTTCTAAAACTGGATATATTTAACAATGTAAACTTTATATTCAGCAGCGATGCAGGCAAATCTAATTTCATTAAAAAATGTATCTTATAAATTTATAGTCAAATCTGTCGAAAATAAATTTTATAAAGTATTTTTCAAGATTGCTACAGATCGGAAAAACCGACAAAATTGAGAAGTCATGGAAATTAAAATTGCTCAGAGAATGATATAGAAGATCTGAAATTAGAGCTTTAAATTTGCTCACAATTTCTTTAAATGTTTTATTTTAAAGACTACTTATAATTTCTAAAATGTTATTTCTGTATAATTAAATGCATGTTCACAACTTGCACACTTTACAAATTATTTTTTATGCGTTAGAGTTGTATTTTCTAAATTCTTTAGAGTGAATTTTATTCTAAAGAATTTAGAGAGTAGCAGGTAGTAAAATTTAAGCAATACAAAAAGCTACCAATTTTAGTTTATTAGTCCTCAGTCATACAAGATAAAAGAGTTATGATTATTTCATTGTAAAGATCATACTATTCTCTATTTAACATTTAAATTTTATTAAAACATATAATGGCATTGCTATTTAAATCATATTTTCAAAACAATCAATATATCTTGAAAACAGCTCAACCGATTGACTTGCAATTTTACACAATTTTAGTAGATACTAAAAACTAGTGCATGACGTAGGATTTTTTTATAATGCTTGATTTTTGTTGCAGCCAAAAAACGAATAAAATTTATAATAAACTGCCGTGTTGACTTTAATCAAGTACCATTTTCAAATGTAATATCAAGTACCATTTTCAAATGTAATATCAAGTACCATTTTCAAATGCAATGCGAAATCAAGCATTAGATTTGTTTTTATTTTATAAAATTTGTGTCATTTTACTTTCTAATCAGTCCAGTGGGAGTAGTAGTGATAATTGTAAACGTTGTTTTTAGAAATAATTTAAGAAAAACTTGAATAAGTGATTCCATTATATAATTTTGAAAAAATTTAAATATTGAGTAGAAAAGATTATACCCTTTATAATAGCATAACCTTTATAATGAAATAAATTTAGACTTCTCTATCTTTTTTTCCATTAAAAATTTTGTAAAATAACGTTTAATTTATAGAGGCCATAACTGTTGACTTATGCCAGAATCGTAAAATATTGGGATTTCAATGCTTTTATTTAGCAAATCTGTGAACGAAAGCATTGAAATGTTGTTGTTGAACTTTATCGATTTTGACATAAATTAACGGTTACGGCCTGCATAATTTAGGTTTTATTAGTTAAAATTTTTTATGTACTGTGACTCTAAGTCTCGTTTTGACTCATCTATGTATATATGCTCACATAAGATTGTATATTCTCTATTGTAGTCTAGGAAGTCAGAAAATTTTAAAATTTATTTTCCCTAGTAACCCTGATTTGTTAAAAATTTTGTGTGCCGGTAAAAATAATAAATTTGATATAGAATCTAGCACATATACACAGTACTGTTGGTAGAATACTAGTAAAAATATAGCAAAATTTATTAACAAAATTAATGATAGAAATTGAGCAGAGACAACTTTAATATACATGTATATTTGCTAGTATAGTTTGATGGCAGCAGAAATAGAGTAGAAAATATGTTTGATAGATTCTACTCAGTTTCTACAGCTAATTTACTGTTGACAAGCTTTGCTAACAATAAGTTTAATGCAAACATAATTGTTGCCAATTTCCCTCACAAAAATTTAATACTAGTATTGAATTTTTGTAAGGAAAATTGGCTACTGATTAATTGCTTATTTTAAGTATTTAAAATACTATTATTAGTATTATTAGTGCTTCTAATACTTAAAATTAATAATTAATTATTGGCCAATTTAATATTGCTTATATTACATTTCTGTAAGATTTGCTAGTAATTTCTAACGGAATTTGCTACTAATCTGCTGGTAGATTGATTATTGATTTGCTTACAGGAAAACTAATGTAGCCACGATATCTAATGGGTGACAATTTAGAATTATTGACTTTATTCGTATATTTGTTTTCTCTTGAATTCCAATTAATTATTAAATAATTATTGGATTAAATATTAGATACATTGACGTATCTAATTTTCCATTTATAATATGAATTGATCTTTCAGCTTTGGTATTAATTTTTTAACACTCACTTGTCTCATTGCCGTTAAAAATCCCTGTGGATTAAAAAATCCAGTCATCCAAAATACTTTTGGACGACCGTGAATGCACCATTGTCTAAACTGATGATCTCTTTCTAAAAGCTCCGTATACCAGAAACCTAAAGTTGCCGATTCCCAAGATATTTTTAACCACTTGTCTGGGATGCGTGCATCATACATCGCATCCAATGATTTCCGCAAGCCTTGACTCATCACTATAGTACCTTCGATGGCTAGCTTCAAATCTGTTAAAGTATTTCGTACTTCCTTGATAACTCGCGAAATTCTAAAAAGAATTAAGAAGGTTAAAAAAGAAGGAGAATAATTCGATATTGCGTAGGATTCACACACAGCATATTTGACATTTCTCCATCCGAAGAATATCGTATAGACATCGCGATGTTCATGTGACGTTCCTCGGAGGAAATGTGTTGCGTGGGGTATATCGTGAATAACAATATTTCACAGATATTTAAATTATTATTTTACATATGAGAAAAAATATTTACCGGTCTATTTCTTGTCTTAGAAAAATGTTCATCGGCAATAATGGGCCCATTCTTTGAAGCGCTTCTTTTACTTCAAAGGAATTATACTGCTTGGGTAATTTAGACAGCATATCGCTGGCTAATTTATATACAACGTTTTCTCTAGTTTCACCTCCCTGTGCACCACCCTCTTTTGGTTGTACATTAAGAATCGTATCGAGTATTCCTTTCGCTGTATTGATCTGATAGGTAATATCAGCGTTTGGATGTAGCCCGAAAACTTCCGGTGTATCAGTCGCAGGTAAACTGTCGATATAATCTAAATATCCTTGAAGATTTCTTGTCTGGGGCACTCTGTATCCCCGATAAAATTCAAAGCCAGGTCGTAATAATACGTCGCAAAACCAGACGTGCGTGAAAGTAGTTAATAAACGTTTATCGAAATCGTCCGTAACTCTACCACCATATTGGACCTACGTTTAAAGATATTATAAATAATATTACTCTTGAAAAAAAAGTTGATAAACTTGTTTCAATGAACTGATTACTAATCAGTAAATGATTATATTTCGTCAGTTAAATGACAAAATATCATCAGTTACTGATTATATATTCACTAAACTGAGTAATCAGTTTATTGAAATAAGTTTATCAACTTTTTTTCAAGGGTAAATACAATTTAATATTCTCCAAATCTCATAGAGTGAAAAATAAAAACTCAAAAATTGCAAAAACTCAATTTTCACTCTATAGGAATAAATTTTAACTTAGAATGATAAATTATTCTAAAAATTACACAAACTCAATTTTTACTTTTTTAGAGTGATGTTTTACTTATACAATTCAGAGAGTAAAGAATATGAAAATAAAGTGCATCGTTAGATTTATTTATTTAATGAAAATTAACGAGAAAATAGAAACCTCTCCAAGCATATAGCAAACTGTCGGCCAAGAAACACCCTTTTTAGGATCCATATCATCCAAGTGATTCTGTATGAATTGGACCGATGCTGCAAAATCTGCTTGATTAAATTCATAAGGTATATTCCAGCCAAGCGGTCCGAATTTTCTTCTCTCTTGTACTACAGTGTGTAAAAACGCAACAGCATATAACAAAGGTGGCCATTGCGATTGAGTACTGTAATCCAGTGCATCTTGAGTCACTGCTTGATAAGTTCTCTTCAAACTAGCTCTTATGCCTTGAGGTGGTTCATTCGTAAATTTAATTGCCATCTGAAACATTATTTCTCATATTTGCTATATTTTTTCCAATTAATTTCAAAAATTGTTTTTTTTTTTATTTTCAGTGTAACAACCGATATGCTTACGTCGTTGAGAATTAGATACGTAAAAAATTATGAATTAAACATTTAACCTGTAGTAAGCCGATGGGAAATTGAGAATGTACTTCAGTTGTCATCCATAATCTGAACACTTCATGAACAGTTTCTGTTTCAACAAGAGCATCCATTACTTCTGTACAGAAAGGCAATGATAAATGAATATTTTGTAACAGAACCCAGCCGCCCGTATTCATAGCTTCGCTAATCATTCTTCGAGCATGGAGTTCTTGGCCTTGTCCCATAGATACTGAATTTAATGCTATAATAACAAAAATATTGTTATTAAACAGACTTCATTATTGTTAAAGAAAGATTTAAGTTTTTTTAAATTATGTTTTAAATAAAACAAATTGCTAACTTACGAATCGCTTTTTGTTTCGCTAACGCTGTGATTTGAGGACTTGGATCAGATCCTATAGATAATAAACATATCAGTGGTGTTCTAGGTTCAGATTCTAACCACGTTGCTTCTAAATCTAATATTTTAGCTTCCCCATATTCTTTACCCAACGATTCAGTGATGTACCTTCTCGCCTGAGATAAAGTTCTATCGGGACTCCATGATCTGATGAGTAATAATTTTCGGAATACGTCAAGACTTTTTTGATAGCCGCAAGGCAAATCTTCCTCTTCTGGCTTCTCTTTTTCGTACCATACTCTCCATTCCTTTTCACTAAATTCAATTTTCGTTAGTATATCCGAGAATACTTTTAGTCTACTTATTTCGACTAAATTTAGCCACGTTATGTCGAGTATCCATTTGAATGGTTTCGGTGTTACTGCATTAAGATCCAAAGACGCTCCACCTTTTATGAAAGCATTGAATTCTGCGTGGGAAATGATACCTCTATGACAATCTATCTTCATAGCTAGCATCAATGTAAATAATGATTTGTGTCTTTCGTAAAGACTTCTCAGAGTAAACGCCCAAACTTCGTATGTGAGATGACGAAGAATAATATTTATTCGTTCAGAAGTTATAGGACTCTTTGCAGATTTCGTAATTGAATTATCAAAGATGGTCAGGAATTGTCTTAATGAATTTTGATACATCACATTGACATTGCTCATTTCGACTATTAAAAAATACAAAATGGATCCTCTTGACGCAACTGCACGAAATTCTTCGCGCGCTAAGGTGATTTTTTTCTCAGTAAGAGCGGATACTTGCAGTTTTTCATTCACTGATTCGGCTGTAATTTTGGTTTCTCGAAGAACAGTTATTAACGCTTCATCATCCACCAAAGAACCCTCTGAAGATGTAAGTCTATGTAGTAACGTACTTTCAAGTTCCTTCATTGAACGTTGATTGGTCATAACTGATTCGAATAGAGCGACTCTCTCCGCTTCCAAATCAGCTTTTTCCATAAGTATCACTCGACCTAATAACTGATCTTCTAAACCTAGCATTGTGACAGTGAAATCAATAATCGAAGTCTTCGCAGATATTTCTGGACTGTACGCTGGGTTCGGTAGCTTGGTCGTGATATATAACATAAATCCTGGCATTACATCGCATTCTTTATCTCCAACGACAACCTTTTCAATAGATCCTGATTTAATGAAGTTCTTTTCAAGTACATTATCGAGTACTGGATCGAGTTCTTCTGCAACGTCTTCGATTAGCAGTGGTCTGCCCAACGAAAGACTGTCCTCAAGATGAGTTCGGAAATATTTATGATTTAGCGAAGTAATCTGTAACTCATTTGTGCTCTCTTTATTCTTGATCCACATCTTTCCTTGATTCTGAGGATCTACAAGAAGTGGATAAGATGAAGATTTTGTAACAATAAGCGCATTTTGTATGGATAACTCATCGTTCGGCAATCCTTGAAGAGTCCATTCTGAAGTAGTTGCTGAATCGACTAACATATTCGTTATATTTAAATTTTTAGTGAAAGGTATAGATTTAGTAGTCAGTATATTCATCCACGCATTCACCAAGCCAGCTCGATACTGTTGATTATAAGGTCCACAGTATGATAAAAATCCAGTTGCCAATAAAACGTCCCCGACTAATCGTCCCAGTTGAATCTTAAATTCTCCACTTTGTTCGGTCCAACGAATCTTTTCGCCGCCTAATCCATTTATCAAAGCAGTCGCGGCTGTCATTTTTCTCAGACACACATTCGCTGCTTCCGTTAACCTTTGCTTCTCCGTTACCGCGGTATCATATTGCTCTTTAACCATTTGTAAAGCCATTTCTCTTTCAGATAATTCTCGCTCAGCGTTTGCCAGATCCTCCATTGCAAGCTTTAATCGTGCTTCTTGCAGTGCTAAATTAGCTTTTAAAGGCAGAACTTCTTTGTTGACGGAGTGGAAAAATGCCATAGCTTTAGTCCACGATAATAAACCAGCAACGTCACCACACACTCGTCTTGCGGTTTCCATATTATAATCCTCCATTTTGAAATATGGTTGCAGTAGCTCAACCATCTCGTTATTTATTATGTCTTTTGGATAATTTTGTAATTGTAATAAAAACGTTGTACTGGCCATAAGTTTCAAAGATTCTGCCCATGAAGGTTTAGGGCATGGTGCAGTTGTGTCGGGTACAACGGATCCAATTTTACGTTGAAACAAGAGCAGTACACAATCCATAATTCTCATTATAAGATGAGGTGGTCTACCTAGCTTTCTTACTGTTGCTATGTGAGCAGGTTTAATGGTATTCAGAGCAGCTTCCGCTTCTTCTAATGCTGGTTTCGCAGCTTCTAGCTTTTGTTCAGCCAACGCTTTTTCATCAGCTATACAAGCTACTAATTGCTCCGCTTTTTCCTT
The DNA here is from genome assembly GCF_016802725.1 of Solenopsis invicta. NCBI lineage: Eukaryota > Metazoa > Arthropoda > Insecta > Hymenoptera > Formicidae > Solenopsis > Solenopsis invicta. The sequence continues at coordinate 13,760,048 of NC_052664.1, forward strand.
CACTCTTTGTACTTGATTTTTAAAAGCTTCAGCTTGCATTGCTCTCTCTGTCACCTCTAAAAGTACTTTTTCGGCTTTCTCGGACGCCTGAACTAGTTCCTGCTCCATTACGGCTAAGTCTCTCTTTAGGATCTCAACTGATATTGATGCCTCCTCGAGTTTCGCTAAACCCGTATCCATTCTTTTAGCTCCTTCACCAAGTTCATGTTGTTTAGCTCGATAGATATTTTTGTACCCACCGATAAAATTTAAGTAAGACTTTGGAGTTACATGAGTGGCACGCCGAAATCTTTGGAAATATTCGACCGATGTTTCCGAAACGATGTCTTGTATAGATCCTAATGCATTTACCAATTCAGTCTTCACATTGCTAGTGCACGCAATTTCAAAATCATGAAGAAAATGTTTTGCAACTAAAATTAGAGCATCTTTGGGCCACGGTTGAAACCAGTCTATAGTGCAACCTGAAATGAGTGCCGGAAAACGCTGGGCGCGATTCCGGAACTTTTCACCCACAGGAGAAAAGCAGAAAACAACATGTAAATTTTGACAAGTTCTTTGCAAAAAGAAGTCCATCACCATTTCGTTATTAAGAGTTCTTTTAGGATTTTCACGTCTTAAAATAGGTGTTAACTCCGAGATAATTTCCGCTTGCTCGTCACGCGTAAATAAGTTACTGATAACTCCCGAGCTGAGAATATTATTTAAATATTCAAGGAAGCCCTCCTCTTTGATGTCAAGATCAGTGAAGATAAACGTTGTACCCTTGCCTTGAGCACCACAAGTGCGATACAGAAATCTTAGGTCTTCTAAGAAGTTGGCTACGTTATAAGACCTAGTCAGGGTAATTTGAAATGTTTTGTATCCGGCAATAAAAGAGGATAACTTTGTAAGACTCTGTTTGCCAGAGCCGCCGACACCTACTAGCATCACATTGCCTTTTGGATGTCTAATGACTCTAGATATCTTCACTAAGTGTAGCATAGCGTCAGGGAAAAATACTAGATCCATTCCAGCACCTCTCTGCATTTCGTTGAACTGTGCCAGAAACATGTCTAGTCTTTCTCTCAATATTTGAGAATCATAAACAGGTTCGTAGACTTTGGGGAGCTCTACATCTGCATCTTCACCTTCTTCACCGGTTGGCTCTGGAGCATCTCTGTCATCAAAAAAGATTTTATTAATATTACGTGACATTTTTTAATTACAATGTGTGTGGATGATTTTATAGATTACACTGATTTATATACTTTTGAAGTTTAGAAAATAATAGTTTTTTGTAATTTTTGTTTGCTCAATCCGAATTTACAAGTAAAAATACTTTATCATGTATAAAACAAGAAAAATAAGGGTAAAACTCTTTAAAAAGGAGTTTTGGGGCATATTTAAAACTTTATAGCCAATAAAGCCAATATTTTATAGATTTCAAAAAGAGCTCAAATTAATACTTGAACATTGTAGTCCATTGCAAAACTATTGCACATGTAAAAATTTTTAACAATACATTTAATACAGGAGACTGAAAATACTCTGTGTAATAAAAATGTTTTATTTTTTATTTTTTAAACAGTTAGAATTAAATAATTTTTGAATAATGACGATTTTTCAAAAAACCAACTTTGTAATTTTAATAAATTTTTAAGGAAATATGAACAGTTATTCTCACATATTAAATCTTCAATTAAATTTTACTATTTGCAATAATTTTATATTAGGATTGCATGAAGCAATCATTCTACTTGACACTATGCGACTACATCCATCCCTAAAACAATATGCACTAGAGGTTTGACGATAAAAAATTCGATATTTTTATATTAAAGTACAATGTTTAAAATATTAATTTTGAAATCTTTCGCATATCGTCAACTACAAGTTTTCAAAAATAGTTAAAAACGCGTTATTAAGGCACTTCAACTATATTTTTTCCATGAACTTGATGTGACACATCACTTTTCCGTATAGCGATCAGAATTAGATTATAGATTTGATTATAGCTTTGGATTTAGCACATAAGAAACTATGAAACTACTTTCCCAAACTGCAAAAGAAAAAAATAAAATTTTGCAGACTTATATAGCTACTACGAACCTCATGAAATCGACGAATGCAGGATCTTGATCTAGCATGTTTACATACTTCTCTCCTAAAATATCGGCTACAACTTGAATTAGTCCTTTATTAAACCAATCTTTGTCACTTTGTATTGTAAGTCTGTCGCTAAACACTCGTGTACATTCATGCTTCCAAAGCAACATCAGTACATTTTCCTTATCAATGACCGTTGACAACGTACCGACCATACCTTGCCAAATTCTCGAGAGATCTCGGAGGCTAAATACATAATGAAATTTTGCAGGCGTTGGCAACAGTTTTGCTCGTGTTCTTTCCCACAGTATTCTAGTCAAGGGAATCATTTTCTTAACGAGTTGACGGACTTCTTGCGAGAATCCTCTTTTAATATTGTAATGTCCTTCGCCTAAAACGCTGAAGATTCGATCGATTGAAGCGTTGTCAGGCAAAGTACAATTAAAAATACAAAATTGTCTCTTGAGTCTTGAGGGAATGTCGTTTCTTCCACCTCCGGGCTGACACATAGCTGCTAGGAAAGTCACATCCACAATGGAAGTAAAATCACCAGGTTTCTCTAAGGAGTAGAATCCTTTCATGTCCATAGTCTGCCGAACGATTTCGTTGGTCACCTGATCACCCCATTCATTGATTTGCGGCAAGTTTATGTCATCGATGAACACCAACATCTTTTTACCACCTGGTGGTCCAAATGTACTTCCTAAACGTTTTTCCACATAACTCTCAATGGTTTTTTGAAACTGATACGGACTGGTTGCAGAGCTAAAGTTGAAAGAGCGACTTAAAGTTGTATCTGGATTTGATTTTTTCATATATGATTTCATCATAACAGTTTTAGCAGAACCTTGTTCACCTATCAGTAACACAGCTTTATCTTGACGGCCAATCAAATCAATTAAAAATTGAATCCTTACATTATCTGGTATTGGAACCAAAACATTACTGTAGTCAGGTGTTGAATATTCAGGATAGACATAATTGGTTACCATATTTGTCCAAGTATCCCACACGCCTTTATCGGTGACAAAAAAGTCAAATACTATAGCATCCAAATATCTATCGGAAGTTGGAAGATCCAAGGAATCGAAATTATCTCGAAGATATCTGTCGTACTTTTGCCTGTCGGCAGTTTCTAACAATGCTCCTATGCCCCACACTAACGCGAATACGTAAAGACGTGTTAAATATTCTGCCGTTATAGGAATGGGTTTGTCTTTCTCTATATCTTCATCCTCGGTTTCTTCTATTGGTATTTCGGGAGGTATTACACCTTCTAGCAGACAAAGCATTTGTCTTACTATATTACATTGTAAGACATCAATAGCAAGTAGCAATGTTTGAGTGCTCCATGAATATATCTAACAAATTAAAAATTTAGTTACATTTTCATATATTACAATATCATTTTTTCATATAAAAATTAATTACATGTTATTTATATTTTATTACTTAATTTAAATATTATTATTTCAAATAGTATACACATACTTATATAATTAATAGAATAATTGGTCAAATATTCTTATTATAAGGGCAATTTCTGTTTAATTACTATTTAATATAAATTCTTTTTAAGTTAAAGAAAAAAATTGATTTTAAAATACGTAAAATTAAAATTACATAAAATATTACATAAAAAGAAAAATATCTAATATTAAAATTAAATTCACAGAAGATGAAAAATTGTATGTTGTTAATTTACCTGTGCGAAAGAATCTGTAAATAATTTCTCGAGAACTTCTTGCTCTAATGATGATCGTGACTTTAGCCAGGCGGTAACAACTGGATTCCAGTCCAATCCTGAAGAACTCATGTATACCATCCCGTTTCGTGAAACAGTCGCTGGACTTGCATTATCAATGTTATGTGGCTCAAAAATAATTTTACATGTTGGTGCCATTGATAATCTATCGCCATTAGCTAGAGTTAAAGTTTTATTATCATCTAATACAGAATTTAAATTTTCTATCCAAATACTGTCAACTGGACCATCGAGTACTAGCCATACGTGTTCGCCCTTCTTTAATTTTAATGTTTTACGCCATAAAGCTGAAAAAATTCCATCTGTCCAATCATTCGTAGCTACGTCTAAACGACCGAACATTTGAGCAGCTGTTATACTTTTAGGATTCATTCTCATTTCCCTGTAAAGTTAAATAAACTTGTACATAACTATAATACATATATAAATTTAGTAAAAATGATTTTATAAATAATTTTATAAAGCTCATTATTTTATTAATATGTATATAAATTTGTAAAGTTTTTTTTACAAATTAAAACACTTGTAAAAATACGCTATTTAATATTTCATAAAAATTGCTTATTAATTGACATGCAAAAATTGCAATAAATTTGAGATATTTTACGCAATATATAAATGCTACATAAATACTACGTTTAGCATTAATATGTATTTATACATTGCGTAAAATGTCTTGTACCTATGGGAATTGCCGCATTGCGTTAATGCTTTCATTAAAATATGTATACAAGTAGTCTTGCCCGCGCCGGTTGGACCTAACGTCATGATGCCATGCCTCACTCTTTGCGTTTCATATAGTTGTATTAATTTTAACACCCATGGCGAATGATAAATCAGTCCAGCCTGTTCCACTTGTTCATTAATTGCTGTTTCTAATTCAGGATATGATGTTTTTTCTAGGACTTGATTAGGAAATAGATCAGCTACGAGTGATATGAAGAGTGGTTCGTCCTCATCTAGAGAAAAGTATGTCACATGTTTAGCATATCAATGTGGTTAACCAGTTTATGTGTTTTTAAAAATTAATTATTAATTAGTATAATAACCTATAAGTTTCGAGAGATTCATGTCTCTTAGAACTCGCATGACGATCGTACTTTCTGTGTCTTTGGAATTAACTCTTTTCGATGCTCCTAAGGTTCTTAATACGGACAATATGTTTCGTAAACCGAAATCGTAATGAACCTAAGATCAATACATTGCAAAATATCAAGACAAATTTTTATTCTTTTGTAAAGAGGAACTTTTCTCTCCTTTTTTTTAGTAATGTTACCTGCTTGGTCAATTGCTCTTCGCACAATTTGTAAAGCGTATAAAATTTACGAGCAAGAGTAATATTTTCTAGAAATCCACAACTAGCTAATTTTACACGTATGATAATCTGACGATCGGGTACCATCATAGCTACTGTGCGAAATTGTATCTTCAAGTTCTCTGGCAATTCTTTTCGTCCCGCATATCCAGGATTCTGCAATTTATACAGCATTGAAATATTTATATACATGTTAATCGTTTTGATAAATAATATGTGATGCTAAGTACAATAAAAATACAAAGAAAGAAACTATGTAAATATAAAAGAATTGTATTACATGAAAATTATATGTCATATCTTTTATACAAAACTTTGACAAATTTTATTATTTAGAGAAAAACGTGAATGTAACTTTTTAATTTAAAGAACTTAATTTCTTAATTCTGTTTTGTTACATAATAACATTACCATAGTAATAAATATTCCAAGCTCTGGACACATATCAACTTGATCACCATCCGTGAAGATAAATTGCTTCTTCTTTTCCTTCTTCGCAGCAAGCACTACAGCGACTTGTTGTGCGGCAACAGATAAAACTGGCAATTCGATTCTGTTGAATTCATCGAAACAACCCCATGAGCCGCTTTGTGCTAATCCTTTATAGATGCGTCCTAATCCTCGATAATCCATTTGATCGGAGCAATTGAAGACTACGACGTACTTTGCTAAAGTCTTTCCCATGTCTTTTACAGTTTCAGTTTTTCCGGTTCCCGCCGGACCGCACGGAGATCCTCCCATTGACATCGATAGAGCTTGCGCTAATGTTATGTAACATCTAAAATATATATAAGAACACTAAAATGACAGATACAATGTTAAACAATATGACACGATTTACCTATCAGTTAATGGTGTAATAACTAGTCGCTCGGTACATCCTAAGTATTCATTTTGGTAGGTAAAATGAACATCCGTTATGCATATAGAAGTTTTGTCTAGATCCTCCTTAAAATAAAACCTGCATTGTTTCAACCATTCAAAATCATTCACTGATCGTACATTCAGACGACACTAGAATGAATGAAATATATTATGTATACATATATGATTATTAATTCCGCTTGTTGTATCTGAGATTTTAATAATTATTAACTAAAATATATGTTTTAAATATTTGTTTTTATATATAAATTTTTTATTTAGCTACGTACCAAAATATCGAAAATGTCACGCTGGTGCACATGTATGGTAATCAATGTTTCGAACTTGATTCGTTCTATTTTAGTAAGATCTCTCGTAGTTTGATCGATTAATGTATTTAAAAGATCAAGGAACTTATTGTTTGTTTCAATCATAATTTTTTTATCGGCACGAGCTTGAGCCAAGGCAAGTTCACCATCTCGTGTCCAAATCATTTGAATGCCTAACAAACCTATTTGAGCAGGCATTTTATCGAGAAAGCTTAAAAAATTAAAATTTGTATCATTGATCATACTGTAGCATTGACGGATGATAGAATGTAAAGAAAGTTGCGATGTTTGCAATAATTGCATCAACCATGTTTCCACAGAACCTTCTGCTCTTACTGCTTTTTCCAGCTGTACAGAAAATTGTTATATAAATTTAGTTTTATTTCCAAAGTTAATATATTTATATTTAATTACAAATTCGAGAAAAATTAAAAATTATACAAAAATGTGCAAAATTTTTAATAGAAAAATTTACCTTTTTTTGTAAATATTATTTGTTAAATATTGCTTTTAAAATAAATTATAATAATCTACAAAAATTTTAAATGTAATATATTTGGAATATTTACTGTGATATATAGGTATGTAATATAAATGCGACCATGAGAAGAAATGATAATATGTTTATACATATTACAATAAATATTTTAAATATATATTACATTTAAAATTTTTGTAGGCTGTAGACTATTAAAATTTATTTTAAAAGCAATATTCTTATGAATTGATATATAATATTATTATTTGATTAAATACACATACTTACCTGTATAGTTTCTCCTTCTGATGAAACTATGGCTGTCATTTTATTGTATTCAATGTCATGAAATTTTACGTAACGTGTATTATCGAAAATAGAAAGTAAATGATTTTGTATAGTATGAGAATCGGATGCTTGACCAAGTATTTCCAAGAGCGCAGGGTCAGAAACGAAGAAAAATCTTGGAAACATCATACGTTTCTTCTCCAAATATCTAAAATATAATATTAAAAAAAATAATTTTTATAAAATAAATATTAACAAAAAATGTTTTGAATTTATATTACATTAAAATTTGCTATGGGTAAAGTGAAAGTTACAATCAGAAGATTTAGTTTTTAAGTTTGCTGAAACCTCTTGTAAGTTTGTTAAGAAGGTCGATTATCAACATCACTACTCGTAGTATACTTACCCACTCAAAGATTTTTGACATAGCTCTAATTGCTCCTGCAAGTGCGGCAAAAGTTGCTTCAACAAGTCATCGCCTACGCAACAAGGTACAACTCCTGGTGTTTCATGAGCACGTTGCATGATCTTCTGCCAACTTTTATCAATTTTGCTGAATCGTTTAGCCTCTTTTGGTAGTTGTTTCGCAATATCACCACCCACGAACACCGCCTCGAGATAAACCCACATGTTTTGAACGAGCAGCCACCTTTCAAGGATCTCATTTGTATTAGATAAATCAGAAAGCCATTGTTGTATCTGCTTTCTAAATGGCGCATTATAGCGATTTGACATAAGTGAGCCAAGAACCATCAAACTGTCTTCCAGCTGACTAATAGTTTCCGCTGTTGTATCTCCTCTGAGCAACAATTCTCCTCTGTTGTTGAATGTCATGAAAGTCAATTCGTGAGATGACCATTCATTTACTACTGTTCTCAGTTTTGCTTCGATATCCTTTTCCTTCATAGCCGATATACAAATATCTTCGATATCTTCTTTGTGCTTTAGCAGCGGCGCTTCAAGAATGTTTTTAAGACAGAAACCCTCGCTATCAAGCTCGAACAAATATCCTGTAACTTCTACGATTCTATGCCAATGGCGCGGTTTCATCGCCTTGTTTGCCATCAATTCGAGAAGCGGACACATATCATTAAAATCATCGATTGTCTTCTTAAGTGCAAAGAACGCTGGCCATTCCTTCAACCCTTTTGGCAATTTGCGACAACGGTTTTGAAACTCCATCAACTCATTGTTTATTTCTTCGATGTTAACCTAAATAATTTACATAACTATAACAATCTGTATTTGTACTAAAAAAAAGCTTTTAAAGAATATTTAAAACTTTTGTCATTAATAAATTAAAAAATAAAAATGGCAAATAATATTATTTAACTTATAAATTAAAAAAAAACAGAATGTATTTAAAAAAACCGGCAATATCACGATTTTCTACCTCGCCCCATGGAATATCGTAATAACTGCTGACTCTGTCGATGACATCATTGTAAAGTTTATACAACTTTTGCAGTAAATTCAACTCCTTTCTGATTTGCGAAAGTTCTGGATAATCTGTGATAGGCAAACCGAAAAGCTCCTCGCCGCTTTGGTAGGTCTGCAGCTTTCGCCACATGCCGTCAAATCTATTCTGGAATAATATTTGTCTGTCCGAAGCGTCACGGGGGCTCAAACCTGGCTGCATCGGTCCGGACGATCTGTACTCTTCACAATACATTTCATTATCGGCACGGAATTTCTCGAGATTATTTCTTAAATCATTTTCGAATTGTGGTTGCAAATTTAATAGCAAGACATGACTTTCTTGCGCTCGTGCCAACAGATTTTGCCAGGTGTCTCTCAAATTATCAACCTGCTCTAAGCATTCCTGGTCCACGGGTACTTCGTATCTTGTGACTATGTTGAAAGCTTCTTCGATGGGATCAATTTTGAGTTCCATATCGACTTCTTGTTCGCGAATTTTTTTCAAAGTATCCATAATGAGACGTACGTCGTCTAGATCGCGAATTTGATGATCTAATTTACGATCCATTTCGTTTATTAGCGCATAAACGTATTCCATTTCGCGACGATACTTTTTTTTCATTGCTTGACCAATTTTATGCGTGCAACCTATGAAGATTATTAAACTAAATAGTCTATTGTTAACGCATTAATATTAAAAAATAGACAACACATAAGTATTGTATAAAACTTTGATAAATTTTATTACCTTATGACGATTTTATTTATTAAAAAAAAAAATAAAATAAAATGTATGGAGGAAGGTCCATAGATAGTTATAGTGCAGTATTATTAAATTGATTCTTAATTTAATTCTTTAATATTACAGTAACGCCGCACAGTTCAGATAATTAGAAAATGATATTTAAAATTCATACACGATACATTATTCCAGCATGAAAATCTTGCTATGATTGTCTATGGGCTTTCCTCGATTTGAATTGTATTTGTACAAAGCACGATCTTATTCTAATTATAAAATGCACCTATCTAATGTCTTTGTATGTATATATTTACTGTTTATTTCGTAAAAAATTATTATTACTTATCTTTAAAAATTAAATTCAATGCTTTTAAACATTATTTATATACACAATGTAAAACAATCAAATATTTAATCACATAATATTCAAATAATGATATATATTCAAATAATATACCTTTGATTTCCGTATAAATGCCATACTTTAGCTTTTCCGTTGATACAGCGATTGATGTACCGAATATGATCATATCTGGCTCAGTTGCCAACCGATCTTCGAGTTCGCTATGTTTGCGGAGAGTAGTTTCGAATTCTGGCAAAGAGATTTGTAACAATTCTCGCATACTGCGCTCATTTTTCCATAGAAATTTATAAGGCTTCCAACGGTCGAGAAATTCCGTCAAATCCTGTAAGTTTAATGTGGCAACTGATTCCGTCAATCCATTCACATTTCACATTATTATTACTTACTTGCCGCAATTCCATCGTACAAGTGCTCAACATGCTGAGAAGTTTGATGATTTCTTTATTATCCATAACCATCGTGTAGAAGTTTCTCTCTTGAACTGGAAATACAGGTCTCTCTTCAGAGAGAATTTTGTAAAGTCTTCGCCTTCTAGTTTTTGAATCTTCCGGTTCTTCCTGCTTCTGCTTTGCAGCATCACTTTGTGCCCGTAATACGATATTGGCCATACTTCGTTTGGATGTAAAGGGAAGATTTTTCCACATGCTCTAATAATCAAATAACAAACAAATTACGTAATATAGTAAACAAATCAAGTTTCATAATTTTAATATAATTTTTTTACCTTGCTGCCTTTAGAATTCCATTGTGCTACTCCTTTCGCGACACCTGTGATAATCTTTCCAACTGATGTCAATGCTTCTTGAACATCATCCAGACTTGGTTTGACTGTTACTGTTGGTATCATTAGTGTTGCATGTAATAAAAACACCGGATTTGGAGCTGCTTCTATAAATACAATTAGATTTACAATTGCGAAGAGATTTATTTCTGTAAATTAATTGATAACTTAAAAATGAGATACTAAAAATATTTTTTCGATACTTTTAATATAATTTAAGGCATTTTATATGAATATATTTTATCGTATATTTGGATGTCAGATAAAAATTAGTTTAATCTAGAAAGTAGAAAAAAGGAAAATCTTTTCTTAAATAAAAATAGATACCTTAAGACGAAAAAATTTGAATAAATTTTACAATTTTTGCATATTTTATAAAATTTCTATTTCAATTGCATGATATGGTTTTCTTTAAATATAACAGAAAATATATATTTATATAAAAAAATTATTGATTTAATTTGTAGAATCTTTTGATGTTTAAAAATTAAAATCTTTATTTTGTTTAAACTCTAAGTATAATATTTATTAGTTCAAAAATTAAAAAAAAAACGTTAAAATAAATGTACCCACTAAAAAACGTGGCATTAAATGACATCTTAATAACGTCTTAATGACGTTTTAAACGTCAATTCGACATAATTAAAACGTCCTTTTGTTTGCTAGGTATATTTAAAGAATTACCTGAATCAAGTTCTCGAACGAATCTTTTTCGGATCGCATCTAGAGACACTCTGGTGACCTTTATTAATACATCAACGATTTTTCTAGAATAATATCGTCTCATCTCGGATACTGCGTTTCGAACCATATCCTGCATGCTTTTGGATAAAGAACCAGGTGTCGTTAACAATTGATGAGGATCATCGAAACAATTCCATACTAGAGACCAATCTTGCTGGACTGTTTGTTCTGTAGTTTCTTCGCCTTCCGCTCCTTCATTTTAAATAAGACAAAAGTTGTTTTTGTATTATTTTTGTATTTTTATCATTTAAATGTAGTAGTAGTACATTTAAATGTACAGTAAGAATCTTTTTTATTATTTTTATAAAGAAAATTTGTCAATACCGATATAAAACCCTGAGCAATGGAGGAATATTAGATATTAGGATTAGGAATTAGAATTTTAGAATCAGTTTCCATAAACATTATAGATAAGTAATAAGTTATGTTGTGTTATGTGTTATGTTATGTGTTTCATATAATAAATTGATGTGCTATATCTTATTAATATTTATTGTGATTTACATTTAACATTTATTGAAAAAACTGATTCTAATATTTTAATTGTATTCCTACCATTTAATATTCCTTCATTGTGCGCAGAGTCCTAAATCTCATAAAGCGATACTCTTTTATTTTTCAAAAATTAATTATTGCATTTTATTAATATTGATAAAAACATTCAGGATTTGTTTAAATAATTAAAGAAGTAATAATTTATACTTTATACGTTCATAGTTGTCTTCTATATAAAATCTGCTAAAAACAAATTTTTCAAAAACAAGAACAAAATTTACACAAAATTTGCAGATTGCATAATTTAAACAATAATGAATATGTTATTAATAATATTAGATTATTTAAATATATTTATACTTAAAAATATGTTAAGAGAAGATAAATAAATCAACTTCGACACAGAAACTCATATTTCCATTGCAAAATTAAAAAGAATTAACATTGATTTATTACCTTCAGTAGTAAGAAAATCAAATTGATTGGAATTAGTAGTGCTTTTGAAGCTATCTGTAGCCTTTCTAACAAGCTGCAATACTTCTTCTACCGCTTCCTCGATCATTGTGCTTTTACGATGTAAATCAATTGCTGCTATTCTGCATATTTCCTCGTTTTTTTCTATAAATTCCTCTATTGTCCATGGTTGATCTGACTCGGGTAGAGTATGCAAAGTTACTTTCCGCATACTCGTTAACACTTGCAAAATCCTAATACAATATATCATTGAATTAACCTACATAATTTTGTAAGCTTTTAAGTAATTTTCAGATTTTAGCATAGAGATAATAATTTAGCAATTAATTAGTCTTTGTTATTAAATAAAATTACTTTTTTAAATATAATATTAATGTCGTTTTATTATTACTTAAAAATTAGTAATTTTAAAAAAGTTTTTAAAACAAGAACTTAATTTGATTTCCAAAACACATACCTATTATCATATACATCATGAACTCTTGTGATAAGAATATCGAAAGTTTTGATCTGCTCTTTTGTATTTTGGCAAAAATCTTTCCAATCTGGCTTTGTCCAAGTCAAGGTTGTTAAACCGGGTTCCAATAAAGATGCTACACAAACTAAATGTGGTAACAATAATGGACGAACTTCTAATTTGACGCGCTTTGCGGTACAAACAAATTCCTCGATCATCAGCTGGAGAGAATCTGTGACTAAAGTAAAATAATCTCTTTTTGCTAGTATTGTTAGTGCAACAATTGGAATCTCCAAATTTATTTTTGCTAAACAATCAGCTTCACGAAATAGAAGAACGACTCGGTTTTCCAGGTTGACTTTCACTTTTGCCGATTTCTCGTCGACTATAAGCAGCGGTCTGTTATGCAAAATTATCTTTCTTACAATTATTATTATTTAATATAAATATTTTTTATACAGGGTGCGAGAAAAGTTCCGGGACGGCGAAATATCTCGAAAACTAAGCATTTTAGGAAAAAGTGTTTCAGACAAAAGTTGTAGGGTTTAAAAAGATCTATTTACTGATCTTATCAGTTTGACCTTGGATGGCGTCGCCAAGGTCAGATCGAAATTACATTAACTTTTTTAAATGGAACACCTAACTTTTTATTGCATATTCTTGTAGCTTATCTCGAGACCTTTCCAAATCATTACAAGAAAGTTTATTTTCGTTGAGTACTTTCCGAGTTGTGAGGCTTGAAAGCTACAGTGTACTGTAGTGTGGGTCCAGCCAGTTAAGGCAAGAGTGGCGTGTGGGTCCGGCCAGTTAAGGCAAGTGTGGCGTGTGTCCGGCCAGTTAAGGCAAGTGTGGCGTGTGTCCGGCCAGTTAAGGCAAGTGTGGCGTGTGTCCGGCCAGTTAAGGCAAGAGTGGCTGGACCCACACTACAGTACACTGTAGCTTTCAAGCCTCACAACTCGGAAAGTACTCAACGAAAAGAAACTTTCTTGTAATGTTTTGGAAAGGTCTCGAGATAAGCTGCAAGAATATGCAATAAAAAGTTAGGTGTTCCATTTAAAAAAGTTAATGTAATTTCGATCTGACCTTGGCGACGCCATCCAAGGTCAAACTGATAAGATCAGTAAATAGATCTTTTTAAACCCTACAACTTTTGTCTGAAACACTTTTTCCTAAAATGCTTAGTTTTCGAGATATTTCGCCGTCCCGGAACTTTTCTCGCACCCTGTATATTTTTGTACGTGTTTAAAAAATTATTTTATTTGATCATAATTAATTCTTGATTATTGAGCTTAAAATCTGACCGTTTTAAACAATCCTCGATGACCCAGGAATTTTGATGCGTCCAAATCTCAGCAATATCGGCCTGATATTGTTTCAGAATAACAATTGCGTGATTATATCTTTTCATCAAGTCAGCAGTCAATGGTAATGTCTTTAAAACAGGATGATTTGACACGGATGCCGTTAATTCATCCAGATGTACTCTAATAAAGTTTCAATGTTACTCTTTAGATAGCTATTTTTATAGAACTATTCCTTAACTTATATAACTTTTGTTATTTCTTTAATTTGCAAATAATTATATGTATATGTATAAATAATCATTTTTCTCTTACTTCAAAGAATTTGCCCAAGTTAATCGTCCAGCTATAGGTGGCATGTGTCTCGGTAATGGAGGATCATCTCTTTGCCGCTTAAATAATTTCAAGATTCGGTCAATTTCTTTATCACAATATTTCACAACGATGTTATATTTTTCCTCCAATTTTGTAAGCGGTATTTTTTCGCTGACCTTAAAACATTACAAATATTTAGGGAAAGTAGTAGGTACATTGAAAAAAATTTATAATTTTAAATTATTGTGCATAATACTTCTTGCAAATTTATTAAAAAATCAAGTATATTTATTACCTTTTCAAATCGCGTTAAAAATCGTATACCTTGCGGTGTTTCCCATACATCGGCGTAATTTTTCTCAATAATCTCACCAATACTTTCTTTCAATGTATTTGTCTTTTCCATAAATTCATCATAATCAATGTCAAAGTCGGTGTTTCTTGGATCGAGGTAATCGTAAGACTTGCTAGTCGCAATTTTCTTAGCTTCTTCAAAGGTTTTTATTGCCTCGTCCAATGCTGTAAAATTTTACATACATAATAACTAATATGTAATTAAAATACGTTTTTTTCAGCATATTTTGAGTTTTTCGATCAAAATAACAAAGTTAATCTTAATAACCTATGATTTTTATTGAGGAAAAGAATTATAGATTTTTCTTTATTAATGTAAAAAGTTTTAAGTTGAATTTAAAAGTATAATAAAAAGTTTATTTAATTTAAAATGAATGTCATTGTTGTTGCATTAATTTAAAAGTTGTTAAAATATTTTATGAGAATACATTTTATTACATATACTATATTAAACAATAAAGTTTATACGTTATACCTTCTCCGAGAAGCAATCCTTCCATTCGTCTTTCAAAGAGAGTCTGATAATCTTGTATAAGATCAAACATGGTGAGAATTTTACGAATTCTAGCACAAAAAGCATCGAATCGACCAAAAACATGAGTTTCAGAAAAGGAAAATTCTTGTTCCGTAACTGCTGGTGAACATCGAACTAGTCTGTATGTTTCTCTATAAGCTCTTGAACAAAAATTAATGTTATTTATTATGTAGTTTATTATTATTTTATTTATTTATATTTAAATAAAGTAATAGTTTTGATGGAAATATTTTGCTGAAATTGTAATAAATAAAATGTTATTGAATTGCATATATTCAAATATCTTTTTCAATTTATCCATTTTAAAAAAACTTAACTAACAATTTATTAAAATATTGCTTATTTTGTTACTGTTTTATTTTTAACATTTTTATTATTTATTATTTGGATTTATCGTATTTCATTATATTTTAGTATACAACTTTTGGGTGTTAATCTGTATAAATATTATGTATTTTGCATTACTTTTTATTTTTTAATTATTTATTTTATTATTTTTTTCAAATAATTATCTTTAAAATTTATAGTATTTTGCTATTATAAGTATATAATTTTTATACTGAAATTCGACAATATTTTGGTAATTGTCATTTCCTATTTTAATGACTTCAGCTATTTATTTTCATCATAGATTACCAGAAATATATTGAATTGAAAAATATAAATATATTTTATACTTTTTTGTTGTGTAATATAGAATAAAATTTATATATTAACTTGTATTAAATTATCATTTAAAATAAAATGATCAATACTTGTTTAGACGCAGACAATGTTTTAATCTAGACCGAACGGCTGTTCGATCTTGGCCCCAAATAATTTCTCGTCCTCTTTTCGTGACGTAATCTCGACAGGCAACAATCATTTGATTTGTAATTTTAATCATTAGCGAACTGGTTCTTTCTGAAGTATTATAATATCTTGAAACACTGTATATTAATCGAACAGTTTGTAATAATGATACGAGAGAATCCCGCATTTTTACCTGTAGAAATAAATATTTTAATTGCGTACAAAGTTCTGTAAATTATATAATAATTAGTTGTATGTTTATGGATATAATTAATTTGAAAAATACTACATCGGTCTTACGAAAAATCTATTGGAAATTATTGAAGAACTATACGAATCTAATAATGTACACTATTAGTTTTAATTACTTTTTGCGAGTCCAGTAGTATTTTTTCGTAAGAATATGCACGTTTTTGTCTTACAAAAAAATTAACTTACAGGATCATCGAGATAAAGACAATGACAGCACTTCTCTAATGCTTGAATGAATTTTGCATTATCTTTTGCTTCATTATAACAATAAGTTACTTCATCTTCCGCGTCGACCCAATCTTTAATTAACTTTGAACGTGCAACTTGTAAACATAGAAGTGACATAGTAATTTCGTGGTCCTGGAATTTTTAAAGTATAGTAAAGTTTTATATTAGTAAAGATACCTGTGTTATTTTATATTCTTGTAATATATAATTTACTCAAAATAATTAATATACACTTGACAGCAAAGCATTACCTATTTTGACTCCCAAAAATAGACGAAATTCAAGAGAGTGTAACTTTGTCAAAAATGATTGTAAAAAAAAAATGTTCAAAAAAAAAACATGTTAAAGCTTGAAGTCTCTAAGTTTCTAAGAGACTTCAAGCTTTAAAATGCTTTTTTTTATTGATAATTTATTAAACAATTTTCAGATTGTTTAATGAATTATCAATCTCGAAACTAGAGAATTCAAGCTTTAAAATATTTTTTGAACATTTTTCTACGGTCATTTTTGACGAAGTTACATTCTCTTGAATTTCGCTTATTTTGGGAGTCAGAATAGATGATGCTTTAATTTTGCTGTGTGGAGTGTATATTATGCATTAAATAAATAAAAATTACTATATGTATAATTTAATTGTAAAGTTAAAGTTTTATATGTAATAAACAAAACCTGTAAACGATTGACTAGTTGACTAAATTGTGCACCCCGCCGTTTCCAATACTCAAGTTCTTGCTGCGGTCCAGAGACATCATTCTCTCTTTTAACTTGCTTACTTTCTGCCATAAAATCCTTAAGTTTTTTAATCCAGAGTTTTACTCTTTCTTCAATTTGTTCCACAGCATTCTCTTTCGCTATGAAAGCTTTTGCTTCTTCAAAGTTATGCACTTCCGTCATCAATGGGTCACCGTCGCTGAATATACCAGCGTCAAGCGCTACCTTTTCGCAAACTTTATAAATATCGTAAATTTAAACAAATACTTACAATCATAAATTTTAAAAAGAAATATTACTGTCTTTATAACATTTAATTATAATCTATTTTTTTTATTTCTAATAATATTTGTAAATGTTATCTTGATGCTGTAATATAACTAAAGTTTATGATTTAATACAAATTTGCAAAAGTACCTTTAAGAGCACTGCAAAAAGATCTTAAGCCTGGTAAGAGGAGACTTTTTATCATCGAACAATCATCTTCACCTTCTGCACCGGGATGCGCTAACGCATCCATGAATACTTGCTCCACAATTCGCTGAACAGAAGTTATGACGCCCACTTTCATCGTATCTATCACACCCGTGTAAAGATCCTTTTGAAATCCTTCTTCTGGTAATTGTTTAGACACACTGATCCTACATAAATGCATATTTTCAAGATAGAATTGAGTCCTCAATAATAATTGATATCTTTTTAAAATATTACAGAAATGTGTGATAATTAATAATCATAATACTATTAGGTACTTGTATAAATAAATTCGGTGCCTTTACTTTTGACGTCTTTTAACTTTTATCAAAATTTAAATTTTTTCTTGCTTTAGGATGATTTGAAAATGTCAACTTTAAACTTTCAAAAGCATTATAATAGTTGATGATATACCTTCAAAAAACAACAATAAACATGATTCGGGCGTCTGAAAAACAGCTTTGAGACTCTGTATTTTTCTGAAATACCGCATTTCATGTTTAGTAGCATTACAAAAGTAATGCTACTAAAGCCACAAAAATGCTTTGTTTTACTTTAAATGAAGATGCTGGTGACTCACAAAATGTGCAAAAAATGATTTCAGATTTTATTTTGCAGCACTACAACTTCGATTTTATGCCACAAAAAAAGATGAAAGATGTTATCTATGCTTTAAGTTGGGAAATTCTTCTTTATGAAGATTTTTTTCTAGACCTAATTTCGTCAAATTACCACCTATTCTGATCGTCCCAACATCACCTGACTGATATACATTAAGATAGTGGAAGCGGTCTTTGAAAAAGTCTTGAAAACTTTATCGATTAAAAACTGCCAATTTTTTTGTGAGAGTATTTTATTTGTTGTATGGATAGAATAAAGCTATAAAAAATAATGAAAAAAATAAGGATTTAATGTTAAAAAATTATTTTAAGTATTAAATCTCTTTTTGTAAATAAACTTAGACTTTTATAAAAAAGTTACCAAACTTATTTATAAACTTAAT
The DNA here is from genome assembly GCF_016802725.1 of Solenopsis invicta. Classification (NCBI taxonomy): domain Eukaryota; kingdom Metazoa; phylum Arthropoda; class Insecta; order Hymenoptera; family Formicidae; genus Solenopsis; species Solenopsis invicta. Next base: position 13,778,616 of record NC_052664.1, read on the forward strand.
ATTTTATATTTTACATATAAACATTACATCTTTAAATTACCTGAACATATAAATACAGATGCCTGTGCAAGGCATTTGCCAACCGTCGGTTAGAAAAAGTTTCTTTTTCGGTGGCTCTTTTGATTCCTTTTGTTCCTTCACTTTTGATGCCGTTGGATTTGGGGCTGGTCTAGAAGCTACAGTTTTTGGCTGTACCTTTAATGAAATTCTCACAATTATTTCTGTTTTTACTTGTTTAATAATCAAATTAATTTTGTACCGTATCAGTCAGGGGTTCTGGCTCTTCAACCTCCTGATAGTACCAGACGAGAGTAGATCTCATGTGAGGCACAAACAACTGATTAATTTCATCCAACATGTCATCTTCAAAAACGTGATCCATAACTTCGTGACGCGATAACTGCGTCGCGTCCATTAAAAGTTGAAAAGCGAACTCTAAGCGGGGGTCCATCTCTCCCCGCCTGGCTTTTCTCTCGCATTCTTCCCGTCTTTTCTGTAAGCACAGTATAAAAAAACATTTCTTTAACTAAGCTTATAATAAGTTAATAATGTAAAAAAGTTTTTTGGCATTATTAATAACGTTTAGTTAAATTTAAATTTAATTGTTAGACAATTACGAAAATAAATTTTTACTTATACTTCTTTATATTTATTTATAAATTCAAAAATTCAATATCCATAACTAATGATGTACACAATAACACTGATAGCGTTCAATAAAAAATTTAAACTTATATATAAAGTATGATTATATGTATTAGAATATAATCATATATCTTTTTATATTGTTTTATATTTTATACTTGTTGCATACAATGGTATATTGCTATCAATAACTTATAATCTTTTTTTTTCTGTTATCCTAAAATGTCACTTGTACAAAATACGTAGAAATATCAAGCCAATTTTGTTTGCAAAGGATTGACCTGGAGAACATCTTCAGGACCTTCCTCGTCGCTACCATCCTCTCCAGGATCAGAATTATCCGATCTTTGTTTAAGCTGGAGACCTTGTACGAACATGATGGAACAGGGAGAAAATGACACGTGGTTGAAAGCTGACTGAACAGTGAAGTGCAAGTTGCGCTGAAAACTACCCTCGAGCTCAGCAAATTTCTGCGAGCGTATGAGGTGGTGCGAGGGGATAGCTCACAGTGCCACGGTTTCGTGTCTGGCACCGCCCTTCGACGCATTTCGTGTCGTGTGGGAATTTCCACGCGATTCTACTCGTCTACTACTATAGTCAGTATCATTATAGTCAGTATTACTATATAGTAGATGTTGTCTTTGCGAATCGGCGAACATTAGCCGCATTCCGAAGATGTAAGATCATTATGCACACGTATTCAAGCTACTACATTGCTTACGTATATGAAGTTGTATGAGTTTGTAAACGTTTGGAAACGTCTACGTATGATAGATAACACGTAATACAGCAAGGTAATAAGTATTCTAACACGCGGAAACGATTTCGGAAATCATTTGGTAACACGCGAAACCAAAAATAGCTATTAGTCTGGAATTTACATTAAGTTCGTCATTATACAATCATCACAATCTCATAAATCAGTAGCAATTATGTCGAAAATTGCAAGTGTATTTATTAAATTTGTATTCTATTTGTTCTCAATTGATTTGTCTGTGTAAATTTTTGAAATAGTTTAGAAAAATGTTTTACAAATTAATACTAATAATAAAGGCTTTCATAAAACTAAATTAATGATTTATGATAATTAAATTGTAGATGCAGATGTAGGTACACGTGCGCGGCATATATAACTCATTAAGTTTAAAATAGTTATTGTAACGTTATATGTTTAACATGATGACAATAATGTTCAATAACATGTAACATTTTCAGATATGTCGTATTTAACATTATACGACATCAATACGAACATATTTCGACCATGACTTGAATGAATGTTTTTAAAATATTTTAATAATGTTTCAAAAAAATTATGTATTAATCTTTTTGAAATATTTATATAATATCATTTTTAAACTTTCAAAAAATGCACAAAAAATCAACATTTTAAAATTTTATTTTTATGTTTCTTGCTTGAAGAAAGAAACTGAGAAACGCATTTACTTTATATAAATTTGAATATATGAGATATATATTGCAAAATTAGAAGTGAATACAAATGGAACATTACACAAATTCTTTCAACTGACTGACACACGCAATTGCTTTTCGTGCATCTACACCATGTAAAATTTGTCGATTGCGTGCGGCGTGCACACACGCTGCATTTTATTAACCCATTTTGCCACGTGCGATGTGATTTAGTAGATAAAGTTGCATATTACAAACTTTCGTAAAGTTGGGAAATAAATCTTCTTGACAGGTCCTACGATAAATTTGCAAAAGGGCATATGTTCAACTTCGCTCAAGATCTAAACAAGTGCAAGTACATCTTGGATAGTATTTCATACTATTTATACGAAAAAAAGCGTTAATGTGATGGTGGTCGTTGGTCTTGGTACCATGCAGTAGGAACCAAGACTACTCGAATAAATCAATAATACTTGTCAAAGGCATTTTCATAAATAGGCGATTCAAAACTGTTATTGATAGTCTCATTATTTCGCAATTTTGCTTACTTTGGCTTCATTGTTGGTTTCCGTCATGTTCCAAATCTTCTAAAATTTTCTTTCGCGAAAAGACACTGCGAAGCGATGTACGTCCTTGTGCAGTCCGTGCCGTAATGCGACATTAACTACGTTTCTTCGTCTTTTAGTCGGTATTCATTTTCCTTCTTCCATTCTATCTAGCACTTTCCCTCTTTCTTCCATCATTTGTTCTAAAGATATTGCAATGTTAAATAATATACATTTAAAAATAGATAAACTTTGATTTTATTTATAATTAATAGGTATAATAAATTTAAAATAAAAGATTAAAAGTAAACCATTAAATTGATTCGAATGATTCAATGTTATTAGCTATTAAAAAGCAACTGAAATAATACAAAATAACGTAGAGAATTATTGATTAAACTATGATATAAAAGCTTTGAAGTACTGTGATTATTATTTCAATCAATAATGTGCAATGCATTGAGGACATTAGTCAATTGATATTATACACACGCACATACACACACACATACATGCATGTATACATATATGTAATAAAGTAAAAAGCATAGAATTAAGAATTAAAGATTTGATAACATTGCAAAAATAAAATTTATGTAATTAATAGTAATCACATTAATTAACAAAATAAAATAAATTTAGTTAGACCGTTTAGTTATATTATAAATTTAGTTGTACTACATAATGTTAGACTATAGTTTCCGTTAATGTACAGTTAAAATACATGTATAAAATTAGTTAGTAAACACTAAATATTTTGTTAAAAATTAATGATAACAAAAATTATTAATAATAATAATTTTGTTATTATTTGTTATTATTTTGTTATTATTAATAATAATTTTTGTTGTTCTATTGTTTCTGGAATTTTTTTACATTCCACATAATTTTTTTATGTTTTTTGTCACATAAAATCGTCACAACTATATGTATTATATACAATATATTTAAGAACTAATTAAATTTTGCTTTAAATGAGAAAATAATAATAATAATAATAAATAATCTTTTTTCAAACAAAATTTCTATGTTTAAATAACAAAATCTCAATATTAACTTAAATTCAAGTTGATTATAGGTTTTTAAAATAATTAAAATATTAGAAACTTGTAATATAAGCAAGTCATGTTTAAATTTTTCCGACAAAATTTTGTCTGGAGAAAAGAAATTTATATGTTAAATATTAATAAAAAGTTGGTCATAATTATAAATATAGAAGAGATATCTTTGGTACATACCTTACTATTTTTTATGTTTATCTATAGAAAGAAAATTTGTTTAAAACTAATTATTAATAATTATATAAAATATTATATATAAATGTTAATTGAAGATACTGTTACGTACAAATTTTGCGTACACGCTTTTTTTAAAATTTAGTCTAACAAATGGAGATATTGTCAAGCTGTATCGACTAACGTTTAGTATTGACTGAAGTATAGTAACCCCTCCACTAACCCCTCCTTCACCAGTAAGTAGTACCAGTTCGTGTCAGGTCAGACACATTCAAACAAGAATTGTATTTCGCGTCCGTGAAATAAAGTTAAAATGGATTTATACAATAAAAATTAATATAATGACTAATTTATGTACTAAATAATTTTTTTATTTTAATAAAGTAAATAATTTGTGACTTAAAAAAAAAATTTTTTTTTAAATTTTTTAAATATAAAAGTACTGATGTAAAGAAATTAGTAAAAATAAGTCTATTTAAATATTATTAATTTTATTTTTAATTAAAAAAATGTACCATAATAATCAATGATATCATGATAAAAAGGATTTTGTTACTATGTAAATGTGTAAAACTTTCTCGTGAAACTAATATAAACAACATAAAATAATTTAATTAAATTTATATCCATATATGCACTTAAATAACAGTGCGACTTCTTAATTAATTTTTCATAGCATAAATAAATGAAAAGGAAGGAGTACAAAGATGGAATTATGAAGAAATAATACAAGTAATATTGAGTTTCATATCGAGTGAAATATGCGGCGTCTATGCCCTCTTTGTTTATTATTGTAATCTTATATCTTTCACTAGACTAATCTCTAGACAATAATCGTTAATATTGTACCATTATCATTAAAGTCATATCACTTTATCGTCATGACATATCTAGTACGCTCATTACACTCCGATCGGGATTGCTTCCACGGCAATTCGCGTGCGCATATTCTTCATTTCTGTTAAAAATTAGTATTTTTAAGACGGATGCATGTCGCGCATTTACACTATCATTCCATCAATATTAATTTTAAGAGAAATATCGAGATAATATTCTGCATGTTTATTGAAATTGATTAACACTAACTTCGTTCTAACAGTGCTTCCGCCCTAAAAAGTGTCACTTATTAAATCTATTTTGATTGCCTACATACGAGTTAACATTTTAACGAGCAAATAAAACGATTTACAAACATGTCGTTAAGTTTTTAGATTAGACAATAGCTATATAATAACAAGAGCTTTCACTTACAAAATTCAGAGCTTATTTATAACATAATTACTAACGTGTAAAACATATATTTATCTAATATTTATCGATACATTGCGCTCACACACAAAATGTTTTATTTATATTACTCTTATTTATCAAAGATTCAATTAAAATTTATTTCTTATAATTATTTTAATTCTCTACATTTACCAGATATTTTACAATAAAGTAAATAAAATATTAATTTGAAATGCATTTTTTTCTTAAAATTAAATTCAAAATAAGACTTTGTTATATTCACTGTAAATTTAATTTGTCAAAATTATATAATTTTTAATCGCTCATGGAACATTGCTGATTATTATTATCATTCTTATTGTTAGATTGTCCTGCAGTGTTTATAGTTGGCAATAACTTTCAGTTATTCAGTATTGATTTATATAATGCAGCAATTATTCACATGCGCATATAATGGTACATATTATTTGATACAAATGTAACAATTAAATAATATAAAATTGACACTGTGTGTGTGCGTGTGTCTGTAAACCGTCTCATACAGTCGGCAAAATGCAACTTGCGCCATGTGTTGATTTTGCGCTGATTTAAACCGCGAAGCATTCCTGATCTGTAAATAATTACTCAAGATGTCACTTTCTACCTCATATACTAAATGTGGTAATCTCAATCGCTGATATACACATCTTAAAATGAAAATCATAAAACATAGCAATACTAGGATAAATTTACTATAAACATCGACAGAAATGCCTCGTTATTATACTCAATAAAAATATATATGTATTATTTGTGTAAAGAAGTTGATACATTAAGATGATTTTTATTAGTCCTCCGCAAATTGTAATATCTATTAAATTGAAAATCCATATCATTAAAAAAAAAAAATTAATGCGAGACAATATGTAGTTACATAATTATAATTTCTTTATTTTATTACTTTTATAATACATACTTTTTTATCCTTGCTTCATTTTATATATTAATACATCTTTTATATTTAAATTAAAATTATAATTTATAATGAAAAATATATTTTTATGTTTTATAACTTTTTAATATATATTTATTGTACTGAATACAATATTCTTTTATTGTTATACAAATTTTCTACGATTTGCGGAGGATTATCAGATATAAGCATTTCTGTGATGCGACTTTTATGGTTACCACACCAAGCATATAACTCGATTCTACGCAAAAATCATCGATTGTGACACCAAGATGATCACAAACGTGTGATCGATCAAAATGTCCCATCTGCGAACAATTAGTTAAAATATGTAATAATAGCGCGCTCGTGGTGAGGTACGTTACAAAACTAGTACAAAAAACTAACAGCTAGGTACAAAAATGTAATTAATCGTTAATAATGGAGGCCGCCCGGGAAACTGCCAGGGACCAATTCTGTTCGCTCATCATCTTTTTTCGATTTTTCCTTACGTCTTCTCATCACTTATTAACTTTTCTGTTCGTCACCGACAAATTTATTTCAATCGGTCGCAACAATCAAATCCACTTGGACGACCGGTTCTTTCCATTTTAAAAATTTTGTTTCTCACGCGCAACCATTCTTCACTTTCCTTTTGAGCGACTTTCACATGTTTAGAATGTTGTAATTGCTGAAAAATTTAATACTGCTCGATTTTGGCGAATTCGCGTGTGCAGAGTGGCGCGAGATTTGTTTTTATAGCATACAATTTGGTAGAATCACGAAACAGTTAAGCACATGAAGAAAAATAGTCTGTAATAAATTTTATTTAATTATTACTTTAATTGAATATTTTACTCTAAGATCGCTACATGAAATCATTGTAAGCCTCATTTCAAATAAAAATTGTTATTTAAAAACTTTTTATAAATATTACTTGTTGTACTATAAATAAATTTATGTATATTTTCTAAATATTTTACTAGAAACAATCATCTTGTTTATTAAATTGTTTATAACAATTTTATGCAAGTTTGTCGATGTTGAAAATCTGATATTATGTCTGAAGCAAAATATAGTTGATCATTTGAATTTAATATAAATCATTGATTGTAAATCTCTTGTAATTTCTTAACGACATTTTTATCTGAAGTACTGAACAAAAATGTAGTCAATACCTAATTAATATTGAGCCATATTTTAAAGTTTAAGAGTTTTTCAAATATTTGAGAACTTTTGAAATCTAAACGGCCGTAAAAGTTCATTGCGATGTTAGTGTTAATCATAAATGCTAGAATAATAGAGTAAGAGAGAGAGCGAAGTATACATTTTATCGGTCAAGAGAGAGAAAGAGAGAGAAAGTGAGAAGAGGGAGGGGAAGAGGAAGAAGGTCCTTTGAGACATAATCATCTCGAACCACTGCGCAGCGGCGACATTAGAATACAGAAGTAGAGCTTAGATATTCGGATCTGGACGAAAGAACCGAATTACGAGCAATTCTATACGTACGAAGAGATAATTCGCAATAAAATTTGTTAGCACGTTATAGCCGAGTCCAGCCAAAAATAATCGCAGTTCGAAAATTGGAAATTTTTCTGGGGAAACATTTTTGAAATCGGAAACAATTATGCTCACTTTTATCATTTCTATTTGTATTATTATCAGCACAATAAGTAATGCGGTTGTGTGGTATTAAGTCTTTACTGTTGAGCTGAAGTATTCCATTATGTAATTACATCACTATTACTTATAGTACTGATAATAACTTGTATAACAATTTCTGATAATATAAGAAAACATAGGACTTGACATACCTTAATAAGATTTTATATTCTTATTTACATCTATTGAAATGTTTGAACATTCCCCGAAATTTTCCTTAAATTGTAGTCGAACTTGCGTTACTTTTTAGCCGGGTTTTTAGCCAATTTATATAGCTAACACTCAAACTAGAAAATACTTGATAGTTTTGTTTGATTCCATTGTACAATTAAGACATCATGATACCATAAAGCATAAAGCATCGTTTATATCTTCTCGTTACATTAAATAAATCCCTCAATACATTTTTTATTTTTCAATAAAATTATCCTTAAAATTTAAAATTTGTACATCGATTTCTTTAAATATATATTCCGTTGTGATGTTAAACATAAAAAACTATAATTGTGTATGTAGAAGGGGAAGAGGGAAGAAAGGGAACTAAATATGAATTGATAAAAATATTAACATGTACAATCAAAAAGTTGTAAAAATTGAAATTTTATTATTTTAAAACATTTAAAATATATATAAAAACTTACGTAAACAAAAAAGCATTTTGTATGTGTCTATGTGACAAAAATAATTGCTTTAAATTGCTTTACTTTTTAGCGTGTGTTTAGTCTGTATTTAAAGTAACGAGTAGATGTTCCGGACTGCTTTTCTTCATTCACAGAAAAACACCTTTGTGCTTGTTTAACGCTTTAAATGTCACGAATTAAACAGCAATTAAACACTCCTATCGGATTAATTTTTTTAGCGAAAAGTTATACTTGAATGAAATATATTAGAGTCTATAGTAAAAAATAGAAGCTGAGACTTTCTAGACACCGATTTTGCATATAGATTCTCATTTACAGAATTAATATTTATCGAAAACATTAGGGCGCGCCCACACATCCACGCGAGCACATTATTCAGGAGCACAGCGAAGAAACTTTGGCAAATTTCATTGTCCGCTTTTCATTTTAGCGATGTTACGTGGCAGTTCAGCTACGCCTAATTCTAGCATTCTATGCTATTCGTAATAGGCGTCACAAAATCTGTTCACGTTCGCTAATTCTTCTTGTATTGGAACCTATAATTTCTTATAAAACACAGACGATTTGTCAATATCAAATGACAAATTTTAGATGCTTCCATTTTCTGATTGTTATGGACAATTTCGTTTAATTTAATAAATGTAATTACTTTTAAATAAATATATAAGTCCTTATGATTTCAGTGTTCATATTACATTTACATTCTTTATTACATTTATTATTACATTCTTTATTACAAGAATGATCGAACACTACGTTTCTCTTCACTATTTTTATTTTGCTTTAATAGACCAAAATAATTAAAATCTTTTGTCTATAAATTACAAGTAAATTAAGTTAGTAGTCTGTGTTTTGCATTCGCACTCGCTGATTGCGCTACGCTTTAAATTTAAGCAATCAAAAAGTTTTCCCTTTTTCATAAAAGTATTTTACGAAACCGAGTTTTCCTTCTGTAGCATATGCCTTTCTTTTTATCTGCTATTCTGTAGAGCGTCGATTCTAGTTTCAACTTTAGTTGGATTGTATATAAGCTGTCCAAAACACATTCGAAATTGCGCCTCGAGTTGTCATAGTTCACGTAGACGTGCGAAAATTGGACGCAATAGTTTACGCTCTCATGCAAAAAATTTTCTATTAACCGATTTCGTATATATCGTTTAGTACAAGATTAGTAATAAAGCTTACAGTGGGCGCCGAGTTAGAATGCCCGTAAAACTAGTACGTGATCTAAATTAAGAGTTAGATTAAACGACGATATTTTGATTTCCATGGGGAGGGTTTTTTGTTAATGCAGTTCATCAAGAAAGTCAACGAGAGCCCAGCTAGCTCTTGAAGAGAAGCATCTTTTTTTTCTTGTCGAAAAACCAGTCATTCGAATAATTGAGCGATCGATTCGCATTAACACGTTATGAAAGCGAGACTCAATAAGCGGAAAAAAATTTGAGATTCATATTCTTCATAGAAATTATCAAGCTACATTAGAATTTTGCATGTCACCAATTTTGTTCGTGTAAATTGGCAAACTCACAATTGCCGACTTATCTCTTTTATTACGAGCGTGCTGTTAATAGATTTAAATGTTTATAAGTCAAGTAGTCATATAACTTATATCATTTTAATAATTTTACTACAATTTACGATACTATATTTGTCAGTATCAAAGCGTACTAACAATGAGAAAAGGGATAAGCAAATCAGTCGGCATTGATAACGTGCAGACTCTTTAATTTCACATATCGTTTAGCAGCTTTTCGACAAGAAAGAGAAAGAGTGTAGAAAGCCGGCGGCTAGGAAGCGCATTAAAAAAGCGTAATGTTTGCACGCTCGGCACTCGATTGTTTTATATCGAGGATATTCTACGGGCACGACGACACTTCGACGACGCAAAACTCGTCGCCGACGACGCGTCACATTCATAGAGGCATCTCCGTTAATTGACTAAATTTCTCTCCCCGCATTTGTTCCGGCGTCGTTTAATGAATCAATTTTATGATTGAATCTGTAACCTGCTTGCGCGACAATCATTAACTCACGATTTTCGCATAATTTGCTACGACATTTATTGAGCGTGATCTTACGACGTAAACTAGGCGATGATTAGTTTCAAATACCGTAGAACAATTCTCCCGTTTTATCTTCGTACGGCGCAGAAAGTCATCCCGATTAACGGGATTCTAATTAACGGACTTTAGCGTGTTTGAGCGAAGCGAGATTATTTTAAAGAAATGGACGCGCGTCGGCGGAGTCGCCGAATTCCACCGGCAAAATATTTCGCACAGCTCGTTGCACCACTCGCATTTTTTTCGTTAAGTACTTTGCATTATTTCTTTTTTCGCATAGATCAGCCGTCGCGATTTTTATATCGAAAATTGAACAAGCTAAATATTGATTGTAATTTTGATTATCTATAAAGTTCAATCTAGGTAAGCTGTCTATGTTTTTTATCTGTGAGATGCGAGACTTAATTTAATGTAATAGTTTTAATATAATAGTTAATAGAGAATGTTTAATTACTTTTGTGATATTGTTTCTATGATATTGCAATGAGCAAGATAGTGCAAATTTATTAATAAAACTTTCCAATTTTTTTTTTTTTTTTTCTACAAAATTTGGGAAAATTGCTCTTTGTACTTTACATTCATGATTTTTCTTAGTCTTTTATCAATCTTTCGCAAGCGGATAAAATTTAACATTTTTTGCAAAAAGCCGTTCTCTTCGGAAAAACGTATGATGAATTACACAAATGTTTATTTATACAATTATGTAAATACAATTTAAATATAAATAATAAAATATAAATTTCTCTTTTTGGAAAAATATTGAACTTTTGTGATTAAAATAAAATTTAATACTATATATATTTTTATTTGCTTGAAAGTCCACAAAATTTCATTTTTACGCTTAAAAATTGTTTTCATATCTCAAAATCTTTCTTAATATCACGTAATATTCATCTCGTTAATTAATGGCCACTAAATGTACTCTTTTTATTTATATTTAAATCATTTATTTTATTTTGACTACATAAGCTAATAACCCATATTAATATATTTATCAATTGCAATCTTTATTCATTTCTGTGTCAGAGAGCGAAGCTTTAAGAAACCGTCTTGCGAGTGGTGCCAAGATGCGAGGACGATCCTTGAATAGAGGTGAAAGCGACTTCTTAAGAACGCGTCGTGGTAGAACAGAACGCGATATAAGCGTTGTTGCTCGTAGACGTAGTCGATGTGACGTTAATCGTCGTCGTCGAGGCCGAGGAGTTCCGGCGGAAGTCGCATGTGCCGACAGCATATGGTGAGACAGAGCACTCGCACGGCCAACCGGAATTGGGGGCTTAGTGTGCTGAGCACAACCGCTTTCCAAAAGCTGTTTGTGACTCCCAGCCACACCACGGCAAAGTGTAAAAACGGCACCTAAGGTTGAATAAAATAGGATTAGATTAGAAATATTAACAGATACTTACAAGTGGATCTCCTCTTATACAATTTATGAACAGGATTCACTCTTTATTAATTTATTCTTTTATTATTTCTTCTAGCAATTTAAAAATCCTGATTGACATATTTTTTGCATTTTGTGAAACGCTCTTGACACAAATGATTAAATAAATAATTCCAAGTCTTAGTAAATAATAAGAGAGACCGGAGCTATTCGAAACACGGGATAATTCGAAAAAATGGAATTATCCTTTTATGGGTACATGTTAAAAATTTACTTTAAATACTGTAAACGCGTCTTAATGTAACGACGTTACTAACAAAATTTTGTTGGCAACGGCGTCATATTGCAATCGTTGCAGTGAAAAATGTGTTTTGCGACAGTCGAAGTAATTTCTGACAGCATTTCTTCGAAATTTAAGTAAGATAAATAAGAGTTCTTTTAAAAACTTTGAATGTATCGCAGTTGAATGTATTTAAAACATGTTGTGTTTACTTTTTGCTATGTGATGTCTATTTTTGTAGATCATACGCAATAATGCACAGAGTTAACGTCGCGGTTATTCGAAACACCAAACGTCGAATCGTTGTTCGGGCGATTTTTTCTTTCATATTCGCGTTGTATGTATCAAAATACATAATTTAATATTCAACAGATGTAATTACCCAAAATATACGAACAGTCCCTCATTTGTTTCAAAAACGCTGAAGCAATAAAATTCTCTATTGTCTATTTATTCCTTTTTATTGTATGCAATTTTTCCTAATAATACTATATATCCTTTTCTTAATAAAATAAAGTTTTAAAAACAGTTTCTTTACATTCTTTGATTTTAAAACACAAATTTCAGAATAATCCCGGACTTGTTTCGAATTTTTCCGGGGCTACCCAAGCAACACAGTTAGTTTAAGAATACGTTTAATAAACGTTGAAAATCAATTTTATACGTATAAACTGAAAAATAAACGTTTAAAATTTGAGACGTTTTTTGTACCAATTTAATAAACGTTATAAAAACGTTTTATAAGACAATTTTTAAATGTGTTCTTTCAAATGTAATTATATAATTATAATAATTGAGACGTAAAAAGTATAATATAAATAAGATATTTCATTATATTTAAAAGTTAATAATCTTCAGAGAGTTTACATATAAATTTTTTGTGATTTATAATGTTGTCATCAAAATATCTCTTTATTTAAAAATGGCACACAAGAATTGTCAGCGTCTCAGCGTGTCACATCGCATTAAAATTCGATTTAATTATAATTTATGAAATCCTGTAATTTCGGATTGAAATGGATTTAACAAGTGAGTGCTGGCGCCACCGCTAGGTGGCCACGTCGCGGGGGATCTTCTCGTGAGTAGAGTGCGGCCACAGGCGTTATATCTACAACAACGTTTACTTTACAACGTTTATTTAACGTTTTTTTTACTAGTGTAAAATACCGTTTTTATACGAGACATTTCGACCGGTTAATAAACGTATTTTTATACATCACAAAAACGTTTCGGCTAAACGTTTATTAAACATTTATTAAACGTAACTGTGTTGCTTGGGTAGTCGAAACACTTGGCACTGGTTGACATTTTTATATGTACAATAGTTTAAAGCAAGTATATTTCCGTGTTCTACCTATAACTGCATTGTGAAGGGGAAGGTTCAACCTTTCAAACCATCTAACTTTCTTTTCAAATGAATACAGGACTCGGGAGACGCAAAAGAAACAAAGTGTTTCGAATAACCCTGGTCCCCTCTATGCACATGATAAAAATTTAAACAACAAAGAAGTAAAGTTTATTTCAGATATATTAAAAATAAAAAATGTCACGTACAAGTAAATATAAGAAAAATATATAATACTATATTTTATTCTATACCTTCTCTTTTTTAGAAGTGTTACATAAAGTATGCTTTTGCATGCAAACTTCTTACGCTTACTAGCGAGCATTCTCTATTAACCTACTTTGCTTTGCAAACATGCCGATCTACATTTTTAATCGTCTCATTTTCAATGCGTTTTTTCACAAAGTTTACAGTTATTTTCAGATCATATCAATGTCAAGCGAGTGTCATTACAGTCGTCCTAATACCAATAATTTTTCTCCAAAAAATTTATTATAATTTTAATAAAAATGTTATACCACCAACAAAATAAAAATATCTATAAATTGTATTATTTTTTTCCATAATTAAAAAAGTAGCTGTTATATTAATCAAATTTTATAGATACTTTAATTAGAAGAAGTCAGTCAAACACAAATTTAGATATTATTTTTTATTTATTGCGCTTGGTATTAGGCTACTTTAGCTTTTCAATTGATTGTAAATTTATTACTTTGTAATATAATAAATTTATTTATAGATAAGTGTTATTTAATGCTATTAAAATTACATAAATCAATTATAGAAATAATTAATTAATCTTATAACGTTATTATCATTGAATGAAAATTATTTATAATATAATTTAATAATATTTATTTATAATTTTAGTGATATTTATAAAATATTTATAATTTAATTTTCTATACACAATTATTTTATACCTAGTTGTTAACTTAAAAGAAAAAAAAATAATTACACTAATTTTAAAAATAAATATGTAATCTTAAAATATTAGCATATTGTAAATTCATAAGTTATCTTTTCTTGAAAATCAGATTTAAGTTCAATTATTGACTAAAGTGTTCTTTTTCTCAACAAATTCTTTACAGTAATAATATTTAGGGGAGAAAGTTCTCATTGACATCATTGTTATAGTAGATATTTATTATTGCTATTAGTAAATTAATTATTAATTTAATATTGTGATATTATTATTCTTATTTAACTTTAGAACTATGATTTAAGACCGAGAATTTGTTCGACGCACAGTTTGATGAACTTAAAAATGTATAGAAAATCACACAAGAAATATCAGCTATGATCAAATAGGTTATTTCTTATTGAAATGTTTTCTTATGTCAGTCTATATTTTAATATTATTATTAGTAGTAGTAGTAGTAGCAGCAGTGGTAATAATTACAGTACATTTATCTTTAGAGTAAGAAACCCAAAGTTGATTTCCGCGCCTAATTTGACTCCTCTAAGAGTACTTAATTTTATCCCAAGGCAACATTTTCTTTTTCATATTTGTGAAAACCATTAAAGTTATAAGTTACTTTTTACACATTTCAGGGCTACGTTCCGTACTGCAATAATTAAAAAGCTATAGCATACATAACGTAAACGACAATATTATTGTAGTAGTTTTTCAATTAATGTAGTACGGTTTTGGAACGCAGATGGATATTGGATACTTTAATTGATGTCATAAAGTGTGTACATCCGAGCAAACGCAAAAAATTTTTTTGCGATTTTTGCATGGATTCGTATTATATTTATAGATTCTAATATTTATATCTTTTAAAGCTTGAAATAATTTTTGATATTTTCATGTATAAATATCATCTGAATATATAAAATTAAATTTTTTCAACCTTTTTGGGTGTTTTGACATTTTAATTTTTCACATTTTATTTTGTTTATAGTAACTTTTTGATTATAGAACTTTTAAGTTAAAGTCAATGTATGTGAATTTGTACAAGTTTTGTTTATTAATTTTGAAGAACGAGAGGAGATCAAATTTCGGCTTCTTACTCTATAACATTCAATTCCAAATATTAATCTAGTTGTTTGCAAAAATTATTACCTGAGGAGATCCGTTAACGACTGTATATATCCTTAACCCGGCATATGGCGCCCATGATATCCAAAAAGCCATTACTAGGACGAAGGACATAATGTGACTCGGATTGCTTAGATTTTCCGATAACGCAGTAGCGTACTCCTTGTCATGGATTAGAACGCCGGACTTTAGTCGTCTCATCGTGGAGAATATGTAGAAGTACGTGTAGACGATGGTGATGACAGACGGCCCCAATACGAGAATGGACAGCGTGATGGTATATGCGGCCATGTTTCCCCAATCGAGCATGCAGATGAAGGCCTCGCGGTCGAAGATCGGTTTGTTGAAACCGAGTAAGGGCGGGCAGCACATCATCGCCACGCTGATCCATGTGAAGACCATCCAGCATTGGCATCGGGTTTTCGTCTGTACTGTCTCGTATCTCAATGGTTTCCTGCAAAAGTCACACATTTGAAGTCGTCTGTAGAAAGATCTTATAAAATCCAAATCGTAGATGTAAAGTTTTGCAAAATAGAGCTCTGCAATTAAAAAGTAATAATATAGCAATGTCTAATGTAATAGCAACGATATCTATAATATGTAACGAATATAATAAGATTTGTATTAACGCATTATGTCAATATGATAACTATTTATTGCTAACGCCAGATATATAATATAATCGTAATGTTTATATTATAGTTACGATAACATATCTATTATGTTATGTAACATACCTGATAGCCAGATAGCGATCCACGGAGATCCACATAAAGGTGTATACTGATACCGCCCAAAGTGTGACTTCCAAGTAACCGACGAGTCGGCACACGATGTCTCCGTAGACCCATCTTCGAACCAATGCTGGATACACCGAGAGCGGAACCACCAACACACCACATAGAAGATCTGCCGAGGCGAGTGATAACAAATAGTAGTTTATCACCTCGGAGGGGCCTGAAAATAAAATATTCTTAATATATAAAATGTCATTATCATCGCCTATTTGTTCACTGATATTAGTTCATTATGCTTATTTATTTATTTTTATTGACATAGATCAGTCTATTATTAAGAACAAAACAATTTTATGATTTCCAAAATTTTCACAGAACCATAGCAATGAAAGCATACGAAAACTCTAAAAAAATATTTATATATCAAAAATAATATACTTATATTAGGAATTTGATATTTTAAAATATTTACCATTAGAAGAATGTTGAAATTTATATCATACAAATAAACATTATAACAAGAATACAAGTCTAGCAAGAAAACGTAAAATTCAAAAATGGGAAAATTAAAAAATTGTCAAATTTGCAAAAATGTACATTATTAATTCTGATGTACTAAGTCCATAACATTTTTTATTAATAATAAAGTGATACTATCTTCACGATTTTTTAACAGAAAAGTGTATATACCACCAGAGAAAATGGAAGTATATCTATGTTGAGTACATGCTTATCTAACAATAAGTATAATTCTAAAATCGACATTGCAAATATTATAATATATAATATGGTACGATGCGAATGCAAAGAATTTCATCTTACCGCGGAAGTTGAGGTAGGTGATGATAATGAGGAGATTCGAGACGATGATGGCGACGGCGACCACGAAGATAAGACTCGCCTGTATGAGAGCCTCCAACGAGTGCTCCTCCATGCCGCCACCCTTTCGAGCTGCATCCCCCCACCCGCCCTTAAATGCTTTTACCCTTCACCCTTTTCGCGATCTTTTCGCTGCTAGGTACTGCACCTTCCTAGGAGCTTATATAGTTGTCCTCTGCACGTCTTATCTTCTTCGTTCTACGTACGCGTTCTTAAAACTACCCCGCACTCTTGGAAAGGACGTTTAAAGTCCTTAGGCAAATAAGTCCTTGATACTGGAGTTACGTCTTCGAGGATCTTGATATACAATCGATGTAACCGTATCACTGTAAATTTGAAAAAAAATTATTTTGTATACGTATATTGCAAATATTAATTTTATGTGCATTTCTTGTAAATTTATTGCATACAACTGATTAGAGTAAATACATCTTTTGCATAGAAAGAATTTTTAAACATTTTTAACATTTAATTTATTACATGTACACAAATTAATTAATAACAAAAAATTAGTACATTAATAAGATGAAGGCTTTATTGCTGAATAAAGAAAATATATATTGCCTAAGAGAATTTCAGTAAACGTAAAATTTAAAAAATCTTTTAACTTCGCAAAGTTAAAGTAGATAGACCTAACTACAGAACAATTATTTACTTTATATTTATGCTGAGAATACAAATGGTTTTAAGGAAAAACTTTTCTCAAAAGGATTGGTTTTTACTTTTCTAAGCAAATAAAAACTGTTTTCAATAAAAGTTTTACGATTTTATAAGTACTTTACAATAACATGTTTAACATTTTTGAAAATGTTAAATTGAATGAATTTAGAAAATGTAAATTTTTTTAAAATATCCTATTTACTTTTTTTTAAATTTTATATTATCTTTTTAAACTTTTTAAAAGCATAATTAAAGTTTATTTCATACTAAAAGTATAATAAAGTTATATATTTCAAAAACACATTTTTGAGAAATAAGCTGAAAATGTCTTCATATGAATATTATCTGAATCAATTCTATTAGCTTGTTTGACAATGATGTTTCTCTCTATTTGCAATTTTAGTTAATGTATGGTAATAAAATGAATATTTTTAATAAAATAAGTGGTTTTGTTATATTATATATTTTGCAGATAATCACAGTATATTATAAGGAAAAAACCAAAGTTATCAATTAGATAATTTATTTAGATCTTTAATAAAAAATTAAATGTTAAGGTCAATTAAAGGTCAATTAGCCACTAAAACTGTTTATCACCTTCAATAGCAAATTACTTGGAGATTTATTTACTCTATATATTTACTCTATATCCATGTAAAATTTTTCAAAACTTCAAAAATTGATATATTTTTTAATTTGTAGTTGTCAAACTTTTCTCGTAGTGGATAAATATACATCTTGAAGTTTGTAAAAATTATAAAAATTATACAATTTTTTTTAAGTCAGTTTTTTGTGTCTAAAGATCACGATCTCTACTTGATTCATGTTTATGCATGGTTCATAGTGACTTTTGGCAAAAATATTCTCGACGGTTTGCCATTTCCTTCTGAGAGATGGTAATCAATTGAAAATCTGATACGTTTTGGGTAGAGGCGTTCTTTGGCACAGAGAGCAAATCCGCAGCTCTTATACCATCATATTATATAACTATAAAAATGTATTTAATTGAACAATTTATTTTAAAAATATCTATAATATAAAATTATTTGATATTATTTATTATATTATATTATTAATTATTAAATGTTGTCTTAAAGTTTTTTAAAATCTCTTTTAAAATTAATATAATTCAATTTTCTGAAATAAATGTTATGCAATAATTTAAGAATATTTAATTTTAATATTTGAATAAAAATTATTAACAATTATTTAGTCTTAGCATTTAAAAAAAATTACAACAGAAATAATTTAGTAATTACAAAAAAAAAAAATTAATTAATTTGTCTTAAAGCAAATACTAAGAAAAATAACGAAATTCTAAATTAAGACCATCACGCGTGCTATTCATTTTCAAGTTTGAGGTCAGTGTGTCAATCCAGTTTGGTTTTAGAAGTGAAGAGCGGAGAAGCAGGAAAGGTTACATAGGAAAATTGCATTCCGAAGGGTAGATCGGTTGGATAACGTATGAAACGAGCGTATTGGATAAGTTTCTGGATCGTTCGTGTCGATAATACACGCCGCCGCCAGAGACTTTTCTCCCTTTTTATTTTCTCGCGAAAGCCACGTAATTCTTCCCTTGTGGGAACACCTCGCAGACTATCCGCACGACAGTTTCCCTCCCTTAGTATCGACCGCCATTCATAATTTAGCTGAGTCGATCCTGAATGGAGGGGTGTATCGTATAGCATCATGCCGTCTGTCGTGTTTCCCGAATTAAAATGGAACTTTCACGTTTTATGCATGACACATTGTCACGTGACATCATCGATGACACAAAGTAGAAGCGTAATATGTACTGGTTTATATTATAATATAAATATAATAAAAGACTATCGAGACAGTTGCAGACTGCACTTTCATCTAAGAGAACATTGTGCTTCATGTAATTATTCAAGGATATTATTTTTAATTAAAATGCGTCTATTATATAGGAATATAATTAATTGACTCTTTATTTGTAACATTCAAATGTTTATAATATTATTCAAATTAAATTTTGTGTAAGTCTAAAAATTAAATGTAAGTTTCTTAAAAATTAAAGGTACGATATAAGATATTTAATTTTTTATTTTTTAATTATACAAATTAAAAAAATTATTTACTTGTGAGTATAATATTTAAGTATTTATTCTTTATTACGCTACATTATTTTTATCTGTATGAATTGTATAAACATTTTTCTAATTTATAATTGTAATATTCAATATTACAATATTATATAATTTATTTGTAATATTTTATGGTGTCATGCATAAAAGTATTTAAAAACTGTAGAATTTATTTGGGTTGTTTTAGGTTTGCTAAACAAATCAGAAATTTACGTGTAAATAATAAAAAATTTTTTTGCACAATTAAATCATTTTCAAAATTCTTTACTTTAATTCTTTTAGTGTTTATGCTGTTTACAAATGTATAAAATTACATGATTGTTAATTGTAAAATATTTTATAGTCAACATAATCTCAATTGTTTTTAGTTAATCAATTGTTTCTATAAAACAAAGAGTATAAAAAATTTGTTTATTTCAAAAATAAACTTAACGTTGAGTTACAATCTTCGATCAAACTTTTGTCGAGCATTATATAGTTCTTTTTATTGACTCGAATTGGCCTTTCAGCAGATTCGCTACTAGCAACAATTCAAAATCAACTACAACTCTAACTGATGCGTAGGTGTATGGCTACGTGAAGGCGACGTAATCAACTCGGAAATCAATATACGCCACAATTATCGTTTATGGTTACTTAATTATGAACAAAACGTTGTAAGCATCGACATGCAACAATTGAAATTTTGTTACATAAAGAGTAACTTAATAAAGTTTTGAGTATGTTACGATTAATTACGCTCGTTGTTCCTTCGCTTCGTTTGCGACGCCGTCGAAGATATCGTTACCACATGTATCGATAACTTCAACAGCGCGTGACTTCACTATCGATTTTTCCAATTTAGTCCTCTTTTATCAAACGTATAATAAAGAAGATACGATACAGGTATTGACTTACGAGATTGTCGGAATACGAAATAATCACTAACACTTTTTATTTGTCGACGGTGATATTGATCGCTAAAACGTGTCGCAGAAAACGATTTCGATTGTAGCAAAATTTAGAAAATAGTTAAAAATAGTGCAACATGTATTATACATATATTAAAAATACGTATTATATATTAAACATATGATTGATACTTATTCTATAAACTAAATAGATTTGAGAATATGTTTCTTTATATAAATTATATTAATAAAATGTTTTTAAAATTTTTGAATATTGAAATATTTTACAGCAGAATTGTAATTATAATTTATGTTTCTTTTTTATTGTAGATGTCGACATAACTAGATACAATACTGTCTTGCAAAGATGCAATAGTTCTATGATGTGGAAATGATATGTTTATTAAAACGATATATATGTATAATAAAATTAGAAAAAGCAATAAGTAGTTTTTTATTATTGTTGTAAAAACTAATTATTGTTATTCGTTAATTGTAAATATAAGGGAATAACAACAATTTACTTTTACAAACATAATTTTTGTATATATATTTTTACATACATAGTAAAATGGAATTTTTAAAAATATTTGTTTTTTTATTCTTACAGATAAACATAATCTCTTAAATGGAAAGCATCCATTATCTTATCAACTGTTATCTTAAGCAGTTCAAATATATAATACTATAAGAGCGTTTCTGGGCGCAAAGTAGGAGGAGAAATGTCAATATAATATTAGTATTTTATCATGCCAATATAATATTTGTATAAATGGGATGTACGTGAGCTCGAACTTGCGATCTGTCTATCGGTCACAGAACCACACGACTCATTCCGATACATAGAAAAGGAGAAGGAAGTAATATGACACTTATTTTCATTTTATTGAATAACTTTGTTAATAATCAATATTATATGTTGGAACTTGAACGATTACATTTGTCAAATTGTGTTGTTTAACAGACATTCAAAGTAATGAACTATTTGTTACTTAGGACGTGATTTATAAACACTGTGACGCACTGCATAATCGGTGGAAGAGAAAAAAGGGTGGTAATATGGTTAGTCCAAAAATAAATTTAAAAAATAGATTTAATTAAAAAAATACACTATTTTGTTGCAAAATTTTATATTTTTTATTTTCCATTGTTTAAAATTGTGTTGCGTTATAAAATATTAGATACATTATTAAAGATATCATTTTATCCTTGTTTAAACAATAAGCATAAAATAATACTTCTTAATGTTTCTGAACACTCTAGAGAGTGTAGAGTAACAATCGATTTATTGAAGAAATATTTCAATATAAAAATTTTGTTTAAAAAGTTATATTAATGAAATCTCATGTTATTGTTTAATTTTGCGTAACTCGAAATGTGTACAGCTGAATAAAAAGTTAAATAACAAAAAAAAACACTTAAACGTATATACATTCTTTACATAATACGCTCAAGTTTAAAACAATGAGGAAGTATATGTAATTAAGTGCTAAAATGTACCTCGAAAATATTTCAAAAATGAAGAAAGCCTTATAATAATTATCATCTATTATTGGCACATTAATGCCACAAAATTACGGCGGACTATTGAACAAAAAATTCCATAGATAATTGTTAGAATTCATTATCTAATAACGGAGATAATCGAAGTAGTCATAACATCTACAGTAGCTATAATATTCTTCTTCGTTAATTATATTTTATATGTATTTTATAAACAAATTTCCCTCTTTCTTTATTAATATAGAAAATTTATTTTAATGTTAAAATGTAAAATAAAACTTAAAAATTGTAAAGTTAAATTACTTATTAGTAATATGTTATTTGTTATGTATGAAAATAGTAATTTTACTTTCAATTCATATATTATTACAATAAAAATACTTTTTATTTAATATGATAACTGTGTTGTACATAACCTACCTAAATTTTATGACTTTTTGTATTATTTTGCTCAAAATTAAAAATTAATGGTTAAATTCAAACTAGGAAGAATTTCTAAACATTAATTTAAATTATAGAACAATTTTAAATATTTACGTCGGTGCAATAAAAACTTTTAAAAAATTTCATTTAAATTGTATTGAGTACATTATACGTATTTAATATGGCCTAATTATGTATTTTCCTTTTTTTAACAAAAAGTATTAGAAAAATTAAATAATCCAATGTTGCGTTTTATAAGGTTTTTTAATATATTAACATGTTTATTGGTATATTGACATATAAGAATACAAGAACAATTTTCATCAACAATTTATTAAGTAAACAATTGATTTATCTTAACTTTTCCACTTTAAAACAAAAACTCGTGAATCGTAATTTAGTAAATGGATTAAAATTTATGATTTGGAGTAATAATACCGAAAAAATATTTGTGTATTTGGCCATTAGTTTTTTCTTGCAAAAAGTTTCCTTTCTTTGATTATAAGTAGAATAATATGACGAATATACAAATTAAATATAGTGTTGCAAGTATAAATATAAAGTTATAATAATACAAATTTTACAAATTAATAATCATTATTTGTTAGTTATAGAAACCATTAATTTTTCAACTTGAAATATTAGATCACGAGAAATACAATTTCGAAAATTATACTTTTGATTTTCCTGTCAACAAAATACACATACTGAGTCAATTGTTGCAAACAAGTCACATTGACAATTTGACTTACTACATAGCGTTATTTCATTTTTTTGTTTAATTCATTATGTAACTGCTTTGAAACAACAAGTAAACCATGTTGGATACAAGATTGTATTGGGTACGACTACTTCTTGGTTTAAATAACGAATGCTTGAATGCGTAGACCGAAAACATATCAATTAATATACCATTTGCGTTTATTGATTTTATTAAAAATTTAAATTATTTTACATTATTGCTAATAATTTTTAAAATTTTATACAATATACTAAACTTCTAATAAATATTATTTTAACTATTCATTCTTAAGTTAATGTGTATTTTCTCAACAATGATATACTTTAAAGAATAGGTATATTAAAAAACAAATATTGTTCGATTTAAAATTAAAATTAGTTAGAATTTAAAATTAGTTAGAATTAAAAATAAAAGTGTTCAAATTTAATCAAAAAACTTTTGGAAAGCATATACTTATCACAGAATAATTTGATTTAATTTTAAGTAAAATTTGTTTAATCATTATATAATTTTATTTTTTAAATTTATTTACGAAGATTTTAAGTGTAATAATAAAAATAAAAAATTTACAATAAATATGACCTTATTTAACCTTTTTGCTAAAAAAAATTGACTACAGATTGATTAAGCGATCAAAACAATTGAAAGGGCACTCGGTTATTTCAGAGTATAGAATATATACGGCAAAATTGTTATATATCTACCTACGTTATTTCTTGGGTGAAATGATTAAAGACAAACTTACATACGTAATATTTGCCGTTTAAGACAGAAAATTGTAATAGAAATGTCAAACGGTGATTTGAACAGTTTTGGAATATAATCATTTTTATTCATAGAGAAAGAAAAGTATCAATATTATTTTTATGTGATGGCATTTATAAATTATCGTCCAATCTTTAATAGAACTACAATTAAATTTTTGATATAAATAAAAAATAATGTAATACAACCAATTAGTAATAATTATGATAAGTATGATAAGCATAATTTTGTTATTAAGAATTTCTAATTTTTAATAAATAAATTAATATTTACACTATACTATTTATACTGACAAAATAAAACTAATTTGTTAAAAAATCATTTTATAAAGAATTATTAATTATACAATTGTAAAGGATTGAAATTTTAATTACTAATTAATGTTTTGTATTAACAAAATAATATAAAAAATTAATATTTAAGCATAAGATTGTCAGGCCTACGTCAGTTACAGTTTATTCAAACTGCACATCGCATATTCATCAGACTTGAAACGCAGCCATTGCATAAAGCCCGAATACGTAATTACGTAATACTAATTCTAAGAAGCATCTATAAAATCTCCCTCTTCTCGGAAAATCAATAAAGAATTTATTGCAAAAAAATAAAACTTCAACCAGGACTCGAACAAAATTTCCTCACATTCCATGCGCCCTACTATAATACTACAAAGCATGTGATATATTTTTCGCAATATATGTTAAATTAGTTAAATGAACGTTTTTATCAGCGATATAAAATAAGTAAACAATAATAAGTGAAACTCGAACTGACGAAAATGTCAAACAGGTTATCAATGCTACGACAACGCTCGAAAGGTTATCAGACTCATTATCAGACTCATGCAGTTATAGAAGTTCTTAATGTTGAGTAATAATTTTTCCAATCTTTTTGTTAGTGACTGAAAGAACATTGTAAAAATGTGACTGACGTAGATCTGGTAACCTTATGTTTGACATTTTTATCAGTACGAGTGTCACTTATTACTATTAATCAATATTTAATTCACTCATTTCAAAATCACAAATAATCTTGTTTTAGTTTGTCATAATTATTTAAATCTTCTTACGGTAATAATTGTAACTCATTTTGTACTTACATATTATACATTCTTGATACAATCAACAAGATTTTATCGTACTAAATCGCTGTATGCAATTATATATCCATTAGTTATCTTATCACGCAATATTAAATATTCGAGCTTAAAAAATTTTTAACAGCTTCACTTTCTTACAAGATCGTGTTGTTCTCTATTCTATTTCTATTTTAATTCATTAAATTAATTAAATACATATCAACTGTCAATTAACAAATTTAATTTTTTTTTATTATCATATTTATAATTATTTTTCCATTTTTAAACAATTTTTAAATACAAACTTAAAAAAAAAAAGAATATATATAAATATATATATGTATATATATATATTTTTTTTTTTAGAATCTTTATTAATCATGAAATAATTTCAAATAATGATCTTATTTTCCATTTTTTTTCTGTTGTTTATAATATATTCTTTTCTATTTAACGTATTTTATGTAAATATGATAAAGTAGAAATAAAATTATTGTTTTAAATTAATTTGTTTGTGATTAACAAAAATTTCAATCTTTAAAACCAATCAATCCAAAAACAGAAAAAATTCTTAAATTATTTATAATTTATTTATAAATTATTTATAAATTATTTAGCAAAAATCTACTAAAAAATTAGACTTTTCTTTGATGAACAAAACTTGAATTGATGCAGTTAATTTAATTCAATTAAATCTCTAACTTAATCTTTAATTAATTTTTTAAATTTAATTAAATGTTCAATGTGTAGCTATACGAGAGATTACATGAAGGATGAAAGGGTTGAGTGAAACACGGTCTCGCGAGTTCGAACCGTTGCTATTTTTATCTATTCTCACATCCGACGGCAATCAACGACATGGTCTCATTGCGGCTGACAAAAAAGAAAGCATGGAGCAACGCTTTCCCTCGTCGAGGCTCTTCAATTACCGCCGGAGCGAGAACGCTCTCATATCAGAATGCACGGTGACGAACAACCGAAGCCATGTCCGAGCAGCTACTCCCTTTTGTTTAGTTAACCGAATATTTGCCCAATCATGCGCATGTGTCGTGATAAGAGGTG
Organism: Solenopsis invicta; assembly: GCF_016802725.1. Lineage (NCBI taxonomy): Eukaryota > Metazoa > Arthropoda > Insecta > Hymenoptera > Formicidae > Solenopsis > Solenopsis invicta. Next base: position 13,804,878 of record NC_052664.1, read on the forward strand.
ATCCACGAGCAGCGGGCGCGAGCGAGTCAATGCACATCGTAGATTTTCAGGGCGATACTGCCGCGTGCTACGCTCACGACGTGAAATTTTAATGGTCTTCTGTGTGTTTATTTGAAGCTTTTTGTAACAATTTTAACAACAACTCAAAAAGGATGAAAAATGTATAAAAGTAAATTCTTTTGCGAATAAATGCTTTTGACGGTGTTGACAAAAGATACTTTTGCAATATTTCAGTTATGGGATTTTTACTAATTAATTCAAAATTTTTAATTCAGAAATTTTATTTAATTAATTTGTTTTAATTAAAAACCATTACACTAACACAAGTGTCACTTCATTAAAATCATTATATGCAGTTAGAATTGTTATTGTAAGTTTTATTATATTGAATTAAAATGATAAATAATAGTGATTAATCAGAACTATTAGTGAAAATGGAATATGATACTTATACAGCAAGACAGAGTTAGCGATCGTAGAGCAAGACAGATATGCGATACAATTTGCACGTAAGACTTGACTGAAGAACATCAAAAACTTTAAGAGCTTTACATCTTCTATCCTTCTATCACATCATAAAGTGACCATCTTCGTAAAACATCAACGGAATACAATTCCAACTGCGTACACGATTGCGCAAGGTTTCCTTTTCGTGGATAAAGCACAAAGAACTCGATTATTAGAAGACAGACATAAAGGGATCAAATTTAACGTTTCTCATCTTTCTACCATCTTCTATTCCGATTTGTAGCTTCTGAATCATCAAATAGAAGCTATTAGACAGCTAGCGACAATCTAAGAAATCCAAATCAAAAGTAACGGATCGAAGCAATACAATATCCATAAATCAGATTATCTCGATATCTCAATATAATTTAACGAAGCGCAGATAACGTCATGATCCATGCATCTAGGATTTCGGGCATTCTGTACGCTGCATCCTCTGTTCACCGTTACCATTGATCACATTCTACCGACGCCACACGTACCTCCTCAGTCGCATCCTGACTGTGTGCACCAGCAGTTCTTGCCGGTGCTTCTCACGGTCTCCTACACCCCCGTTCACCCTCTCGCGCCACTTTCCTCTGCGAACCCGGACAAATCGGTAGCGACGCTCGAGACGCTGATAACGCGTCGTCCTCTGCGCCTGTCGTCGTCTTCGTCGTCGTTGTTCTCTGTATCACTACGTCGTTTCAACGTCTTATATACTTCCTCGCCCTGCCTCGAGATGCATCCGAGATGCATTCGCGAAAGCACACCGCTATGCACACGCGCACATATTCGCACTCTCGCTCGACCCCGACCGGGACTTCTACCACTACTGGTAGAGAAATCCGTTTCTCTTCCTCGGCCCGGGCGTCGAAGCGTCGATACGACGACGACGACGCTTGCGCGCCGCCCCCGATCCACCCTTTCCCACCCGGGCATTTTCGTGGCGCATTCGAGGCTGCGACCCTGCTGTCGCAATGCCCTGCACGAACGCCGTCGTCACGATGAATCCGCTCGCATTCTCGTCGCCGCAAGGGCACGGCGATTTCGGAGTTATCAATCACGATGAGCGGAGTCAGTGATAATTCGATTGATATTCTTTGGACCGTTCTCGATTAAATGTCTCATAATGCCTTCTTATCGATCCTTAGTTCTGCGACTTCACCGCCTTGACATTTCCGCTCGGCCGCAGTTTGAAAATTTATGAAACTTCTCAGATTTCTGTGGATAAGTATTTTAATTATGTTACAAAATGTCATAGGCCTATTAGTATATTTTTTTACATGCACATTTCTCTTGGTATAAGTATCTTGTTATTAGAATTATAATTAAAAATTTAAATGCAAAAAGTTTAAATATTGTGTAATATATGATCACCAAGAGATTTGTTCTATTTTGTTTCACAGTGGTAAGTATTAAAATTAATAAAAAATTAGAAGTCAATTTTCATGACTATATATATCTGTTTTAAGTAGAATAATATAGAATGACATAGAAATGGACAGGGAATCGATAAGTTAACTTTGATGATCGGTGCAAACTCACGCATCGGCCATAGTCAGTTTATACTAACTAAAGCTGATTATAATTGATTAAATTCTCTCTCTCTCTCTCTCTTTCTCTTTGCTTATAGATACAGCCTAAATAATGTATTTGACAAAGTTAAGTTAGAATTAATTAATTTAGAACAACATAATTAAATATACTTTATTGCGATTAAAAGTATGTAATTAATAATTCTATTAATCCTCCAGATAGTACATTGTAAATCTTTTAAACTGTAAAACTTGAACTTTTTAATAAGAAAATATGATGCTATGGTAAAATATGATGTTATAATTATGTACATTATAATCATTACTTTAGTACTTATAAATCACAAAATATTTGAACCAATTTTATGATTATTTAATAAAATTACTTTTACCCTTTAAAATTTTTGGTTCAAAAATTGTAAAAGCTAAAAATAATATTTTGACAAATAAACAGTACTGGTAATCTTATTTAAATTTGTCTACTTAAGACAAATTGGCTTTTTTCATTACCTATCATTAAACACGTTGATGAAACCTCCTGTAATTTATTCGTTCCCTTTAATTAAAATCGCTGGCCGTTCTCATGAAATGACTGCGTACATTGTTAATTATACGAAATAGAAATTCAAATTAGGTCTTTAGACAGTTTATCAGAGAATTTTTCACGAAGTCACGTAACAATTTATTTAAGAATAAGAAAATTGCAATTTTGTATGTTAATATTATCATTTTTGATAATTTTACCTTAATTATTTCTTTTTGATACGATTTAAATTGTTAATTTGCATGAATGTAAACTACTTTTTTTGTGAAATAAAGGAGTGCCTTTCTACTATTTATACGCGTTCCTTCTATTGATTAAACATGAATACATAATAAAAATTTTTCTTTCATGAATGCGTAGATATCAAGATACCGAGATACCAAGCTAATAATGTAGTCATGTTTTCATACTGCAAAGCAATAATACTACAGCTTAATATCGTAATTTGTGTAAAACGGAATTAATATAACATCACTTTTTTTAAAAATAGTATAGCGTTAATTAATTATATTAAGAATATTGCTTTGAAATTTGCGAATTTCTGATTTATATATAAACGTATATTTTAAGACTAGTTTATTTTTATACACAGTTAAATTTTTTATATTTTATACGGTAATATTAATACAATAATACTTTTTCTGTATTTTCCTAAAATGCAGAAAATGTAAATCGTACAAATAACATGATAATTTTTCATAGAAAGAAGAAGGTATAACTAAAAAGGTTTTAAACAATTAAGTTGTGTGTTACAAGTATCTTACCAAATGCGTAGAGCAACAACACGTAATGAGTACAACCCCGATGTCAGTGACGTAGCCCAGCTACTGAATGATTAAATTTGGCATAGTTACGTACCATTCTGCTCGACAGCGTACACGTTCCATACGTTTGCTCATTCTGAAACCGCGGGCATTGTGCCGCTCAAATTGGCACATCTCTGATACGAAAGTTCTGCAGCATTTCATTGTTACTTGGGCTGTGCCAACGAGCGCTTTTCCGCGATACACTGCTCGCGCGACAGCTTAGGGAAAGACGTTTTTAGATGTTCCATCATTCCAATTGGACGAAAGCCAATTTTCTTTATAAGAAATTTAGATTTATGTTAAATAACTTTAAACAAAGAGTATTGAAGTGTTTTTAGTTAAGAGTTAAATTAATTTGATTTTATTTAAGCTTTTGTAATTATACAAACTAGATTACATTAAACACGCAACATTTTCTTCTAAAAATAACAGAAGAAATATGCAATGTTTACATATTTCTTCTGTTCTAAGACCGATGGTTGTTACAACGATTTTTAGTGTCGTGTGATAATTTTTAAAATCTTTAGCTTATTTGAACTGCGTGTCGCATATTCGTCGAACTTGGAACACGTTCCATAAAACTGAAATACAAATATCAAACATAAGATCATCAAGCCTATGTCAGTCAGCGGTTCTTAGTGCTGAATAATAACTTTTACACTATATCTTTTTGCCAGTCCGAATTTCGTTTAAATTATAGTTTATTATAATATTTATTATGTTGTCTAAAAGAAGATGTTAATTTATAGGTATTGATTATTGCACAAAGTATTACTACATGCTTTAGTGTTTGAATTGGTCGCTCATACATATGTAATGTAGGAAGATTCAGGTTTGAATCCTGGGTCAATTATGTAACTTTTTCCCTAAAGCGAAAAGATGAACAGTGAAAAATTCGTTATTAACTTTAATAATTGAAGATTTCATTTGTCACCTTTCCACCCTAGAGAATAAGTTGCATGATTGGTACCCTGGTTAAGGTCTTATTTTTTTGCAATAAATTTCTTATGATTTTTATGGAAAAAGGGAAATCTTATAAATGCTTCTTAGCGTATTACATCCTAGCAAACACCTAGCATAGGTTACAGTTATATAACTGTTAGTTGTAAATTTTACTTAACAATATAATTGTTATTTAACGAATGTTATATAACAGTTATATTGTTGAATTATATAGCTGTAATTTTGTTTGTTGGGATATAGCTTCTTAGGTATTCATTCTTAGACATTAGTCAATTCTTATTTCAAGATCGTCTTAAGTAATGTCTTAAGATATCATAATACAACTCTCTGATGGGTTGATGACGTTTTAAGATGATACTTAAGATGGTCTTAAAGAATGGTCTTATGAGAATTAATTCTGAATACCAACTTGAGAATATTACGCATTCTTTAAGCAATGAATGTGTTCTAAATCCGACAAATGTGCTACGCGCAGTTTGAATAAGCTAAAAAATAAAAATTATTACTCAGCACTAAGAACCACTGTAATTAACGTAGGCCTGATTAACTTTACGTTTAACATTTTCGTCAATCCAAGTTTCACGTTATTGTTTAAATATGTGAACATCACTGTGTGAAGTATTAGTTTATAAACATTTATAAATTTTTAATTATTAGAGATTTTAAATTATTGAATCATTGAATTGCTAATAAGAAAAAATATTCTTAATCTGATTAAAATATTCGTAATTAAAAGGAAGCATTTGGAAAAGCTGGGACACTCTGTATAAACGCACCAAGCGCCCTAAACGTAGTCTGCTCCTATTGATTCGTGGTTGGTCTACAAAGAGATGAATACAGCTAGAAATCCAAAACGCTAAGCAGCATAGTGACCTCCTTACAAGGTCTTGTACTTTATATTCTAAATTATGTCAAGGACAAATAAATGTTTCTTTACGTGAAGATTTTTTCAAACATTGAGAAAAGTATATTTTGAATATTTTGAAAAGAAAATTATTCGATTTTGCTCAAAATACATATTTGCGTCATATTACTCTTGTGTTATATTATGCAATAATAAAAATAGTCTAATCATATACACTTTGGTATTGCTTTCAAATCTAGTAAAATATGTTCAAAGTAATTCATTAAATTTTACCAAAACTATTCGATTCCTAAAAGTTGCGGAAAAATTAACGTAATGCATATATATTTTTTTAAATGTCGTCTACAAAAGATAACAACACATTTTTTATAAAAAAAATTTATATCAAAAAGAAAGATATAAGTACATTACTTATTTGAACAATTTATTTAAAAACAAAAAAAATGTAATTATATGATGACAATGACAATTACGAGATTTATACAGGAACAAAGACAAAATGATTGAAAGTTCGATCTTAACGCGATGTTAGTGGTTTTCTTGAATGCTACCGTTTGGGATGGCGGTCTTGTTCGGGTATTTTCCGTAGATTCTGCCGCTCCTTGTGACCCTGTAGTGAATCTGTGGTACAGTTTGTATCATGGACATACTACCGGATACGTGTGGACCATCGCCGGTGCACAATCGCTTTGCTCGCCGTATGCCGACAGTCTTATGCTTGTTTAACTGGGCCAGGCTGTGTCTCTTCTGTTGCTTTAGAATTATCTTCTGATTAAGCGCTAAACCGGCAGCACGTCTCTTTAGCAATCTCAACGGCGAAATCGCTAAAATCGCTCTGGTGATGCGACGTCGACAGCGCCACAACAGAACCGCTGTCGCGAACCAGGCAAACCATGGACCGGCTCTGGGATCCGGAGTTGGCTCCCTCGACCAAAGAAATAACATCTAGGGGTAAGTAAGTAAAGAGTTTATAACTAGAACAATTGAGAGAAATCAAAATACAATGTAGTTTTACAACACATTAACAAAATAAATTATTGTTATTAAAATGACATTGTGCCATTAATAACATTCCCAACGCTTTATTAAAGTAATGGGAAAAATGATTTAGTACTCAGAAAATTAATTAATGGATAATAGGTGTGCTGTGAGTATTGAAGTTGCATCTAATTTATTTTCTTAAGCTTAATTCACTTAAGATTGAATTATGTAATTGCAATTTATGAGTAAAAATAACAGAACGTAATGAGTACTACATGATAAAATTAATAAAAATTAGTTTTTAATGATTTTTTGCTAACTATTAATTTTACTACTTTTAAAAAGTTATGTTAAAATAATTACTTAACTAATGCAATATAACCATTTAATAGAACAATTTATTTTGACATAAAACTAATTTCATTAAAAAAAAGTAAAGATGTGAATAATAATTAATGTTTATTTTATATTATTTGTGACGTTTTGTGTACAACTATATAATGTAATAATCATGTTAAATGAGTACATTGATTCTTTATAAAAAGACTTTTCTGTAGCATATTGCAGACTTGGAAAATAATAAAACGGTAAATCTAAATTGAATAATAGCAATCATGGTGTAAATCTAGAGTGAAAGTGACGATAACGAGCAATGTCATGGTATTTGAAATAAAAAATTATTTTAAACAACAACGAAGTTTATGAACAATCAAGTATGTTAGTGCTACGATATTTTGCTTAATGCACATTCTCTAACACTTATGTTTATTTAAATTTTAATGTAAGTTTTACACAATTCTCTTATTAATATCTTGTGTAATGTAAAAAAGAAATATCTTATATAATATAAAAAAAAAAATTGTTTAAGACAAATCATTGGTAAAATAATGTCGCGACATTTTGAAGTCGACAGGTGATTTGTACGACTTCTTACTGACACCAGTTTCAAGATCGCACGAGAAACCAACGTGCGGCCGGACGATCGATCTCACGGCCATCGTAGCTTTTCAAGGCTGTGCACCTTGAGATCCACGTGTGGATCTCAGGTAATTCGCTTAGAGCCACTACGTCTCGAACACGTTCACTCGCGTTGGCCAGCATTTCGACTTTTATGGCTCCGCGACATCTCCGTCGTCGTCGTCGTCGTAACCTTCGCTCTCTCTCTTCTTTCCTCCGGAGTGACCCATTTGGCAGAGACCTCCGGGGTAAATTTCGCATTGACCGCACGTTTTTACTGTCAGGACTGACCTTATAGATCCACTCGCTGGTGCTCTGTCTGAAATCGGAGGGTGGGTCGACTATCCGAAACATAGAATTGCCGTAAACGCTGATTTATGAAAGGTGGCAGTGGAATCTGAAATCACAAAGGTAATAATTTACAAAATTAAACTGTTTTTAAGTTATCATCAAGATCTTCAAATCATCGCCGTTTTTTTTCAACATTTGAGAGGTTCAATTAAACTGTTAGAGCAAAAAACGCAAGGAAAACAAATTGGGATTAATGTCACTCGAGAGAGTGAATGTAAATACCGATTAATGCAAGTATCGACAGGCACATATTTATTCCAGCGGGAGAAAGAGAGAGAGAAACGAAACATTAAACTGGTAATACATAAATCGATATAAATCAATGATTTAACACAGTTACGTTGTCAATTGCGGCCGTTTAAATAGATACAAGAATAAAGATTCGGTATTTGTCGAATATGAAACACGAGCCTTACGCAAATAGAATAAGATAACAACTTCTTGACGATAGAATAAGCAGTACTGAAACATTTTATGTTTCAATTCTGGAACGGAAGAGCACAGAATTAGCAGAAGATGGGCAGACATGCATGTTAACGTATAATGTTACACGGCGGCTAAACTACACGGCAACTACTACTGCGGAAAAACCTACGTCGTCCGACGTATCAGAAATATCAATGAAAAAAATGCGAGGGTAGTCAAGTGTTACTAAAGAAATATATTTTGAATATTTCGCCATGATGTCAAGGCGAGATATACGCATTTTCACAAGCCAGATTGGAAATACGATATTCCGAGTGCAAATATATAACGATGTCTCACAGATCGTTCGTTAAAATAAATGCAGACGTAGTTTATGTGAAGAGACGTTTCGTGGAAGCGCTTACTGAACCGGAAGGACATGTGATCCGCGTTTACGTCTCGCACATTTAACAGTACTTATCTACTGCTAAACATTTTTGGTATAATGTACAATATACAACTTAGTTGAGGTTAAATATAATACACACGTCTCATTGTTTCCTTTAATTTTAATTAGATTAAAATTCTTCTCTTAACAATTTTGTGAATTTGAAATTTTATAAACTTATATTTTTAAATATTTTTATAATTAATTCGCAAATTAAACTGATTAAGAAATAAAAGTAAAAAAAGTAAAATTTTATTATTTATCTTGATTCTAAAATTTGTGAAAATTTCAAGGGTTTTAATTGCGTACAATCCGAAAAATGTAAGAATTTTAATATTTTTGTAAAAATAAATTTCCAAATAATCTTTAAAAAATCTAGATAAAAGAAAACTGCCTCAACCAAGTAGTTATAATAGTCTCTAATAATCTTTAAATAATAATATGTTTTATCTGTTTAACGTATTTCAAAATGTCAGATAGTAATAATTACTACGTACAAGTAATAGAAAACATCTTAATTATGTAATCATATTAAGAATTTCATTATTATATTCCATATTAATGACATAGTTAATACATACTTTGATGCCTATTAGTCTGAGTCTCCAACCTGATGTATCACTTCGATTTCTACCCCAAAAACTCGCATCCACTGCTGATGCAGTGATTCTCACATTCGTTCGTTGTATTGTGATGACAGTCAGACGACGCGGACAATATTGCCAGTTATCAAAATGAATAAGGATGCCTGAATGACAGTGAGCTTAACCAGGAAGCTGTCATCGAGTCTGACGGCTCTTGATGATGGAGACTTTCCGTCCGACCGCACAATAATCTATCACATCTTTTGAAGCTTCTTGTCGCGATCTCCTGGGGGAAAAGATTGCGGCGAACTTGGTGGCTTTGATTACGCGGAAAAATTCTATCAAAAATACAAGTAAACAGACTACAAAAAGTTGTAAAATAACATATGAAGCAAAGCGGGAGAGCGCGAGAATTTAGACAAAGGATGGCGTCGCTCTTGAATGATCGTCTGACGTTGGCTAACAAGCGTAGCGATTAATCGACTGTGGCACAAGCGGAATATAGCAAAATTTTAGGATTAAAATTTTACAATTAATACATAATAATTCACATCAACAATGTGGAGTAAATTGCATAGTCTGTATCTGCATAGCAAAACGGAATTCTGATGAATATTTGCCTTTTTTCTAAAATAGCTGAATTAATTTATCAAATTAAGCAATAAAGAAGGAATAAATACTTTGAATATTTTACGAAAAATTTATATAAATTAAAAAATAAATGTTTAACAATTTTTTTATTAATATTACTATCGATATTCTTTTTGGTATCTGTTTGCAGAATACATAAGCTATACAAAATTCAAAATTATAATAGTGTAAGAATATTAAATAAAAATGTCTTATAAAGTATCTTAACAATTATAAATCTTTTAATTTTTATTAGTAATTAATAACATTTACAAAACACTTGGAATAAATATCAATTTTATCTATTTTATTTCTTTTATTTCTCAGCAATTTTTTCTGCATTAAATATGCGAATATAACTTTAAAATACAAGTTTACAAGATTGAAAATAAATAATTATTTAAGAATGATAATAAAAAGATAAAAAATGGCATTAAAAGTTTTGCGATTTATTTTACTTTAATTGAATTGAATAATTTAAATACATTAAATAAATGGACATACAAAACATTTTTTGCCTTATATGGTTTACATATATATTTATACTTATCTTTTGTTTCTACATTATCCTTATCACTTCAATATACCGAGGAAATTTCCTTCGCCAAGCTCCACCTACTCCAGCCTTGCCACCCTTTTGCCGTCCTCCTGCTCTCCCGTGACGTCACTGGATCGTGTCAGTAGGTCAAAACCTGACCTGAGTCTGGTGTATGTGTTCGTATTTGCGTCATGTATCGGGTGTACAGAAATTAAAGAGCATTACGAATTGCATATTGGAACATTGTGTCGTAATATCATATTTAGGAAAATGATAGATGTTGCTTTAACCAGCAGTATTGAACCAGTAGTATTATACAGTATTGATGTATTTATGCACCCTAAAAAATGTAATTAATTGATCTGTGTTTTGTTCTTTTGTTTGCAATTATAGAATGCATAAATTTCAAATAACGTAGAATAATAATATAAATAAAATATCCATGCAATACATATTTAATTATATTTTATTTATTTATGAAAATAAAGTAATTTATTATATATAGCGATCAATAAATGATTAGTATCTTTGATTAACTCTTTCGATATAGTTTGCTTTTACCACGGAAGTTACATTTTGTTACTAACGATATCATCTATCATTATGCGTGCCTCGAGATATAAAGATTATGAATTGCGAAATTATCCCTTGTAGAATGTACATTCGGAGATTGCATCAATGTGTAATTAGTGATACAAATTAATTACAGACTAATCGTGATGGAAAGAGATAGAAAATTAATTTTATAAATCAATCTCATGAATAACACTTATAGAAAACAAACCATAATTTATTTATTGATTTTTCATTAACGAAGAAAAAAATAAATAAAATTTATTTAAATTCTATTTATTAAATGGTATCATTACAACTTTATAATAATTATTCTAGACTCACATTTTTTATCACTGCTAATCTATGAGACATTAAACTAATGGAAATGAGAATAAAAAATACAATTTGTCATTCATTTTTTAACGCTAAGTTAATATATTAGTTACTTTTTCATACAGCGCACAACATACGAGCAATAATTTATTATTATACAATAAAATTTTTTATTATTATATGATTAATCAATTTTTTATCATACAAACAGCAACTTATTTGTTAAGTAGTCAACTCTTGTTTTCAAGTTTTTTTTCAAGACATCAAGAGATCAAGTTTTATGATGTTGTTATGACTTAGCAATTTACCACAATATTATTTCTCTCTACAGAATGGAATTTTCTGTGCTTTATGGAAGATATTGCTGAGATGCGCGCGTTTATGATTCATTTTAGTCGAGTGCTTTTCTTATGAATATACCCAATAATCTGGTCACAAAGGCAAAAACAACAGAAAACCGGAATAAATTTCAATTATGCAGATTTCTTCAAGACCTTCTACAATAAAAATCTCAATTAAGTAAATTGCAAAAAAATTAATGTATGCAATTGGTATTTTATGACATAGTTTCAAATAATTAATTTTTAAATAACAATCATGTGGAAATTCAATCGTAACTTGGACTTTAGCCTAAAGCAAATTATGGAAATAACCAATCATTTACCAACATCATGATTACTTACGCGCATTTCGATGAGCCTGCAATTGATTGTGAGGACGAACCGGTCGGACTGCCGACAAATTATCGGCAGAATAAAGCGGGTGAACGATAATTAATGAGAGAACGTCTACGATATCTCGATAACGAGGCTTATCGTATGCACTGAGAAAAGAACAACGTACGAATGGAAAGAAAGGTACTTTTGCGATCGCCGCGAACTCGATTAACATTCCTACGCAGTGTCGGCAGCATTAATCATAAACATTTCATTTGAGTTCACTGGCACTGTCTAAATGAAACATTACTTTGGCTTTATCGTGTCCTTCGCATTTAAATCAGTATAGATTTATCTGACTTTTAAATAGAAAGTGTAACAACACAAAAAAATCAAAAAATACATAATCGATTTATATTCATGCAATTTCTTTTATGGTTTCATGTAAATTTTACATTTTTGTTTTAAAATATATATAATATTCAATATAATAAAAAATCCATATAAGAGACTTTCTATACTTTTGTTTTAACTCATACCGTGTTACTGAAGAAATTAGTGAAGAAATGAGTGGATAAGAAGAGGGTAAATCATGTTCGTGAGAATGCACGTTACGGTACGTTATTCCGCTACATTGATTTATCTCTTGCCGGTCGATATGCTTTTATGTTTTGTGCTTCATGCTTTCCTAATGGGTAATAATGTGACGATGATACGTGCAATTATTCTACTCCTTATGGTTCGTCCTCGGTAAGGAACGAGCAAAAAAGTAACAAAGAACTTACTGCGGTTGCAGCCACTGCACTACTGACCTTGGTCTCAAGTAACATCGTCGAAATGATTCAAGAATGGCGCGGAGACTTCTAATGCGCGTAACTTCTAACTTCATAGCATTGCTAAATCGAATGCTGCCGATCTACAGCAATTCCTCCGACGCCACTGATTTAATTCAAAAGAACCTAGTATTTCAACTTCTGTGTAATCTTCTCAAATGTATCCTTTAATTTCGTCGTCGTTTGAAACTCTATTATTCTTTTTCTACATATAATTTTAAATATAATTAAAGAGATTTCTATAATATGAAAACCAAACAAGTTCATTTTTTTTTAATCTATGTTTTGGCGCCAAATTATTCTCTATCAGTAGCGTTATATGATCATTTTGTTTTGGTAAAAATTAAACAGAAAACGGAAAATATAAATAAATATTAAATATAAAATTTTTTCAAGTTTGAAAAAAAGTTTTTATATATATTTTTTTAATAAGTCTTCAAAATATTAATTCTCAAAATATAATCTTCAATTAAGAGGTTAAAAACTTTTATAACTATTATATTATATTTTTATATTTATTAGGGCAAAATTATAATAGTATATTTATAGGAAAGAAGGGAATAGAATATCATTTTGATTTTTTTTTTAATAGCTCATTGTCAGTGAATATTAACACGACACAATTTTTATCAACATTAGATTGTTAGCCATAGAGTTCTATTATCACTTTATATAGGTAGAAATTTAATGGATATAAAACAAACATAATTTACCATTTAATGAAGAAGAAAAAAAGGATGCATTTGTGAGATAATAGGGGAATTGCTAACAACTAATGTCATAAAAGGCACTTTTAATTATAAAAATTACAGATTAATAATTCGTGGATCTTACACACTGATAAATGTAAAGATACTTATCAGTATGTAAGAGCCACAAAAAAGATTTTATGAACATTTTATAACATATATTTTATATTAAAAAAAATTTTTTTAAATAATTTCTTTGGCTTAAAAAATTACTTTCTAAAATAATTTCTTTGCTATTAGTAAGCATTGTGTAACATCCACTATGAGATTGTGAGGTCGCCAGAACGGTCTTACACTAGTAATGCAAATGGCTCATGATCATTGTAGGATCCTTCTCACTACATGATATACTTACATTTATGTACCAAATTTATGTATACATTACGGCACACATTAAATTCAATTGCATTATTTCAAAACTACACTCAAGATCGTTCAGCTAGAATAAAGCTAAATAAATAATATCTGACATACTTCTCAAAATTACGTAGAAAGTGTACACTTGTAAAAATCGCTATTATCTACAAAATTGAAATTTAGTTTGTAGAAAAAGTGACCAGTATCCTATAATGTCTAAATAGACTGTAATAAAGTAATTTTAGCGGTTGCTTTCAAAATTTAACACGAATTATTCAAGATATCTCACGACTCTCAATTTTTCTTTATATGAAAGAAATATAAAGAAGCTGTTTTTATTAAAAACAGTTTGTAACATTTTATAAATAAAAAATTAAATAATTATTGCTTATACGTTAAAAAGTTTAAATAATATTTCCTTCTTCATCCTTATCATTATTAATCTTATAAAAAGTAATTATAAAATAAAATATTGTAAACTTTATATAAATATAAATATAAAATTAATACATTGTAGGATAAATAAGTAGTAAATATAAAATTTTTGAAAGAATCGAACACGTCCAAGGAGTTATTATTTTCTTCTTTTAAATAGATTTTTAAAATGTTAATCAAAATTACAATTTTGTTTTTATGTATGTTACATAAAAACTTCCGGAGAAAAATTATCATACTTATATTTTATATTGTACAATAAACAATTTGTAAATGAGAAGATTTTGTTTCCCGAAAATTTAAGTTTATGAACTTTGATTTTTGTAGAAAACCTTTCAATTATACGATTCTAATTTTAAACATCTACATTTAATTTGATAATAAAATTGTTTTTTAATCAGAATATTGAGAATTTAATAATTGTAAGAATGTTGACAGTTGTATTATTTACTTATTGAGAAGATAAAAATGTACAGAGAAAAATATAAAAGATTTCTTTTTTTAAGGAGCATTTTCTTATATTTTAATATTTATCGTATTATTTCTATACCTAAGTCAATCGGGTATTAGTTTATTAATATTTAGTTTTTTATCTTATTTTATGATCTTGCGGTTTACTTCCTTTTGTATTAATGAGGCTATAAAATATAGGTAATATAAATGCTTGTAACATATTATGTATAGAATTGATCATTGTATAAACGGCGTTGCGGTTTCTGGCTCGACTAAATATTATACCATGTTATTATATACCAATTATTGTATACAATTATTATATACCATATTATTATATACCATATTTAATTATCTGTGAACAATTCGTATGTATTGTTGTATTGTTATATCATTAAATATTCAATAGTAACTTAAAGAATGTTTTTACTCACACTCTCCACTATTATGCATTTTTATATATTATCTTAATAATCATTTTACTTTCAATTTATTAACCTTTCTTGTATTTTATCTTTTTTTATAACATCTCTCTGGTGTAAGCTCTTTATAATTTTGAATCGAATAAAAATTTTATTTATTATAATTTTATTATAATTATTTACATTTAAATATAAAAATTATTTGTGATTATAATATTAATATTTCAAAGATTTACGTTATTAATACTATTTATTCATGATTAATGTTTGTCTATATCTTGTTTTTATTGTAGAATGATTAATTAATTTATTGGTTTTTAATTACTGAATTAAATACAGGATTCTTAGATAACGTGGTATTAAATGACACTTTTTCTTCTCTTTCAAAGAATGTATCGTGCAATTGAAAGATTCTCATTTGTGCCTTTATTTCATCCCTCGTTAATCATCTTTGAGACTTTGTTCCGGCAACAGTGGGATTTGCAAACCGCGTGTGAGTCATGTACGACCCATATCCGTTTTTGAACCGCAATAGCATCGCAGCCGGCGCAAGAGCTTTGTCCGGAATAGCGTTATCGCTCGTAAAGATAGTAAGTACGAAAGGAACGCAGTTCTCCCCGTGCACGGTCAGGCCGTCGCAGAAGGATACGTAGGTGGTTACCAAAGGACCTGGTGGGGTACCAGGAGAACAGACGGTCGCTACAGCATGAGAATGGAAAGGAGAAAGGAAGAAAAGAGAATCCGGGCAGACCGGGCCACAAGCGAATGCGGTGAGTAAATGCGGCAACGGAGAAAAGAGGGAAACACAGGGAGAAGGAACGAGACAGAGAAAAAGAGATTCATGGTGGGGTTGGTGCAGCTGAAGCACGTGGACCCTGCTTCGTGTGTCTCGTTCGGTAGTGCTCTCAGTAGTGCTCTCAGCTGCCCGTGGAGGATCTCACATCCGGATATCTGTCAAGCTTGTCGCGAATGCCTTAACGCGTCCACCGCGGTCGTCGAGGATGTGACGGCTCGTAGAGTTGTTGTCCGAACTTTGCGCAGTCATCAAGTTTCTGAAGAACCGAACGATGACCCTGAAGATACTGCTGGCGAGCTTTCTTATCGCAGCCACGACGAGCTCCGTTCTATCGTCGTCGGAAGATCATCATCGGGTACCACCGCGCAATCACAAAATTGACCAGTTCATTTGGCCAGTTTGGTATCGCGACAGACTGCCCCATGCCAGGCACGATCGCCTTGATGATGAACGTGTCAGCCGAGAAACAACCACTAGTACGAGAAGCCCGTGGACGCCGCAGCGCTCACAGGTTTCTACGACGAGATCACCACAGCAGATAAATTCGGCATCGAGGCATATAGAGCAACGGATGCTGAAGCAAAAGTTCAATGGTGTTGTTGCGATGGCGGAGACCGGTGGTACCAGGGCGATAGCATATGCGGGTTATCACGGTAATCATCGACATCAGCCAAGGGAGATGGGCCCGCAGAGCTTCCAGCCTGTTACTACAACCGTCCCCACTTACACCAGACATCATTCGGGGTGAGTATTAGTGAGTTATTCCCATTTAGAATACAGGGTTGAAAATTTATGGACGTGATACAAAATAGTCAATCTTTTGTAAAAGATTCACATTTTATAACGAAACATTTGAAGTTTAAACTCTCTTGGAAAAATTTAATCTGAATCTAGTTTAATCTAATCTAAATCTAAATTTAATTTAAAGTCTCTTAAGTGAAATTTAATCCTGACAGTATTTATTTGGTTAGTTATTTTAAGTATCACAACTTTTGTGTATTAAAAGTACTAACAACAGTGCTTTTAATACTTAAAATAAGTAATTAACCATTAATCAAATAAATATTACCAGTATTAAATTCCTCGAATGAGTTGGAAGGACTATTGATCACGATGGAATCTAGATTATTTTGAATATTAAAAGTACTTTAAAATAATCAACCAAATAAGTACTGTGTATTAAATTTCATTAAGGGATGTTTAAACTTCAAATAGTTTTGTTACAAATGAAATTATTATTGTCTGATTGAATTCAAGACTGAACGTTAGGCATTACATAGAGCAAGTTCATCACAAAAGTTTTAAATTTAGATGTTAAAGTTGCAGTTTTGAGAAAGTGAGATCATAAATAAATGCACCATTGTAAATGCACCACAGATTGAGAACTTCTGTTGCAAATAAAAAAGAGTTGTAAAGCAAACACAGAAAATAGCAATTATCAAGATATGTGAAAACGTACACATATGTAACATATGAAAGATATTTACATACCAAGATTAAACTGATACAGATTGTGCGAACAAAAGAGACTCTTTTATGAAAGAATCATATGTATACTGTAGACAATTTACACATCTATATTTCACAATTACATTAAAGAAGTAAAATTCAATAATATAAAATATCTTTATGTATTTATGATAAAATTGATAAACATGAGTTTAAAATCAAATTTAGACTTTAATCAAAGAGCGGTATAGGCTGCTTTAATCAAAGGCACCAGTCCTTTTATTAAAGATTGACGAAAGCACTGACATGCGGAGAAAAGATTTCAAAAAAATAAGTGATTTGATACTCGCATATTCGCGAGGCTCGAACAATTCAAGCTCTCGGAGCGGCCGCGCGCGTACAGGCGCGATTACTCGTCGCATCACGGGAAGCACGTAAATGGAAGTGAATGAACCGCGACGCGTAAATATACGGGTGCCGCTAACGTGTGTCGCTGAATTACTATATTTACGAGCAATGAGCGACGCACCGCGTCCGCGCGATGATGTACGATCAAGCGCGACGGTCGGACGGAATAAGGCCGGTGTGGACGCAGCGTCGTTCAAAGACTGGTCGCGAGCCGTTTAATTAATCGACCGATTAATTATCTCGCACGTACCGCGTTCCTCTGTCGCGTACAATTATTGGGATTGTATGTACGCGATGCAGGACGGCGGACTCTGCGCGCATGCAACGCAACGGCTTTCAACACACGTGTGCGCGCACACGTGGATTAAAAGTATCCAGATAAATGGTGCTCTCTGTTACCGGGCTTGAAATCCCAAGATACCAATTAACCTCATTGGTCGGACGCGATCGTAAAACTTGGGCTTTTGCAAAATTTTCTGCGCAAGAATTTATAACTTTAAAAAATTTCTTCGTGGGACCAGTCGTCGTAATTATGAAATTTCATGCTGTAGCTGGTTGCAGCAACAAGTATAATAAATTATTGAAGTTTATAGTAAAGAAATTTAAACTTTTCATGAGATTTTAAGACATTTATTCCTTATATTATGTATGAAGTTGGACAAAAGTAATATTTTTTTAAGTAAAATGCAGAGAGATATTTATTTCGATATTTGTATATATAAATTTATATGTGCGTTACGAACTTTTGTTTCAATCCAATATAAAACATTTTAATTAAAATTTTCTATAAAGAATAACAAATTATTTGTAATGTAAAGATAATAATTTTACTTTACTATTCACATCTCTTACAAAAATTAACCAATATTTTCATAATATTATTTAATTTAATAAAGATCATTTATTACAAAAGAAAAAAAAGTATGGAATTTAATTAACAAACTTTTGTATATTTGTATGCTTATATTTTTTTATAATATAGCAATCGCCCTAATATCGAGCGAAATTGATCAACTAAAGATAGATGTAGCATCTTCTCGGAACATGCAGATATTTTCATTTTCACCTTACAATCCCTTCCTACACTCGACTCCTCGAAGCGGCCATTAAGAGGAAATCACCATACCGCGTAACTTTTATCACCTTCTGACAGCCACGAGATCATTCCGCTTCCCAGCGTGAATCGATGATTGCCCGTCAGAAAGCCTCGCGGGCGTTCACGCCAGGCTCAGCAAAAAGCGCTCGTGGCAATATAAACACCGGGGAAAGAACAAGCCGGCGTCTGTATCAGTCAATATTATTGCATAGTGATTTCATCACCCTTATTTTGCCTCTTCGTCTTTTGTCACGAACTGTTTATTGTCGTAATTACATATACACACACACACACATACATATACTTTAGTAAACGAAAGTAGAATAAATATTGTGCTTTCAGCTTCATACGCTATATTTACGACACGATAATGATTAAATTCCTTTGTCTTCAATTCTCTACGATATAAAAATGTAATACAATATCATTAATATAAGATTAATATTTATATCAATAATTTATTAATAATTATGGTAATAATTATATATAAATTTTTATTTTTGAGTTACTCTCATGTCTTTAATTGGTTGGTGAGCAAAATCCTTTTAACGCACGTAATATTTCCATATTGTGCGATATATCTCGTCTGTATTAAATGCATAATATTATATGATTTTATCATGATAAATATCTTCAAGGAATGTATATGCATACATGTGTGGAATATTTAGTTACTATTTAGTCTGAGTGCAATGATTCGATGTTCGTCTGCCTTGCGAGTCGTGCGATCGGGTTGGCCAGATGCGTGCCTCAGGCTAAAAAATCTTGTAAACCTGTCCAAGGATACTTGTGTGCGTGTACCTCTCTCTTTCTCTCTCTTTCTCTCCGTATCATCATGCACACGCGGTCGAACTTGCGTGCACCTCGCGCGGAAGATTTCTCAACGATGCGGCTGATGCGATGCGCCGAATCGTGTCATCGATTTAAATCCATTAACGTGACAATCATAATACTTAAAATGAGACAATTATAACATTTGAAACATAACATTGAAAATGCGGTTTATTGATTAAAAACAATCAAAAAAAAATTTGGGGGATGACATACTCTATTTATTAGCATGCAATCACCTCGCGCGCGCGCACGCGTATGCACACATATGTACATAATTTTGATATTAAGAATTTTGTTGACGACATACAAATGATATATAAACTTTTACATGAAAAATTAAAAATTGTAAGGTGTTATCTCAAATACGACAAAAATGCAAATTAATTTTTCCTTGAACTTTGTAAGACGATAATTTGGACACTGTAAGGATATTTTGACTATACAGCTGCAGCTTGACTATTGTGCTAAAAATTATCAAAATTTAAAAATTGATAGGTTCTTACATTTATTTATTTATTTTTTTTGTAATCAACGACAAAAAATCTTGCTTGTAAATGTTTGAATTTTTTCTCTGAATCAAGTTGCAAAGAAAAAAACAATGAAAATTTTGTAAGTTTCTAATTATTTTAACGGCAAAAATAATATTTTGCTGCAGTACATCTTTAATATCTTTTCAATTATTCACTATTTGGTTAAAATTATTTAATCAAATATTTCTTCTGTATCTAAACTATACTCTTTCAAATTTTAAACTAATTTCAATCTTTTTTTTTCTATCTATTTCAACCACCTAAGTCAATATGATTACACGTTTTCCATAAAGTCACGGGCAATTGATTGCAAACTAAAATCCTTATAACTTTTGATTGCTTTAGTGAATCCAATTTTTTTTGTAAATCTCCGAACGTGTTTGAGAATAATCTATAAAATTTTAGTTAAATTCATAATATTTTAAAAATAAATACTGAACGCTTTTAAAGGTATTTAATGCGTTTATGAGACGAACGATTATTAAGCTGCACCACGTTTCTCTCTAATTAATGGCTATTGTTGCACGTGCGTATTGTGCGAGATATGCAAGGAGGTATGGACCACGACATTCTTTACCATCGGCCACCTTCTGTCTCGATCATTTACGTTGCTTCGTTTGCGACACCGTTCAAGTGATCGATGGGCATCGAACGAAAGAAACGCGAATAATGAATATTCAAGCCGTTCCGAATACTCTAGATAACCATCCTGCAATGTCACTCTTAGGCATGTTTCACTGCCCAGCATTACTATTGCTTATCTCTGTGGAACTCAGCATCGATGGCTGATCGATGAACGACGAGGTCGTAAAGAGACAGGTGTCATTCGTCGATGTAATGTGTTCTCGAGAACTATAAACGCGCCGTTCTATCATCCCCATCGGAAACATTAGCAACCATTTCTCGATACCATATGTGAAATTATCGTATCGCTTAACTTTAACTAAATTAAATAAATAAAATAGTAATGATATTCACATCTGATCTATTTATAAAAGAGGAATTATTATTTGATATACATACTTTGATATACATACTTTTAACTTTGTAGATATTTGTTTGGTTAGTGCATCTGTACAATAAATGAGAATGTTTTATATACTTGATACTTTAATACTTTAAACAGTTTGTTTTAATTTTTAACTTATTGTTATTTTTAATCATAATAAATTATAAATGTTTATTTTGTTTTTATTAATGTATGGCTATTACTAATTTATCAAATAATTGTTAATATCAATAAGTAAAATTAAGACTGATAATGTACATGTAACACAATTAAATGAAGAAGAGTTTTTTCGATTGACACGAATCTTGGTCTAATAACATTTGTATGAATTTTTACAATTTTCAGTTTATACAAACTACGCGCCGTAATTGATATTGACAAACATTATTTATCAATATTATTATTGTGTTAATAATAAGCTGTTAAAAGCTATCATATATTATTTAATAAGTATTGTAAAACTTGTTTTTTTTTATGACAAAAGGTATTTTTGCCAGAAAAATTGTTAAACATTTTCTCAAATTAAAAAAAAGTTATTAGACAGATGTAAACAACGCATTAAAATTCAAATATTGTTAAAGTTAATAAAATTTATAAAGTATTTTTTTGTTTTTTTCTGTTAAAAATAATTAATATAATTAAAATGTTCATTGATGTTGATTTATCACAAACGGTGTAACGCGTAAAAACTTGCTCTTTTCTTTGTCGTCCCAAGGTAAAGAACAGTAAAGAGCTCATTAATAGCGAATACGCGAAGCAAATTTCTCAACTCACTCAAACGATGCTTCACTTATTTGATTGCACACACGTTGCGTATCGCCCAAAATAGGAATGATTAATTAACAAATGTTCACATCTGAATTGTGAAGTTAGTTATTTGCTTCTCTTCACCAGTTGGTTGCTTTCTCTCTTTGAAACGCGAATTCCCATTATTTCACATACGAGACGCAAAGAGAAGCAAAATGCGCGGGTGTATATGTACATTCACGAAATTGATTCGTTTTAATGCGTAAACATGATAGTACCAACACGCGCGTAAACGTTATTCAAACAGCAAACATATTCTGATAAAATAATATTGAACTTCGACGAAATCCATGTACACTTTATTATACAAGTATTCCTTTGAAATTCCACCCACAATTAGAATAACATAATTAGAGTAATTCATTATAATAAACTGTATTTTGAACGTTACTATAATATTATTCTATTATCATATACTGTATCAATATTGTTACAAACACATTTACACATTCGTGTAATACATCTATTTTGTTTCAAGTATTTATAAATATTAAATTTTGTATGGCAATATGAATATAAAATAAATTATAAATTTTATTACGGTTAATAATGAATCTTTATTATGCTGATATCTTTTAGTATAATCTTGCGACAGCTAATAATAGTTTTACATCTAATTATAAATGAGTTTTACATGTATCGAATACTTTAAACACGCACATTACACTTACAGTAAGTGTAAAGAGTATTCATGGGATACTTTTTAAAACCTTATTTTTAATAAACATTTTAATTAACGTTTTATTAATAACGAACGTGGTATACATATAGGTATATATGTGATCGTTGATAATAAATTACTAATTAATGTTCACTTTTTAAAGGTTTTAAACAATATTCTCTGTAAATGTACTTTTTATACTTATTGTATATGTATAAGCTTTTGTTAGAAACATATTAATCTTATTTATATTCGATGTATATACAAAGTTGTTATTTAAATTAAAAGTAGTGTTTCATTGTAATACTTCATCAAAATTTCGTGGGACAGCGAGTGTCAAATGCATTCGCGTAGTACACTGAAAATAAACTATTGAGTGCACAGTGATAATGCACACAGTATACATTAAAATTTTATAATTTGAAAATAATTTATATCACTGATTTAATTATTTTTCCTATTTATAAAATATTTGTTACGTATTTATTTTCATTCAATTGTTTTTATCTTTCATTAAGCTTATACTAATCCTGAAGTTTTTAACACATTTTTTTTACGTAATAGGTAAATCTGTTGATTAAACGTATATGATTAATAATATTTTATTTACAGAAAATATTATTTATATTTTATACAATAAAAATTTCCAATTTTAAATAACATAAATATGTTTATTTATAAGAGTTTGCTTGTTATCATTCAACATAAATTTGTAACGTCGATGAGGTTTCTTTTGAACAACGAATAAAAGAAGAAGCAGAATACACTAAAATTCCACAGCTACAAATAGAGCACTCCTTTCGCACACTTGCGTCTTATTCTCTTCTTCTCCCTTTTTTCTAACCGGTATCCCGCAGGATAAACATATCAGCGCCGGCCGTTCAACCCTGAAGATACTCCAAACGATGTGTACCTTTTAAATTCGTCACGTATTAAGTATCAGCCAATTTCTAGAGATACCTCTGTGATAATCAAAAGATATACAGAACACTTTGCATAATGATGGAAATTCATTTTTTTAATATTGAAATAATAAAATTCAACATTAAAAACCAAAACTTTAAAACTCATAAGAAATTAATAATTATATGAAAGTGTTATACATTTATTTAAATAATTTTGTTAGATGTCTTTATTTTGTTTAGATGTATAATTTAAAAACAGTTGAAAAAAAATGTTTAATGATAAGAATTAAAAATTTGTGATTTTTTCTTGATATAAATTTTTTTTTAAGAAATCTATGAAATAATTATTTCTGAATAGTTCAAACTAATAGTTCTGTATGTGAATCGAGAACCAACGATTAAATGCTTTCCTTACTACAACAGCTGCAATAGACGTAGGACATTAAGAATCTATTAATTACCAAAAAGTTAATGAAAATCAATATTCCCGACATTGTTGAATGCTTTGCAAAAGTTTCAAAATTTCAAACAAAATCTTCACGTAATCCACGTATGTGTGTGTTTTCCGACCTATGACCTTATAATTCCTACATCTCGTGTGAAGGCCGCGAGCATCGATCGCACACTGGATCAAGAGAAGACTGGATCAAGAGAAGACGTATAATTTCGGTGGACGTGCAAGCACTCGACATTGAATCGTATCGCTTTTGAAACGATCCACCGCATCGGTCTTCTGACAGTCGCGCGCGGATAACACCAATCCCGATCTAACGAAGCAAAAAGAGCAATATCGAGCAGTGCGGGATAGAGAAGGGCGAAGAAATGGATTGGTGAAGAATATGTACAAACTGTTACAAATATTTCTGAAAAAGTTATGAAGAGCATTAAAGTATTATAAGATTCATAATTTTGATATCTTCTTTAATATCATATTTTTTAAATTGTATTATTAGTTTTGTATATTTATTTATAAATTTGACGAGCAATAATTATAAACTTTTTGTTATTTTACTTACACATTATTAAATAAAAAAGCGGGAGGCTCATAGGCTGCGCCATGCTTGTTTAAATCGCGCAGTAGGGAGAAATTGAGGGCTGAATGATCGAAGTAAACGCTTGCAGCTTGATTCCGCCACGTTCGATGATAGCGGCTTCATGTAAATCCATTAACATGAACTTTTATCTGCGGCCTGCGGACGCGCAGGGTGAAAAGGTCAAAAGCGAGAGAAGAGAATGGGCGGATAAGGTGCGAGACGCAGGTAGTAGGTACACGTGCGCTGACGCACGCGCTATGAATTTGCACAGACAAATGCAGGAATATTTTGCGGTTAGTGGTCTTGTTTTTGTTCTGTTTGGGTATTCAATCTATATCCGGCGTTGGAACGTACCGCAGTATAAAAATGAAAAAGACGAAAGAAAATAACGATGCAGAAAGATTTTGTGACTAGACTCATATTTCTTATAAAAAGATGTTTTTGTATCGTGACTAAATTTAAACTTGCGCCAGTAATCGATAAATTTAACGTTAGGTGTAAAAGAGGGACGATAATTAACATTACCTTGAAGAGACATGAAGGTATATTGAAAGTTTATTATGATAATCATTCATATACATTCACATTGCTTGATTAGATGGAAATGGCGGCATGAAATCTTTAAGCATCGAAATCAAGATAAGATTGAAGATCTTGTAGTTTACAAGTGATGTCAATCACAACGATATCTTGCATTGTAATTGTGCAATATTGTTCGCAATTGACTTTTGCTTGAAAGTTCACGCTTTGCAACGTCGTTCGTTACTCAACCTAGTCCAACGAGTGAAATCGAGCTACAACAGAATTAATAGACAACTACGAAGTTTATGGACGAACGTATGTACGGCAGGAGGCAAATGGCGCCTGGGAACGTAAACTGCATCCACGGAAGAAAATGAGCGGAGTTGGACGATTCCGCATACGGAGATGCAAGAAAGTCGTGGTTGCTTTTTTTTCTGCTGACAAATTGCCAACGTTTGTTCCCGGAATGGTCGAAACGAACGGCCGTTGAACGAGAACTGGTTCTCGATTCACCGAAAACAATGATTGGGTTGCCGGGAGATTCCAGGTCAAAATCCTGAAAATCGTACGTGCTCGGTCAAGTCAAACATTTCCGGTTTGCTACGAGCAATAAATAATTCGAAAACATTTGTATAATTGTGCTATTTTCTTTTTATCTCTTCTGATTATATTTGTTAAATGAGAGCACTTAATGTTCTATTTTTGTCTTTGCTATTGTTAATACGTACATAATCCAAAACATTTAGAAAAATTTGCCAAACGTTTTGTTGGAACATAATTATTATTTCTAACAAAGATGTGGATATAAAAATTTCAATTATCATATACATATATTGATAGAACTTTCACCGTGAAAATTACACGCGTATGGCAGAATAATGGCAACTGCATCTATGCACAATTTAATCAAAATGACATTTTAAAAGTTAATGAGAAATATCTTATATTCCATGTCCGTTTTCAAAAATTTAAATGGCAAGGCACGTCGTTCGCCGCATTACCGAGAAAGAAGAAGAAAACGAAGTGCAGGAGGTAGTAATGAGAGACGCCGGCCGTGCGTCTTATTGGCACCGCGTAGGTGCATAATTACTTCACCTGAGCGGTAACCTAACCTGGGTAACCCGTCATCAAGCAATTTTGTAATTTGGAAGTTTTGCACTGTCTGCCCGCGGCTCCCGTTGTATCGTTGCGCATTCCGACGAGAGAACGGTTTCGACGCGCAAGATGCCAATCTCTAAATGAACGAGCGGCGATTCGCCTCTTTCGCAAATATGGACTTTGCATTCTTGGCGCAGACCGGCAATTTCTTTGTTTATGGAAATACTGAGTGCACCGACGCCGCGACGCGACATCAAATGAGCCCATAGATGCCCATAGAATTTTTCCAAAAGCCAAACGACAGAAATTTCTCGTTGTATATTAAAATCTATAGTTTCAATAAATTTATTTTGAATTTTGATGAAGCGAAATATTTCCTATAATGAAAGATAATAAATACTTTTAATAATTTATCTTCTATCATATTAATTTTATTATTTCTTTCATATAATATTACTTTATTTTTTTAACATCTTACTTCATAATCTTTATATTTTTCTTACAATGAATGCTTCTGTAATTTTTTTTTCTCCCTTTTTCTCATTTTTTTATTTTATACTGCATGTATTAATTATACAGTCTTAATATAGTAATAAGTATTTGTACAAAAGCTCAAGTAAATTACTTAAATATTACCGGGCAATTGACAGACCGATTATAATGCAATGAACGACGCAGAAAGGGGCAGCCCTAAAAAAAGATTCGTGTAAGCAATTCTTCAAAGGTCTGAAATTAACGGGTATGAATCACTGCAAGCCGCCTTGGCGAGATCCGAGGATCGACGACCGAGTCTCGTTAGCGTATACATATACATCGATTTGCGGTGCCGGATTGTTTAGACGTCGTTCGTTCACACTCTTCCTTCGTGGATACCGTGTAGAGCATAGCCATACGTAGTCTCGCTAACAATATGAAGGTGCCAATGTTCTGAAAACCACAGTCGAGAAAATAACTCTTTACTTTGAGCGAAAAGTGCATATAAAAATTCTGTAGACTGCTTTATTTAAAAAAAAAATATGTTTGCGGATGCTAGAACATTTTTTCTCTTTCAACATAAACTTGCTTTGGAAGAAAATATCCTATAAAAATTTTTTTTATAAATTTTTTAAAAGAAAATTTTTACTTTGCACACGATGCGAAGAATATAAAAACAATGGTATATTGTACTCCAACCGAATTAATTAATTTATTATTGTTTTTTTAAACTTCTTTAAAAAAACTTTTTAAAAAATATTCTAGAGTATTGTTTTTATTTACCTTTGCGTTATATAAAATTTCGGAAAGTATAAGGGAAAATAATTCAAGGTGTATTCTCGAAAAGAATTTTTTTAATATGAAATAAAGCCTTTGCTTTTCGTGATGGATGGACTGCGATAATATAACATGAAGAATAATAGTTCGGAAAATATTTACGGAAAGAACTCTTTTATCTAATGCAGAGCACTCGCATTTTTATAGGTATTATGTAAAGATACCGTGCAATATTTCAGAAGGAAAATATTTTAGGAGTACATGGAACCCATCCGATCGCCTTAAAAATAACATCGGTACTTTTGTGATAAGCTATATGGATGCAGCTGTGCGAAGATGAAGTTACCTCCAAGAAGCGTGTTATCGAGTCTCGTAATTGAAACGCGCAATATGTAGGTGCGTTATGGCGCTCAAGCCTCGAATGCTGAAATAAGATACATCGTAATTTTCAAGTAGCTCGTATAATCTCTCACTGGTGTGCATCGAAAAATCCTTATTATACATTATATATTAACATTGCATTCACGCGTTTATTAAATTTTGTTAGAACAATGTTAACTTAGCCATTTTTACAAAAGTAGTAATAGTGACTCTTAAAAATAGAGTTTAAAATGTAATTAATAAGAATATTTTTTATATAATAAATAATAATTTTTACATATAATAGTAATTATTATCCTGAAGTTGATAGAATTTGCTTTTAAGAAATGTTGCAAGATAATATTTATTATTTTAACGTATGTTAAATAAATTTATTTAAAATAGTGTATAATTTTAAAATTGTATCATTTTCTTATAACAGAAATTTAAAAAGAAATATTTTATAAATGCTGACGTATAAATTAGAATAAAATTAACATTTATTTTATATATATTTTTTTTTTAAATTTCTTCTTTCAGTTAGCTTTTTCTTAATATTTTGTTCCTTAAACCACAAAATTTATGCGGGAGTTCTTTATTAACGGGAGCCAGTGGTATTTCGCAACTACTTGAAAAAAATAAGATGTCACGAGTGTCCCAGGACTGTCCCACTGTGCATGATCAATTAGGTTCCACTTGTAAAACAGCGGCCAATGGCCGAGTGTCATTGGAAAATCTTAAAAACAAATTGCCGTCCGGACACAAGAGTGGCACTTCAATTCTCCAGTTTCTTTGTTCTGCTTCGCAAAAGCCAGTCGAAATTCCACGTGTTTTGCATGCGAACTGTTCGTAAAACAAATGGTCGTTATACTGCTGGCAATTACAATCGATAGCTTTGTCTGCCCTTTCATTGGTCCGATTCAATCGATATTCTGGTCCGCTTCGAAAACTCAAATTATTTGTAATGTTAAATTTATGGTTTACATGATAAATTTTCTTATTAGACGTAAATCAAGGCAAATTGCCTTTTATACAATCGCTAGACCTAGAATTTTCAGTTTAATTAAAAAATTGATATCTTACTATGAAATCTATTGTTATTAATCATTATAGATATTTGATGAAATAAAGTATAAAATATGAAATATAAAGTATAAAATAGGCATTTAAAATACAAGGTACATAAAGGCAGATAATAATAATGAATATGATATAAACATCACTAAATAAACTATCGAAAATATTACTTTAAGATATAGCTTTTAATTGTTTAAAATTTTTTATGAATACAACAAAGCAATATTTAATTTACATATTTAAACATAATATATTAACTTGCTTTAATTTTTAGTAGTACGAATTTTTGAATTTCAAATAATTGTTTAATTTTTTTAGTTAGTTGACAAAATTAAAACGATAGAAGTGAAATTAATGTGATAATGGTGATGAGTAAAAACAAATAACAATTCATAGTTCGTCGTATGCATTTGGTGTAGGAGATATTAACGATAACAGAATGGTATGGCATATCATAAGATAGAATACAGCAGTGATTTTAATCCGATTTTTATGAGTACTGGCTAATTTGGGAAAGGGACTGTCACACTTTGATCTTAAATTGATCTCGTTAAATTGCTTGATTTATGACAGACCACACAAAGTTGGAAGCTGCAAAGAGCGTTTCTGGTTGACACCGCGATGGGTGGTGCGCAAGAAAAAAGGAAACGGTAAGACTAACGTTTATGAGCTCAGGCGATAAAAAACCGGTGTTTATTGCCACTGACCACCAGACGTATCATGTATTTCTGCGAAAATCTATACTTTATTCTTGTTTAGTTAAAATTTATTATTAATTTACTGATTAGCTTCTGGCGAGAAATTATATCAACATCGTGATTTTTCCTTTACAAATTTAGAAAGTACTATTATTATTTATTTAATTATACTTTTGTGAGAAAATGCAATTATTCACGTCTAATCAATACATAATAAGAACAATGACTGCAGAATAAGATATGGATAATAAAAATTAATAGATTTTACAAATAAATATATCAATCATATACATTTCGTATTTAATTTACTATTTGATTAATCTTACTATCTTAATTTAGTAAGTTAATAATTTCATGAGAACGCACAAACAGAGCTATTAATTACATTCATTACAAATTAATATTTTATAAAATTTAATTACATTTTTCAAAAGAAATACTTTATATATTTTTGTTATATAAGATTGAATTAATTTGTTACTTATAAATTTTTTGTTTTAAATTTACTTATCAGGAATTTAATTTACGGAATCAATATTTGTAAGCTGTACAAAGGAACGATATGCATAAGTTATGTGAAATCCATAACTATTTCATTCCGAAATCTGTAATATATGTTACAAGACATTTTACTCACAGGAAAGAGAATATTGAAACATACATATAATCAAACCTATTACAAGTGTCGAACCCAAATGTCATATAACTTTATTGGCCTGCTAAATCTGACGTGAATTATGAGATTCATAAAGTTTACAGAGATGATAGTTGTCAGTTCGATGAAGAAACGTTTATGCAACTTGCCCTCGGTGACGTAAATGCAAAACGCAGCCGCAACGATGTTGCGGGGAAGACACGCAGCTCGTTAGGCTAGGAGGAAACGGTAAAGGAAATCGTTGTCGTCATCGTCGGCGAAAATCTACGCGTGCAACAGTAGATGGACGTAGGAACGTAACAAACGACCGTGATAACACGACGTCACGTTAAGGGCTACGCGGTGTTGTTAGAATTGGGAACCATTTCGAGATCGTCGCTTAAGATTTCGGAAACGTTTAAAACAGCCGTTGTAGATATACGAGCGCCAGTGCAGTAATTCATTCGGAATTTATCACCCTTCGGCCAGAACATTGTAAACCGCATCACGCGATGTCGTCTAGTTATGGATATGATACAAGATGTGATTACGCGTATTTTTTAATATACATATTCTATTTTTTAAATTTAATATATTATTATCAAATTTGATCTATCACCGCCACGCTAAACATTCGCTACGACTGTAACTTTAAATCAAATATAACTGATTTTTTAACAACTTTATAAATATATATATATATATGTATGTATATGTATATATGTATATATACATGTACACTGACAATGAGACAAAAAGTTTTTAATTTGATTAAATTTTTCAACTCAATTATTTTAGTTCAAGTTGACTTGAACTAAAGAAATTTAATCAAGTTGTAAAATTTAGTAAAATTAACAACTTTTCTTCTCAGTGTAATATTTAAATCTCTATATACATATATATTTATAAAATAATAATATAAAAAATTAATTCTTTTGAGAAGTGATGCTGATTCTTCTTGTTGATTATTTTCTCATTTTTGTTACCTTATATCAGCGCAGGAAAAGATGATTAGTAATTATATTTAAGCAATCAAGTATCGAATGTTTTATATTTTTTACTAAGATACGTTTAAAATTAGTGAAGACATTGGAATATAGTTTTGGCCGATATAGTTGCCAATTATTCCGGCGTACTGACCCTTAACCCACGCTGCGTAAAACTGGTCCGGTAACTGGTTGGCGCATAAATGCCTTGCTCCATGAGAAGTTTTCACTGAAAATCTAGGATTTCTTGTCATAAATCATTTTCACGCCATAAGTCTTCGATGATTCTTATCGGCAGGAGATACGCTCTTACCTCTTGTGACAATTTTGTTTTTACGTTTGTCAAAACGTCCGTCCAATGTCACGAAAGAGAGAAAGAGACATAGAAATCTTATCGGCGTCTACCGACGCGCGAAACGAACTTGTCAGAGCAACAGCCGAACCAGTATTCCCACACAAATGTCCCCCGAACCGTATCTGAACCCCCGTCGCGTGATACATTTCGCAAAATTTTTTAACAGTCAGAAAACGACGATTTATGTGATTATAGAGTTTCGTAAAGTTCCTACAATTAGAGTCTGACCATAAGGCAGATAATCTTAATTGGTTTGCCCACTCTGAAAGAGAAAAAAAGTGAAAAAAGAAAAAATAAATAAAAAACAGAAAAACAGAAAAAAATAAAGAAGATTGCAGAGAATGAGAAAGAATTAGTGGTAGTATATTCTTTCTTTTGCAGTATTTTGCCTTATAATCTGATTGTATAAGATCTTTAGATCTATTTCCTAAACTTATGTAGATTGCGTTTCATTTTTAAAACATTTGCGACTCATTTAGCTTTAAAAATTATGAAAAAGTGGGGGAAAAAAAATAAAGTAATTATTTTTTATATATCTTTAATTTTCTTACCTTTTAATTTTTTATTGAATATAATTTTAATCTATTTCTCAAAATATGAAATACGAAAGTTTGAAGAATGCGCTTTTTATCTATTTCTATTAATAATATTTTTGACATCACATCAAATGTTATTTTCATGTACAAGGAGTTTAATAAATGTTTAGGAGTTTATTCCAAAATTTGTTTTACATTCTTATCATAATTAAAAAATGTTTCGCGATCCGCCAAAAATCGGTTTGTAACTCTATAATAAATCGCGATTCACATACTTTAGGAGAAAATTTAAAAATGTCATTAATCATCAGGTTGAAGATACTTTACCTATCATAGATAAATGATATAATATTAACAATAAAAGGTGTTAATTATATTATCATCTATATACTATTTTGTTGATTGTAATTTTGTTGATAATTAAAATTAATGATCAACAAAATATTTTATAAATTATGCACATTGATTAGATTCTTTAGCAGTTTTAAAGTCGAAACGTTTCTTTCACTAAAATAATATTTTGTTACAGCTTATTTTAACATTTTAATATTTCATCTTTATTACTTTCTTTTTATCAATATCTAAAAAAAACTTGTAAATTAAAGTGTAAATTAAAAATGCCTTTAAAATTGTTGACGTAAAATAAAAGAATTTTAGCAAAACAGTAAAAGTAATATAAAACATTAAGTTAAACCAGCTATTTCATTATTATTTATGCTAGTTTGGAAGTAATAACTCATAGAATTATGTCAACAATGTGTCAGTCACAATGTAAGTTTATTAAACGAGCTTATGACTATGAAAGTGATGGCATCATGCAAATTGTTCAAATGGCCAGAACATTCGCGATAGACGGTCACCTGCTGCGCTAATCCTTCTAATCCTTTCTCTCTCATGCAATCATGAACGTTCGTCCTTACTGGCATACTCTTGCGGATTCTCGACATCTAGCCTTGGCTTTCCTCAGAGCACCTGCCATTAGTGGAGAATGGCTCGAACAACCCGAGGTCCTGCACTTAGCATCCGGAAATCACAAAGCTAAATGCTACTTCCGCGTTTGTCTTTACGTTCGCATTATTAAGTTAAATATTATATTAAAGATAAAATCCAAAGAAACTTTTCCAAAAGTACTTTTAAATCTTATGATTCTCTGTTCAGAAATAGATCGCACATTATCACATCTTACAGATAACACAAAATCTTTTATACATTTTGAAATAATTCCAAGTTAAATAATAAAATTAAATTCTATTTGTTAAAAGCATGACCGTCTTATTTTACATTTAACGCACTTTATTATTGTAAGAGATTATAAATGTTACTTGTTCATAAAGTACCATGTTTGGCGTTTACATGCATAAACGCGTACAAAGTCTTTAAATCGATGAAGCGTATTTAAAGTTGCTTGAGAAAACGAGTCGAGAACTATGCCGACTACGAGTTAATATTTAATAGCGGCGAATTTGCGCGTATAAGTCCTTTGTGCAGTCACTCCGAGTATACTTACTTGGCGATAGATCGCATTTCTCGTGCCTCTTGAGCAAGAAACGAACGTGGACAGGGACCACCGTGTCCCCGGTATCCGTTGTTGCGACAGTAAATGTTCTGTCGCGTTTCAGCAAACACGACATCGACATGGCGAAATGCAGTTTTCTATGGCCTGACGATGACGAAGTGATTCTGTCGAGCGAGCGTTCGTTTCGACGCCCAATTATATGTACGATCACCATATGTTACCTTTATGAATCGTTGAGAACCTTCCACTATATCTGTACACGCCGGTCGCGCCGTCGTGATACTTATGTTAAGTGATTTGGCGATGCTATCAAGATTTAATCTTGTTTCCAGGTCAATACAATGATGTTATTCGTTTTGCTTCTAAAATACTGGTCCTTAATCAGAAATGCAATCTTTCATATTGAGTCCTGTCGCATAAGCTTAATTCCAGAGTCAGCTCGAGCAACGACAAGCCGTAATATCGTCGCCAACGCAAATACTTATTTTGACCGTATATTCGATCGGCCTTCGTATTTTACGATTTAACCGGTCTTCTGAGTACTTTACGATTCAAATGACTGCGCTTTAGCGATCAGTTTGGCTGGAAGGGACACGACATGGGATATCGTTTACGATGACTATCGAAATAATCGACTTGCCGGTTTAATTTCTCCATGCATAAGTCGCAGTTACAAAATGCAAAGCTGAAATCGAAACGCGGGATCCAAAGAAAGGATTATTTGAGAATGTATAAACGACTTTTACAGATAAAATCTTGGTGATCATACCTTTTATATATCTGGTTTACTCCTAAATAGTAACATTACAATATCTATATATTATTGAACTATATATGATTGAAATATACATATATTAAAAATAAATATGCTATACGTAGTAAAATAAAATTAACGAATTTACATAAATTAAGCATATATGTATCTTTGTATCAAAAATAAATATTTTTAAAATTCTTTTCTTAGAAAACATTAATTACAGTAGAGAAAGTGTTTTATGTAATGAGAATTGCAAATAATTAAAGAAATAAGTCCTTTGTAAAGAAGTGTTTAAATAAAGTTATGTAATCTGAAGAAGAACAAATAATGATAAAATTAATTATCTAACAAATCGAATTTATAAAGGTCATTGCCGTTTTTTAAAATAAATTATGTGATTTGTTTTTACATAGTATGAGTTTTCCACTTATTCTGTATATAAAAGTATTAAGTAGAGTTATCAGAATATCAATAGTTTATTATTAAATTATAAAAAAAGGAATAAATTAAATTTATTAAAAATCAATAGTTATTCTGGTATAATATATTTCAGCATAAAATATAAAATATCTCAAAAATTATTAATTATTGATAATTATTTGGATACTTTTACGTAGAATATAATAAGATAAATTAATTAATGCAAAAAAATATATAATTGCTTTTCAAAGAAAATTATGCAATTACATAATATTTCATTAAGATGAAATATTCTGTATATCTAAATTAAGTATTTATATAATTTTCCTGTAAAAATTGCTATATTGATAAAAAAAACTATGTGACAAAGAGTCATCTATACTTTTCTTCCTTTTTTCTCTAAATAATCAAAGTTAATTGAAAAGAAGGCAATTACATGCTAACTCTTCTCGTTACAAAACAAAATAATATCAAATGATTTTCTGATGACGTGCATTAATTAATCACCTAATGAGTTTTATGTTATTCATTATTATATAAAAAAAATTTTTAGAAGCGATAGAATCACTAAACTGATGAAAACAGTTTCCAAATAAATTAGATACTCCGACAACGTTTATACCATGTTTAAAGTACTCTGATGTTTTTTCTTATAGTCTTTTTTACCAGCAACCTACATTGCGTTACACGTTAGATACATAACTATCTTTATAATACACGAACAAACGATTAATGCTTAAGTAAATATTGGATAGCCGCGAGTGTTCTATAAAGCCGTCCAGCCTAGAATAAAACATTAGCCCATAAGCGAGATTCTTGTTTATTTGGAATTTTTATAACTTTATACTGTTCATAATTTACAATAAACATTAAAAAAATGTCTAAAGTACCAGTTCTCGACCGATCACTAAAATAAAGTAACGTTGGACATAGTACTTGGATGGATAACCGCTTGGAAACACCGTGTGACATTGTCGCCTAAGTCTTTTTGCACTATTATAACGAAACAGAAAAATAATATTGATAGATTTTTCTTAAAATAAAAATATATTATTTGTTTTTATAAAATGCTGCTTTTAGTTATTTTGTATACAAAAGTATTGGAGTTATCAAAAAATCAATAGTTTATTTTAGCATATATTTCAACATAAAATACATCTCATAAACTATTAACTTTTTATTTTTGACAACCATATCTATTTATTTACAGAATAATGAGATAAACCAATTAGTAAGAAAAACACATAATTGTTTTTTAAAGTAGATATGTGATTGAATATTGCAAATTTTATATTTTTTCAAAACGTAGCTTACTTTGGAGGAAAAGAAAGAAAAATATGGATGGCTCTTTGTTAATTATTACATCATCGAATCGCGTAAGATCAATTTTAATCCACAAAGTGCAAAATTAATCAAAAAATTACAAAATATATTTTCTTAAATTAAAAATTAACAATTTGCAGGAGGCGAGTATGCACTAGGCAAGCTCCCACAATCTCTCATCATCATCAGGGAAGACAAATTAGGTATGTTGCATTTATATTTTGTAAATTTAAGAGCTTTTAATTATTTAAGTCTGATAAATTTATTATATTATTACGCACCGGACCATCTATACCGGGCGTAACAATATTATGCCCGGTATAGACGGTCCGGTGCGTAACAATATTAAAAAAAAAAAATAAATATTATTTAAAGATTAATATTTAATAATCGAAATATATATTTATATATTTATAAGTAATAAAAGACAGTTTTCCACTATAAAGCGATATTTTATATATATATATTTATAAATCAAATTGAATAAATTAAAGAAATTTATAAAATATCTTAGGTTAGTATACACTGAGATGACTTCCAGTTTCTTTTGCTGTCCGGGATGGTCACAGGTGACTCATTTGAGTTTCGGTTGTAATAAACGTAAGTAAATGCGATAAAATTTTTAACGTTCTGTAAAAAAATCGACCTAATTATAGAATAATTATGTAAGTATAGAGAAAAATTACTAATATCGACATAGATCTCCTAAAGCGACATTTCCTTAACTCTCAAAAATATTTTATTTACATATACACACACACACACACACACACACATTTCTTTTTTTTAAGACAACTATACGTTTTCTTCAATTTACGATTCCATTAATCTCAATCTCGTTGTTTTCAAGCCACGTGCTCAGCATCATGTTTGAATGGTGGAATTTGCATATCACCCGGCAAATGCACGTGTCCCAAAGGATACACTGGCAATCAATGCCAAACAGGTAATTATTATTTTACAAATTAAAATTATGAATAACCAGATTGCATGGCGTTTATTATCATAAATTTTGCGGACAAAAATTATATAATTTATGAATTAATATTACTAAGAAGTTATATGTTACGATTGTTACATAATATATGTATATGTGTATATTTTTTTCTAAATAATATGATAAAATATATGACTTACCCATAAGTGTTAATAAAATAAATAACGCTGTTTTCCAAAATAAAGCAAACTTAAAGAATTAATTTTTTGATACAATTTTTTTTTTAATTTAAATATTTAGTTCATTAGCTTATTATCTCAAACAAGATACGATAATGTATTTGTATGGCGAAAGATCTTGCTAAATGTCGAAAAAAAATTAATAGTAACATGCGCGTTTGAAATATAATAAATCTTTTTGCTGTAATTGTGATCGCCATCTTAATAGTAAATAGCTCAGTTAATATATACGAGAGAGTGGTGATCAGAACATCCGTGTAACGCAAGCGAATCGCTCGTAAATCTATCGAGAGCATGTAATGTAGTTGCAACCAACCGATGCAGCAGAACATGCAGGACACCGCAATACGTATTGTGCTGCACTTTGCTTGGCGCTCGCGTAATGCTATCGAGAAGTATATCGTTCCACGTCGATTTAATTACGTCTGACGATACCAGGCACAAGAAGGCACTCGTAACCGAGCAATCGATTAAACGTTCTTCATGCTTTAAATGAAGTGATGCTCATATATCATTACTTAAGATTAATTGTGTCTAATTATACCATCTAGAAATTTAGTAAAATTACAATTTTAATATAATGATGAGAAAAGATATGCAAAAAATGTTTAAGTTTTGTTAAAAGGATGTAAAAGAAATGTAAATTTTTATATTAGTTATTTTCAGATTTATAACATACAAGTCATCTAATAAGATTTCAATTAAATATCGCGTTTTTTGTTGTATACATGTAAACATTAATCAGATATAATTACACTCGACAGCAAAATTAAGGGATTACCTATTCTGACTCTGAAAAATAGGCGTAATTCAAAAAAATGTAATTTCGTCAAAAATGATTGTAAAAAAAGTAAAATAAGCATTTTAAAGCTTAAAATCTCTAGTTTTGAAATTGATAAGTCATTAAACGATTTACAGATTGTTTATGAAGTTATGCCAATTTAAATAGGGATGCGTCAAATCTCAAAAATGTTTACAAACTTTACAAAGCTCCACGACGCGAAATAAAAATTGCATTCTTTTACACTAAAAAATAAAGGAAAAAATTCAAGAAAGATTTTTAAAAATCAAAAATTTTCCAAAATAAAAAATTTTTTATAATGTAATCAAAAATCTCGTGAATTATTTTTTAATTAATACATCTTTTTAAAGGATCTTTTAATTTTCGATATCATGTTAATTTGAATGGCAAAAAATTTGCAACTTCCTAAATTTGTTTAAATTTAGAAAATTTTTGATTTTTAAAAATCTTTCTTGAATTTTTTCCTTTATTTCTTAATGTAAAAGAATCTTCAAGAAAAACTTAAATAATCAAAAGGTTTTGCTCTTTAAAATGAGCCCTGGAAGATCATTTTACAATTTTTTTTTTCAAAGTTCAAATATTGACTTCAGTGAAGATTAAGTAAGCGTTCAACAACAAAATGAAATCACCTACAGTTCTTCTCCAAAAGAGAGTGTAACATGATAAATCAACAAAAATGATAAATCAAATGTTTCAAATTTTATAGCATTTTATAGCTTAATGTTTCTATATACACTTTTAATAGAGAGACTTTGAAAACATATACTGATTTTTTACGGAGCTATACGAATAAAAATAAAGATGCGGCAAAATTTATTACAAATTTTGCAAGTTTATTTGACGTGAATTAAAAATCGCACACAAATACAGTTTACAGCGTTCAAAAACGTGAATCTTTATCTTTAATTTGCGTACTTGTTGAGCGTTGTACAATTCTTATTCACTGATTTATTCAACATTAAAAAAAGAAACCATTTTTGCTTCAGTGCTGAATAACTCAGTGAAAAAAAATCGTACAAAGCTTATCAAATACGCAAATTCAGGGTAAAGATTCACGCTTTCAAATACTTTAAACTGCATTTGTGTGCGATTTTTATTTCACGCTGTACAACTTAGCAAAATTTTTATAAGATTTTGACATTTGTCAAATTTTTTTTACGAACTTTGCAAAGCTCCACGACGTGAAATAAAAATTCCACAAAAATACGCTTTACAGCATTTGAAAGCGTGAATCTTTACTTTTAATTTGCGTTTTTGTTGAGCGTTGTACGGTTTTTATTCATTAAATTATTCAACATTGAAGCAAAAAAAGCCATTTTTCTTCAGTGTTGCCTAACTCAGTGAATAAAAATCATACAACGCTCAACAAAAACACAAATTAAAGATAAAGATTCACGCTTTCGAATGCTGTAAACCACATTTGCAATTTTTATTTTGCGTCGTGGAGCTTTGCAAAGCTTATAAAAAATTTGGAGATTTGACGCATCCCCATTTGAATCCGCATAACTTCGTAAACAATCTGTAAATAATTTAATGACTTATCACTCTTAAAACTAGATTTCAAGTTTTAAAATGCTTTTTTTTAAATTTTTTTACAATTATTTTTTTACAATTATAATAAAAATACACTCTCTTGAATTACGCCTATTTTTCGGAGTCAGAATAGGTGATCCTTTAATTTTGCTGTAGAGTGTATATTAATATCTTTAAAATTTAATTTACTAAAATTATAAATTTATACGCTCGTTTATCTAAACTGTGAGCAATAGAATTATAAAAAAAAGATAGATTAAAAGCGAGCACTTATCAGATAAAAAGAATATACTTAATTCGACATGCTTAAAATAACATATAGGAACGTTTCGACTTCACATATTCACATTATTATAATTTGAATAGGCTGAAAACGACTAAGTGAAGTAACGTTCTTGTATATTATTTTAGGTATGTCGAATAAAATATATTTTTTTCATCTAATAAGTGTTCGTTCTTTATCTATCTTTTTCTATAATTTAATTTAGTGAGACTTTCAACTTTCTAACTTTTTTCTAGTAAGATAGTACGTCGATTTTGATTTCATAAAAATAAATTATATATTATCTATTTTATCTATCTTTATCATGCAGATGTGGATGAATGTGTCACGGAAAAACCATGCGGACAACTTTGCACAAATCTTCCTGGTAGATATCAATGTCACTGTAGAGTCGGATTTCAACTTCAACAGGATGGTCACTCTTGTTTAAGAAATAGTAAGTTTGCAAAATTTGTAACTTAAAATAGAACGTTTCAAAGTACAGTTTTAAAATTAGATTTATTTTTTTTTAGATACTGATGAAAATGCTTTTGAAGCACGCGATTTAGAGACTGATTTTCATGATGTGTCAACGACAAAAGATCCGATAACTTTTCATGGTACGATGTGATTTAATTTTTAAATTTTGTAATATTTTTATTTAAAAAATAAATTCTCTTATTTTTAAGAAAATTTAATTTTACAAATAATGTCTCACATTTACAAATTGCACTTACAATAGTTCTAGTAATTAGTTCTCAGCAATTATTTTAAATTGTCTCTAGAATTAAAATTATTATTAGATTGGCAGAAAAGTCATGCTGTCTATGTAAATAAAAGGTTTTTTTTTCTATATTTAAATGATTAATAAAAATAAAAACCGATATGACTTTTTTACCAACCTAATACTTTAGAATTATGTAGAATTTGAAATTGTTGCACTATTTTTTGTAAATTAAAATTTAAAAAATTAGTACATTATGAAATAATAGACATAACATTATTGAATTGCAGATACTGAAAATGAGGTGAGCGATAATGATCAAGATTACGAAGTAATCCTAAAGAGACTGATCAAATTGGAAAAGGTAGGTTAAAATGATTATTAATATGATATGTTGTTGATGAAAAAAATATATTCCCAACAAACACAGTTGCATAATAGCAATGTTAATAGAATAAAATCGGAAGTAACACGCAATATAACATGCGCGTTACATGTAATGTCCATGTTAGTTGTAATTTCCCACTCATAAGAAAAATAACAGTTACATAACAGTTGTATCATATTTGTTATACAGGAGTCATATTATTAATTCAGTTTTATAACAGTTATATTATTAAAATAAAATGTTTGTTATATAAACCTAATAAATGGCAGTTATATGACTGTTATAAGTTGTGATATTGTAATATCAAGAATTCAATTTTACATAAGTATAATATTGCTAGAATGTAAAAATTCGTTATATAACGTGACACACACACAAATTATATAACTATTATTTTCTGTGTTTGCTGGGTTAATTCTTCAGCAAGTAGCTAGAAACAGAAAGAGAGAGACAGAGGCTTCCGAGATGAACACCAAAGTTACATTAGCGGTTGAAAGTGTTAACGAGATGAAGAGAACCGTCGAAAATGTGGTATTTGAAGAACGTTTAAATTGATATACTTAAGTCTTAATACGTTTAAATTGATATACTTAAGTCTTAATATACGTATAGTGTATGGTAGAAATATCGCAAATAATTATACACATTAAAAATTATTTAGTGCATGAATGGATAAGTAAAAAAGGATGCAATATATTTTTATTTTCTTTTAAATTTTATTTTGTCGTTAATTTAAGATATACAAATAGTATCAATGAAAGTTATTTTTTTTTTATTACGTATATCTGTTTGTAATATTGTATTTCACATATAAAATAATAGAAGAAAGTAGATTTTCAGCATTAAACTGAACAAAAAAAAAAACATATAATAAGTATATTATCATTTTCGTATCCGATTTACTTAAAAAATCTGTCATTGATTTTAATTTAATAGTACAATTTTATCTCTTTTATTTCTTGTCTCGAATTATTTTATATTAAGATCAATTGATAAAACAAATATTTACATTGTTTATAGATTATGCACTTATTTGTTCTAGCAACTGATGCAACAAGAAGTATACGATATGAGGAGCAA
Organism: Solenopsis invicta; assembly: GCF_016802725.1. Classification (NCBI taxonomy): domain Eukaryota; kingdom Metazoa; phylum Arthropoda; class Insecta; order Hymenoptera; family Formicidae; genus Solenopsis; species Solenopsis invicta. Next base: position 13,846,794 of record NC_052664.1, read on the forward strand.
GATGAGGCAATATGAAGCAGAAATAAGAAAAATACATCATCTTATGACTCGCGTTGCGGATTTAGAAAATCGTCTGAGAGTACGATGCAGATACCAGTAAATCGTGAATCTTTGAACTTTTAGCGTTACTGAATCATGCCGAAATTATTATCAATACAACCTGATACTAATAATGAACAGTAGTAATACTATATACTCAATTAATAGTAAATAGGATTACTACTATTTTAATTAACAGTAGATAGCTGTAATATTTTTATCATGAACTTTTGCGCAAATATGTGGTGACTAATAATATCTTTCAATCAGAGATACGTATATAAAAGAAATTACTGTACATTTGAAAGAATATTTATTTTTGATTTTTGAACTACAAAGCGATATTGGTCATTTTAGTCACAAGATGCTGACGTAATAGTAGGCGTAAGATTTATGCGGAATCGTTTCTTCCGTGAAATATCACTGCCATCATTTAGTGTTTGTTATATTTTTCAAGCAAATAATACTAATAGTACAATTTAAATATTGATTATTTGTACTCAGCTTTACAATAAAATAAAGTGAATTCTGCATTTTTGTATTCTTTTATAATATAGTTTTTAATAAAAATGCAAATAATGCATTATATAATATTAAAATATCTAATATAGAACATGCTCATAATGATCAGTTATTATTTTTGGAGATTTTTTAAAAATGATTACTAATACTTATAGTTTTATTTAAGCGAACATACTTACCTAGATGATGTGTCAAAATAAAACTTAATTTTATGAATTTTTTGTAGAAAAACAGAGAAGAGTCGAGTTTGTTTTATTTTAAAAATTGTATTTTTCTTTGTCATATAAATTTTATTAAGAAATACAGGAAATTACAAATAGCGTCGTTATACAAATTCCTATGAAACTTGTTTTCAAAAACATTGTTTGTGATGATCTTTAAGTTAATTTTCGAAATATACTTAAAGGTCATGCATCTTGAACTTCATAAGAATTTCAAGAATTAATAATGACGCTATTTTTCGTTATTTTAAAATTTTAATAAAATAATAAAGAGAACAATACAATCGTTACATTGAAACTCGACTCCTTCATTTCGTTTTTCCACAAAAAATTAACAAAATTAGGCTTTGTTTTGACGTGCCTACGAGAGCATGTCCCTAAGTCTAACTTTGTTAAATGAATAATAAACATTTATAAAGATAGAAAGTAGTTACTTTACTGTTACTTTATTTTTTTATAATAACGATTTGGTAATGACGTACAATTTATAACAGTAATGGTAATACCAGGGTTGAAGAACGGTCACTTTTGACAAGCAATTTGTTGCATACATTACTTATTGAAAAAAGTAACTCGTTAGTCGACTCGTTACTGAACGCGCAAAAATAATACAAAAGTAACACATTACTTTACCTCGTTACGTAATGAGTAAAGTTACAAGTCAGTATTTTTCAATAAGTAATGATAACAAATTATCAAAAATGATTATCCAATCCTGGCCTTACTATTACTATTGCGGAAAATTGTAACATTATTACCAAATTATAAAAATGTAATATAAAGAAGCAACAAGTTTGGCATTACTTATTGTAATTCGTTACTTTTTATGTTCTTCCACATACACAGTATTAGCGTTTAAAAAGGAATTAAAATCACCAAATTAGATCAAAATATATTGGATCGAGAAATTCTGTATCATTTTGCAAATTTAACTCTTTCTTTGTTTTTTTTATATATATCATTTCAGATATGAACCGTTTATAATAAAGTTGTAATTCCTCCTCCAAAATCTCGACCCCAGTCCATTCCAGTCAAACTCATAAGAGAATTCTATATGATGTTCTGTAATAACTAAAACTAATTCTGTAATAACTATATGTCATAGTTTTCTTAATGTAATTTCTATGTTCTTCTATTCTATTTTTTAAGTCTATGTATTTGCCTCGCATATAATGCTTCACAATTCAAACAATTGATTCTGTAGATAACACTGGAGCAAGAGAATTTAAGAGAGAGAGGTAAAGATAAAATATTTCATTGATATAATTCAAGTAGATAAAAGATATATTATAAGTCTTACTCTTTTATGTTATATTTTTTTTTATCAAAAATTATACAGTAACATATTACAATTTCGAAAAAAGCACTGTTTCCGGCATACTTGCACAAAAAATATATTATTATTATTATTAAAATAAGTAAATCTTAGATCATAAATAAAACCTAAAACTGTTAATTTAAGAAGACATATTACCAATTTAGAATCAGACACGAAAGAAACTTTTTTAAATAAGTTTGTGCTACAACCACACCTAATTGTAATTTCAAATGATTGAAATCATATAACAGCTGCACATTTTTTTCATGAATAGCAATTCACGAACAAAAACAGCCCAAAAATGAGGATTTTTACAAACGTTTATAAATATTTTGTATGCACAATACTTTCTACATGAGGCAAGTGTCTAAGAACTTTCCAACAGTACTGCAATTTAGAATTAAAAAAAAATGAGTTTGTCTTTCATTAATTTTTATTTTTAAAAAAAGCTATATTCATATTACTTAAAAATTAACAAATTATGAAGTATCCATAATTTTTTCCTTAATTGCTTTCTTCTGTCGTCTAGTAAGCCTTTTATTTGTCTTCTTGCTTGCTTTCTGTGTTTTTGCTCTGCCTTTTTTGTGTTTGACTATCTTCCTGTGGCTCATCCATACCGGATAATTACCATACTGATCCCGCAATGTTTTCTTATTATACACTCTCACATCATCCACTTCCATTTGTTCTTCATTTGCCTCGATCTTAGATTCTGAAGTTTCAACTTGCTTAGCCTTTATATCCTTTTTTACTTTTTTGGCGTTGACAACTAGCAATATATCAATACAATATAAAATATCATATATTACATAAAACATTATCTATATTAAGTAATGCTAATAAAAGAACCAAACATAAAGTCATCGCATAATCAGAAGAAATATGTATAAATTTTATGAAGAATATCTTAATGTACATGTGATGATTTTGTGTTTGGCTTTTTTATTGGCATTACAAAATATTTATTTGATTTATTTTAATTAAACCTATTGGATTATAATTTATCGAGTAATTTATAAAACATTATATATAGAATCTTGTAGTGATCGTGGCATAAAGAGTCAGGCATCTGCTCTCTGTGCAAAAGATACAGATTCAAATCCTACTGAGTAAAAATAAATTTATTCAATCGCTACTTCTCAAGAGGTAATGGCAAACCACTAAGAGTATCTTGCCAAAAGAATCCATCTAAATTAGACCGTTTGGAACCAACATTTAAGAAAGCAAAAACCTTTAGAAGGTCAAAAAATCAATTTTGTTTATTACATTTTATGAAAGTAAATACTAAGGATTAACTTAATAAGTTAAAATCAGAGCACACTCATAAGGTCTCCAAAAAGAGTATTAAAGTTTCTTTTCAGTGTTTATTTTGTTTCTTTGTTTTTGAAATTACAGAAAGCTTATTTATACAAGCCTGAAATCGTTGATTAGCATAACACTTACGTGTTATAAGTACTAAAAATATACAAATAAATTGTACTCAATTTCTAGATTAATTGTTGGTTTTGTATTTGTGAGTAAATTATAAAAAGCGTACACCACAAAAATACGTTGAGGGATCACACTTTGAGTTACGGACTAGAGAGAGCAAGAAAATCTTAAAATATTCTATAAAAGTTTAGATAAACAGTGCATTAGTGCAAATTTTACCTGTAGCGATTTCTGCGATGTCAGACATTTCGATATCCTTAGACGTATTATTATCGTCAATACCAAGTGTTTTCTTTAGTCTATCTAATTCTTTTACTGCGTAACGTTCTCTCTTGATCGCTCTGCATTTTCTTCTCCATTTACTGCGCAAAGATTTAGCCATTTCTCACACGTGCGTATTTCAAAACGAATGCAGCTAAAGAAATAGGTTATGTTTCCACCTGTTTCCACCAACAGTTATACATGTAATAGGGAGACGACTCTCAAAGAATCTGCGACTTTGCTTTAAAGTGCCTCTACGTTCATAAAATAGATACCGATTTTTCGAGACGCCATACGCCATCTCTACAACGTGAACATACACTACGATGTCAATGAATATACATACATACAGTCAGTTAATACTTCGTAAAGAACATCAATCGCGTCTGTTGGCACACCTGACAAAGAGATGAGTGTTGAACGCGCGTTATACACGAACTTTAAATTTTTCCTATCAACTTATGCGCGATTTATTGAGTTGCAATTTATGCGAGCGCAATTAGGACGAGACACAAATACTGAAATGTGGAGGCGAATAAATAAGTAGATACTCGTACAAATAAATTGACTCACCGTTCGCTGATCGCTCGATCCGTTCAGGTCCGTCTCAGCCGCCGCTTTCGAAGATCCAAGATCCTCCTCTCGATTCATACTTGGCACAAACGCGCGACACTTGGTTTGTTTTCGGCACCGTCGGTACTCATGCCCGTTAAAAACTCGAGATACGGGATACGGGGCAACGGAGAAGACGCGGATTGAACGCGCGACGCGACTTCGTGCCATCTCAACCGATATCATTTTGATGTCTGAGCGACACGAAGCATTTAAGATTCCCCTCACACAATTCGTCTTGATTCATATTTAGCACGAACGTGCGAGCCTTCATTTTTGAAATTCTCGAAACTCTCCTGGTGCTCAAGTGTGTCGGAAACTCGGAATAAGAGGCAACGGAGAAGCTGCGAAACACAATTGAACGCGACACGACTTTGCACCATGCATTTGACACGACGGATGTCGGTACGAAGGCCGACACTTCACTTTCGGCAGTCCACGACACTCTCGAAACATTTGCTCGCATCAAACACTCGTACGGGATGACGAGGATACGAGTTGAAATGCGCTGCGACGCACCGCGACCTTCCGCCGTGCTCTCTAACCGACCGACTGCCGGCACTGCGTACTGCGTAGCGGCGTGTCTGGCACGTGGTCACGCCCACGCGCCTGCGCACCGCTACCACCGCTGCTACGCAGTGCCAGCAGTCGATCGGTTAGGTAGGACGGCGGAAGGAAGGTCATGGCGCGTTGCGGCGCATTTCAACTTGCATCCTCATTGTCCCGTACAAGTTTTTGATGCGAACGAGTGTCTTGAGAGTTTCGTGGAGTATCGGAAGTGAAGTAAATTGTCGAGCGTTTGTGCCAACATTTGTCGTCAGTCGGATGCGATGTATTTTACAAAGTTGTGTCGCGTTTAATCGTGTTTTGCATCTTTTCCGCTGTTTCATATCCCGAGTTTTTGACGCAGAAAGAAGATTATTGTAAAGAGCAAGTGCAAATCTTGCAGGTTTAAGCTAAAAAAAATATATTATTTTAGATTGCCACCTCAATTATTTGATGAATTACTAAAATTAGTAGGACCCATTATTACCAAAGAATAAATAATTCGTGATCCCATTTTACCTAAAACTCGACACATAACATTGCATCAGAAGATAGTATGAAATCGATATCGTAATGACAATTATTTGATGAATTAGTAAAATTAATAAATTATTAATTAATTAATTAAGTCTTTTGTTTTTCTTCGTGATAACACGTAAAAGACAAATACATGCGCAAAAGTTATTCCGCTGAAAACAGAAAAAGAAAACGATGGAATCGGCGGAATGAAGCCACTACCAATCACAAATGTTCCGCAGCCCTTCGGCATCCTATGTGAGCGCATCCTTACCAAAGTTTTTGAAATCTGCAGGTAATTCTCTGCTATAATCTACATTATTTTTGTATAACAGATTTATTGTATTCTTCTTGGTTTTTGAACGTAATAAAAGACATTAAATAATATTTTAATCATTTTTTAAATTTAAAACATAAAAGAAATTAACAATAGCAAAAATAAATACGTATGTTTAATGAGACTATCTCATATTATAATTACATGCTAATTTCTAATAATCAAATCTTATGTTAATTCTTTTTACATGTAAATATTATATATTATATTTTATAAATTTTCAAACATTGAAATAAAAATGTATTCTTATGTTTACACTCAATTTACGAAAATATAAATACAGATACATGAATTAATGAAATAATTACTTACTGAGTTACCCCATGAATACCTACAGAAAGGCAGTTTTTTAATAGAAATTTATCGGTAATTTAACAGTAATTTCTGCGTATTCTTGTAATTTTTCCGTAAGAAACAAGCCTGGCACTATTTATGCATGCAGAGTCGCTTTCTTACCTAAGCTTGATAGTAAAGATAATATCCTGACCAAGAACTTTAGACCTATCAGTTTAACGTTAAAAACTTTAGAGAAATTGGTTGATAAGTTCTTGAAAACTTCTTTGCTTACTAAACTTGGTTTCCTTTCAGTACATATAATATTAAAGTCGTATATTATACATATAAATCGTATACTAATATTAAAATCGTATAATATACAAGGGGAAAAATGAAATACCCTATTTTGTTGTTTTAAAATAACTTGATAAATATTAACGCAACACAATTTTTATCAACACCAGTTTGTTAGTCATAGAATTCTAGCAATCAGTCTATAGATAAAAATTTATTAAATATATCTATATATTATAGAATAAACGTAATTTACAATTTATTCAAAAGAGAAAATGGATGCATTTGTGAGCTGGTTCAAGGTGAAATATTAACAATTAATGTTAAATAAAAAGTATTTTTAATTATAAAAGATCATAAATTAATGACCTTTCGTAGATTTTATATGCTAATAAATTCACAAAATAATATTTTATGAATATTTCAAAAATATATTTTATTTGAAAAAGTTTTTTTTATAATTCTTTTACTACGCCATTATAAAATATTATGTAACGTCCACTGAGATTGTAAAGTCGCAAGAGCGGTCTTACGCTCGTAATGCAAATGACTCACAACCATCTTACGATCTCTTTCATTACCTATATGATATAATTTTATATATGCCGAATTCATAATACACACATACATACATTAAATTCAATTATTATTTAAATATTGTTTGAATGCCACATTCAAGGTTTCTTCAAGCTAGACTACAGTTAAAAGATTAATATCTATTAACATAACTTAAAATAACATAGAGAGTATACACCTGTAAAACTCACTGCTTCTGCAAAACTGAAATTTAGCTTTTATAAAAACACAGTGGATATTAATGACCAGTACCCTACAATGTCTAAATAGACAGATGAAGTAAGCAGTTGCTCGCAGAATTCTATGCGAATTATACTAGATATTATTATTTCACCACTCACACGCGCATCGCACGATCACTATCTCTCCTTTATTAATTAAAATATGAAACTTTATTTTATTTATGGATTAAATAAGATTAAACTTAGGAATTATTTATTTATTTAAAATTATTTATTTATACACTTACTTAATATTTATTATTTAACACATATTTCCATAAAATATTATTTTACATTATTAAAATTTTTTTTAATGTTTTAGATATTTATCTTATATAACAATTGCAGTTTCCCACGATAAAAGTAATATTTAAAATCAAATTTATCTTAAAATAAAAACACGTTATATTTTTAACGTTATAAGGTTATATTTTTAAAAATATGAGAATAATTTATAACTTACAAATTTTATTCGGAAAGTATGGTCGTAAAACAAATAGAAAAACTATGTAGAAATCGGACTTTATTTTCCAAATAACCCTCGTATTTTATTTTTCTAATATAAGTTTTCTTACACTACTGTTATTCCTAAGTTCAAAAATATAATACTTGCATCTCACAAAAAATAAAGTTAAAAAAGTCAAAATATATGTCAAAATTTTGAAGAGGTATGCAAATTAAAAATATTTCTTAAAAAAATTATTTTTTTTTCATTTTTTGTAAATTTTTCAATTTTTAAGTTTTTTGAAAGATTTTGAAGAATTTAAAAATATTGTATAACAGAACGATGAAATCATAGAACCAATTTTTTTAAGAAAATTATTTTAAAGCTAAGAAAGTCTATTTTGAAATTTTTTGTTAATTTTTGTCTTACAATGTTTCAACAAACTATAGCTCATTAAAGTAAAACAAAAATATTTAAAATGTATCAATTTAAATTTTACGTAATTTACGAATAAAATATCATAGAAATGAAATTAAAAAACAAATATTTTTACAGTTTTTGAAAACCTGTATAGGGTAAAGTCGCCTGTTATAGAATAGGTTCTCAATATGAGGTAGCAAGGTTTCTGCTACATTAATAAACGCATATGGTTGGCACCATCATAAACTTATTACTCTTGGTGTGAAATCTATTTAGTAGAAAATTTATTATTAGATTATGCGTGCGATCGTTGGAAAAAAATTTTTGAAATTGAATGTTGTCAAGTTTTATTGAGATGAGTCTTTAAACCTTGTTTATTATAAAATAAACAATATTTGATAATAAATTCTGCGTGCAGTGATAGAATAAAGTCATATTAATAGATAAATACGGAATGTGATAATTTGCTTAATTATAAATATTAGATTTGGTGATTGTAAAACCATAAAGCGTGGAACTCGTAATATGAGACACTAAAAAATTCCTATTGCCTATTCTGACTTCCAGAGCTTTCCAAAATGCTATAACAAAGTTTTTTATTGAGGACTTTTGAATTATGAGGCTTGAAAGTTATGGCTTTCAGCATTAGCACTGAAACTTTAAAATATCTCTAACAAAATTGATTTTGGAAAAAAATATTACATACAAAAGTTTTTGAGTATTGAAAGAGCTACTTGATTGGTGAATTAGATTTTGAGTCTGGAGCCTAATTTGTACCTAGTAATATCCAAGTCGATAAGACCAATTTTATATAAAAGAAACCTTTGTGTCTCATATTAAGAATCCTTTTTTTTAATTAGCAAAATCGACAATTTTAACAAAAAATTTTATATACAACAAACTGTAAATATTATCGATTGCTAACTTTTGGCGATCAAACTTAAATATGTTTACTATAATTTGGTTATAAAAACAAGAGTTAATGATATAATTTAAATAAATTATAGTTTTTTAAAAAAAAGATATCTTATAATAGGCAACTTTATCCTACATTTTTCTATCAAGATATTTAAATTTTAAACTGCAAAAAAGTCACAAACATTCTCAAATTTTTAAATGTCAGTGTATATTATTTTTATATTAGAAATATATGTTTTTAATTAAAATAATGTTTTTAATTTGAAAAGTAATTTGTAATTAAAATAACAATTTAAAAATGTTGTCTATTTTATGTAGTATTAAATAAATAACATGATTATTATACATCTTTTATGTGATTCAGAATTTGAATCAGACTAAAGTTTAACATATCCTATTATCGTTATCATGGTTTGTTTGGTATCAGAAGATATCTGACAACGATAAGAGAAGTACATATTTGCGATCTCGTACAAAGTGATACAAATATTTTTAACAAGTTAGCTGATAAATTCATTCGTGAACCGCAAGAGGAAGCACGCGTCTGTTTTCCGATTAATGCTTTAAAAGCTATCGTCGAAGCAGTATCGGTCATTTAAACGTCGCGTTCTACATTTCACTTCCTTCGTAACATATTTAAAGTGCACCTAGTTTGCTACGCATGTATAATTCTGTGCATCCTTACTCTTAATTCACTCGCTTCGATCGTTCGATATTGAGTGCAAGCAAACACGTCTATATACACTTTAAAGAAAGATATCTCATACTTTTTACAAAGCAGTGATATTGATTATGTTCCAAAATTATAATTCAGAAGATAAATATTTAAGTATTTATAACAAAATCAAACTTAAATGAGAATTTCAAAGTGACGTTTAAAAAGTAATATTTATTTAAACTTGACAAAATTGCAACTTACAGAATTTAGTTTTTAATATATAGAATATAAGGAGTAAATACTTTTTTGAATATTATATACATTACAAAATATAATAATAAAAGTACAATTATTTAAAAATGTATCAACATTTAACAATTATGATTATTTAAGAAACTAATAATTATTGTTGCAATTTTACAATGTATAATTATAATATATTTTGAGTATTGCTAATATCAGTTACGCTCATACTTGAATTGATATTTCAATTAAAATAAAAAGTGGTTCTATTAATTTTTATTCATTTTTACTTTGTGTATTACTTAATTATTACTTAATATACAACTTTTGCATTTTTATTGAATTATTATTAATAAAAAATTAATTAGCATATAAATTAACAAGAATAATGGACTTTTTCTTGAATCTTAGACCTTCAATTAAACTGACATTCATAAATTTTAATGTACGAGTTACGAGAAATTGCATGTGAACGTAATACTAAAGGTTACTATTAGACGCGTTAAACGTTTTATCGGCTTGTGTCAGTATATAAATGTTTTAGTATTTCGTTCATGTAGTATAATGGCAGTGTGATAGTGTAGTGTTTTAATACGTGAGTCAACTTGTCTTTTATTCATTGTCAGCGAAATCGTTTGTGCTAACGAATGTCAGCGATGTCGTTCTCTGAAGATAACGAGAAGTAAGTAAACGTTATGTTATAATTCAGTAAAAATGTTTGATTATAATTAATTTCTGTGTTATGAAATGTTTTGATGAATGTGTTATTCACCACATTTTGTTAAACCAAAGTGATACGTGTGATGAGTTACTAAGCAAATTTGTGATAATATATAATTAAAATAATAATAATTTGCAGTAATTTATTATCAAATTTGTACTTAGCAAAAAATGTGTGAAATACAAAATAAGAATTCAAAAAAGGTTATATAATATATAATAAATCAATAAAATATTTAAAAAATGCAACTTTTAATCAATAAATTAAATTACTGTAAAAATATTATATACTGTTAAAAAATGTTAAAAATAATTATATTAAATGTGTAAAATGTATAAACATTATTTAAAATTTACCAAACATAATTAGATTAATAAGTAATAATTCCGAAAAGAATAAAACAAAATAAAACATTGTACTGAAAAAATAATCAGAGAGAGAGAGAGAGAAAGAGAGAGAGAGAGAGAGAGAAAGAGAGAGAGAGAGAGAGAGAGAGAGAGAGAGAAAGAGAGTTTAGAACTGTAACATTAAAAATAATTTGAGTATTATAGATTATATTTATCGTTAACAGGTTTACTAATTTTGGTTTAAATTCAAAATATACTAATTTAATTTTTGAGAATTTATCTTTTAAACTATTATAAAGAAATATGTTTTTAATTAATTTATTATTGGAGACAATTATTGCAACATTTAATCAATTTTTAATTATTAAAAAAATAAATTATTTGTTATGTTATGTTTTATGTTAGTTAATGCACTGTTATTATTATAACTGTCAAACATTATACTATTAAAGTGGTCATTTATAAACTGTGTGTATGATTATGACAAGCTCCTGAAGGCTATAGAAACAACTTAATTGCTAAAAGTGGTTCGTTTCTGTTCCAGAAAATCTAAAGTTACATCAATAAAACTCACGATCATTAATATTATCGTTGTTTCAACATAAGAAGTCATCATGATTTTTCTTGATGTATTGTATATTTATTTGCGATCTGTGCAGTTTATACAAATTATCACTCTTTCTTATATTTTTAAATAACAATTGTTAACTGACAGTTAAAAAATAAAACTGAAAAATAAAACATACAAGAAAAATAATATTGCTAAAATAATGAATTGAATAATAATTCCTATAAAAATATAGTTATTAATGGAATGTGAAAATTTTTTCAAAACTGTTTTATACAGAATAAGAAACTTTTTTCTCAAACATTTTTTGTAGAAATATTTTTATTAATCTTAAAAGTAAATTTGATAAAAAATAAATTTTAATAAAAAATTAATAAAAATGTTTTTAGAAAAAAATATTTGGAACAAAGATTCCTTATTTTTTTTATATAAAATTTGAATTTGCAATAAAATATACCACAAAAAGTTCTCTTAATTTTAAAAGGGTTGTACTTATGGTCTGGAATACTTTGTGTATGCTATTTATTGCAGTTTAGTGAATACACGGTAAATTTTAATTTTACTTTGAATCAGAAATACATATAATTTACTTTTTGTTACTTTTGTTAAAAAGTCAATTTAAAATTTATTAAATACACAAAGCTAATTTTTTTTAAGTTACATTTTACAAGAAATATACGTAACTTATATTTTATTAAAGAAAAAGTGATATGCGTTTTCATAGAATATTATCAATATAGAAAACGTATGTCACGTTTACATTTTATTTTAATCTATATTATATAAATATGTCTGTATTATAATGACCTTGTTTGTAAAATTTACGTATATCTATGCTTCTGACATTTAAATATTGACTTATTACATTTTTCATAATTTCGCAAATTTAATTGATATTTTACACAAGTTTTGTATAAAATATTAAATAAATTTTGATGTAACTTATTTTGCATTTGTTATAAATGGTTGTATAATAATTTTATAACTAATTCTCTATCTCTTTCTTTCTGTGGACAAAGGATATCGTCCAGTTAATGCCTTTTCAGAGATCTGAAAGCATCATTCTCTTCAAGAATAATGCTAGAATCAATTAAACTCATTTGAGCGCAGGTCGCGTGTTACGTAAGAGCTAAAATTAGTAAAGGGTTATGGCACTTTATGAATTATGCTGGCCTAATAAATGTTGGCGTATTTTATTAAAGGAAGTATCGTATAAATAAAAATACTTCAAAAATCACAAAAACGTATTTAATTTGATTATTTAGTGTTATAGTAATTTATATCAAAATTATTATACTATGAAACAGTATGCATTGAATTTAATTGTAATTACTACATATAACAAAACGTTGTAAAGTTATTTTATGTTATAAACTCACGATGTTCATCAGTATATAAATATTATTATAAACTTAACAATTGTTATAATCTAATTTTATTACCTAATGTTATTACGCTGGTTAAATGGTAACTTCTTAAAGGTCGTTAATAATAATTTGATTATTTTGATTTCAGCAGTGATGACACTGGAATGTTGCCCATGTTTTTTATCAGTCAGACTGATAGCTTGTCTGACATTTCTGGGGAATTAAAGGAATTGATGATTGAGTGAGTAATAACTAATCTAATATTTGACTGATAATAATTTGAGCTTTTGCATTAATTTAAGCTACATTCTCATAAATTAATAAAAACTTTGTAGGATAATAACGATAAAATAATGCTTGTCTACTAACGTATCTCAACGATACAAACAAAGTTTTAAATGGATTAAATGTTATCAAAAAATAGCTTGAACTGTCATCAAATTCATCATTTTGTATAATATAGGTATTAACTTTATGACTGAATAATAACTTGCAAGAATTCATATTGATACCACAAATTGATAACACAAATTAAGTATATTACAATGAAAAATCATAATTTGGTTGTAGTATTCAAAGAAAAATGCCTTGCAATTTCTATAAAAGATATTCTATATACTTTTGAAGTTATTGTAGAATTATGGCTTTATAAGATAAGTACATTTCCGAAAGTAAAATTATGACAGCAGAAATGGAAAGCCGTCGGGTCGCTTCTTTGGTATCTCGAAAGGATTCACGCCGACACCATTTATATTCACGTTTATAATGCACGTACGACTTTCACTGATAACGAGAACGCGCTGCCGGAAGCGTTCATGCTTCTGAACTTTTAAATAAGCAAGTGACCTAAGATACGTCAGTTTCCTCACGCCGCGTCGTGATCGTTTAATAGACAATGTGATCGAGTTGTTTTAAACGTTTTTTAACTTTTATAAAAACAATTTTAAGGTAAGTGTGATAATCAATGTTATTATACATGACAAGATAAAGATAAATATATAATGGGAGATAGAAAAATAATTTTATTATCAAACAAAATGCAATACGATTTAAGCTGCATATTCAATATAAACTGTTCCCGTTTCGCATATATTACGAATTTAAACATTATAATTACATTTCTTATATTAATCAGACTGCAAATAATAAATATACTTTATTTTATAACAATTGAGTTAATCAATCAGTATTGCAATGCGTGATGCGTATCTAGATATATATCGGATTAAGATGGCAAATAAAGTGCAACGATCCAGTGCAACGATCCATTATGCACTGACCCGGTTGGCGTGTCATCAGTGTCATCGTGGTAACAACTGGGCCGCCGTGGCATACATGAGAATTCCGGTGTGGCTCATTATTGTGCGCTCCCTAAATTGCTAGCGAATATCTTTATATCGTTTTAGCTTCGAAGAATCGTACAGTTATTTGAACTCAGTCTTATTGCGGTATAATCTCACAATCAGTGAGACACATTCTTTTCGAATGTAATTATTTAATTCCCACGTCGCCGTCGAGTCCTAAGAGATCTCAGTGATTATTCGAAACAGAATCTTGTTAAAGTACTGTTCTTAATTTTAAACTCCGACAAAATTAATTTAATATTATACTATAAACATATGTATAATAGATATAAATAATGTTTTACATAAATATAAAAATACAATACGTATCTAATTTTTAAAACTTTTTATGAAAGATTTCAACATATCTTTCTTTTATTACATCGTTTATACAAATAAATTATACAAATAATTATAATCTGCAAGAAATATAAATATATATAATTTATATGTATCTTAGTAATCTTTAATTATAAATATAAGCATACAATTTTATATTAAGGATACATGTCACACAGTATTACCAAAAATATAAATATTTCACAGATTGTTCTATTATTACGATTAAATATCTGTAAAATTTAAACAAAATTTTCTTATTGGTTTGAAAGTCATTTAATTTTTTGTTTACTTCCAAGTCTTATGTAAAATTGCGTTTTGCAATAATTATTTGAAAATCTGATAAGAAAATAGCACTATGAATTAAATCCAAATTTTGTGCCCAAATGTCCATTTGCTTGCTCCATATAAACTAATTTTAATCTCAGTTAATTTATTTTTTAATTTTTAGAACTAGAAAAATAAATTAAATCAATATCGAAGTTAACATACATTGGTGAAAACACACTTCACTCATTTGGAAGTTGTTTATCTAAAATTGTAACAATGGTCATATTACGTTACGTAAACCATTAAAATAGTTAAATTACTCATTGTTTTTTTCGAGCTGTAGTACACGTATATAAAAAATTGATACTTAGTAAAATTCGTTATTTCCTAAATGTACTGAATTTTCTAAAACAATTTTTATATTGTAATATTAAATAATTACACTTAAAAATAAATCTTAACATTATCACATCCGTTAAAAAATCTACGTTGAAATGTCATTTGCAATCAATCGCAAAGATTTTTTTGAAGCATTAATAGCGACGATATCTTGAGCGCTTACGTTAGCATTATGCCATATATTTATAAATACAGTTTTCCTGTTTCGCAATCGCGTACATATGCAACGCCATTCGATAAAAACGTATCGTAAAAAGCTACACTGTACGAGCAATAAAAAGGCTAGGCAGAATATGCTGATCGCGAAGTAATACTGAACATTGAGAAACTGCGAAGCTACGGTTTACGGAAATATTATGAATTTGTTCTCTTCTTTCTTTAGCATAGGAATACACAGTAAAACGGATAATGAGGGAATTGACGACTTATCATTTTCGCGATTTTTATCATTTAAAGCCAATCACAATTCTTAAGAAATGTAATAAATAACTATACTTATATTTCGTTATATTTTTAATTTTAAATTTCTATGATGATTGCCTTAATGAGTTAGTTATAATAATCTCAAAAAAAATTTTAAATAAAATTTTTTATTATAGCAATACAATTACATAAATAATATTATTAAGATAATTTTTAAAAATTTGTTTATTGATATATGTTAAAATTGTTTATTGTGGGAATAAAATACTGTGTTTTAAATTTTACCAATTATTTTTCCTAGTTCTATATCATTGATCCTTAATTATTTTTGATAAAAATTTGTTTAAAAAAATTTTTTGTTAGATTTTTACAATCCAATAAACTTTAAGTGACTCAAAGTAACTTCTACACACTTACATAAATATACTAATTACTTAATTAGAATACCTATACTAATTACTAATACTAAAAATATGATTTTCTTTTGATTTAATAATGTTACTTGTTTACTTCTACGACGATGTCCCGTTTTATGTTTAATAAGAAAAATAATAATTTTTATTTTAAACAATCTGCATGAAGTTTGTGCAACTAGTTTGTGAAGGGGCGAATTGATGACGTATCATCAAGCCATCAATCGCCTGTGCTCATCGAAAAAGCATCATTTTTTTTGCTTATCGCTATCTTCGTAAAAAGTGTCTGTGGTCTGTCTACGGTGACCCCTGCTCTGTATGTATACATATATGAAGACACAACTTGAGACAAGGAACCGGTTTTTAGCTCGCGGTATATTCTAAAGGAAAGTAAGAACGCTTAAAGGTTTTCTCATTATTATTTTTTCGGTGTATTTTTGTGAAATATTTTTGAAAAAGTGAAATCAAGGCTGAAGACAAACTCTGATTTATTTACGACCTGCTTTTAAATATTATCACACATTTATTTATTATCTATTTATAAAATATATATGTGTGCTACTAGAGTAATTATTGAACAAAGTATTTAAATTTCTCAAAGATTTATTATTAATTTCTATTATTAATCTGAATATTTAATATAAACTGCAACAATAAAAAAAAAAAAATAAAATATACTTGTATTTATAATTTGTAGGCTTAATAGATTTTACATACAAAGATACATGTAAAATTACAAGCGACACAGCGAATACCGTCATTTGCAGCGGTACTTTTAGTCATACTCTCAATTAACTTAACAATTATACAATTAAGATTTGTTTTATTTGAAACTTTAATTACTACTCATCTTAATATAAAATAAAATTTATTTTAAAATTATTTTTGTTAAGTACAATAACCAGGTTTAACGTAAGCATACCGGAATCGGATATTGTCCGATATGTAGAAATATGTAGTAAAGGAAATGAATCATGATCACTTAGTTCTAGTGACCGTCATTCGGCCTCCGATGGCAGCTTGCTATCGCGATATTGACACCAATCCTACTATCGCCCGTTAAACAGGTCATTGTCTCTACAACTGCGGAATATTAATGACCGCGTCTAATGATTTATTTGATGATATTTGTAAATTGTAGATACAATTAATTCTTCTTATTGTCATAATACAGAAAATTAATCTGTAATAATTCTCCTAAAGTTGTTTTTTTTTTTTCATAGAATCAAGTTCCAAGGTAACGTGAAAGCGAATTCCTCATAATATTCTTGCATCAAAAATCGAAAATCACGAAATTAGAGATTACTTCCATATATTTTAAGAACATTTAAATGAACACAATCAGTTTGTTAGGATTATAATTTTGAAAGCTAGTGAAATTGTGATATTTTTTTGAATATATTTATAGATAGCATTTTTAATTCAGCTATGACATACTTTAGATAGGATATCTGCTTTTCTATATTTAATCGTGCCTTGTCAATGCAAATGATGCGATCTAGCCGGTTTAATATAATCTCACTCTTTTTGAGTGTGACAGGTCGAGATGAAGCGACCGTGAAACTTAACATGCAAGGGGAAAACCACGAAGTGGTTGACATATTTAACAACATTCACAAGGTCGTTAATTACATTTCACCCAAGCATGGAATTGCTTAAGATTAATACCTAACATAGCGAACATCCGTATCTTAGCTCGAGCGGCGGCGTGCGGTGAGATTTAATGTGGAAAGCGGAAGTTCGCGTGGAATTCCCTAACGGACATAAAAATCCCGTTGAATTGCACATTACTGCGTGCCACTTAAGAAAATGTTAAAAAAAGATTTAAAAAACCAGAAATTGACGAAAATGTACAGCAATCTTGTTTGAAATATATTTAATATGTGTGATATTCTTAGAAGTATAGTTATAGCTGATACATAATAATTTATTTTAACGTCAAAAGTTGAGAAATATTTAATTAAAATAATTTTTAGACATTTTACGCTCAATAACTATAAAAAATTATTAATAGTTATATGTTCCGTAATGTCAATAGATATCAACATATATATATATATATATATATATATATATATATATATATATATACACATAATATATAATATAATTTTTACCTAAAAATATTGCTTAGATTATTTTTTTCTTCAAAGTAATTAATTAATCATGTAGTATTTTGCATTGAGCGATATTGAGACACACTCAGTGCGTTTTGAATTAAAACTAACATCATCTATTAGAGCTCGCGTGCCAAATTTCTGCATTTAGTGCGAATTGAATGCACATTTGTTCTGTCAATGAAATACGTTAATAATTCTATTATCACAATTATAAAAAAAAAAATGCAAAATGAATTCTGGTAGAAATCATAAAATTCTCATCGTTATAATTTCTGAGAAACAATCTGTAGCTGCGTAATCACAGCTAAAGAAACCGACATCACTTTTGCACATTGCATAGTTTATGTGAGGCGTCTAGAGTACCGCTTGTTTCTGCAGAAGCTGCGAGAGATCGTTGCAAGATTGAGCTAGTCACTTCCAGTCGCTGCCTATCCATGATCGAAATTCAGTGTGTATGAGAATGCAAAAGGATATATGCATTTTGATAAACATCTTCCGTCGCGACTACATCGGCGGCATGTAATTAGAGGACAGACTCTCAGCGGCAATGCATCATCGGATCAAAGATTGCCTCATTGCGATAGTTTTTACGCGATAGTGTCAAGAAGATAATTACAAAACGTTAATAGTTTAAAATAACCGAGAAATATATGAATAAATTGGATATACGAATATATTAAAAACTTTTTATATATATATATTTTTTTTCAATTATATTTTTAATTAGAACAGGTAACATAGAATACCTGTTTTTAAATTAACATACTCCAATATAAGAATATATTAAGACTTCTAATTTATGCAGAACTTTTAAGAAATATATTAGCTATAACATCCAATTAATAAAAGTTTCTAAAATTTAAATCCAATTTACAAGTATTAATAAAAATGTAAAAAATGAGAAAATGAGGAAATCTGAAAAATTAAATATAAAATAAAATTTTAGAAACACTCATAAATAAATAACAAATAAAGTGCAAACTTGTTTATTTATGCAAATTGATTAAAATATAATTAAATGTAATTTGTCTTTACTGTATATAAAAAAATAAAATAATTATTGAACATAGATAATAAAAATATATAATTAAGTATCAAATTAAATATTATGTAAAAAAAATATTATTGTATAAAGTAAATTATATCAATATTTATAACAAAAACAAAAATGTTTATATTCTTACACTTAATTTGAATAACAACATTTATATAAAATAAAAACTATTAAACCGTTGAAAAACAAATATGTATAAAATATGGAAAAGTTATAAAATATAATCATACAATTATATTTTTTCTAAAAAATAAAAATTTTTATAATATATAAACGTTATAGTTCATATCCTCTACTCTTGAAGTGTTTCATATTACTTCTATATTTTGATATGACATACAAAATCTTCCCAATAAAGAAGTGTCAATAAAGAAGTTAAGAATCACAGTTAAACAGCATAAAATTATCCATACAATATTATTGAAAGCGTTTATACAATATATGTGTTAAAGAAGTTTCTTTGAACTGATGTGAACACGATTAAGATAATGTGCAGTGATATCTTCAGGAGCAATAAAAGTAAATAACTGTAATACAAAGTTGTATATATGTACTTGTTGTACTAGTATAGGAAAAAG
Source organism: Solenopsis invicta (assembly GCF_016802725.1). NCBI lineage: Eukaryota > Metazoa > Arthropoda > Insecta > Hymenoptera > Formicidae > Solenopsis > Solenopsis invicta. The sequence continues at coordinate 13,866,590 of NC_052664.1, forward strand.
CCATTGTCGCATCAAGTTCGTCGTTCATTAACACGTTTTTTTAATAACTGCAACAATTTTCAGTGACTACCATCTGAACATAACATTCATTTTTAAAGAATAAGCTATTATTCTATATTAATAATCTATTTCATTTATTTGCGTTTACCTCGTATGACATTTAATTCCATGTAATCCGTTTAGTCAGTATTGTCTGAACAAATATTGTTTGTCTAATAGATGATAGATGTACTGTTGAAACAATTAAATTTTAGATTTTTTATAATGACATATGCATCTACACAATATCCTATGTAGAATACAGTTTATAATCTTTGCTCAAAAATGCACTACATCAGCATCGTTGAGGAAGTGACCATTAACTATTTGTGAAATGTCCTTCTATAGTATATATTACTTTGTTAATCTCTTCAGCTAGCTGAGGAAACTTTCTCCGTCTCACTGTCAAGGATTTCTCGAGCGATATAAGAATTTCCATTCTCTTCTTGGTCTTTTCTTCTTCGCTTCGTATGGAGGCGAGTGGAATAAATAAATTTCCTCTCACCGATCAGTAATCGAGCAGATTTATGAAACAGACGTGAACTAATAGAAATTACTACCGCGATCGCGTACGCTGTCTTAACCGGCGCCAGCGCGCTGGTTTCCGCTTGTCTGCTTATTAAGTTTGCAAGAGCCCGTCGGAAACGAGAGCCCGCTAAATATATAGTCCTTCGTGAGTATGAAATCTCGACTATCTTAATTAATACGGTGATATAAATCTTTTTTGTATCGCTCACTAAGTGTTATCTAGCGTAGTATCCGAGTTTCGACAGCTGCATTAAATGAATCAATATTAATATTATCATACAAATGTAAAAAAAAAGTAATTGTCAATTAATAAGTAACATATTTATTTAAAAATATATATTATTAAAATGTATAATTGTGTACGTCATTGTTATATAAGTATGATAATATTTACAAGATAAAGTTTATGGAGATTTATACATATTGTATATATAATTAACAGATATTAAGAAATTAAAAAATTGAAAAATTATAAAATATTAGAAAAATAATAATTTATTCGTAAAACAATATTTATTTGTAAAATTTGATTGTATATGCGTGTGTTTGCATGCGCGCGCGCGTGTGTGAGTGTGTGTGTAGGAAACTGTAAGTAAAACATTTTTTATATTTTTTGATTATAATATATAAAACTTACAAAAACTTACAAAAAATACACAAGAAATTTATAATAAAAAGTATATATAAAATTTTATTGCTTTTTAATTTTTATGTTAATTAATTTGATTAAAATTAATAAAAAAACTCCACAGAGAATTTTTCGTAGATTATAGCTATTATTATAACCTGCAAAATTTGTGTAAATTTTTAGAGATGTATACAAATGATAGCGTAATAAAATGTAAAATCAATTTCTTACAATTTGTTTCAATCTTGCAACGTCATCATATATAAGTTTAATCTTTCGCATTTGCTAGTTTGCTCTGCATCATTTCTTTTCTCTCACGATCTTGTCCAAAAATGTTTGCCCTGCATCTCTTTGAGAATTACATCATATAACTCTTCCCAATGACCCAAGATGCCTTTAAGCGTACTTTATGTAATCAAATATTTCCATGTAGCAATAACTTTGTTGTAAGAAATTAAGTGAAAAATCAGATTATAAGAAAATCACTATTATCAAATATTTGTATGTCTAGCAACAAATACATTTTTATGTATTTAAGAATATAAAAAAGAAACTTTATATACGTAAATAATTGCAATATTTTGCAATTATCTTATATGTCTTACACCGCGACAATACATATTTGCGCCATGGAAGGACAAATTCTGTTATACAGTAATCAGTAACCATGCTTTGCCAAGCCAAGAAGACATTCGTGGTTCTTTATAATTTCTGCCTCCTTTGCACCCGTTTAGAAATAGTTTGATGTAGCTGCTTATCTTTCTTTTAGTTTGTGGTATACACATTTATTTGTTTAGAATATGATATGTTTGCTTAATATATGTATAAAATTTCTGATTTCTGTTCTTTTATTGTAATATTTATATATTATCTTAACAATATTTAGCTGATAAAGGCTCTGTAAATTTCGAAACGTACGTACTAATTATAATGATTTAATATTCAAATATAATTTGTTTGTTTACCATCTTTGTTTAAATTGTTTATTTCTTGATATTCTGAATCTTTTTAATTTTATAATTGCAATACATACGTGAATAATTTTTTAACTTAAGTTAGTAACTTTTTAATGGATAAATCAGAGATGTAGCAAGTACTGCAAACAGTATTATATTAAAATAACGTATACAGGTATTGTATATAATATACAATAATTATATAAAAATTATATTATTAAAATTTACAAATAACGATATATTCAAGAAATGTGTAGAAGTGTGATTAATTATATGTACCATCTAGTACATTTAATTTTCTTTGTCCGATTGTGTCAAATTCAATTTAGCAGTTTAACAAAGCAACACTAATGTTCAGTTCACGGAAGATGTTTCTCTGATTTATCCATTTAATTTGGTTTTAATTCGTTTGACCTATTCATATCCGTAAAATTCGCTTTCATCTCTTAACGGTCTCTCTCATTATCGTACATTGCACTTACGATTATAATCGGTTAAATGCGTATGAAGTTTATCTTTCTACAGATACCGTATAAGTTTTCTTTTTATCAAAAATGGCTTAAATTATTTTCAAATATTATTATTATGTTAACAACAAAGCTTAATAAAGGAAAATATTTTTATGTAAATCATAAAGGTTACATGTCTTTTATTACATGCTTTACAAGTTTTTATATAATATATTTTACATGCTAATTTTATAGCACAAACCATATCTTCTTTGAAAATTCTTGTTTAAGAAAATGGTTAGCTTTAAAAAGTAACGATAAAGATATAAATTGAATTAATAAAATTAAATCAAATTTAAAAGTAAAAAAAGTCAAAATTTTAAATATTTAATTCTGTATACCAACATAATTATTAATAGTATTAAAATCTCTCTTTTTTTAGAAGGATTAGAAGGATAGCTTTCTAAACTTAATATTTTTTATTATTATTTTAAGAGAAAGTTTTTATTCCAATAAAATTGTTTATAAAAATGATTCTAAACTAAAATTTCATTTATTTAGCAGTTTAAAATATTTAGCACTAATTACCTAACCAGAAACGATAATGAAATTAACATTAAATTGACTTCAATTTTATTATCATTTCTGACTATCTATGTAACATCAATATTAAAACAATATCATAAGTATGTTTAATTAAATTAATTTTTTCACAAAAAATTGATGACTGAGTCTTTCGTAGGTACAGGTTCACTCTCGTTTTCTTTAGAAAGTTACACTGTTGGCATCGCAAGTCCTTCTTTGTGGCGCAACGCATACCTTACAAACGGCATTAGAATCCGTTCCGCGGTAATGCGAGCCGCTTTTATCTCGATGACCGACTGTTACCGAAGGTGTTCGTAACGTCACAGAATAATAACTATGTTTCAACCTCTAGCGAAATGTCGCAATAGCTGTACGGAAAAATCAAACCTGATTGTAATGATACACGAGTCAATCAAAAAATAGGGTCGACGAGTTTAGAATCGAACGTATATATGATTGCATACATTTCTATAAGAAACTAATACGATTTATACAATTTAAGATACCTGTACATCACTATTAAAGTTGATTAAAATTAATTTAAGATATTATTTCTAGCTTCAACTTTAAAGTCGACAATCATATCTCTAGGCACGCAGTTTATATAGAACATGAAAATGTTTATAGAACTAAAAAATATATTTAATAATTGATATAAAAATATTTTAAGCGCTAATAGTAAGATATGTTTCAATCAAAAAATGGCCGTTTTTAATTTTTGTGTTATATCAGTCCCATATTTAATTTATTATTATTAATACAAATTATTTTCATTTTATGGCTCTATGTATTTATCTAAGTTTCTTTAAGAATTGTTAACAAATATTAAATTATTTTTGAGCTAAAATATTATCTAATATTCTAGCTAGAAATATTTTCTAGCTCCAAGATACAAGTGTATTCATTGCAGTTTATTCTCAAACGCAGTATGGATTCTGAACAATGGCAACTTCTGCGGTCGATCGATATCAAACGAAGATTAAACCCGCCATATGGCAAATGGTATAAGACTTTTAATGGTTAGGGAAAAATCCCTATATCTTTAATGGAGAACCACAGTCATCTATTCTTGTAATATTGGTTCGAGCCTGTATCTACGGTACATGTTCCTGGAAACCGCGTGTTAAACACAGCAGCTGCAACTAATCCCGCGGATTACAATTATTGACCGCCAACGTGTAACGTCAGGTCGCGTTCAATTGACCTCCGATGTACGAGCTGCACACTCTTCCGATTGTTATTAGGTCCGCCGTGCGTGACGGCCGCCAGCTAAACTTGCTTTCGTCAATTCCTAATTGCGCTGATGATCTAATGGTATATACGGAGGAAGAAATATTGGCAATTATCGTAACTAGAGATCAATTTTCATTTCATTATACATGAAATTTGTGTAATAACGAATCGATGTAATTTATGATTGACTACATCAGATTAAATTTCTCAAAGTTCACATGATTGCATAATCGATTTTAATCAAATAGTTTATAGATTTTTACGTTAATTTTTACGTTAATATAATAATATAAAAGTTTTATCAGTTAATCAATTACCTAATTTAAAAAAGGAAATTTTGAAAATTACATTGAAGCTATGTTTGCAATTGTCAATCGCAAAAAAATGTGATTCTTAATAATAAATAATTAAAATTGTTTCTTATACACATACATATACATTATTTATTTAACACTAATATGAAAAAAATTAATCAACATAAGTTCTATACGTATATATGATAATTTATAAATTTTGTATTTTATATATACTTTTATTCATAATAATTTTACTGAATAAATGTATTCCTTATGATTTCAGTTTCTCTTAATATCTGAAGTTATGATCTTTTATATTACTTGTTGCCAATATTTCATATAATCAAAAGAATTCTCTTTTGTTTACAAATGTTCTTTAATAAAGGCGAAAAGCAATGCTCAACTGGCTCACCTAATACAAGTTAAAAAAAAAACCATTTATTTGACTGACCGCACCTTCCACACCTTCTTTGGAATGAATTGATGAAGAAATGAGAAACTTTCGCGTTATGTTCTCTCGATCATCCTTTCGAGTTAGAATGTAAATGCGAAAGTCTGTTCACCTTTTCAAGATCCGTGATCAAAACCTTTCATGATATGCAGTCGTCGTAGGCATACAAATAGTCGTAAATAATTGAAGGTCAACGTATAAAGGGAAAGATAGGTCACACTTACATATTCTCTTATATTTAAATTTCTTTAAAAAATAAAAGAAAAATTAATGTCATTATTTTATCATCATGATCTCATTTCAAATATCTTGTTTTTCTTACGAGTGACCAAAATCTTTGAGAAACTTTAATACATGTATATAACTTTCTCTTTTAGTTAAGAAATGCTTGTCATTGTTAAAAAATAATAAAAGAAACGCACTATAGAATTGTTACTATTGTTCCGTACCTCAGAGTGAATGACAGTGAATGACCTGTTTAAGAAACGGACGAGTCTATCGCGACACGAACTGAATAAACCCGAGATCAATGGCTCGTGCACCGTTAATTTTGTAGCCTCGCGTGGATTCGCTCGATCGAGGATCTGATCTACCTATCATCCGATGACACCGCTGACTTTACGCCCGAACGATTGCATGGATCGACGGACTCCTTCTTGCTCTATTGCTTCCTTGAGAAATTCTTTTGATTCAACGAATGCAGCTATTTAATACTTTCACGGTGAAAATTGTTTAGACAAAATCGAGATCTTTTCAAATTCTACTTTAAATTCTGTCAGTTCAACATTGTATTGAATAAAATTATTTTTTTCTTCTAACAGAAGAGGAAGATGACATTTCTTAATTAGAATTTATATTTTTAAGGTCAAGTGCAAATCTTTGATTTCTACAAATCTGAAGAGTCTTCTATATAATATACATATAATTTATTAACATTTTCGTAAAAACAGGAAATTAATTAATATTGATGCACAATTTTCTGTAAAATGTCTATCGTACGCATGAAAGCTTCACTTACAAGATTAATTTTCCAAATCTAAATTGCATCAAACAACCAAGAGCTATCTTCATGTACATCCAGTTATTAATAAAATAAAATTCTAACAATAAAATATAATACCTTAATATTGCCATGAAGAAAACACTTATGTTCCTTCAATGTGTGCAGACATTAAAGTCATCGTCAGCGTACTACTTCGCCTTCGCATGATTAATGCAGAGCTAAAAGTTGAAGAAGTGCCTACAAATTATTACATTCTCAGCGAATACTTTTCCTGAAATAGTCCTTCAAACGCTCCCTTTCTCCCGACCGCTTACCAAAAGTGATTGATCTACGCTGCCGCAACGTTCTTAAAAAGCCATGGCTTTTTCCGTGCACGGTGGCGGCAATCCAACGCGGCCCTTAAGGTAGCGGGAACTCCGACGGATCGCCGGCGGAAGCGACGATTTTAAGTGTGGACTGAAAGACATATTTCGGGACGCGCTCTATATTTACACGCGGGTGTACGCACCTATGTGTACGAGAGAGCGCCGAGCGATTTACGCGTCTGCGACTCTCTCGACATTCCACGCAACTTTCTTTGTGGTTCCCCGGGGAATATATATCGTACGTGCGTGCTCGCACCACACGCCGCTCTCTGGAATCCCGCTTAAGGAATGCAGCGCGAAACTTAGTCTCGCGACTTCATCTTTGACCACCGACCGGCAACATTTGCGGATTTATGTGGCGCTTAAATTACGTTGCAGTCGCTTAACATGAATTACTGGCGCTGTTGACCGCTCATTCCGTAGGTATATCGTTTGCCAGAATTAAGCCATCTATTTGTGATAGTATTGATTCAAAAAATATGCAAAAGCAAAAGCAAATATTATATTTGTCAAGGATTTGTTAGAGAGAATGGTTTTGGAATTCAAACAAAGCAAATAACATTTATAGTCGATGAATCAGAGAATTTAAATTAATAAAATTTTCATTGAAATATTCAAAATAAGAAAAAAAAAATTCTAAAAAATAGTGTATTTAAAAAAAAGAAAAAAAAACAAATAAAATTATATCACGTAAGCAGGAAGAAAAACAAATAATACGTAAAGACATATTTCGGTCATATGAAAACCACGTCAAAAATGCATAAGAAAGAATGGCGGTAAAGTAAATTTTTCTGTTATAAAAGATGCAATTTATAAAAGGATTTGATCCAGGTTTATTCATGCGTAATACGTAAAAGAAATGATTCTAAGTTAAGAATATACGTTTAAATTTAGTTAGCCTTGCGAGCACGAGAAATGACCAAAGAGGATTCTGCAACCATAATTCAAGGAAGCATCCGCCTTGGCAATCTATGACAACATTCTGCATAGTTTCAGATCTGGTGTGCCATTTTCAGTTTAACATCATTACGCGTAATTTATAACGATCACAAAGTAGACACCCTACTCGGTTCGCGGTTACAGGAAACCTATCAGCATTGCTTATACGAAGAGAACTGATGTCCAAACATTCCAAACTCTCAAAACATAATTTCAATTTTCAACTTAAAACCACATGTCATCAGTCTCGGATTTACTTATCGTGAAAGTTTAACTCTTTCTATTGTGCTTTGAGTCTATTGTGCTTAGCTACAATAAGCATAATATTATTCAACTTTGTCATACTGTAGACAATAATTGTTTCCAAAGTACTGTAGATTGATTTGTTTGCAATATTTTTAATAGCGTGATAAAAGTAAACGGTAATTAAATTTAATTTTTCTAATACTACAATAAGAAAAAAGTTGTTTATTTCACTAAATTTTTCAACTTTATTAAATTTCTCAAGTTTAAGTATTTATGTATTAAAGTTAAATATATAACTGTTTAAATTAAAATATAACTTATTTTATTTATTTAAATTAAATACATAAATACTTGAAATGAGAAATTTAATCAAGTTAAAAAAAGTCAATTTAACAACTTGTTTCTTACAATTAGTGTAGAAAATAAATAGATACAGATAAAGTAATACATAAATAATTTATTTATTTAAAATAATGTGATATAATTCTTTGTTAACTATTAAATTTCAAATCAAGCTTAATTGTATAAAGTTTAGTTTTAAAGCTTTCGTTTTCCATGCTTCTTTACAAAATACAATAATGCAAGAAAAAGTAATGAAATATTGGCTGTAACTTTAAAATTAATAAAATTAATAATTAAAAAATAACTCAATAAAGAGTATAGTCGTTTATAAATAAAGATACATATTTTATTTTATTGTTATTTAATAAAATCTCAGTTTTACAAGTATATACGTTATTTTTATAAACTGTAAATCGGAAATTATAAGTTCTTGACTTTTAAATAAAAATTAATAAGATATTGGCACATAAATTGGCACCACAGAAAAGTCAGACATTTTTTAAAAGTTTCGTCTACATGACTCCTCTATTTTTATTAGTTTATTCATTATTTATAAAGCAAAAATTTTTTACCAATAAAATTAAATAAAACCGACAATCCACTCTGTAAGTGTCACCTTTCGAAGCAATTTATCCAACCTTTCTCGACAACTTGTGCATGTCGCGAGTTCTCTATGCGGCGTGTCCTGTTTCCCTGGCTGGAATAGCTTGATGCCACAAGCTGCTAGTTAGAGGGAGAGACCCCTTTGGGTCTCAGAAAGTCATTCGTGAAATATTTCGCATAATTTCGTGTCGGCAATGCTGTTTTCGGCATGCATACCATCGCGTCGCGCGTTGCACGCGATTTAGAATACTCGACCCGCAAAATCGGTATATTGTCAGGATCATCCGTGACAGAGTCCGTGAATTCAAAGGTATTGCGTGCCCTTCCGTAGACAAGTTCAAGCTCGCGTACGGTGCAATCACTCGACATGAACATTTATGCGAGCTATAATCTACGTATACCGTGTTCCTAAGTCCCACGGTTTTTTTTTGTTTTTATTTATACAATTTCGTCTGAGATTTAAGGATTTGAATATGTAAAAAGAAAATTCTTAAATAATAAATACGGAAACAGTTAATTGTTAATCTAATTTTTTTATCATATTTTTTATTTATATATAATAAAAAGGACTGATTAAGACAATTTTACTTTGAGTGAAAAGAAAATAATCACAGTTATTTTAGTGCGGTTTAAAGGATTTTATTTAAAAAAAGAAAAGAAATAGAAATATTATTATGATTCCTGAGTAAAAATCAACTAATAGATACATTATTCTACTTAAAAGATTCGATTGAATTAAATAAGAAAAAATTTATTCCTAGACTTGTAATAATTTTTATGTTATTTAGCATATAATTTAGTATTCTTCTTTAATCTATATTTAATCTGATCGTGCTTCATTAAACTTGATATTATTTTATTATGTTTTCAGTTTATACCTAATCACTGTGACACTACATCTTTTATTGTAAAAAACAGTCTTTTATTTTAGATAGTTGGCCTTAAACTTTAATTATTATTTCAAAACTCAATTTTGTTCTTTATTTTAACATTGCAAGAAATATTGCTAATTAGAAATTCTTTTTTAATTAGCGTTTCAATGAGTACTAATAAATACGACATTAGACAATGCATTTTTACGAAAACAACCGACAAATTTAGTTTCACGCAATATAATTTGTTGTCTTTTGTTAATTATATTCTTCTATTTTTTAAATTAAAATTATTTGGATTAAATCTGTTTCTTTTTATTTTTTATTACTTTAAACCTATTTTAGATTTAAACTAAGAATTTGTTTCAACATATAGTCGAACTAATCTCAAATTAAAAAACTGCGCAAACAATATCTCATTTTGGTATACTGCGCAAGAAAATTTCATAATGCGTAGTCTCCTGACAGTCATAAATTGGTTTGGAAACATGTAGTAACAAAGCTTTAACATTTTCCGGTTTCTTTTATTTTTTCTAAGAATATATATAGTGATGGAGATATATATTTAATATATTTGATATATTATAATACTTTAATCTTAGATTTTATGTGTATTTTATAAGTAATTTTTTGCACATATGTCTAAATTTTCTATTATTTCTAATGCACATATGCACATACGCGCGCGCGTGCAAACAGTAATTTTTAGATTGGATTAGATAACGCGACAAATTGTATAGAAGTACATATTTAAATTAGTTAATTAAAATATTTTATTATTTAAGTAAGATATTCTGTTAAGAGAGAGAAATGATATAAATAAATTATTTCTCTATGGTAGCTCATATGTGGATCCGTTTGAAATGATAATTTTAACATTAAATTAGATAAAATTTCAATAAATTTTAAATTTGTTTCTATCATTTTCTGTTAAGTTCTTTTCAAACAGGATATGGAAATTCTAACTGCGATTGATCTTTAACCGCGTCCCGGGGTTCTACATTTTGAGTATAAGTTATGTGGCGAATAGCCAGATTCTAGACTTCTGGTGATAGCGTGGTTATAAACGTGACATTCGTTTAGCGTAGCCTCTCTCATCACCTAATAGTAATAAGGATTGCGGATCGTTAATATTGTAAATTATTATCCACGCTAGCCCATGCTAATGCTCACGTCTTAATGAAACAGAAATAGACGATGTTAATTATTATTACACGTTAATTATTACGTTAATTATTAATTGTCTCTCATTAAAACTGCTCGGACTGTTCCTCTGTTCGTAATTAATAGCTGTTAGAACATGCTACATACGACTTCTAGAGTAAGATTGTTTCGTCGAGTCTCGTGAGAGTGGATCGGAACGGAAATCGATCGAGATAGTGAAATATCTTCCCGATCGTCGGGGTCTTAATCCGGGCAATGATCCGTTGCGTGCGGCCTTTAATTGGTCAGCCCTTAACGAGCTTAATATTACGGATCTGGCGATAAGGAACTGCATGTGCAGACGAAGGAATGTGTAAAGGAAGATCTTGTGCATTATGTGAGATGATACGTGGCTCCCATTAAGTTTTATATTTTTTAAATAAATTTTTGTTAAGATCGTTTGAATTTAATCCGTTTTATTTTATTAAAAAAATATTTGTAAGGCTCTGCGCATAATGAAGGAATAATAGATATTAAGAATAGGAAGTACAATTTTAGAAATAAGATAGAATATAAATATAAATTTAATTTTTTTAATACATCAGTAACGGTGATATCAGAACACTGAAATCCTTCTGTTCCAACAACTATTTTTGTTGTAACTTAGATATTATTGCAAACAGGAAAAAAATATAATTTTTTTAAATTTATTAAAATTCATTATACCTTCTTTCTTAAATTTAAAGTGAGTTCCAAAAATGTATATAGCAGTATTTATTAATTAAAAATTCTAAATTGTAATGATTCTTTATGATTATCACTTTTTGATTACTATTTCCTCATTATTCTTTTTTTAAAATTATTTGAATGAACTTATAAAGGTACATCTATGTGAGTGTTTCCCATCTTGATGAATTAAAAAAATCTTTAATGTGAATCTTTAATGAAAATGTTCCATATTTTATTCTGTTGAATAAACAAACTTTAATTTTTATTTATATTTTAATGACTAATACGGGAAAAGAAGTTGGAGGAAAATGCTAAATGAAAGATAATACTACTTACGAATATCTAATTTGACCCCACCTGTGCTTGAGCGTGCGCGCGCGCAAGCACTTATGAAACCTGCGCGGCACGCGGCACGGCGACCAGTCCGATTCCTCGTCGCAGTGCGATACGGTCGATAGAAGCAAGTCACGTAGTGTAGGCCACGGTGGTTGCATTAAATTGCAGTAACGAGTGCGACGCTACCGCATGGCATACGAGGGGTCACCCCCAAGTATCGCGGATCACTTTGTGCGCTTCTTCCCCCTCGGAACGAGCCTGTTCATTCCGCTTGTAGATGCTGAAGAAGTCACGATCACGTGAACAAAACAGTTAATTTTGAAATATTCATCGTGGAGTGTTCATCAATATTACAGTAAAAGTTTACTATATGTGGTGAAAAGAGTAATTTTTGCATAAAAATTGTGTTTATACAGTATGCAGTTTATATACAATTATATCAACTATTCTAGATGAAGAAACGTGTTTCACGTGTTTGTTGAAAGTTTTTGTAGAAATCTTTAATAACTTTACTTAAAAAAAAATTTAATTTAGTTTTTTTTCCATTGAACCTTGTGTTTTTTGTCGACCTCGGTGACAAAACAATAGTATGGAGATTTTACGCATTTATACGAGCGTCTAAGACTCATTATCTGCGAACTTGGAAAACAAAGGCATCTCCAGAGTGTAAAGAATCCTTAACGAGACCGCAGATAATCTTCGGAGAAATCAGAAACGGCCGATTCATCACAGTCACGTGAAATCCTTTTATATCTGCGAGTTGACAATTGCGGTCTTACGGCTGAAAGAATCTGCATAGATCGATCGCTTCAGAATTTCTTGATGTGGAACTTCTTGACGTGACGCGATCGCGATACAAAACTTGGGATAAAAAGTAGATGAAAGAGTCGTCGAAAAAAATACGAAGAAGGTGTACAAATAAATACGCTTGAACGAACATCAGTCAACTATAACGTCTCGTATAAACAGAAATGTCATCATTACCGTGACATTGAATACTGGCTGTGAAAATTGTTTACGTATCGAGCGGACATTGATATCGGGACACTTTACGTATTCACATCACGACTTTCCGAATCGTGACACGAGGAACTACTGATCTTGGAAGGAGATATCGAGAAATCTTATTTTTGGTTCCGAATCGTTGAATAGTAATTTCATGGTGATTTGCATCGAAAGGTCAGTGGTTTATTTGCCGAGCGTATTCTGCTAGTGCAGAATAATGCCGGCTACGTCAAAGCTTTTGGACTCGTTTTTCGTCAGATATCGCGAAGATATCTTCGAGTCAACTTGGAAGATTACGCGCGCGAGCTACAAAGTGCAACTTTAAGGGTGGAAATTTGAAGACGTGGATGCAGAGACGCCTATAAACTATCGATTGACCTGCATCTTGAAGAGGATGCTTCCTTCGGTCTCGTAACAAGCAGAATTCTCGTTGAAGTCACGTGTCGCGTGGAACGCGAGGACAGACGCATCGAGAGGAGAGAAAGGAGAAAAGGGACAGCTAGCGGGTGAGGAAGGGAGACGTTTTCCAACCACGCGACACCACGACGTCGTCACGGAAAATCGATTCGCCGCCGACCACCCCGCTACAACCACCCGTCGCAGTGCAATGACCTCCAAACCGGGAAGATCCTATAGCGTGAGGTAAGCGCAGCTTCGTAGTAGGGAATCGGCGGATCGTGGCGGAAGAGAAGGCGGGAAAACGATGAGTTTGACTGAAGAAAGAGCCTGGCCCCCTCGTAGAAAATAGCCGCAGCTTCACGCGCTGTCCCGACGTCTACGACTTTCGCGATGTTTTTCTCTATTTTACTTCCGGTCTCGGCTTTCCGAGAAACGTTTTTAAACCTACGGTCCGATCGCTTCTTTCTTTCTTTCTTTTTTTTTTTAAATAGAAAAGAACGTCAGTTCTCTTGTGAAGCTGATGTTTCACACGCGGTATATGGCTTCAGGATAAATGAGAAAATGCAGTATGTTGTATCAACATTTTATTTTATTATGATTAAAGAGTTATTTAAGTATGTAATATAATTAATATATTATAATAATCTTATAATAAATATTTTGATATTTAATGCTACAAAAAATTATAACTTTGATTTCAAAAAAATTTTTTTTAGATCTACAAAAATGCATTTTTTTCTTCTTTTATCTTGATAATTAAAAAATTTAGTACAAATCATAAAGAAAGTTTATGCATTTTAAATGTTACTAGCTTGAAAGAATGATGGATGTATTAAGTTAAATTTTTCATTCATGTTATGAGTGTTATTTAATTCACATATTGAACAAAGACAATCGCTGAAGAAAAAAATAACCAACTATGTGCTAAAAGTATTTTTTTATGCAAAGCATCTTTTGTATGCTAATTTCATAGAGAAAAAAAAACCAATTGAAACGATTTGTATTCTTTGTCAGTTGAAGATAAAAGAATTTCTGCGACTCTTTATTTCACTTTTGTTCGCGTCTTTTCGAGGTCGGGGTTTAAGCTGAGCGTTCTAAAGCTGAAAGCAAGGTCATCTCTTCGCGATACGACGCAAGCACGACGCAACAAAAATGCATTTTTCAAATGCAGTACCCATAATTTGCGTGTGCGTAAGCGCGGCTGTCGCAAAACATTGATTCTACATTTAGAGCGAACATAAAGAGGCTATTCTCATTGTACATTCAATGCTAATGCATCTGTCTAATTTTAGATTATTGTGTACATCCGAAATGACGTGTATATATCTAAATATATTTTGAATATACACAATATCCGATAAAATTCAAAATTACACGATCGCATTTAGTATTAAATGAATAGCAAGAACGCGAGTTAAGATCGTGCATATTTATCATGAGTTTAGCGCTGAATGTAGCTGTCTGGAGCTTTATTTGTCCATAAATATCACGTTTAATGTCAACACAAGAGATAAGAGACATTTTTTTTTTAATGCTGAATATGCAGTAGAATACAAAGCGAAGCGTTCGTGGAACAAATGTGCACTTTCTGATTTTGCGCGTCGCATCCTTTCAAGAGAATTAGCCGGCGGACGAGTTGCGAGATAACTGACGGGAATAGTTATTATTCCTAACTCAGAGACTTCTTTGTGCACGAGTGCGCTTCAGTCTTTGAATTCTGTTGGGAATCACCGCCCTTTGCCAGAGATCTCTCTTCGTAAATGAACTTAAAAAAGCCTCGTAAACCGCATGCTTGTACATAACATTGTATTAAAACGCCTTGTGATCGTTGAGAAAGATAAAGTTTGCCCTTTACTTACGGATTAAATAATTACAGTTCTCAATATCAAAAATGCGAAAGCGGGTAATAAGTCGGTTTGCGAAACATTAATTATAATATTACTCAGTAAACGAATTAACGTAATAATTTAATGATAACGTGACTTTAATGAAAAAATCATTACTATATAATGAGTTAATACAGATGCAACTTGCTCTTTGGTGCAAATTATTGATTTTCCTCGTGCCTGATGATCGATTATTTTTTCATACTTAATTGCAATGTGACTTATAGTTTACTCTCCACATTACACTTGACCTTAATGATTAATAAGTTATTACAAACATAAAAAAGACATTTGCCAAACGTTCTTGCCATTCTATTATTATCTTAACTGCGAAATTTATTAGATTATTTACTTCATTGTTATAAATATTTTTGCACAGTGCAATGCAAGTTTATTTACATTATTACTTATTTTAATACACACGTAGAAGCTTTTTAACGAAAGATAATTTTCTGGAATTATAGTGTTGATTCATTGTGTCAAATTTTTACATGTTTACGGAAGACTTCAGCGGGATGCTCAGATGATTGATGAAATGTTGCATAAAGATAACTCAAAAAATAGCTAACTAACAATTTATCTTACCACCCACTGATTGAAGTTATTCGATGATTGCATGTGAAATGATGACAGCTGGGAACCGCAAGAAAGATCGTTCCTCTTAATTGAACGTTGCACGATTTTCAACGCTGGCCTGTGTAGTCCGGTTTGATTAAATCTTGATTCACCGTCAATCGAGCTCACCCGTTTGTTTCGGATTGGAATAGTATGCTCTAAAATGTTAGATCACCTACTTACAAGACCTTCGGAACATTTAAGAGGATTTCATTGTAACCGGTAATGGCGAGTTTCCGCCGTTTGTTCAATGCGCGTGCGATGATGGGAATATATTCTTTTAACGAATCGTTACGCAACGCATTTGAATCCAAAGATGTGTTGCATATAAGAGCAAGCATGAAAAAATTATTGCAAAATAATGAAATTAGTGATGGACATTAATTGACAAGAGTAAATATATTTTATGGCAGAAGTTACAAAGATGTATGTGCACTCAATAAAATGTAGTATACCAGAAGTTACACTTGTCAGCGCTCATGAAGTATTCTTTTTTTTCTCTTCTACGATCAATCAATGAAAACGTGCGTAAACAAATTTCAATAAATTACCACAAAATTTAATTTTCACAAATTGCATTGCAATCTTCTGAGAGACGTGTACGCGCATCAATTTAACGATCAAAGTAACGTGTCATTAATCACGCAATGAGTGCATTATATCCCGTACATTAAAAGGTACATGCTGCAATTACGTAAAAAGGAAAGGACGTGTAACTACGCGGACTGTCGCACATGTGAATAATTGCATCGAGATTGCCGCATTAGTATTCGGAACATCGTGTTCTATGAGACACTTTCAATTTCTATCTCCATATATATGAAGTCTCCAGGAAACTCCAATTATAATTAATTATAGATTTTTCATCAATCTGAAATTAATTTGCCAATATTAAATTGTTTTATTAATAGTTTTCCAACTAAATTCAACTAAAATGATTTCTAAAAATAAGTTTTAAGTAACAAAATCTAATCTCGGTTATTTATATTTTTAGACACAATTCTAATATTTAATTAAGTACCAAAAAAGGTGTATTACTGAACACATTAAAATATTGCAAGCGTTCTTCTTTAAGACTTTCTCTAAGAAGAGAGCAATTAATTTATTAAAGAATCTGCCATTAAAATTAAGGCTGCAGCACATCGTAGTTTTATCGAGATTTATAATATTTTAAATTAAAATTTATTTTCTCATTCCGCATGGGTGATGAAGTGAAAGACAAAAGCTTATTTGCTATAAGAAGGCTGATGGGAAAGACTATTACGGAAAAGATCTAATGTAGCTTGAGAAATCAATGGATGGACGATGATTTTATCGAACATTGTGTATTTTTATTATCATTGAGCATTATTACATCAGATTTCGAAATAGCTCCTATAGCAAAAGGTGTGGCATGGGAAACTTAAGCTTACCGGTCTTGTGTATTCATCTTGCGTGTCTTTTACTCGCTGCTATTACGCTGCGTGTTTCGCATCATCGTTCGTGGCTCATCGCCGGCACGTTGCCCTTATTGCCTGTAACAGAGAGTTAATCTTCCGATTCGCTGATAGAAACACTCAAACTAATGGATATGTCTGACATCTAGCTTTCGAAAAGAACGGACATAGATGGAAAATTTAATCGTTTAAAGTTTTATTATTACACAGAGAAAAAACATACTGAGCAAGCAAAAGACGTTCATAGTCATATGCAAACACATGGTTTAGAAATAGATAAGGGTGCCATAGTTCCTAACGAACTTTAGTATGTGTGCGTTTGCACGATATGTTATCCGCTGAAGACATAGTAATATGTACCACACCTTTCCATTATCGTGATAAGTCTGTTGTGAATTATAGTACGGAAAAAGGAGCAATCGCTAAAGTAAACTAAGTTGTCGATAAATCCCCATCTGTTGTAAAAGAGCAGAAGAAGGACGTACCATGTAACACGATAAGGGATCAGAGTATCATTAAGAATATGAATTTTGTTTTAAGAATAGCTTTTATATTGATTGTAATTTTTTTCCTTAGTATCGTGTGTACACAATACTTTGATAAAAATTGTAGAAAATAAAATTAATTAATATCTATTTGAAAAGTGCTGCGCATATGTTAGCGTGTTTGAAAAATAGAAATTAAATTAAATAAAAATCTACTACGTACTTATTTTTAAATGATTTTTACGGAGTTTAATAGATTTTACTTTTAAATGGTTTATCTCTTTAAAGAATTATATTTTTCCAATTTTATATATAGGTATATATAATAATATTTTGCCGCGATATTAATTTAATAAAAAAATAAATTGTATTAATTAGCTTATGAATAATAAAATTCTAACATCCTAATGTAATTTATTCGTTGAGTGAATTTCTTGAGTGAATAGACTATTAGGTTTTGATTAGCTCTTTTCTTCTTGAATATTAGAAGGGGAACATTATGCAATTTACAAAGATTACATTAAATTCCAAGAGTAATTAAATGACATTTTATTATGAAAATTAATTTACTTGAAAATTAAATGCTAACTTTCGCTTGTACCTTGAGCAAATAGAATCTTATAATTGCAAACATATATATCATGTTTTACATTATACAATTAATATGTAAAGAAATTACTTCATTTTAATTTGTTAAAAAATGCATTTTAGTTTTTCCATTTATTCCAAAGTGTAATATTTAAAATGTAATTTTTAATAATACATATGTTTGCAAACATACAGTCTGACAAAATTCAAAGGCTTATCTTACTCTATTCTTATCTTACTTTGATCAGGTGTGCTTTGATCATATAACATGTTAAGATGATAAAGTGTTAATTGACGTTAGACTGTCCTTGCAGCTGATGACGTTATATGGGTACAGTGAGTCAGAAACAGTACAACCTTTATATTATTCCAAAGAATGACATAACAAATATAATCTTTCTCATCAAATCATATTTTTTTACAGTTATTAAACTTATTACCGTTTCTTATAACAGAAACCGTTTCAACTTTTTATATTGCAACAACATTAAAATATAATTTAATCATGTATTATCTTCGAACAATTTTACATTTAGAAGTTTAAAATTAAATATATAAATTTTTAAGCAATAAAAATGTTAAATTTACGTAAAATGTAAATAAAATGCCAATAATGTATTAGTAAAAAATACAATTATTTAAATAGGTTTTATATTTTTTCGCACAAATTTTTGATTGAAGAAAAATATTAAGTTCTGTTTCTCATGTGATTCACCTTATTATATTAGACGTGATGAAGTTTATTTGTAGCAAAGTCACTTAGCAAATTTTATTGTTAGTGATTTTAATTTTTAACATTAGTAATGAAGGATGTCACTTCCTTCATTACTATAAATAGTTTAACTAATGTTATTGCTTTAAGTTTTGCACTTAGAGTGTGTTGTTTTTATATCTATTAATAAAATAAACTTTAATAATAAAT
The DNA here is from genome assembly GCF_016802725.1 of Solenopsis invicta. NCBI lineage: Eukaryota > Metazoa > Arthropoda > Insecta > Hymenoptera > Formicidae > Solenopsis > Solenopsis invicta. The sequence goes on from NC_052664.1 coordinate 13,885,669, forward strand.
AAGAAAATTACATTACACTTTGACAATATTCCTTATTTTTTATGCCAATAAATTATGTTAAATATATAAATTTTTAATGTAATAAGATTTATTGTTCATAACAAAATATTTGTTATGAATTTATTTTACGAATTTATTTATTAAATGATAAACATTTTTAATTTGTGCTGTTATGTTATATATACGATACATAAATTTATTCTTTTTTTTTACCGTTTTTTAATATTATATTATTGTGCGTTGTAATGCACCATCAAAATGTTACAAACACTTGTAAATAATTATATTGAGACTTGCATCAGTTTTTTCAAAATTTTCAATTAGATTTTTTATTGTTTACTTTAAAGATGAATAAAAATAAAATATTAACTTAGCTCTATCTTCTTATATATGTCAATATCCCAAACTGTCTTTCGACTGTGTCGGAAGTTTGCAGAATACTTTTCCAAACCATTCGTCGAAATATATTAGTTCACAATGGCTGTTGCGCAAACCACTGACTAATTATCGGCTATTACGTCTGACTGATGGTGCGGTCCTGGTTGAGTCAGAAGCTTATTTGTATAGTCTCTTACATTGTCAGATCAAAGAGAAATTTCAATGTAGAATCGAAGCTGTCCGAGGTTTGAGATCATGCAGAATCTAGCTCTCTCATAAAACGTTTGCATTCACAAGTTCGTGTTAAGTGCTTCACTAACGTTATCTAAAGATGCTACTATAAAACACTCACGGCAGCGATGTCTTCTATCTTGTCGTGATTATTCTTAAGTCTTGTCTCAGAATAATTGCGTATCAGAGAGTTTTAGAAGCGCTATCTTCTGATGATTTATAATACATGTAGTACGCATGAAAGATGATTGTATACAAAATTTAAATTTTAGTCAATGTTAAAAGTAAGTCAAACGTTTTGAATTGGATTCTTTCTGTTATATAGTTCAAGGAAGAATTGCTGTCATGCGAAATCCTTGTAAATGATGCTAATGTTTGTGAGCACAGGTTGTCTTTGATTTCTGAAAACAGAGCATGTTTGTTGTAACTGCGAAGGAATTATAACTTTTGAAGAAGATTTATGTCCATTGATTACTATTTTTCTTTTTAAAGGAGAGAAGATTTGCTCAAAGAGAAATGTTTATGATACATCTACTTTTTCTTAAAACTTTTATTCATATTTAGAACTTCTTATTTTTTAGATAATATATTATTTTTAAAGAATTTCTGATTTAATTATAAGAAATATATTTATTTATAAAGTATCATTCGTGCTTAATGTTAATCAATGCTATTTAAATGAATGTGGTAAGTTGGATATTATTTTCAAAACTTAATTTCCATTACTTCCGAAATTAGTAACATACGGTGTATATTTATACACCATACTAACTTCGGAAATGATGGAAATTTCCGTGACGTGCACATTACTTCAATGTTACATGTAGTGAATTATATGGAGAAAGAAAAAATTTACGCAGAAAGTTACTGTTGTGAATAAAGGCTAAATAATTGAAAGCATACTAATAACAAAAATGATTTAATGTAATTCTAATGAGCTTTATGCACCTAGCTAGTGTTATAGCCACTATCCAAGCAATATATCAACAAAACTTTTCTATATCTCAGCATTTCAATTAAACTCTTTGGAATTACTTTGCCCTTACGCTGAAAATTTAATTAACTTTTGCAGAGTGTTTAATTAACTTTCCAAGGTAGCAACTCATAACAAATTAATTTGGATTGCAATTCCGCTGTAGAGAGCAGCTAAGATAATTATTTTGTTTCTTTCATCGCGAGGCCGCTATTGACGGTTGCGTAATAACGTCTCGAATGAACATTTTCGTTGCGTTACAACGACAATATCAACGGATTTTTAAAGTGCCAGAGTCCCACCTTCCGAGCCATAGTGACCTCGTGGATCGAATTACTACGTATCTGTAATGATCACACCGGAAACTGACTGTGATACTGTCAGTTGATCGTGTCATCTTTGTGCACGCAATTCATTGTTCAATATGTTAAAATATGTATTATAAGTCTGAACAAAATATATTTTCTTGTATATAGAATTTTTTTTTCTGAATTATTATATTTTTACTTTGAATATACAAATGTATCTTTGTTTTATTTATTGAATACTAACACATTGTTATATATAATAATTTACAAAATAATATATACATGTACATATCAATTACATAACATTATACGTCAATATTAATTAGATTAACTTATAACCTAAAATATAATTGATATTTATTGATATAATTGATTTTCTGTCTCTAATCTTTTAATTTATATTATAGTAATATATAGTACAGAAACAGTAAGTCATATTGAATACTAGACCATATTTATAGTTATCTTACATATCTACAAATACTTTAAATATATTTCTGAAATAATTAAATTTTTTTTCTATTTAAAGAATTTACTATTTTAGTAAAAATATTACTTTACTTAAATTATAATTTTTTCTATCAAATAAATTTATTATTTTAATAATAAAACTATTGTTATTTTACATATAATTTATGTTTGATATATTAAAAAATTTTTTTAAATTTTTGAATAAAAATCAATAAATTAGCGAATTATAAATAGTAATATTCACTATTGTGGCCGGGAAGAGGAACAAAATTGAGCCGTGGATATTGGGTAGTTGAAACTCTCAACCTTGTATCCATACTAAACTTTGTTTACGAGTTATTAATGGCCCCGCTAGCCACCTAGCGATAGTGAATGGAATGAGTAGTAGTCTCGCGGAGCATTTGCGGAAAAGCTATTAAAAAATATTGTTTCAAAAAATTGTGTTTTTTCTGCGAAATATTATGGTTTACTGAAATATCAGTACAAAATTAAAAAACGCGTATTTAACAAAATGTTTTATTGAAGTTATATTGCTTGTGAAATAAGCCACAAACGAATGGAAATACTGAATATAAAGAACGTTTTTCTCTGTGCATAATTACTCTTTTTAATTGTATTTTTATTAGGGAAAATTTAATTATTCCATTATTTCATATTAATTAACTGGTAAGGACGCGAATTGATGTTACAGTTACATTTTTAAAACAAATTTTATTTTAACAAATATTAACTAAATTGGTTTATAATGTAAAGGATAATTGTCAACATATTTAATATCTGATGTGTTTTTAAATATATAAACGCTAAAAGTAAGAAATAAATATTCTCTTTTAAACATTTTTCTTGTTAAATATATAGACATGAAATTGACTTGAGTTCAAGAGTCCGTAATTGAAAAGGACTCTAATTTCGGGTATAACCTATTATACGAATTTCGAGCTGTAATAATGAATGTCAAAATTACGTGGCGCCGTTAAAAACTTTTCCAAATCGATACAGCTAACTACTTTCCAAGTAATTAAGGTAGATTTGTTGGATGATTTGCGAAATCGCGGCATGGCTTCGTAAATTGTTTCTCTGCTTTTACGCGTGGCTTCAGCGTGATAAAAGTCATGCTGTAAGAGTTCAAACTGATTTTCCTTGTATTTTGCGATGTTGTTTTACGTAACCGCGTTTTATCACTCGCCGCTGGCACTAAAATAAACCGGTTATTATACAATTTCGTTTGTGTTCCGCGTTTCTACAGACAACACTAACGACATTGTGATGCAGATTACAGTGCCGTGTGTGGTTGCCGACCAACCTGACTCGACCTTGAACGAACGCCGATATTCCGTTTCGTGTGCACTGCTGGTGAATTATGCAACGCTTACTTTATCAACCCTTGAATGCGAACGAGGACACGCAAGTGTTTGTTTAGCAATCTATTGTACAGTTTTAGGAAAACATTACTTGTAATATAAAAAAATACATTTCCTTTTTATCAAGATACGTAGAAAAGTCATGTTTTATTTAAACTTACAAAGTACTTATACAGTATCACTCTAAATTTTATGTTAAAATAACTCAAAAGTTAATATAACTCTTATTTTAAGTTATTACGTTAAAATAATTTAAAATAAGAGTTATTTTAACTTAACCTTTGAGTTATATTAACATAAAATTGAGAGTGGACTTTCTGTGACATTTTATTTTTTACTGCGTACTATAGGCATGTCCACTAGACATATTTCAGTATTATATGTAGTATAATTTTTTGATATAATCTCAGACGATTCTCTTCATCTAAATAAATTTCTTTTTTCATGAAAGATTGTAGATGCTAACAAAGCTCTAAACGCCTTTTTTATTATGTAATAAAATATTCGAAGACAATGTCGAACATTCCGAAGGTTGGTAGAAAATGAATTACGTGTACATCGAAGATTAACAGTTTGATTGAAGGTCGCGATGATATAACAAAGATAAGTCTGGACGACAATCACATGATTGCGATGGATCGATCAGGGGCTGTTATTTAGATCGGCGTAATAGCTTTTCCTCGACGTAGAAATGGCCATTTTTCAGGTACAAATGAAAGTAGCGTGCGAGCAGAGAGTCTCTCCTCTCGACCGGAAATATCTCGTCCTTTTTACGCGTTTCGTAAGGCTTCCTGTTGTCCTCTTGTTAGTTGGTCGCTCCGATAATCTGCACGCTCGAGTGTTCCGCCTGCTATGCGAGCGTGGCAGCACACCGGCACGTGCCGTAGATATAAATTAAATTCGCTGATAAATCGTTCAGATAAGGAGAGTCACGGGAAATAATACAATATACAGTCTATTTCACTGCTACAATTTTTACACGTGAAAGTCATGTCCAGGTTTAAAAATACCGTAAGGTATAAAATAACATCACGGTGGAGAAAATTTTAAATTTGAAAGTGAAAGGTATTTAAAAACATTTTAATGTTTTGAACCAGTATTAAGAAATTAATTAATACACAACAAAGTATTTAAAAATAACGAGCAATAAATAAAACATATATTTTTTTCCAATTTAATCTTTTAAATTTGAATTATAATAAAATATATTTAGAGGTAATATTATAATAAAGTGAGGTATGTAAAACATATCATAAATTTTTACATTAATTATTTTATTAGGTATTGAAACTTTTCAACTTAATTGATATTTAAAATTAATTTTTGATTTTTCTTAGATAATTAGAAAATTATAACAGAGTTAGAATTGTAGCAGAGTGAATTACACAAAACTTATGTCATCAATTCTTATATAAATTATTTTAACATTAAAACTTTTCAACTTTACAGTTGTTATTTAAAATTTTTTTATATCTTTCAATCTCTAATTATGATGTAATATTGACTCAATTAGAAACTGTAACAATAGAAAGCTATGAAGAAGTTGTAACGCAAGTGCACAAATTATTTCGACATGTGTGATTATAATATTTATTAAATAATTATTTATATAAATGTTATTAATATAAATTTGTTTACTAATTTTGAAATTAAATAAACTTAATAAACAAATATTTATTGCATCAATATATAATATGAGAAATTATTTTACTATTTTATATCGTTTTATGTCTAAAATTAAACAAATTTTAGACTTGATTAAAAATTAATCTGATTATTGTATATAACTACATTTGTAAGATCATACTTTACAACAGCAGTTATTTATTAATATTTAGTAGTAATTATGAAACTTCGAGTTTTATATTACTATATTATTCGATAGTGTTACACGCTTGAGATCAATGCGCTTCTACTCTCGAACCGAGCAAGAGGACGATACCGTGTTGTTCCAGAGCAGTGATTCCGGTCAGCCGGAATAGCGGTACACGCTTGGCCGTACGTCTTCGTTCTCGAATTATTATGTTGCTGCTTTCTGCGAGGTGCACAGTAGCACGCTTTGTCGCGAAAGCGGAAGAAACTTACACGCATCATGCACGGAGCCATTTTTTAGTGCCATTTTGCGGCCTTTCTTCTTTTTCATACATCTGCGTCACACATAACTAAATAATGTTCTATATTTTTTAGAGCGTAAATTACGGATGTAAATTTTATTTACAAAGTCTTATTTTGCAGATTAAATTGCCTATTGTTCTTGTATGCATATATCATAGAATGAGTTCAGTTAAAAGTTAAACGTTTTCTTCTTATAAACTTCATAAAATATTTTTACAGCACAGAATACTATATATTTCAACAATATTGAACTTCAACGAATTGCAGAAATATTGCAAAATTGTCACAACATTTCTAGAATGTTCTGTGCTGTAGGGGTATTCCATGTAGTACAGAATAAAATATATACTTATCATTTTAACTGAATCAATATTTCAGCAATATTACAGTAATACTTCAACGACATTTGCGGCAACTTTGCAGAAACATTGCAAAGTTGCCGCAACATTGTTAGAATGTTCTGTGATGTATGAGCATTCTATGTAATACGGAATACAATATAATATTTCAGTAATATTGCAGCAACATTGTAGAAACGTTGCTGCAACATTGCTAAAATGTTCTGTAATAGGCATTTTATATAATACAAAATACAATATAACATTTCAACAATATTGCAAGCAAAAACATTGCAATATTTCAATGACATTGAAGAAACATTGCAAAGTTGCCACAACATGACTAGAATGTGCTGTATGGATACAACTTGTTTTTGAAAACAGTGTTTTATTTACTTATTTATTTTTTTTTTGTAACGGTTAATGAAAACATTTAATTTCTTTCGTGTCAAACAAAATTGTTTACACATTGCTATCGATAATTTTCATCAATGAGTAGACAGCCGAATGAACGGCAGCTCAGAGATCGTAGTCCGCAGAGGGAGACTTCCGAGAGAGTCGTGCGCGCTTATGAACGCGATTCCGTCGAGGCGCGCGAGCAGTGCAGCGCGGTGCAGCGACGCGATACACCGTATCGCTGCAGCTGCGTCGGATAGTTGGTTGAGGCATGTGCGCCGAGTAACGGCTAATTGGCCACCTTTCCTCTCCGGGAGAAGAACCGTCTCTCTCTGTTTCGCTGTTGTGGTCGGCGTGCCAGTTTTGTTCGTTCTGTCGTGCGGTTTACACCGAGTGTAATTGTAACTCCGATGCCGCGGGAAAACATTATGGTGTCTTACCAGAGATTTGGTTGAAAACGACATTTCTGTAAGTTGAACCGTTGAACTTACATCGTAAGTCGTCGTCATCATAGTCTCTCCCTCTTCTTCTCCCTTTCTTTTTCATGGGAATTTAAAGCAAGATAATTCTGTGATATTTTTTGCAATTTACATAATAAAGATAAAATAGGCATTTATAAAACGGTAAATGCGTGTATTTATTACACAGTTTTTGAGGAAACGTATATTATATATTATTTGACTTCTGAACGGAAGGAGAATAACAAGGAATTATGACGAGTAATTCTTGTACCTGTTAACATAAGTTTTGAGAAATAAAACCTTTGCTTCTATAGCGGTTAGACATGAATTCGTACGCGGATTCGCAACCGCGAAAAGTGCCTCGCTCCGAATTGACCGCGCGAGTGATCGCCGTGAAAGTGCATCGAACAAGAAGTCTAATTGTGCGCGCCGGGCTTTTATTAACGTAATTCACCTACCAGTATTATTCATCGGAAGTCATGAACTTTCTTCGCAGGAAAAAGCTTGGTCCAAACGATGGTCTATGAATTCGAATATTTTATAAACAGATTTGGGATAAAAATTGGTTTTCGAAATATTATTTTTAATATTGACATTTTATTCTTTGATGATATCAGAGAGGTTGAATAATTTATGAAAAAATTAGATGATATAGTTTAGTTTTGTCTTTTTCTCTTTAGCTCTAGAACAGCCAATGTTGTCTTTACTCTTTTACTCCAATCGAAACGGAACTTTATTGAAAGTTGTAGAGGTATACTTTTAACAAAAAGCAAGGATATAAATACCAGATTAAAAAACCAGTTATCTATATTACTAATATCAAACAAGCGGCAGTAAAGAGAAAGATTGCTAATCTTTATTTTAAGATACACATTTCAAGTTTTATCGCAATAATAATGTAAATGGTATACTTAGTTTTTTTAGTGTCAATTGTATTGTCGACTATACTTTCGCTTTTTGCATAGTATTGATGAACTTTTTTATCGAATTCTTTACAAAATTTTGTTAAAATTTGCAGATGACTCCTTTTATAGAAGTATTTTTCTCCTTGATTTTTTTTTATTCTACGCAATGGACAGTTTCCTGCTGCACAAGAAACAAAAATGCTCTTGATAGTAAAACAGTAGAGAAATGCAAGTTTAATTGAAGGTGGTTTTATAGCATTATTATTTAATTTTACATTAATTTTGAAATATAAAGTTTCATAGTTGAAAGGGAATAATAAATATCAAAATAATATTTTTAAGAACATTGACGTATTTAGATATTTTCCAAAAAGAAAGAAATGAAATAGCATGATTATTAAAAAACGATGCTATTATCAGGAAAATTTATTTGCAATATTACGAAGGGTTAATGATGGGTTAACGAGGGAATGCTTTAATTGTAATGAGCGAGATCTTCCTTAGGCGTTGTGCTTACTCTTAGCGTGCATACTGCAGCTTAATCGTCCGACTAATTTAAAGTTTTGCATGCAAATGACGATTTACGTCGAAAGGGAATTTTGTTCTAGTTATTCCGTTCCAGTTACAACCAATAATAACTTGAATCATTAATTTATCAGAATCTTGTAAAATGCGTTGATAATCTAATTGTAACAATGACATTGCTTATATTCCATTAATGTGGAATAAAAGTATTTATTAAATTTTGTAAAATTATATTTCCACAAATATTTCTTTGTAAATTTTGTAATGTTTTATCTTAATTAGATTTTCTTTAAATACTACTTTTGTTGTAATTATTAAATTTTTAACATTAAATTTAATAAATGCAGTTTTGTATGTAAAATTTCATGATAAACTAAATTTTTGAATTGAAATAAATGTTATAAATTTTAATATCGAGAACGGCTATATCGATCGAAAACAGATCTTACTGCTCAATTTTCTGGGTTAATTTACATACATTTACTAGATCCCTCAAACTGCGCATATTTGCTGTACTTAAAACATAGCTTGTAAGAAGAACCTAGAAATATAATATTACGAAAATTAAATTGCTAATCAATTTAATAATTTTGATTCTTACAAGCATGTTTACAATCTGTTTTTATCCCGAAAACTGTAAAGAAAATTGCGACAAATATTACACCTTGGCCAAGGTGATTGATAGTAAATGTTTGTAAATTCATTTAGAAAGTTATTGAACACTAAAATCTGCCTTCGACCGGTATAGTCGTTCTTATTTAAATGTGTTGACATACTTTCCGGTCATATTAAGATAATTGTTTTATATTTTATTTTTATAAATTTGTTTTAATAAATTTGTTTTAATAAAATATTTTAATTTTTAACGATTCTGAATTATACCTTAATCAAAATTTTTATGTAGACAAATTTTTATTTTGTTTGTAATTTGCATAAATATTGGAAAAACGTGAGTTAAAAATAACAGAACGCAGACATACTATATTATATAACAATTTTTACATAAAAAGAGAAGATTTAAATGTTATTGTTACTGAAAGAATAATAGCATTGTCATCAGTTTTTTGTAAATGATAGAAATCCTTTTATATTACTATTGCCTTGGGATAAAAAGTGTCATTTGTAACACGTGTCAGTGAGCAAGGAAAATAAAATACACGCATAAGAAAGCGCAGAAGCGTTCGAAGAGAAGGCGATTAATAATTAAAGTCACCAGCAATTGACGTTAATTGCGTGTATCACTAAGAACCGGTTTATGATATGTTATGATCGTTGATCATAAAGAGGAAACGGGATAATGACGATTTATCGGTCCTTCTGCTTAGCAAGTTATTTAATGCATATTGTTTTACAGTTGATGCACGTATACTTTGCAAAAGTATGCAACTGTATGCTGAAAACAAAGTATAACAAATAAGGTATCAGTAACAAAAAAAGATAAAAACAAAAATTGTGGCAATTTCTAGCAGTAAAATAAGAATACTTACGTAATATCTTATATAAGCAACTATATTTGAAGATAATTAAATATTATAATATTTTTGTGCATTAACTTGTTTCTGTCTACACACAATAGGTTAATATATTTTTATATCCATCATTATAAAAAAAAAATATAAATATATATATATATTTACTTATATTAATATATAATATATCATTTATAAGACAGATTATAGATATAAGATAACTATACTTAGCTTTGCGATTTTTTTCTATTTTTTTGCTGAGTCCAAAATTAAAAAATGATGGCCAAATTCAAAGTAAAAAAACATTTTTAAACATTAATTTAAAATATTGGCCAATTTTAAATATTTACGCTAGTATAATGAAAGTGCTTTTAGAAAAAATAGGTCATATTAGATATGTACATATGTACTCGATATGGCCCAAATATCTTCTTCTTTTTTTACAAAAATGTTAGAAAGATGAATAATAAAATAATTCAATGTTATTATAAGTTTATAAGTTCATTAATATATTGACATGTTTGTTGACATATTAACATATAAGAGTACACGAAAAAACTTTTGTTAACAATCCATTAAGTAAATAATTTACTTATCTTAAAACCATGGTTTATGAATCGCAATTTAGTATGTGAATTAAAATGTTTGATTTGGAGTAATAAAAGTACCAAATAAACATTACAATCGATGTGTATGTGTGTGTATTCATTATTGATCAAAGCCATATTACTTTTACCTTGCAAAGAGTTTTCTTCCTTTCTTTATAAACAGAACGTAATTATGACGAAAATATAAATTAAATGAAGGTTGTAAAGTATAAATATAAAGCCATAATATGAGTTGCGGAGATTAGTAACCGTCACTTGATAGTTACAGAAAGCAGTAACTTTCCCACGAAATATTATATCATGAAAAAAACAATCACGAAAATTCTACTTTTGACTTTACTGTCAATAGCAGAATACATAAACTGAGCAGTCAAATGTTGCAAACAAGTCATGTTCACAGTCTGTACTACACAGCGTTATTACTTAGAAACAGCAAGTAGGCCATATTGAATATTAGACCATATTAGATAGTTATCTTATAATATAAATATAAACAAATTTATACATATATGTATATTAATTTATAACCAATAGATTCTCCGATATTTTTCGACTTGTAAATTGTTCTTTGTCGTTATACGTATATTGGTTTCCTATGTCTTTCTTCCTCTTTTCAGTTTGTAATTATTATCAATTATGTATATACGAGTACTTTATATATTTATACTAAATATTTAAAGAATACATAAATTATATATTTATATATGTGTAATAAATAAATATATATTATAACAAAATAGAGGCAATAATTAAATCCTAATAACAAATGTTTATTATTTAAAGGTGAACATTTTTCTTCATAAAAAGTTTTAATTAATAAGAATAATAACTGTGCGAATGTATCATTATATTCAACAATGCTTGAATTATCGTTTATGTTTTCAAATATATGGCTTATTGATGCGACATTAATTATTATATTTCTTTATGTTACAGGTCTCCGAGAATCGGAGGTCCTCTTTCGCAGTCGTTGGCTATGATCCCTCCGACCATGCACGGGCATGAGTTCAATCAACCCTTGTCGAGGGTGGTTATGGTCCGTAAAACGGATCAAAGGACATTCAGCAAAGGAAGAAGAGGTGGTGAACCTCTTCTGGAAACTGTTACCAGGGAAACCGTCGAATTATTTAACGGTGGCCGAGCCGAGAGGAAGTATACCTCCGAAACGAGGGACATTGTTACACCAAAGTCTAGCAGGTTTGATGATTCTTTTTTTAATTATTAACTTTAAGTAATACAGGTATACTAAAGTAGTATTATTACATTAATTATTTATGGATGATGGATAGATTAACAAAATGCCTTCAATTTAATTATAATAATATATCGAGTGATCTTTTACATATCTACAAAGACTTTGAAATATTATCTTATAATATTTTACTTTATATTAGTATTATTGAAACAATGTTTTTAATTTTTAAAGAATATTACTTTTTATATACTTATATTGTCTAACATTTTTATTTGCATTTTTTTTAATGTTAATAAAAAATTATAAAAAATTGGTAATGTACTTATTCAAAACAAGGACGAGGCTTCGAAATTATTTTTCCAGATTGTTACCATATAGTTACCATACAGTTTACATGACATAATAAGTAATGCTTGAGATACGTAACAAGTAAAATTAAAGTGTCTTCTATAATAATCAAAGTTTGAAATTACATACGTCGGCAAGTAGTGAGGTAGGCAATGATGAATAGTTTCTCTATGGTAGTTATATCCTTGTTATTATACAGTTATGATAGCTTATCTCTTTGATTAAAAACATAAAAATATAGAAGAGTGAATTAAACAAATTGCTATGTAGTGTATTCAAGCAAGTGTATATTTGTATAATAAAATTTCTAAATAAAATTGATATTTTTTAAATTACATTGTACGTGAAAATATATTAATATAATTAATAAAATGACTTTTAACACATTGTAACTATTATGTAATTATAATTTATATTACAATTTATATTGCAATTATAATATAAACATATAATATATATAAAATTAAAGCATATTATAATATTTAATGAGCTTAAAATTTTTATTTCTTATTTAATTTTAAACTAAAATTTATTTATAATTTTATTAAACAGAAACAATTTTAAAAATTATTAAAGTAGATGCATGGTGCAGTGATTATACTAAATTGATATTATAGTCTGTCATATTATTTTTTTTTTTTCGTGTTAGCGAAATGTTTCTTTGTTGTACGTGATTGGAAGTGCGTTTCTTTCTTGCACGTACGTGTACCGGAAATTTATTACATGGTTCAAAGTAGACAAAACTTTACCTGTCGTAAAATCAGCTGTCCTGCGTTTAAGCCCCTTTCTCTTAGATATTATATATAGATATATACAATGTACAGAGTATTTCAAGTCTGCTGTTTTTTCTTATTCCATCTGTAGAAATTTGATTTGCAGTTAACAGGTTTTTAAAAATTTCAAAATTTTAATATTAAAACTTATTTTAGGATGAATGACAACTTTTTTCGGGACCTTCAAGAAAAATTCAATATCAATATAGAACAGATAATAAATAAACTCGCGACTTTACCTCTGTATTCTAAGGAAATATATTTCGAGAGAAACCGCAAACCGCAAGTTTTCAATTATCTCGTCATATGCTAAAAGCGGAAGAGCGATACTCGTTCTTTCGTTTCGGTTAATCTTGAAGGCTACGTGTGAAGACTTTATGAAATGTCGCACGGCATTTAGCAGGTTTCTGCGTTCTAGCAGAGCAATTAATTTCTCTCAGTACTCTCTCGTGAGTAATGTTGGGAATCGAGACAACTTTGGTTTTCAATAGAATGAAGGATGTTACGTAATGCAATGTACATCACTGGAGAAATCTTGCGTTTAAGAATCTTTATCTTTACAATTCTTGTTATACAATGCTGGAGAGGAATCACTATTGTTATTATTTATTGATTCTTTGATCAATTAATTATTAATTTTTTTCTTTAATATAATAAGAATTGAATTAAAATTTTGTTTTTATTTTTTAATATTATATTACTTTTGTATTTGTTAATATTTTATTAGTTACACTTAAAAATAGATTCTAATAATTATGTAAAAAAGTTAAATAGAACAGATAGATAAACTTTTATTAACTTGAATTTGTTAAATATTTTTAATTTTGAAATGCTTATATTTTCAACAATATGTCCAATGTGTTAAGATTTCAAAGAATAGTCAACAATATAATGCCTATAATACTTATAATTTTGATAGATATTTGTCTACTATTGTTTTATTCTCGAGCTTTTGTCATTGCTTCTTATTGTTTGAACATAAAAATTTCAGAAATTTATAAAATTTTATTCTTTAAATTTTCAAATGTCTTATTTCTAACATTGCTCATGGGAAGTGCATACAATTTAACATTTCCCTTCTATAAGTCGTTGCTCTTGTAGCATGCCGTCGCTCAACGTGCACGGAACGAAAAAGAAGTCGGTTGGCTTTGTCGATCAAGTGTCGCCCGACAGGTATAATTGCCTATGCGGCACAAACTTGCAGTTTAACCAAATTCCGATTCCAGTGAAGCGAGAGTAAGCACATGAAATACTTGAGACAGATTTGTCGCAAACGGCACCGATAGCACTTTGCCGGTGTTATTGCTTAGATGTTTTCTGAAACTTCACTAGGATCGGTAAGTGGTCCTAGTTCACTTAGCGTAGGTGGCAGATAGAAAGCAGAGCGACAGCTGAAAGTTCGCGTGCTTACATTCAAACGAGTCGCAAGAGGATGGCAATTCTGTAAGAATACTGTAAATTACCGGCTTTCACGATAGCGTAACAGGCTAAAACGTTCGCTAGCCAGGAATGAGATTTATACCGTTGCTGAAGTTAAACTGAAAGTATCAGATTCTCTTGGATGTTGTAAAATACATAGGTATATACGTGTTTCTCTTTAAATTTATTGTGATTTCGATATTTTGCTTATTTACTAATAATTGTTTTTGAAATTATAATCTTTTTATTGTAAATTTGATATAATATTTAATAACAATTATTAACAATTAACCTAAATAAATACTTTTTTACTTAAGACTTTTTTCATAAGGCAAATTAAAAATATAAAAAAAATGTCATGTATATTTATGTATAATATTATAAGACCTTACGCAAGACCGTTTTAAAAATATATATTATTTGCTTCAGTTTATAGTTAAAATTTTAATTTATATTAATACAACTTTTTAAAAGTTAATATATTTTTCTTTGAAAATTTATAAATTATTTTTGATAGCTTTGTTTAAACATGATTGAGCTTATGTAACGCTGCTTGTGTGCGCTGTCAAGTTAGCAAAAAAAAAATTCACTTGGATCTTTTAAGCAAAAGATTAATCGCCGCGAGGTTCGCATTGTCGGTATTAAATCCTTGTCGAAGAGGAATCGTTGCTCGACGGTATATACAATTCCGCCCACGCAAGCGGCGTGGTCGAAAAAAACTTTCGGTGCAACTCGTTTGAGTGAGTAAGGCGCAATACGCTATAAGATATAAAAATGAGATGGAAAAAATATGCATTACAATATTTCATGTTTTAAATATGTCAGATTTTATTTTGGAATCATCTTCGATAATTTAAAATAAATCTTTTATTATTTTTGAAAAAGATAAATAAGAATTTTATAATTATAAACGATTAAATGTTAAAAATTTGTTTATGAATTATATTTTAAAAGCGTAAATATATAACAAAATACATAATAGAATTTTTGTCTAATTAAAATTTTTTTGTTAATATATTACCTTTTTTATATTTCGAAAATTATTTATAAGAAATTTTAATCTCGAAAGTTACAATAGCACAATCTTTATTACATAAAAATCAATTTAAAACTCCAAGAAATATTACATTGATATTTTATTATAATTATGATATGCTGAATTGTGTTGTGATCGGGCCCTTAGCATCTCGGACACTTAGTCTTCCTCTGGGCACGACGTAACAAAGGAAACGACAACCTTTCTTTTGCGGCGACCGTGGCCGTGGAACGGCCGTGGACGCGTTGCGAAGGCTCGTAGGAAAGAGGAAGTACGAGTCGTATTCGTAAAGGCGTATGTGATGACATACGTAGATGAACACGATGAAGGCGTTGTTTCCTGCGACCTTTAACGGGTCCAGTAAAGAACCTGGAATTTTCAGCTCTCTCTTGGCTTTCTGATGTAACATCTATCGGCTGAATACTGACGTTGTTCAAACTTTTTAATAAAGTTTATTACTTGATTGAATCAAAACGGTTTTTTTATAATTAGTTTTTTTACATTCAATTTTAATTCACATAAATAAAAAATATTAGTTAATGTTGTAATGTAGTTATAACGTTAGTTAACTTTTTGTAATATATGTATAAGATTTTATAATGTATAAACGCGGATATTCTCTTATTACGCTTTGTACGCACAGCTATTCAATTAAATCTTTTCGCGTGCGTGAGACTTTCCTAAAACTTTTTTAGAGTTCATATTTTAAGCAATTTCTATTCTGAACGTGTTCTTGAGCTACTTGTGGTGAGCTGATCGTGTATTCGTCCATCAATAAACAGATGTCAGATTGCGAATTATCTGAAACCCGTTAACCGTACATTAAATATTCTTAGAGCTGCCTGCTCAGAACATGCCTACTTCATATAAATATAATAATACACGGGTTCTCTTTTCAATTCGTCGAAAAACATCGGGCTTCTGGAAGTGTACCTTTAACTGTATCTTTAACTCGAGATTTATCCTTGATAAAATTGTGCAACATAATTCACAATTTTTTGCGATGCATCTATTTGCATCCTACATTAATGCGAAGTTAAACGCACAGTCCGGCAAAATTGCTATTCATTAATCAATGTGCAATTTTGCACGGGACAATAATGGATTTGCATTATAAGCGTATAATGATTGGATATCTTCGTCGTGAATTGTTTGCACGGGTAAACAGTATTCAGCCTGTCGAGAAACATTTTAGAGAACTAGATTAGAAACACCGTTGTAATTACAGAGCTTGTTAGATGCCCTCACGTTCGATCGCTTCGATTCATTGCACATGCCATAATGATGGTCTATGTGATCTCTACAATCAAGATTATGGCACATCGTAATTTCATCGGCTTTTCCGCTTGCTCCCATTCCATCGAGATACACAAAGGACAGTGTTTAGAATCTTATAAATATTAATTATATTTTGTGTAATAACTAAAATAATTTATACCTAAAAAGAAATAATATAAAAAATAAAAGTTAATTATGATATATTAATCCGTCTTGTAATAGTATAATTTTTCATAATTTGTGTCTTTGAGAGTTATCAAAGAAGCAACGGCATTTCTTAAACAAACTTTAATGATAAGATAAAAATCAATGATTTATAAGATAAAGTGCATGATTTTACAATTTATTACACTTTTGTTATAATAATATTTGGATCACTTACGCAATCCTTCAGATATATTCTGTTTCACGAAGCTTGATATCATTCATTTCAATGTTGTTACTTGATATACCAGATCAGAAGAAGAAGGTGTAAATTAAATCAATTATGATACACAAAATTTTAAAAGTGAACTATATAGTAGGAGGCTACTTAAATCCTTCCTTTTGTCTTTGAATTAGTTATTGTTAAATAATAATAGATAAAAGTTTTATAGAAATTAAAGTTTCAATGCATGACCTAGTTACTAGATTTTTAATCACAATAAGATTTTTAAATAATATAATTTAGAATATTCTTAAAATTATTTATAAAAATTTAATAAAAATTGTTTGAAAAAACAAGAACATAAAAAAGATATTACAAGTTTATCAATTTAATAATAAAAAAGAAATAAATTAAAGAGTATTATTAACCAATTACTTTTATAGAAGAACTTTTATTAAAATGATAGAAAGAGAAACGATGAATTTAAAGGAAATAATTCAAATTTGTTATATATCTATTTAACAAATTTCAATTATTTTTTATAATTTAATTATTTCTCTTTTTCATTATTTGTCAAAAACTGTTGTCAATTTTACAATTTCTTTTCTAATTTTTACAAACTATTAAGTAAATAATTTATTTAAAGAATTTTTAAAATACATACAATTTGAATAAAATTTGATCTACATTCGCTTATATAAGCTGCTTCTAATGCAAAAAGTTTCAATAAATTCGATCTGCTTATTTAAAGCGTTCATTGTTCATGCGTCACTACGCTGTCTGGAGCAAAAAAGAGTGCTCTGTATTTCTTCGTACACCATGTAATCGATCTACTTTCAGGTCGAGGACAGACTCGGTAAGATCGAAATCTCCGTTGGCGGCTTCGCCAGCATCACCGGGACCGTTGTCGAATTCCTTGCACGGTAGTTTCCATGGCAGTCTAGGAAGCGATGGCATGTCTTGCAGTAGCGCCAGATCCTCTTCGGCGTCTCCCGATTCCGCAAGATATTCATCCTCACAGGTAATGACAGTTATCGTATTGGCTACTAATATGTCGAAAAGCTAGGAATACAAATTTGAAAATCTAAAGAGAATTTTACATCGTTTACGTGGAAGTTGAGATAAACATTCAAAATATACAGAGTTTTAAAATAATTTTTTGACAGAATTAAGAAATCAAAATCCTACGATTGTAAAATTCTAAAGTTATAAAAATTCTTTTCTTTTTCATTAAAAATTTTTATTATCTACGATTATTATTACGGACTTGCGCAAAAAAATGGAAAAATCCGCAAAGTTTGAAAGACTAAAAGAAAATATTTAAATTGTCTAGACACTCTAAACGTTAAGTCAAAAGAAATTTTCTCAGCTATATATCTTCACACATAAATACGCAATATATAAAAAACGCTTCGTTACGCATATAAATAAAAGAAACAGATAGTATTATGATGTAAATTGCTGATCGTGTGCTAATAATATTGCATTGCAATATTAATGAGCAATTAGATCATGCTACTTGTACTACATGATAAATTGTGTCTGAACCCACCTAAAGTGTTATACTTTGTAAACCTAGATCTACAAGTAAATTTTTTTTTCCGTGAAGATAAATTACGTTGCGATAAGAAACTGTGTCTACGCAGTAAATAGTCTTATTCTTATCTTTTTGCAATTATATAAATAGTTTTATGTACTGAGTGTCCCATTTCAACGGAAACTGTGAAATATCTTGAAAAATATGGTAGACATAAAAAAATGTTTCGAATAAAAGTTGTACGATCTAAAAATGGATAAATAATAGTCAAAGTTAAGTTTTCGAAAAAAATTAATTTTTCAGATTATACGGAGGTGATCGTCATTTTTAAAATAAAATATGATTAAAAAAAATTTATGATTTCCCTATTTTGCATATAAAAGTGTTAAGGTTGAATTGTCGAAAAAAATCAATAGCTTATAAGATATTTTACACTTTATTCTGGCATATTTCAACATAAAGTATAAAATATCTCGTAAAACATTTAATTTTTGGCAATTGTACTTCAATATTTTTATGTACAAAATAATGAAATGAATATATAAATATATTTATTTATTGAAGTAAAAAATATTTTTTAATATTTATGGATTACGGATATAAAATGTTAATTGATTTAAACTCGTGTCGATTTTTTTAATATCTAACTTTTGGTCAATCAATGTATCTCACAATCTTCATGTTAGGAGTCTTTTGGTTTCAACCTACTTGGTAAATTAGCCGGTTGGAAAGCGTAACTCTTCGACGAGACTGGCTTCGCTACACGTGACATTGCGTGCAGTGTGAAAGGAGCCTAAACACCGTAAGATTCGCTGCGCGGAAAGGTGCATTGCCACTTCGCGGTGACTCAGGAACGCTCCTTTTTCAAGAGTGGCCGTTTGCACTGCTTGGATGATCGGTGGATCATTGGGACGCGATCGTTTGGCTGACTAATCTGTCAGAAGTTTAAATTGCACTTTGCGCGCTCGCGGAATCGATTTTTCCGCTCCATTTTCCGCGCGCGCGTGTCGTCGCGTTCTCATTAGCTGGACTTGTTCTTCCTATGCGCAGAATGTTTTTGCACTTACGCTAATGGCCTCGCTTGCAAAACGGCCAAGCGATTTGTAATGCGGACTGCTACATATTCATCAAACAACGAGCACAGTAACCGCAAAGTTTTCATCCGACTATCTGGCACTAATAACTAGTAATTAAAGAAACATGTTTAATTTTTTTATTAATCTAGCGGTTTTTCTCTTCCTTTCGTTTCTTCCGCAAGTATTCTATTTATAAATATCTATTTTATTTTTTTATTTTTAAAGTTTATTTGGTAAACGTTATTTAACCGTTATTCCTTATTATTCTTTTGAAGTTATTGTTATTTTTCCCTCGGGACTTCCCACAGTTTCCACTCATCATGAAACCACTCAATATTGCTTACTTTTTTAACTCCATTTTATTAAGTCATCGCCTACGTGCAAATTGTAAGCAATTAAACAGATGATTGTCGAAGAACTCTGAAACTAGCGTCAGCCTGAATCCCACCATAATTATCGCTGCTTAATATTGCGATATCTCAAATTTAACCATTTGAAATTATATTTCAAAAAGTGCGTAATCTGCCTCCATTATTTATATCGTAGTAATTTAGTACACTTGGCAAATTTTCTCAGTAAGTAAGAGAAATTTAATGAGCGGGCATGCAAACGGAAGCGCGAATAGAAGTTTATCTATGGGCATCCTAATCACGTAGCAGACGATCATGTTTCTATAGGACGATGGGAAATCATTCCTGCCGGTCAGTTTCTTCCTATAGACGGTTACGCGTATACGTATGAATTATTAAGAGCGTTGCCTAGCTTTTACCACTTACATCATTATATTGCGTTCCATGTATGTATTTGCTTCATTGGCATTGTTCCCAATTCACAATTAAACAATAGTGTTTGCATTCTTTTCTGATTTCTTAAAGGATCCTCAAATTTTATAACAATATTATTGATATAATAGTAAAAATATAATTTCAAAATTAATAAATTTGACATTTACAAAATATTTTAACCAATAGTATAAACAAATTTTTATCTCAAGTTTTAATGTGATATAATTGAAAAATGCAAAGCAGTCTTTACTATAATGAAATGTATTTAAATACTCAATTACGATTTTTGTGAATGTACTCAAACATTTTTCCAACAAATCTGCGGATTTATCGTTTGATCTTAATCTGTCATACGATGCTCTCTCTGTATGTTGTAGATAACAAAGATTGACACGCGTAAACCGTCTGTACGCAGATCGGGGCCTCCGAAGGAATTTATTAATGTCTGTCTCGACACGCATAATTTCTACCGATCGCGGCATGGTGTACCGCCGTTACGACTCAGCAAGCAGGTTACTGTCGATCTTTCTTTTGCAATAAAATCGTAATAAAATCACAGCCCTCACTAAATGACTTCCGAGAATCGAGGAAACTCGATTTTTTATGCTTGTTCCGTTCTCGGAAGCGTGGAGGGATCTCTGCTGACAATTTTAACTGGAAACAACAATGTGTTTAACTAACAGTGTTTGTTTATTTCAGCTTTGCAAGACAAGTCAAGACTGGGCTAATATATTAGCGACTAGAGGTAGATTAGAACACAGAGCGAATATTGATTATGGAGAGAATCTCTATTGCATGTGGAGTTCCAATCCAAAGACTATTGTTGGCGGTGAAGAACCCGTGAATGATTGGTGAGATTATAACATATATTTATTTAATGCACATATTATCGACTACGTTACTATTGCTATATTGCATTACAATATTAAAATTGTGTTTTGAATAATTTAATAATATAGTAATAAAATTAAAAAAATGTTTTGCTGTTTCTTTATCAATATTTTAGAGCAACAATAAACGTAAATCTATTGAGTTTAAAATTGTTTAACTGTAAGCACCTAATTGCATTTTATTCATATTGAATTGTCTAATAGTAAATAATTATTTTATTGTAATTAAAATTATTTAACACAAATATCTATATGCTACATCTTATGTCATTTTTTAAAATTACAATGATAAAATAGTTATTTATATTTCATTATTTATATTAAAATATAACGTGTTGAAATCTCTTATCTGTTGTAGGTATGCTGAAGAGGCTCAGCATCAATACGGAAAGGAACCTACAACATTAAAGACTGGTCACTTCACGCAAGTGATCTGGAGGGACAGTACTGAATTAGGAGTAGGAATGGCTAGGAATAGAAATGGCGAGGTCTATGTTGTGTGTAATTACAATCCTGCTGGGAATTTCCTAGGCAGTTTCACAGAGAACGTTCTTCCACCTGTGGATGCTGGTCCTGCGAAACGGATTAATTTTACCGACCTAAAGCAACACTATATAAACGAGCAAACGTGGCAGCAGGAGGCATTACTGGTTCACAATGAATATCGAAGGAAACATCGTGTACCAGATTTAAGATTGAGTCCGGAGTTAACGGCTGCTGCCAAGGTAATTTTCTTCAAAATGTAGAAGCTATTATATTACTGTAATCATAATTTAATTACTGTAATAAGGTACCTGAGCCGAATAAGACTCATCTAAAATATTTTATTTTTTATAAATTCTATTTACAAAATTATTAAAATAAACTAAATGAGAATAAAATGTTTATTTCAATCACTTACCAAGATAAAATTATTTTTTATATAAAACATTTTTAAATAAACAAAAAAGAAATTTTTTTAACTTTGACATTGAGCCTTATTAAATTTTTATAGTTTTAATAAAGCCTGAATTAAAAATAAATTGAAAATAACAAAGGAATTAAACATTATTTTCCAACTCACTTTTAAAATGATTATTTATTACAAACACAAAATTTTTTAGGATCTATTTTATTTTAAAACACTGCAATTATTTTTAATTTTGTCTATAATTAGTATTTTAACTTTAAGAACTTTGGCTGTTTGAGTGCAATTTTAGCTTATGGAAAGTTAGCGTCATTAAAAATTGTTATTCTCTGTTACAAACCACATACATAATAAACAAATGACAATGGCTATGACTATAAATATATAAGTGGGCTTTATTTAATAATATATTATTTATAAAAAAGTATAGTAAAGTATTCAAAAATTATGTATATATATATTTGTTTTTTCTATAGTTTCTTTCTATAATTAGAAAGTTGAATATTATTATAATATTTTGTAATAAACCATAAAATAATGCAAACTTATTAAATTTACAACAAATTTTTATAAAAACAGTTTATTTACCTACTTTGTTACAAGTTTTTGTTGCATTGAATAAACATGTTGCTATTGGTATTAATTCCCTAGTCCCTCTTTATCTAGTTGTTATGACATTTTTTAAGCATACCATATATTTCAAATATATAACGTGTTTTTAAATAGTAAATTTTTAAGTCCGCTTTATTTAGTACTGGGCCTTATTCAGCTCAAGTACTTTATGTGTAAAAGGAAATAATTAATAATTTTAAAAGAAACCATAAAAATCAAATGCGTTATGTTTTTTATTCGTAGGCCTGGGCAAACACATTGCTAAATACAAATAAACTGATACCTCAGTCGTCGTCTCCGTACGGCGAAAATATTTATTCGATGCAGTGTTCCGATCCTAAACTGATCGTTTCTGCACGTGAAGTCATTTCAAAGTGGTATTCCGAGAAGAAGGAACATAAATTTAGCATCGAACCGAAAGTTCTCAATACATGTATGTATCAATTCCATATCCTTTAATATTACATATCAAATATAACAATTAACAAGAACATTAACAAAGTGGAAATGTATAACAGAAATTTCTTGTTAAACATTACAGTAAATTCTATAAAAAAATTAATTGATTTAATTTCATATTTATCCTGTAATAAAATTTGCAATATTTATATAATTACATATTCAGATAGCAAACAAAATTTATAAAAAATTTTCCAAATATTTATAATATTTATTTGAATATTTTATAAATATATATTTATAAAAATATTTCATAAACATTTTTGTGATCTTCGACTGAACAGATTATAAAAATTTATCATAAATATCACATAAAAATATTAACAAATTACGTGTAAGATATTACTTTAAATATTAATTATTTTTTTACCATAAATGTAACATAAAATATGTAGTTTATATTTTAATAACATTTTGAATAAAGATTTTATGATTTTTTTTCTTCGTCTATAAAATTAATACTTATATAATCTATAAAAAAATAAATAGTAATATTTTAATAAATATTGTGTGCTGCCTGTGTATTAATTTTCAATATCATAGGAAAATATTAGAAATACTTAAAAATTATGACAAAATTGTAAATGAAATATCCTCAAAATATTTTTACTTCTCGCTTACAGGCCACTTTACACAAATTGTCTGGAAAAGCACGACTGAAATGGGCATTGCTATGGCTAAGCGAGATGGTACTTGTGTTGTAGTGGCATGTTACCATCCGAGAGGTAACATAGTTGGACAGTTCACTGAAAATGTACTGAAGCCTGTGAAGGGCGTTTGTTAGCCGAACTTACTTCTATCGATAATGTATTTATGTATCGTGGAGATGAATTCGTAATATATGTAATGTATATACAACACTTGTGCATACACATATAATAAACATTCCACATACACATATTTTTAACTTTCTGTTTCTGTTATTCTTAGGAACCTCTAGCCTCAGTAAATAGTCATATGCAGTTATTTTTTAAAATATAATATTAAATAATTTATCAAAAATTAAAATAATTATTTTTCAACAAATATGCATTGTTATGATAGAATTTTTAATTTTTAATTTCCACTTAATTTATGATAAAAATAACTAATTAAAAATTTAGTCACTTTATTATTAACAAAACTTTAAAAATAATTAAAATTTTTATTATTTATAAAATAATGCGTTTTCTCACATCTCTGATTTTCTAAATATTTTACACTTTGAATAAGTTTAGTTTTTTTTTTATGTACGTGTTTAATAAATTTTTACACAAAGAGTTACTGCATGAGTAACTCTCTGATTAAAGTCGCCAATATCACCCAACATAAGTCTCTTAAAGCGATACCCTCTTGTTTCTTCAAAACTAAACATTTTATTAATCTTTTAACGTGTTAATATTAAAAATTAAATTAAATTCTGAAAATACTAAAATAATATTACAAATATGTTTTTGACATCGATAGTGTAACAACACAATGAAAGTAAGAAAGCCTTCTTCGGTCGCAGCTAGGACTTAAATAATAATTATCTTTTATACAATCATCATTTCCT
Organism: Solenopsis invicta; assembly: GCF_016802725.1. Classification (NCBI taxonomy): domain Eukaryota; kingdom Metazoa; phylum Arthropoda; class Insecta; order Hymenoptera; family Formicidae; genus Solenopsis; species Solenopsis invicta. The sequence continues at coordinate 13,910,424 of NC_052664.1, forward strand.
TGAGATCATTTTTCATTACCCATGTTTATTCGAGCATATACATTATGGTAACATAAAATGCAATGCTGCTCGAGTTAACTCGGGTGCGTATATTTCTGCTGATTATCTGCCGTTTGACTTAATTCGAGTATGATAAAAACATGATCTGCTTAGAAAATTAAAGAAGTAAAAATATATAGTTTGTACATTCACAGCTTTTTTTTATATAAAATCTGCTAAAAATTAAAAAAAAATAATATTTACACGAATTTCTTTTATAGGTCACACAGTTTAAATAATACTAACAATAAGCATATTTTTTATAACATTAGATCATTTTACTTGTTTTTTCCAAACTGTTTTATTTACATTCTCTTTCTTATTTTCTCGTAATCTGATTTCAAACAAAAAATTAGGGTGCAGTCAATAAGACAGACTAATATAATAAAAACTATCGGCTAGAATATAAAATACCATACACTGCAGTATTAGTCTATCTGTTAAATTAGTAACCTGATCTAATCTTCATATATTGACGTGCTACCTACATGTTGTATCTTGCGGAACAGCATAACATATCTTTGTTAATTGACAAAAAATGTTTTATATTGTTATCAAAAGGCTTCCAGAAATTTTCATAAACATTTACTTGTATTTTGTAAATAATTTACATTTAAAAAAAAAGAAAAGAAAACTGTACTGTACATCATTATCTACTATGTCGATTTTATTTTGTCAGACACTTATTTTTGCTTAATATAAAAAACTTAATTATTATAAAATTTGAAATAATATAAAAACTGTTGAATTTGATAGAAGACACACTCTCTCTCTAGTTTGTGTTTATGTTTCCAAACTTTATCGTTAGTTTTTTTTAAAAAAATGTAATTCAGAAACAATGGCATGTTGGTATTGGCGACTTTCTGATAATCGAGATAGAAACTTTTCTGTAATAATAAATACAGATGATATTATCAAGAAATGTATCTTTACTGCTTTATAATAATTTATTTATAATAAATTTACATGCACATCGCACGCATTGCGTTACAACGTCGCATATATTCATATATGTATACATATATACACACATATATATAGTATATATATGCATATGTATATATATTTTTTTTATGTATATATAGATACATTTTTTTCTCTTTCTCTCTTTCTCTGTTTTCTGATTTTATTATTTTACATTACGTACAGCCGTTTACAATTGTATTTGTGGTCGAGGAATGCTTAATTATTTAAATCTTATTTTAAGAATCAACTGGACATTTCCGTAAGATTCACGCTATTCGAAGAGAGCTCTTTCGAGGTGCACCAAGCTCTTACTTAGACTTTTGAAGGAACTTGTGTGATATCCGGTGCATCCGCGATAAAATACATGCGCCTCTCTTCAAAGTGGAAAACAAAATTTGCGCTTTCAAATATAGTTACTTCTAATCGACAAATTGATATAATTTTTGTAAAATAATCGTAATTAAAACACAAGAGAGAGTGAATATTATTAAAAACAAGGTGCTTAATTTAATCAGAAACAAAGCACGCATTAGTCTCTTTTCTGTTTTGTCAATAATATGATTAATTTTATGCATACTTTTAAAGATTTTTAAAGAGAATACGCTACATAAAATATTTGATATAAATATTGATAAGCAAGTATTTATTGAAATTAAACGTACATCGTTATCATGCAAGAATGGTAAAAGAAAAAAACAGTGGTCCGCATTTTCACCATATATTTACTATTAAACTATTTGACTATTGAATAACTGTTTGATTCTCATTTCTACATTGATTAAAGCAATACGGAAGCTGTCAAGTAAGTAAACTTCAGAATCAGATAATTAATCTAAATGCTGCACTAAATTTAGGAGAAAATACGAACCCAATCGTCTGACTGTATCAGATTATAATAAAATTATCCGAAGAATCAGTTTAGTGTAAACACTGTTTTGCAAAAAGTTAATTGTACACGAAAACCTTTAGGAAATTTGCAGACGCTCAATGATGTACTCTCGAGTTATAAAGGCACGAGAACTCTGACAAGCGATTTTATAAATTTTAAGAAAAACTTGTGCTCTTCGAGTTTTACATCACGAAATGTGAGAAATAATTTCTATATTAAGACAGCCTTATAAAGTTCAAACATGAGTAAAATTGTCATAAAACATTGAGTTCTAAAGATAAAAAAAGAAGCTTGATTATTGATGAGTATGGATGTTAGTATTCAGAACGAGAAAAACTAGGAAATCAATAATGCATTTCGTCCATCTGAAAGATCAAATTTTGCTAAAGAAAAAATTATAAATTTATTCTTTTAACAAAAAATCAAGTTATTATAAATTAATTACCAATGCTCTATATTAACAATAAATTATGTTCTTATATACAACTCAAATTTTCTTTATTCTCGCGGACTTTACATCTTTTAATATAAATAGAGACGTACATATTTGAATATGTTAAATAAAATTCAATATTCTGCTTTTCAAAAAGTTTCAAACGCATATTGTACGCACGATAAATCGTTGTATTTATCCTACACTGTGCAAGAATTGTATGCGCAAGTTAAATTCTTGCATATTGTAAGAAGGTTGTCATGCAAAGTTTCGCGGAATCGATCGCGCCCTCATTCGAGACGTAGTTCAAACGATCTTCCTCGAGAGCAGCAAGCACATAGCGAGAAATCGCCGTGACTTTGCTGCATTAAATTGTAACGTGATATACTATAGATTATTGAATTCAGCTATGAAGAGTCAGGTCACATCATATTGGGTTTCATCCTATATTTAATTATAAGTGTATGTATATACTCCGAATAACCGTTTTATTCTCTGTAATCTATGTCCATGAGGATCGTGGACACCTTTGATGACTCACTAGGATAATTCTTTTCGCACAATCTTACAATGTAATCTTTCCATTAAAACACTTTTTTCACATAAACACAAGAAATTTAGACGTGATACAATAATTCATACATAATACACTATCACCTAAAAGTATTCTCAAATTCGGAAATTTCTCTTAAAGTGAAGAAGAAGGAGTTCGGGAGTCTCAGAAACTTGAGCAATAAATTTTTAATTGGAAATAGAAAGCTTCGCAATACGACAAACAATTTTTGTTTCTTCTCGCTATTTTAAAGCGTGTCAAAACGATAATTCAAGGGTAGTTGGGCGGCTTTCTCTCTGTCAATTAGTTGCTTAACAAAATTATATAAAACTGCCGAGCTTCTCTAAGTCTGTTCGTTTAAGACGAAATCGCGATTCTAAATCGTGTTCTTAATATGAATGCAGAAATCTTTCTACTTCCTACATAAAAAATCCTTCACCATCCTTTTCCGAAAGATAATTCGCTCACATGATATCTACGTATAAAAGTCAACTTTCGTCGATGAAGACCTCAATACTAATCGAAGAGAAAAGAAAGGCTGACAGAAGAAAAAGAACGGTTCAGGGTGAGAGAAAATGATTTGATTAAAGATTCAAACATGTGTGGGCGGCCAGATGTTGGACAAAGAAAAATCTTACTTTACATTTAATATCTCTATTTGTTTGGCTTATATTTATTTCAACAAAGAAAAATAATATAACTTTAAATAAAATATTATTTCATTGAATAACATTTTTTTAATTTGATTGCATTAAATCGTATTGTTTGGCAGAAAAAACACGATTATTTGAAATTTTATATCTTCTCACAACAGTGCACATTATTTATAAAAACCTTAATACATTGACTTTTTTTCAGGAATTAAAAAAAATTTTTTTAAATATCATATCAATAAATTATAAGTAAAATAATATAATAGTTTCATCATAGTTTTACTGAAATGACCCACTTGGTTAATGTAAATTATAATTAAAATAAAGTAATACAATATTTTCATTAAAATAAAAATATTTAAATAAAACAAAAATTTTATAATTTAATTATTTCAAAAATATTTACTTTAAGATAAAGATACATATTACTTAAAAACTCAGACAATTGCACTTTTTAAATCAAACATTGAATTGACTGGACTATTCTATTACACAAATTTCTGTGAATTTAAGATAATTTGTTAATTCTAAAGAAACATTTCTCTCTGTGTAAAACTGCCAATTTTGCTTCGATTAAATAGTAGAACGACAATGATTCTATAACGTAATACGATAATTCCGACATTCTTAATCGGGTGACAAGACCAAAGGAAAAGAAACATAGCGCGTTACTTATCTTACATTTTGATTTTGTATAAAGTGCATTTCTGTCTCATCTCGGTTCCGCCCAAAAGCATTATCATATCTATTTTGTCGTTTACTTTGACGTTAGAACATGTCTGATCTATTCCACGAACTGGTTTTCTATAATATTTTGTGTTTTGCGCTCTTAAAAATATTTAAATTTTTATGAATTTTTATAATTGTTATAATAAAATTAAATCTATTACACACACACTGTGTAGTATGTCGCATTAATAACATAATTTGCTTCCTAATCTGTATAACTAGTAAAAATCAAATAATACTTGAGAATTAATAATTTTGAATATTAATTAATCGAACAAATGCTTTATTATTATCAATACTGTTTTATGCAATTATCATTTGCATTGCAAACTTTAACTATTTAAAAAATTTTTTTAGAACGCATATTTGTATAAAAAAAAGTAATAAAATACAAAATAATAATCTCTGAAGTTATTTCGCGGAATAGATTTCTGATCACGCGTTTAACAGCACCGAATTGACTAGATTTAATAAAAGCAATATCGAAGCAGGTACTCGATAATATGACTCGATTGGTCGAAGAAAAGTGTAAATTGGTCAACGAACGATTGCATTTGGCTGTGAGCATCGCAATTGCGGCATCACGTCAAAGATTAAATTCTATTCCACCAACTGTTGCACCAACTGGCTAACTGTAATGCACTTATATTTGCTCAGATTATATTGGTAATCTTGTAGATGCCATTTTAAAAATCTTTTAAAATATTGTTTAAACTTTTATAATGTTGTATTCTGTCTTGTCGACATCATCATACGATGATGATAATCTGGAAAAGAATAAGAAATATATCATTCATAGTTAGGTAATATCCACAGGTAATATCCAGTTGATGCAACCTTTCTTGAGTCGCGAATGACGACTCACTCGAATTCAACTAACTAATCAAACGGATTGTTAAATTATCAAGCGAGAACAATTGTACTCACTTGCTAACGATAACTAACTTTATAATATCCGAATTATGGATCAAGGCTGAAAATAATTCAAGAGTAAGTAGTAATAGAAGAATAAGAAGAATAAGAAGGAGGAGAAGGTAATAATAGTAATAGTCTTCATGTGATTCATTTGCGATCGATTCTCATCTATCACGTAATTTTCACGATACGATTTTTGTCTATATTGGTTTGAAATATCGGCCGTAAATCTCGGCGTTGTCACGAAGGTCGACAATCGTCCTGCGATTCGACATTAAAATCCATTGACGCTTTATTATTCACGCGAAAAGTCATGATAATATACGCGCGTGTCCTAAGCATTTAAATCTTTCTAAAATATTCCTTCTATTTACCTAGGATATAATGATGACTTCCGCGTGAGCGGCACTCTCGCGTGATATGATTAAAATGGTCATACATCGTATATATATCTCTCTTTCTCTCTATATATATATAATATATATAATAGATTCTTTCTCGACGTAAATTTTCTCTCTATTATAAAATTATTCGCGCTCGATCGCTGAGCGCGACGCTAAGTAAGAACCGAGGAATGCGTTATAGAACATTCCTGTTATGTTCTCATTTCATTTATCTCAAGAACGTATGAAAGACAACGGACACAAGCATTTATTATGAATCGTGATTTTATTTAAAAAGTTATTAATTATATATGATATAACTGTATATATAAATCAATTATTTAATTAAAAAATCTTTATTTCTCTCTCGTTCGAAAAAAATAGTCGACAATAAACAAGATTTACAGCAATTTTTGTTATATTTTCAACTTGAACAAAGTTTTTTAAATTTTAAACTAATTTCGTAATTTTAAAAAATAATGTTAATTTGCAACAAATTGTATAATAATATTACGCTCAAGTCACAAATTCAAAATATATGCTTGTTAGCCGTCAGGCAAAGCGTCTTTTTAATGCCATTTCGCATTAACTTTATACGATTTACTGCCCGATGAATAAAGCCGTAGACACGGATGTCGGTACGCTAGAGGCGATCTAGAGAGCAAAACGTTTTAAAAATTAGCTGCTAGTGTGGTACGAATTATAAAAGTAAAATATCGAAATATGAAACTCGCAATCATCTAAATGATATCATCTGAAGCTCGCAACATCGCCTTCTAATGATAAAGTGGCGCATATTCGTTTTTGACTGACGCGATTCTTCATCAACGATTGTGGTAGCATTAAAAGATCTCCAACGAGATCCATAAATAGAAAGCATGCTCTTCAGAGAATCAATGGGTCGTATTACAATTACGATTTGATATACCTTCGTTTGGGTCCACGAATTGTCATAAATCGCCATTTAAAAGCAAAAAAAGAAAAATATCGTAAATTGAGATGGGAGTAATTCAACAATATATAAAACTAAACTAATACTAAAATAAAGAGAATATAATGTTTAATATTAATTATTATTTCATAAAAAATTATATCTTTAAATATTAATAATTGATAAATTAATTTGAATAAATTAAATATCAACATTAATGAATTGTATTGATAACTGTGAATTATTTATCTGCTAACATTTTTGTACTTGCATTTAAAATTTATGTATTAACATTTAAAGACTATAACAGAATTATAATACATAAATACATTTTTTAAGTCAAAACTAAGTTTAATTTATTGAAATAATCTCATCCCAACTTATTTCACCTAATATAAAATATCATCTGACGCTTGCAATAGTCACCAATCAAATGTAGTTATAATTTCATCCAAACACCTTGCTCTCCAAACGTCTCATTCATCTGGCTTAGTCCCACGAAATATACTGCTCAAATATCCTCTATCGATCTGTTACGTTATTCTTGATGTCGCCCAGGTCTAAACGCCATGTGGGAACGCTACAGCCACTTATTTCGTGTCACGCCGGAGAGCCTGCGTCCCCACATTAGGTTATATCATACTATTGTTCCTTGTATGTGCTGTGGGTCTTGTGTGGTACCCTGCAACTGCGGCGATTGGCAGGGCGAGCCCATCGGGCATTGAAGAGAGGGTGGATCGTAGAGACCACCTAAGGAGCCGCCAAGACCCGCGCCAAGGCTGGGTCCCAAGGCCGCATTAAGTTCCGGCATGGAGGGCAGTCCTACGTCAAGGATACCGGTATTGGTAGCGCCGCCAGCCTGCGAGCCCTCCTCCGGCGGTGTCACCTCCAGACCAATTGAGCCATTCAAGGCGATTTTGATCGGGTTGTGGTTGGAATGATGTGAAAGTGCACCCAGACCGATATCTTCCAGGCTGCTCTTACGCCTAGTTGTCGTCGTCAAGCCCTGCCTCAGGGAATTACTGCGTCGCAGCAGGATATCGTCGACCACTCTCAACGAGTTCGAGCGACCGCGCAGAGTGCCGGCCACGGTAGGACTGTCGGGTAGAGACAGTGAATTTGACTTGGTCGTACCCAGGGGTGGCGGTCTGGCCAAACCTATGCTGGAACCGCGACGACTACCCGGCCCGCCGCCGGTTTGTAGACCAGCGGCCGCGACCGCTGCGCTCATCTGCGACACCAGCTGCGCCGAGCAGAAACTGATGTTGCTCTTGCGTCGAGAGTTGTGCCGTTCGAAAGTCTTCTGCGCGGAGAACGGACTGGGTCGCACCAAGTAGACAATGTCACCCTCCTCGAGTTTCAGATCGCAGCTCGGGTTGATGATTACATAGGAGAGGCTGTTACGCTTCTCCGACACGTCATCGTAGTCGGCGACCGGCAGGTTCAACGATTCCATCCGCGAGCGCACCAGATTCGCAATTTCCGCCCGTTCGATTTGCTGCGCGTGGTTGTCGCGCGCCTCGTCGCCAAGACTCACCGAATACTAGCGGTACATGAAAGAAACAATTAAGTATTAACATATAAATCTGGGCTCGTTGAGACAAGTATTCTATTGTGACGATCGGTAATATCAACAAGGTGGCCTGAAAAAAGGTATCGATTATTCCACCTTATCTCTTATCATACTTTCGTGTAACAGAGTAGTGGCATTAGCATTGTGCACTCGAGATTACGTGCGCTTTATAAAGTGCAGGACAAAGTAAAGAATTGCAGTTTTTTGTTAGGCATTATAACGCAAGTAAGAGACCTTAGATTGCAATGCTTTCTAATGCGATCTTGTCGCGTGATTCGATTATTCCTCGTTATAAATGTAGGTTTATAAACTTTTCGAGAGGCCGGTTAAGGTTCACGTGTAAATTATCAAACGTAATAAAGGCAATTGGACAAATATGCGCATATTTATCTTCCCCGCATGCAACAAGTGGTTTAACGCGCGCGGCTTTTATCGCATTACAAAAACCATTATTACCCCACTGGTTACAGCCACCTTTTCGATATCGGCTGAATGCCACAATCGATTGCCCTTAAATCTAAACAATAGATAAAATCGCCTTCGGCTCCGCGAAGACAATCAAAAATTCCTGATACGAGTACATAACGATCTCGGGGATACAACATTTCGCATGCGCTGCTGTGCTGCGGCAGACGAGTCTGGACGTCCATCAGATAGAGTGTGAGTGAAAGAGAAGAAAAAAGAGAGAGAAATGTATGAAGAGCAGAAGTGAGAGATAAAGGTGAGAGAATGGGGCATAAAGTAGAAATATATTGTACAAGACGATCGTAAGGAAAGAACAGCCACCACGTCGACGTTTTACTCACAGCAGATGCACCCTTGTCACGAGTGGCGCAATTCGCAAGGCATGAAGCTGCCGCCGAATGACGCACCTTATACGTCACACCGACGCCGGTGTCGCTTTCCGCGTCTGAGTCGCCCTGTTAAAACGACAAGCAATTCTACCCTTACTAATGATAGCGCATCGCCGATGTTGCGATTTCACACAGCGCCGCGCGTGTTTCGCGTCCGAGTATAGCGCGTTGCTGTGGCTCGATATAACTATTAGATCGCCCGTTCAACTTCTTCCATCGAAGTGCTTCTCGCTGAGGACACTAATAACGCCCGAAACGAGCGCTTCAAATTCTACTTGTCGGTCTATATTTTTAACTATAACATTAATAGTCTTTGTTTTGTAGAAAAATTTCATCTATCAAAGCATACACTAAGAATTATGCATATATGAAATCATAACTGTTAAGAGACTTCTGTTAAGAGAGACAGAGAGAGATTCTATTCTTATTAATCTCTTTCGAGATTAAAAAGGTTCTATACTTTTACTGTACTATTTCACACGCCAAAGATTAAACGAAAGCTATTTCGCAATCGAGCACACTAAATCTAACACGATGCAAGTTTAAAGACGCAAAGACCAATGAATTGGGAAGATAACGTGCTATGAAAGTTAGTTCGTTAAAAATGCAACGGACCCGGTTCGTTGCTTATGCGCGACAGGATTAGGCCGAGAAATGTCACGAGAAGAAATAGGGCAGGAAATGAAATCAAAGGAAGGAGCGAGAGCACAACCATGCGCTACTCACAGCCGCCATTCAAAGATATTTCCTGTCTTTATAGAAAGTACAAGTAACAAATTCTACTTCGGCTATATCTTTTTCAAGATTAGAGAAATGTCAAATTATACTTACGTGCGAGGAGTCAGATACGGTAGTATCTTGCGTCCTGTATATTCCAATTGGAATTTCGCAGGTAGTCGAACAAAGTTTTTGATACAATCTGCCGTACGTTCTTATCCACATGTCATCTTTCATGATACGCATCTAAGAATATTTTATATGTTTTTAATAATATTAATAACAAAATATACATTGAAAAAAAATTTTAGGTTTAAAAAATATATTTATTTTAACATCATTTCCTTGATTTGAGAAATATTCTCTAAGTTTAAAAATAAATTATTTTATTTAATAGTTATTTAAATCAAGAAAATAATATTAAAATAAATGTATTTACTTTAATGTAAAAAATTTTTTTCTGTAGTGTAGTAGAATTAATTTCTTCACGATTCATATACAAAAATTGCCTGAACAAATTACAATAGAGTCTCGTTAGTCTTCTCTAATCTTGGCATTCCTCACACGTACGCTTTCACGAACGCTAATATTATGCCCTTTCCATATCATAATGGACGGTTCGACTACATACACGTATGTATTTTTATGTATGTACACATATGTATATGTATATGCATATACGATTTGATAGTTTAGTGAATTCAACTGCGTTTGCGCAAGTATCCGCCGATTGGCAAACTACTACGATGTTCTATAATTTTAGCATTCTGTTTTTATCGCTCCATAAGATAAAAATTAGAGAGATTCTACTGTACCACTCTTACAATTAGATTACTGATTGAACTTCCTTTACTTACATTAAATTTCTATTGTCAGATATATAAAAAATGTTTTACAAGGACGATTGAAATTATCAAGTATCATTAAGGTATATAGAAAAAATTAATTAATATCAAGGAACAGAATTGTTGTATTGTTGTTTTATATTAAAATAATAAAAAATAACAAAATGTATTTTAAATGATTACTCACCGATGTAAGAAATCCAGATCCTGGCGCTTGATCTACTCCCAATAACAATCTTACGAATGTTATTACGTAATCTTTGACAAAGGCTTGGTAAAGCAAAGTATCTAACATTGAGGCGCTGAAGACACTACCGGCGGCGAACGGTAATCGAAACATGTATGATATATGTGACCCTCTTTCCTTTTCTCTCTGCAAATATTACCAATTGTTAATTTTAATTATAGATAAAATCTGTTGCATATAATACCGCTCCTAAAATCTGTTACGAACTCTCATTCACTCCCAGCCCCCCCCCCCTTTTTTGATATACAAAACTATTTTTCTCTTTTCGTTTAAAATGCATCCCTAGTGTGACAACATTTTCAGGCATGGAAAAGCAATATCAATTTTTAAGTGCTCCAGTAAATTTCTAACAAACAAACGCAAGCATTTGTAACTTCTACACCATATATTGATGCTATGAATAAATAAAATGTTAAAAATATTATTATTCGGAATAAGGTGATATCAAAATATTTATTTTATCAACATTAATCATTTAGCAATCTATCTCACAGCATCACGATGTCTATCAAATAAAAAATCTGCTATTTAACACGACATATCATACACTTCATCTAAAGATTACACAAAATGTGTGTATTCAAATTATATATGTGTACTAATAGTGGACTAAATCACAGCTTTTTCATTTCCTCCCTTAATAATTTCATCTGATTAAAATATTAAAATTTATAATAAACCGATTATAAAATCTGTGTATTTATAATTGAACCAATATGAAATATTTTAAATATTGTAAATTTTGGAGCATTTGACTTGCAATGTAGCACGAAACCGAGGTGATGTAAATAATTTTATTTTTCATTTATCAAAAGAAATGAAGATTAAAAGATTGAAAATACGAAACTTTATATAGTGTAATGGTATGGCATATCAAGGAAAGAAATGAAAGGGATTCCCATGTTTAATGTGGAATTTTCAATTCGCAAAACTAATGTTTAAAAGGTTATAACACTTATACTAATATTAGCATAATTATCTTAATGGCATTCCGTGGCACAAAGTTAAAATAGATGTCGCAAGTAATACCATAATATTAATTGTTTAGCTAAACAAGATATAGATAGAATACGTTGATTAGTTTTTCTCCAAACCACAGATAATAACGTAATTAAAGTTATTCTAACAATATGCATGACTGCAAACAACGTATTACGTTACGTATGGTCAATAATTCATTCTTCCACGTAACGATAAGAAATTCATCTATGATAATTATTTAACATTTAATTTTCAAATGTGCACGCGTGTTACACATATCTTGCTCAACAATGTGTTATATAGATATTATAAAAAATTCCAGATAATTGCCAGATGTAATAAAGGTTAATTAAATATGTCATGCTTTAATATAATGCAGGAATAAAAAATAATATGCATGTTTTATATAGGTATTTTCACAAGGATTCTAATCTATTAAGCGGCATCAATTTCAAGGCATGAGTCACCATGCTATAACATCCAATTTAAGATTAAAGAGCACTAAGGAATAGCTATCGATATATTGAGTGCGACGGGACAATAAGTAGAAAAGGTGATCAGTTCATCGTGACCCATGCATCGATACCTACAAGCGACTACTTGTAAAATGTTGTTCATAAGTTATCAATATTTTTCATGTTCTCATCGCTCTCATAAAATATTTGGTAAAATAAGTATACTGTAAAAAATTTCTATCTTTGAAAACTTAAAATTTACCATATAACTATCTCTAATTAATATATATACCTTCTTGAACATGATCATTTATAACTAAATCACAATTAACCGTAAAAGAAAGTCGCTAATATTGGCATACACCACCTGAAGCAGTAACTTTCTCAGAACAAAAGTATATTGTATTAATACAGATGAAAACATAATTTGCTTAGATAAAGAAATTCAAATCCATAATTTATATATTTATTTTTTCTATATAAAATTTTCTTTATAAAATTCGCTAAAAATGAATTTTAATAATTGTAATTAGAAAAATACGAAACAGTATTGTAAAAACTGCTATATATTATCTGATAGAAGACACTTTCTAATTTGTATTAATGTTTTTAAAGCTTTAAGTTTAGCTTTTGTTTAAAAAATTTTATTCAAAAACCAAGTAGTATGCCAGTATTAATTTTTTTCTATATCTAATCAATTTATAACTAATGACGAAAATGTAAAACATTTCTTCCAGTAATTTGCATGATTGAAAGAATTCATTATGTTTAAAACAATGCTCATATAATGCCCAACCTAAAGAAGCTAAAAAACAATATAAAACGCTAATTACAACTGTAATTATGCGCTACATTTTAGTCTCTTTAAAATTCTATTGAAAAAATTCTATCCTGGGTTTTATCGTGTCAATATCGTGAACCAAAGAATAAAGTCAAGATGCGATTTCGTTGGTAAAGTTGACAAGCGGCGCGACGCGCGGATGCACGCGGAAAGCAGCACTTAGAGCAAAGTGATTTCCGCGCAGAGCGACTTTACTCTCGTAATTTCTTCCCGCTTCCAACGGCGCGGCTTTACGAGGCCGGCGATCGCAAATCTCGGGAAGCGTCCTTTTAAGTTTCCCGCAATCTCGAACGCCGCATCCGCCGAAATTAGATTTGTATAACGGCGAAGTAAGGCGAAATATGGAAGAAATAGTTTTATAAGTTCAAACCGCAAAAGCGTACGTTATTAATCTGTCGATATTGGTAAATTACGAAACTTAATGTTGCACGGAAATATTAACTTCGTGATTGATATGGTATATTAGGATCAGGTGTAAAAACCATACGAGAGCGACGATAACATTGGAGATGTTTAGCAGTCAATCGATCAATCAATTCAACAATCAATCAGAGGTTGGAGAATGAGTGATATCGTGTTACCGGGGAGCCCATCGGAGGCTCAGCGGAGTAGTTGTCATCGGTAGTAGCACTGAGGAGTACCTTTTCCATTTTGCTGAGATGCAATGCGTACTTGTCGTGAGCCCGGAACTGCATAAAACGCATGTTACTCGATTGAGACAATTCTGTTATGCTCTTTATACTTGGGAAGAATCTATAAAAGAAATAGAAAATATTCCCATATAAATGAGAACGTAATATATTTATATCATAATTTTATATAACCTTATTAATAATTTAATAATCTCTTGCTGTATTCGTCGTTATTATAAACAATGCATCATTAATTTTCATTTTCCTTATATAATAATTTTTAAATATTATTTTATTATTAATAATAAGATATTAAAATAAACTGTAAAATAGATTATTTAAAGATTAGAACATATTGTTATTAAAATATTTTATACGTACTAAAATAATTTAAACTAAATAGCAATATCGTTCGTACTAGATGCTCAATTATAAATTCAAGAGTTGTACATTGTGAACATTCTCGAAACATTCTCTGTCAAGTAATTTTGGTTGCAAATGTAGACACTCACTTGAACATTGTCTGTACCGCAACAATTGTGTTACAATCAGCCAGGGTGTCCTCCTCGGCGGAATTGTTGAGTTCCTTGTTTACGACTACGACATTCTCTGCCAAAGTGATACCAGCCCGAAGAAGATCGTCTAAGCAGTCAATAGAGCCGCGCATCCAGTAGACTAACGGAAAATAGGACACTGCGTCGAGAAACGCGATTTCCGGTTTTCTCTCCAGCAAAAGGATGATCGGATTCAATGATGTTTTCGACCTGGCAAAAGTTCCTGTTTGTTAATTGATTTCTTCTCATATTTATCGTTGACTAATCCCTTTTATCCTAATGCGATTATCCTTTATTAATAGCACGAAATATTTAACAATATTTAACGTAAAATAGCATGTTTTGTAATTGTAACTTATCATTCTTGAAATCATATGTAAATTTATTGAAAATATTATTAAATATTTTAAATTTTACGATGATAAATTACAATTTCAAATATTATTAAATATTTTAAATAAATAATTCCTCTTTTCAAAATGTTTATAAAAATGTATTTAAATTTGTAAAATACATTTTGTATTAAAAATACAAAATGTCAATGGTTTCATGCCAAGAGAATTGATAATTAAGTGGTAATTAGGTAATTAAAAAGCGATGATAATCGCAAAACAATGTAGATAATAAAATTTCTGCTTATCACATAAAATCAAATTTATAAAATTGATTGGACAGTATAAATTACATTTATTAGTAAATGATCATATATTACAGCATTGATGTAATAAATACCTAAAATGTGCCCTCAACGGTATTATAAAGTTATAAATTCCATTGCTAGCGTAATCCGCTGCTAGTATAATGGTCTTATTTTGCCAATTGTACTCTTTGGCGTTTCTATAGCTGCAATGCTGACACACCTAATAAGAAAAAAACGGCAAAAAATATCGTAAGTATTAAAAATCAATACAATTCCGTTCATTTTACGGTCTAACTTCCTAAAGAAAGCTTGCAGAACCATACCTGAGCCAGCTGAAGGCAACAGAGTGGTTTTTTCTCTTTAAGAAGATAGCACAAGGTCGGTGAGACTCCAATAAAGGGTGAAACTGGCGGAAATCCCTTGACGATCCTGCAACATTGTTAAAATGTGATTATTTCGGCCCAAAGCCTCTGGACGTAACGCTAGATTTCGACACCGTGAGCCTTTTATTAACAAATGTCACCTGGGAACAACAAGTAATAATACGACTATTTGGGAAGACGTTGATATAATAATAGAGCTTGAGCGAGCAGACAATTTTTTTTCTTAAGACAAATTAAAATCAAGTTAAATTTTTGTTATGATTTATTATTAGATTTAAACGTATACAAATGCACGAAGGCTTTTCTAGAAAAATATACGTCGAAAAAATATGTTGCTTTTCGTGAAGAGCCATGGAGAAGAGCTCGGCTCTCTCGAATGTTATTTACCGATTCTCAGCTCCTTGAAAGCCGGAGGTAAGTCGTTTGAAAAAGATGAAAGGGTGCAAGTCGTTTTACATTATACTCTCGGATTTCGTGAGTATCTTCGCGTCACGCGATCCAAACTGTAAATAATGTTCAATATTGGGATAGTGCTGTGCCTGACCGGGAGCATTTATCACGCTCATGATGCTATTAAGTTCATAAATTATATCTTAAAGCAATTATGTTAAAAATGTTCTGAAGTTTTTTACGACAAAATTAATAATGTTTAAAATATAAGCTTTGGTGAAGTAGAATTTTCTTATATATTTTTAGTCATAAATTTATTTTTAAAGTAACACAACAAGATTAAAATTATTTATGATTTGAATTTAACTAATATGTTATTAATTGTATCTTATTGCAGATTTGATATTATTTAATTTTAATTTTTATTATGTAATTTATGTTTTGTAATTAAGCATTTAAAATAGATATTGATAATAACGTAAATTTATACTGCGTTTATTTATACTGCTCCATTATTGAAAAAAAAACTACATATAACATGAATATTATATAATTACGGAAATTTATTAGAAACATATTCTTGAAGTTGAAACACTTATCTTCGATATATACTTACGACGTCGACATCTCTTCAACGAGCAAATCTCTAAGTTTATATGAAACGTACTATATACATAAACTATGTTGTTAATTGTAATGAATGTAAACAAAAATACAAAAAAATAAGATATATTTTAATAAATAAGTAAGCAAATTAAATGGAGACGTGTGTAAAAGCGTAAAACAAGAGACTCACCCTTTGAAGCTGTTGGACGAAAGTCGTGCGCGGCAAGACGGCAGTGCACAAGGACGATGCAAGAAGGAAGACATCGAAAACATCCATGAGGACATATAAGGTGTCAGGCAGGACAGCATCGAGCAGCAATTCAACGGCACCGTCCGGTGCCGTTAGTGAAACAGGCATCGAGAGACATTGAGACAGGATACATTGACCATTGATTTGCACGATTATACTTAAACGATTAAAGATGAATAAACATCAGTGCGTCAAAACATTCGCCCTGCGCGTAAAACGATCCGATCTACCGTGTTCGGTTTTTCACGTTTTTCAAAAATAGAAAAAATATATAAAATCATAGAAAATAAAAAATCTATAGATGGATCTATCTTTGAGGATCCTACTTCGAAGCTCTATATTATTTATCAAAAACATTCCAGATATCTTTTTTCTATATAAAAATATCAGAGATCATACTGCTAGCTATATGGGCATAGCACTAATGCTACTTGAGACTAGCAGAGGAAATAAAGCAATATTTTGTTTGTTATAAAATATTTTAGAAAGATATCGCGTATTTCTCATTTGGATAGCAGAGAAGAAAAAGATACTAAATATTAAATTATCAAAAATTTTTTTTTATATCAAAGAAATAAGATAAAATAAAAATTAGAAGATTAGAACTAATTATATTATTAATTTTATGTAATTTTTTATACAAAATTTAAAATAAAATTTAATCGCTGAGATATTCAAAACTAAATATTCAATCTTTCTAGTGAAATAGCCTAGATATAAAATTATACAAACGGAATAGATTTAATGTTCTTTGTAATAAATTCATAGGTCATGATTGTTTAATAAAAAAAAAAAAAAAATTTTAATTCAAAATGCCTTATCGATTATAGCTAGATCTTACAATTAGTGCTAATTGTTAATCTCATTGTTAATCTTTACTGTGTGATTTTCTATAGTTTTCCAAGTTCACAAAACTACGCATAAAAAATTGTAAACTTGAAAAGATATATAAAATCATACATATCAGCACTAAAATCTAGCTGCGGCCGATAATGCATTTCATGTTTATATTGTGTCTTCACATATCGGTCAAAGTTCTCTATTAAATTAAATTAATTTTATTAATGCAAATATAATGCAACGTTTCTGTTTTATTATATATTTTAGGATTTTTTATCCTAAAAATAATTTATAATTTGCGTTATAAAATATATAAAATATTATATGTTAAATACACATACATAAAATATAATATTTGCTCAAAAAATCTTAAATTAAGATTTTAATAATACATTATACAATTTTTATTATGCAATAAATTACTCTTTAAAATTTCATATTCAAATTAAGAATAGAATAATATTTAGTATATTAGTTACAGCCATTTCTGCTTGTTATATAACAGTTAGAGGGATGAAAATATAGATCGTTTTACTACACTGACGACCCTTGCGCCCACGTGAACACTAAGCTTGTTGATGAGATCATGATGGTGTTGAGAACATGTAAGATAAAGAAGAAAGCATATCGCGAAGAGCTGGGGTATACATGGTACATGTTCGTATGACTCCCGGAATATACCTACGTAAGTACCCTCTTATTCGATGACACAGAATGAACGATACAATGGCTCCTGACGGATTCGCGTTTTAGCGCTAATGACCTCATTAAATTAAAAACGTGTCGAGCTATATGGTGGTTTTTAAGAAAGGCACGGGTGACCTCGTCTCAAGTGTAACCTATGTTGAAACCTTTTTTCCACGATAATGCAAAATGAAATATTGTCTATCAAAAATTGGTTAACAAAAATGTTACTTTACATTACTTTAATAAAAATTATACGTATTAAAGTTTAAGTTAAAAAAAAGTAAAACAAAATTTTTTAATATATAAAATATTTTACAGTTGTCATTCTCTTTCTTATTGATTTCAAGACAATTCCGGTAAAGTGAGAGAAATCCGATTCAAGACAGATAAATAAGCTTTTAAATACTGAGAATTAATTTATACGCGAATGCATACGCAGAAAAATAAAAAGAATGTTGATATGTGTGATAAAATGTATAAAAATTGTATCCAGAAAGTAAATTGCTTAAAAGTATATTCTTTTAATCGATTTGAATACTTTATAAATTTTTTTTAATTTTTTTTAAGAAGTTCATATAAACTTTTTTTTAAATATACTAAGACGTATATAAATTAAGAAATACATATAAGATTAAATAATATTAAAACTAAATTATTATAATAATTAAATGATTATTTGTTCATAAATATCAATTTGTAAAATTTGAACTTTTTTTTTTTGCATTGTCTTTAGATATGTTATCTAGTGTGCGAATACAAAAGTATAAAATACATACAATATGCATAGATATAAGTGATACATTTTTGATGCACATAAACAGAAATTTGATGCACAAGACCGCATCATGCAGGTGCGACGAGATAAAGTGCGAGATGGTCCTCGAATGTCCCCAGAGGATTTTGTAATTGTGCTTGAAATCGATATTTTCATAACGTATAATAAACAATTTAGAAGAAGAGAAAAAAAGACACAAATATTTCTGCTAATAATTTTCTCTACTCGATTTACTTCTCTATTTTCGATAAGCTACTCTTCGTGCTGCAATTGTCAAGAAATGCTGTCATAATATCTCCACGGATCCTTGGATGTAATATGTTACAATGTAAAAAATGAAAGAAAGACAAAAATGTACTTACGCGATCTTTTCGCTTGGCGATCTCCAAGGAACATCATCATCCATTTCATCCTCCGACTCGTCAGCCTCGTGATCCAAGGATTCTTGACCAGGCAAATGTAATGTCGAACTGGTTAACATGTCTGGTACCGGTAAAATACTGGGCCTCCGGCTTCCTAAAATATTGCAAACAGAAAGACTTTCTCTCTTCTTCCTTTTTTTTACTAGTATGTGGATTATTAATATTTTTATTTATTTAAAGTTTATATGCACTTTTATTATAATTCTAAAGAAACTATATCTTGATGTATATTAGTATACCAAATATTGATTAAAATAATTTGATATTTCTTTGCAAAAATTTAAACAGTAATATTACTTTATAAATATTTCATATTAAAATTATAATTTTTTATATTACTTATAATATAATAAATGGTAACCTAATTTTAATTTAATAAATAATTATCTATCGAATTAAAATTTAATGACATAAATTAATAGCCAGACACTTATATTCTTCAGTCACTTACAAAAACATTTTGTATAAAAAATAACAACTTTTATTTGTATATTTGTATACATAATTTTATTTGCTGTTTTATTAAAAATTTAAAAATTATTTATAAGAAAAGTATTCAATTATGTTTGAAGAAAAGAAATTTGTATAAAAATTAAAATTTTTAATTTTTAGCGTGCTAAAATACTGTAAAATATAATTGAATAAAGACATTTGAAAGAGTATTTATTATATTTTAGAGAAGTTTTATTTCAACAAATGTTTATTACAAACAAACTTGTATAATACATAATTTATGTAATTTATCTCATCATATTAACTTAAAATGAAGAAGGAGGATATCAGCCAAATTAAATCAATGGATAACTCCAAATTTCATTAGAATTGTATAAATACTGATGTATAATACAGACAGTAAAAAGCGTTAGTTATATTTATTTGTATGAATTTTGAAGTTACTGGAAGTATTAGTTGTTAGAAGTGCCTCAGATTAGTATACTTTATATACGCAAAGATCTGTCAAATGTAAGAACAGTAATTTTAATGAAATTTTGTTGAATATAATTTTGAATAATTTTGAACTATCAATTTCATTGGCGTTGTTAGTTAAAATCTAGGTCATAAATTTAGCGGATTATTTAGGGAAATAAAATAAATTTTTACAAAAATGTGATCGGTATCTAATAACAAATTTTTTTTTTAATTTGTGCTTTCCTGTACTTTTTGAAGAGTATAAAGAGAACAGAAATAAAATTAATCTTTTTTGCCAATTGTGTGGAAATTAATTTTAACTGCATTAAGCGATTAATGGATAAAACTGACCTCTCCTTTGCGTTAGAATTTCTGGACTAAGCAGATTCGGATTTGGATCAAGAGATCGTGGCACGTCAAGATGATTTCCCGTGATTGGTGTTTGTGGCGTTGATCCTCCCTCTTTTAAGCATTGCCTCGAGTCCCCGAATCCGATGGGATCGAGATAAGTCGCTGTAACATATAAGATTGCCCGCGATAAGTGATTCTCTAGTATTGAGATTGATCCTCATAATATGCAACGATTCTACAAAGTGGCGGATAAGTCTTACGAAGAAATATCGTCGTAATAACCAATAAATATGAATAAGAGAGATATATAATGTTACTAAGAAATAAAAAGTAAGAGAAATAATTCACTGTATTGAGGAAAGAAATACTACCTCGTCTGGCTATTTTATGTATGTTTTTCGTTCTACGTAAGTAATTGTATGTTTAAGTATTCTTTCAATATCAAGTATTTAGTATAACTTACATATCACGTATCATATAACTGCGTATTTTATGTCTATGTAGTAATAATGTAATGAGAATTAATAGCAATATATACATTGTTTCCAAAAACAAATATCTTGTCGTGAGTAGTAATTGTTTAGCATCAAAGGCAATTTAATTTTGCCATTAATGCTAAACAATTACCATTGCCATTAAAACTCATGATGCTAAACAATTACTTGTTTACCATTGCATTTCTCGACAAATTTCTTCTATAGTTTGAAATTTATTATTAATAATGCACCAATTATTTTGATAAAATTAAAAACATAATAAATAAAATGTTAAAAGATAAAGTTCACTCATTAACTAAAAACTAGCACTCTTTTTCTCATAATTTACAACCCTTAATATAATTAAACATCGTTAAGATTATATTTATAGTTCAAGATTATTAATTGATATTCAATATCGCGGTTTCTACTGCATATTTCATATAAACTATTATTTCTACAATGATCTATTCTTGCAGGAATTTTTCTATTTTAATTCATGTATATTCGTGTTTTTGAATGCGAGTAATAATATACGAAACTATTCTTTAATTCGTATCAGCCATATTGCAACCGAGATTAACTTGAATGCCAAATGTAGTGGAGCGTGCAATATTTTGCATTATAGCTTCCACTGATTCCTATTCAGAAACTGCACTTATTGAGGGTTGTTGACGAATGCTGAATAGCGCATGAACAGTATATCCACGCAGATTACACATAAAGCGACGTGCAAGCATAAACCACGTCAAGAAAGGCACGAATGAAAAGGAAGGAATCGTTCGACGTTTCGGTCGGTTAATCTTCAACCAACACTATAAAGAATGTATACAGTATATATATATATATTTAATCGCATATATATATATATACTGTATATATATATATATATATATATATATATATATATATAGTATATATATATATATTTAATCGCACATGTGATCCAATATGCATTATCTCGATTCTTCCACGTAATTTCGCTTTATAGTAGAATAGCATGGTGCATGAAATTGATATGATTTAAAGCAACTTTGTTAACAAAAGTGTTTTATTTTATCATTGAATTATCTCAATAAAAATAATAATTGTATAACTTTATAATTATTTTATTTATAACAGATGTTAAATATTAGATTTATCTATTAATAAAAGATTTTCATTAGAAAATGTTTATTTTATAATGTGTAAGTCTTTATGAAGAATGAATAAAAGCACTAATATTTAAAAAAGTCATATATTTTAAATTATTGTAATTTTTTAACCAAATAAATTTTTTTATAAATTTATATTACAAAACTGTCGTCGTTCCTCCCTTCTCTAATAACAGTGCTCGCTATTTTATTAGTTATTACTGCGTCTCTACATTTATAGCTGTTAAGCATTGTGTCTTATGTATGTGTACGTGTATGTTTGTTGTCATGAGATATGAACATTTAACAAGTACCTACGTACAAACGTTATAGACAACCTTCTAAGTAATGTTTCATGACGTCTGTTAGTGCAACGAATAAAAGTGCTAAAAAAAGATACAAACTTAAGAAACTATAAAATATTTGTATGTTTATCAATTGTGATCAAGTGTTTATTTTCAATAAACTATATTAATTCTTTGTATCGAGCAGTTGCACTTTGAAGTCTTTTTGCTTAAAAGCTTTGGTTTTAGCAATGTAATGATTTTAATAATTCTAAAAGAATCAATTCAAAATAAATATACTCAAAGAGCTAAACAAATAAATATTAAATAATATATACGAAATAAATAATAAATTTAAGTTTCATTATAGACATCAATCAGGCTTAAACAAATCATATAAAATTTTTTAAATCAGTACATGAAACTAATATTATAATTTGTTTAAAATTAGATTTTCCAGACCTTTCATGAGTCTAATCAGCCCAATTCAGGAATTAATTATAAAATTAATCTATACTACATCTACACTAAAATTTCCCAAAATTCTGAGTATCGAATCTCTTAAAAAGCGCAATTTGATTAGATATCATACTTTCTAAAGTGAAATAAGAGAGAAGTAAAAAATTGAAGAAGAAAAAGAAGAAGCATAGCGCATGCGACACTCACGGTGGACATTGGATGCGAGTAAGTTGTAGTGTTGGGTTGGTATGGGCGTGCTAGGGAGGACCTGCAAAATAACCTGCGGTGGCAACGGGGCCCTGTGATCATGGGGACCGTTCGACCAGTCCTGTGCACGGGGCCCCGTGCAGGTCTCCTCTCTGCAGAGTGTTTCGCTTGTCAGCGCAATGTTACAACTGTTGGAAAATCGTCGGTGCGCGTCGGCACCGTTGCTGATTGCTGTACCGTTCCCGTCGCCGCCACCGGTGCAGCTGGTCGATATCGTCGTGGTAGTCGTCGTCGTTGTCGTCGCCAATGTTGCCCCTGTGGAATTCATGGTCGCCGTTATAGCGTTGGTCGTCGGGGTGCTCGTTGTTGACTCGTTATTCGCAGACATCGCGTCTGTCTTCGTCTCGACGATCACCTGCGTTCCTTCGCCAATGATACCCTGATTATTCGCAACCACGAATGCGGAATTTTCCTCCTTGGTGATGCTCATGTAGTAGCAAGTATCGGTCTTCTTCATTATATGGCGTGGCCCTATGTATAAAAGTACACCATTGGTGCACGAATGTAGCAGCCTTTCATTCTGTATTTAGTAAAGAACTAATCAAATTAATTAAACTCCGCTATTCTGTTCTGTTGAATTTATTTGACCCAAAATATATTATTTCTTACTTGACCCAAACAATATGATAGTATGAAAACATAAAAAGAAATATTCTGTTCCTCTATTATTTTTTTTAAATTTCTAATTATTTATTATCCTTAATTCTTCCGCTTATAATTAATTATTTTTTTAGATTACTATATAAATTATATATTAATAAAAAAATATATATATATATAATCTAAACGCGTAATTAATTTTTATAACAAGTTTACGAACATAATGCAATATATGCATATAATGCAATAAATAAAAAATTATATAAATTAAAACAAAATATAAAATCTAAGTTTTAAAATCACTTTTTATTAAAAATTTCTTCTTATTCAGTTTTTATTTTATTCGAGAAATAAAGAGTTGGAAAAAAACATCAAAGAAAGACTCTAAAAGACACCGGTAATGTGTCGCGAGATTACCAGGATTCAACAGGATAGTGTCTTCGTAAAATTCCGGAAGTTCCGCCGGTCTGACTGCGACAAGCGCGACCCCGTATTTCCGGTGGCTGTGGAAGGACGCGTAGGTGAAGGATTTTCCCTCGTATTCCCCGAAAAAGCGAGAGTCACCGAGAATTATGTGATAAATCTCGTTGCCGGAACATTTACCATACAGTCTGTGCCATTCTTCCTGTGACTGTTGACCTTCTCTGTGGAGAGGAAGATTTCATGTTCAGAATATTTCCGTCTTTATGCGATACTTATACAATGTGTAATATTCACGATGTATAACTACGCAAAGTACAGTTACTGAATATTATATATTTCGTTGCATATTATTTTGTTATGCGTTATATAAATAAATTATAGCATTTAATAAAATTTTATAATCCCGTACACATGTAATTTCATAATATACTCGTACATTTTGTGTGATACATTAGAAATGAAAATTAATTTTCATATTAAATATCTAAAGATTAAATAAATATGTATTAAGTGCAGAAACAGTCTACGTGACTTTACACGCTACGTGCACGTATGGCTATCGTATAGTTAAAATAGTATATATTCTATGAGACATTTTGAACAGCACTTACTGTCCTCTGGATGTGTGTAGCAATAGAGTAACCAATGTCGATGCGCCGGGACACGTGCAATTATTTGCCAAAAGGGCGTATTTAAATTCATCCTCGCATACCACGTGCTCCGCGAATTTCACGTGGAGTTTGTTTTCCGGACGGAAGATTTGAACATATTGAGGAACGTTGGGCGCAAAATCTTTCACAGCCCACGATCTATAATTGTCAAATTTAGTTTTTTTTTGTGAGATTTAAACGTGTTTTCAAGCAGAAATCATAAGAGTAAAAATATTTATTTAAAATAAATTATCCAGCATAACTCTATTACTGTTAAATATAGGGAGAAGAATTAAAAAAAAAATACATTTAAATATATGTCTTTTTAATTGTATATAAACTATCTTCATCAAATAACATAGCTTTGCTATTCTTTGAATAAAAATTTTAACACTAAAATACATTTGAGATTTACTTTATTTTATTTTATTTTATCTACGAATCTTTTACTAATCTGGGATTTAATTAGAACCATTGACCAGAAAGCTGATATCTTAAGGTGCTCGCTTACAAGTTAACTGCGCTTTACAACTGAATTTGAAAGTAAAGGAAGTTAAGTGATTAAGGTCAACAGGGCAGCTTAACTTCTATTTAAACTCCGAAGTAAAACTTAAATGAAAAATGTCCGAGATTCGCGAAATAGATCGTTAGGAATAATGTTATGATTGCTATGTTTAATCCTCGTAACGTGAAACTTTATTATGAAAAAAGAAAAGCGATAGGAAGATTGAATTTACAACGGCGATTATAAGCTTCGTTAACGAAGCTTGTACTCAATGGTTTTCACTGATTGCTTTACCTGAGTATCGTGTGCTCATCAGCAGCGGTTTTGTCAGCATAATTTCTCGCTGCCAACACGAAACAAGCTTCCGCCTCGTTCATCCTGGCTCTCGCAAGATCGCCATCCTTTAGACACGAGCCCTGTATATAGATCACCCTCTGTGCCCAGATCGGCACTTGCAGGATCATCCGCATTGTGGTATCGAGTTCCATCGGTGACAAAAGCACCACATAATAGTCCTACTCGTATTCAAATCATTTCCAATCATAAAAAATAATGAAATAAATAAAAGCATGTAAGAGCGTAAGAAGAAAATTATATAGTACAATTAATTCGTGCTCTCCGTTTTTCCTTAAGTACTTAAGCACGGATTTTTATAAATGCAAAGAATATAATCAATGCACTTATTTTTATTTGCAATTATTTCTTATAAAAGAACGAAATTAAAATTGTTATTTTCGTAATAATTGTAGTCTTTATTATCTTATTTAGCAATAATCTTCGTAGACCGCGTTGTACTCGTGACTAAAATTAAGCTCGACGGCACGTTTAAAAATTAACTACCCTCCGACTATTTTAACTATGATAAACTGAGAGCTTGATAAAAAGAATTTTTACGAAATCACAAGTCGCCTTGAACATCATAAAATATCCAAGGCACGTAATTCGTTCATCGCCTAACCTGCAGCAAGGGATGGGCGTAAAACTCATTTAGAAAGTCCATAATGGTGTCGGCTTGTAGCGTCGTACTGCAGACTACCACGTGCTTCTCACTTTGCGCTCTGTGTGACGAATACGAGCCGCCTAGCTTCTGTCGCTCCATCCACGTGAAAGCTAACTGTTCGAACTGTAATCAATACGAGATTATGAAATCTAATATACCCGCGTAAACCGACATGAGTCGAGACAGGAAATTGCATTGTTCTATTCGGATTTGTAAAATCAATAGACTATAATATTCTTAAAAGTGTTATATTAATAATAAAAATAAAATTATGCAATTGATATTTAACTATGCACACTCATAGAAACTATTTAGACATATCGATAATATTGATAAAACAAAAAAAAGTTTTCTTTATTCTTATAATTTCTTTTTCGAAACTTTATCGTGGGATTTTTTAATATTTTTAAAATATAAAATTGATGCTTTATTTTGTATTTTAGATATATATTTTATAATTATAAAATATAAATTCTATATTTTTT
Organism: Solenopsis invicta; assembly: GCF_016802725.1. Taxonomy (NCBI): domain Eukaryota; kingdom Metazoa; phylum Arthropoda; class Insecta; order Hymenoptera; family Formicidae; genus Solenopsis; species Solenopsis invicta. Next base: position 13,937,149 of record NC_052664.1, read on the forward strand.
TTGTAAATAAAAATTGTCATGTCATATACAGTTAAATTAGATTTTATATACGCATTATACTGATTAGTATATTATTGAAATCTTTATAAATGTAAAGTTTTTGCGTAAAAATTTATGTGAAAAAATTTTTTTAAATGCATTAAAATTTTTAATAAATACAAAGATTGTAATTATTTTAATACTTTGCATGAATCAATGTAGTAGCATATCGTTCATCACAATTTTGTGTACTTTTACTTGCAAATTTTTAATTATCTCATCAATTTTTATTCTCATCAAATTTCGTCTTTTAAGAACTAATAGGATAAGATTGTATCTCTTCTAAAAAAATACGGGTTTTCGTTTTTTTACCGTGTCTATGGTATCTCGACAACGATGCGACTCTATTGTCCAAAATCGAATTTAATCGAATGCGGAAACGCAAAGGACAGACATGAAGAGAGGGAGAGTTGACACATCGTGTTGACCTATACAAATTGGCACATATCTCGTGTGCGATTGGCAGGCAATCTGACAGACAAATTACAGCGATTGACGAGGCTTTCCGTGTTGAGCGCTGCGCAATCAGTCGACGCCGATAGACAATGAGTAGGCACGAGTTGCTCTTGTCGCTTTGTGCAATTAATAATATTCTTTGGTCGATCGAATCCTCATTAAGCGCAAAATTAATTCACCGATTAAATCGGATTCCAATATTTGACTTTCTGCGATTGTTTTATACTTTTCTTTCTATATCATATAAATCGCTCAACAGTTTCAGCACATCTTATATTATTTTCGCTAAAAATTTCATTTTTTGTACATATAATATGGAATTATGATATACTTTTATTTTCGATTATATACGAAAGTATTCAATATATACGATTACAAATTACTGATACGAAACAAATAATTTATAAACAAAAATTAAAAATATAAATTTCTCAAATGGATAATATCGTATAATCATTAGAAGAAAAATCCATATCATTTTTATTAATTTATAACTGGTTTATAACTACAATTTGCACAAAGACTTATGTTTAATTGCTCACTTTTTGCAAGAATATTCATATATCGTTTTTTTATTGTTAAGGCATGTTCCACTTAATGTTCGCAACGTGCATGGAATTATTTCATCCTTTTTGTTTGTCAAATATTAAACAAGGACAAATAATACTCGCGATCGTTGCAAGCGTTAAATGGAACGCGCCCTTAGTCGCCCATTATATTCACATGTTCATCAGTATCTAGGGAAATTTTACATCAATTTTTTTAACTTTATATATTATATATAAAAAATAAAATTGATAAAAATATAGATATGCTAAAGTTTTTGAACGATAATGTATTTCCATAAATTTTTTAAAGATTGTAAACATTGTTTTACTTTTTATTACGTTCAAAGAAGCTTTCACTAGTAAGATTGTAATATACATACGTGTATAAAGTTACACAGAAGATATCCCCAAAGAAGCACGATTTTTCATATAATGCACGATATATAACATGATATGAAGTAATATTCGCGAATAACATAGCTAACGAGACTTTGACGTATAATAATGTGAAAGGTTCAGGCTAATAGAAAGTTTTTCTTGGTATCTACAACAATCAATTATTGTAAAAGAAAGGTTGCTATAGTAACACGCATCCTGGACAATACACAAATCTTTGTTAGCACGTGCAGTTACCAGATCAATTTAATTGTCTTTTCTTGTGAAATCCATTCTCAAATTCTTTTGAACAAAAGAGACAATATTGGTATTGTCGACAATAGAGTGACAAATAATATATTAAAATTATTTTCTATTAAATGCTAATTAAAAAAATGGTTACTTTATCTCTTAACTAAAGAAAAACAAAAATGCATTTTTAAAATACAGTTTGTTGTAAAAGCTAATTTTTTTGTATCCATATTAAGAATCTTAACTTTAGATATCCTTTAATTTTTTTTTCAAAAATTAGCAGCAAATATAAAAATTTTGAAATTATCGGATTGATAAACTACTTGGCGGGATGACACTAAAAAAGCAATTTTTGCAATAATAAATCATATTTAAAAAGCGCATTTTCACTTCTGATTTTCCCCTTGTAAATAAACTAATTCTGTAATTAGTTTTTCATTAAAATCTTAATTAGAAAAAAGTTAATTATAAGTTCATTAAACGACATCTTCATTTCTAGTTATCATACTTTAATAATCTGTGCATCGGATATTCTTTGCAGAACCAATCTCCGTTTTACATAGAAACATATACGGTAGAGGAAATTTGCCAATACCCTCCTAAAGCGGCACCTTCTTATTTCTCAGAAATTAAACACTGTATTGATACTGAGAAAAACGTGATTTACTTAGATAAGTAAAGAAATAAATCCATAATTCATACATTCATGGCTACTTTCTATATAAAATCTGCACGAATACATTTTTGAAAAGCGAAAATAAAGCTTGCATAATATTCTTTTGTTAAGTACTTAAACAAAATATATTATTGATAATATTAGCTTATTTTACATGTTTGAAATTTTCTAAAACTGTTTTGCTTATATATCTTTTTTTCATGCTTTCTCGTAATGTTAGGTTTGGAACATAAAATCGCTGTAAAACGTAAACTAATACACTTCTCCGTAAGAATAGACAATAACTACGAAATAACTATAGTGTTGATAGAGATTTCAGAATTTTTTACATTTTCTTTAATACTTTACGATAGAAAAAATAGTGTTGGATTGATCCACTAATAAGGTGCCAAAGAAACGTACAAAGTTTAATTCTTTTACATCAATCTTTTATAAATTATGTTAACTTTTTAATAAAACTGTTTAATAAAATTACATTTTATAATTTTTAATATATCATTTTATTTTACAGTTACAACTCTTATCGTACCGAGTCGTGTCTGAATTTTGCTATTACTACCTACTGTGCGATACTCTTTTCGGATTACGTTGCAAAATGTGAAATGTTAATTATTACAAAAAGCGAAACAATATTATAAAAATTGCTGAGTATTATAAAAATCTGATAAAAGACACTTTTTAGTTCGTTTTTATGTTTTTCAAATTTTATTTTTAGACTTTTTTAAAAAAATATTATCCAAAAGCAAAGTGTTATGCCAGTATTGTTGACTTTCCTTTACTTGATCTCTGCTCAATGCACATTTCTCGCACATGAGAAATAAAAACATTATGTCCTTAACGACCGGAATAATAAATATTCGTAAAACGACGGGGGTCAACCACGCGGCAATATGGTCGGTAAGACGAGTCGTGTTTCGGTACATTTACGGCTTCCCTACGGCGTGACTCGAAAATAACGTCTATAAAAGAAGTCCATGAGGCGAACATCACTACAACGATCACAACTGACGCACATTAAACGAGATGAATACGAGTTTAGTACAGCGCTACACCTTTATGCGAACTTTTCACCATAATTTTTTTGCACAACGATATTGTATTAATAATGTTAGTTATGAAAAATTGTTATTTTCAAATTTCTCAAAGTTCTCAGTTTAAATTTCACGCAATGTATGTATTTATACTTGTTTTTTTTGCGTTTTCAAATCAATAAACTTAAATCTAATGTATCATAAATAAATAAAGTTAGATTTTATTATATTTAATATTTTTCTTAATTCCGGTTATTAATATAATCAAATAGAATAAAATATATATTAAATAAAAATTAGAAGCATTGAATTTCTACAAGCTAAACAGCTTCTATTTATCTGCTTTACGTATAAACACAAATATATCAAGATATGTTTTAAAATTATATTTAATGTGTAAAATTTATAAAATATCTAAGAATATATTTATTTTAATAAATAAATGATGTAGTTACTCACCTGTGTTGGTAACACTATGAGAGCCACGCAGATCATAATGACCATGTAAAGTTGCGAAGGCCAAATGTCCGGCACGAAATCTCCGTAGCCTACAGTGGAGAACGTTACTACAACGTAGTACGTACTTTGAAATAGATTCAAATGCCTGTGCCCCGCTCTCTGGAAGTGTTGGATCCCGCATACGCTGAAATGGAAAATTCATTGGATTGCCTTACGATGAACCGATAATGACCAAGGAAACAAATCTTAGGACAATTACATGCGTCCAACATAAATCTACGTCGTTTATAACTGTATACTGTGGGGATTACAGCTAACGTAAATTCACGCTTTCTATAGTCGCGCCGCACTGCAGATGTCGCCTGCATTTAAATTGCAAGCCACTGAGAATCAAGAGTTTATAGCCATTCATTTGGGAGTGCATACACGGTAATTTAAGTCATTAATGGCTTTAAGATAATTCTTTTCATCATTGTTTTCGTAATTGCGGAATAAATTTTAAAACGCAGAGTAATGTGGTTCAGATATAAATATATATTTGAAGATTTAGGCTACATTATTTAATAGATATATATTTCTTTAATTTTTCTAATATATACATTTATTTATTAGATGGATATATCCTTGATTAAAATACATACTATGTTCTAATTCTATAAAATGCTTATTATTTTCAATTTTGGTTTGCAGAAAAGCATACATTAATTATTTAGTTAAAATAAAATTGTAATATATTGGGATAAAAAAATTTTATTTCTTATTTTGGAATGACAATTATAAACTATATAAATTAAAAATTTATCAAGAAATATTGTAATTGAAAATATATTCAGCAATACATTTTTGAGTGTATTATTTAAAAATAGTGAAAGAATTATTGCCGGATTTCCCTCGGTCCCAGAGAATAAATTGTACAGCTTTCGTAATTTTTATGCTTGAATAACAAAATTTTTATTTACGTATAATAATTATGAATATGCGAGAACAAATTATGATGTAGACTGTAATTAAATTCTTTTAGGATGCTGGATAAAATATGTAAATTAGTTATTAAAAGTCAGTTAATATCTTTAATAAAAAGATATAAAATTTAAAATAAAATTTATAACGCGCGCGCGCGCGCGCGTGTGTGTGTGTGTGTGTGTGTAATTTTAGTATATGAAGTCTGCATTTTTATCACATTTTTATCACATTCGAGCATTTATTTTATAAGTAACAATTTAATTATCTATTTAACTGAATATATATAATTCTCGTTATTTGTTTTATGCGCTGATAAAAACTTTTAATTGATAAACGTTTTTCTCTTCATCAAATCAATTAGCGCATGACTGCATATTGACAGATTTGGAGAGCAATCGCAATTAGCGTAACGAACTTCGGTTGCTTCTTAATCAATTCGACGTCGACTTTCAATCTCAGCAAACAAATTTGTGTTACTCAACAAAGAGTACCTTTCCTTTCGTCGCAATTTTTCATTCGGCAACCTCTTGCCGCAACGTAACGAATGTACAATTAGCTTAACTACTCAAAGCAAAATAAAACGCCACCCTCAATCGTTCTTCGATCGTAATGGAATTGATGTAACGGCGTAAAAAAAGGAAGAGATTGAACCCGATTGTGAGGAAACCATCGTCTAGCATAAAACCGGCCGGCGCTTATAAACAGCCCGATATCCATTATGCATACGGCCCCGTTTCTATATCTATATACGACGTATATATTTGTGCACCTTGTTCATTTTTCCTCCCTTCCTTTATCCGCTTGCGCCATCGCATCATCGTGCTTCCGTTCGACGTGTCGTGACAGTCGAGCGTGCCCCATCGTACGTTAATTAACAACAAATGGATCGATGCTATTTCATATATTTCACCCGAACACTAACTGTAAAGTATCGTGAATACACAGCCTACTCTATTGCATGTTTTAGGCATGATTAAATTGACTTGCAATTTCTGTCATTTGTTAAAAATATAATTTCATAAATATACAACAAATTAGTAGTTATACAATAAAATGTCATTATTTTATGTTCATTATAGTCTTTACAATTTATTAATATAAACTAACATATAATTTCCTATTTCATTATTATTCTCTGATAATGATACTTTGCAACGTCTATTAATGCGATGTCTGTATTTCTCTCTTGTCGAGTCTTTTACTAAGTTATTATGTGATGTTAGATTAATAAAGTTTAAAAATAGTAACATATTTTTCAATAAAGGCAATATAATAAAGAGAATATTCTTTTAATATTTACAATTAACCTTTCATGACTGTATTTTAATAAATTCAAAAATGTATACGTTTTAAATTTATTAAATTTATAATAATTTAATAAAACTAATTAAAATTTTATACTTTTAATTACTTAAAAAGACTAAAATATCAGAGTTATGGGTTTCAAAATTCGTACAATGCGCTTTTGAAAACCGTCGAAAGCGCGCGAAACGTACGGTGAAAATCGTCGTTTTGTCTTCAAAATCTCTATACGTCAGTTTACTGCGTTTTCGCACACGAACAGATAATAAAGTCAGGCATTTTTGTTAAAATTTTCATTGTTCCCTATCCAAGAACCATGGTTTGTTAGCAACGTTTTCGCTAACGAATCTCGTCCGAGTGTACGTGACGGTTCCAATTCAATCGAACATTATTCTATGGAAACAAGCGACGTAATCGAGAAAGATTCTTCACTGTCCGTTAAAAGAGTTATTAAAAAGTGTGTTTTAAAGCTTCAGTTTATTTCAACGGAATAAATTTTAAAATTCATTGAAAAATTAAAAGACTTTATTGACAATCCTCAAAATGTGAATTTTTTAAATGAAGTACTAATAAAAAATCTAAGACTTTTTGCAATTTTTAAATATCCATATATACGTACACGCAATCTTATTTTTGAAAGAATAATGTTTAGACAAAGTAATGTTAGTTACACTAATTGTACACGTCATTTTGATTGTGTAATTACAAATGCAATATGTGTTTGGCATACGTAAATCAATGCTATTATATATTTCCTCTAATAATTCTGCGAAGGAAGCTTATTACATTCGTGTAAACAGACATTCCGTTAATAAACAGGTATTCAGGTAATTTCCGTTTATTCGGAATAATGTTAATGTTTTAGCGTAATAATAATTATAAGCTAATGTTAATTAATAGTTAAAGATCTCAAATAAATATTGCCAAAATATGTACATCTTAAAAAAATTAAAAAACTCAACGTTTGCATTGATATCTAAAATCAGATTAAGAAAATCAAAATGAGGTACTAAAGCTGTTTAATTAATATAAAGTGTTGTGTTAGCAGCTGTTACGATGGCATAAACGTCAAAATTGTAAATTGCAACTTGCATATCATTAAAGATAATGAAATGTACGTATACAAAGATGGAGGTAGAATTTTCACGCTCAAAGGTTACTGACATATTTTCTCTGTACACAACATTAACGTTTACAATATCTTTTCAAACAAAATTTTGCTTGGATAATTAGATAAAATATCAATCAAGATTTTTTTTTAATTTATCGTGTATCGCTGAAAAGTTAAATTAAAGCAAAATATGTACAGAGAGTTAAAAGAAATTGTACAGAAAATTCAATTTCCTAATAAGAATTAAAAGAAGGGTGTTACGAAAAGTAAAGTCTTTTATTGTGCTCGGAGAAAACACAACGAACATTATTTCTTATTAACTTTTGAGATGAGAAATCCGATGGTGCTGGTTAAAATTACGTTACATAGACGGGAACACATAGAAAATTGCGTTTAAATCGAAAACGCGTGGCATCGCAGTCATATGCAGATAGGACGCTGCGCTATATGTATCGATGGTATTATAGTATAGTTGGAGGTAGAATTTTCACGCTGAAAGGTTACTGGTATGATATTTTCTCTGTACACTACATTAACGTTTGCATCTTTTCAAATAAAATTTTGTACGGAAAATTAAATAAAATATCGATCAGAGTTTTTTTTAAATGTATTGTGTATCGTTAAAAAATTAAATTAAAACAAAATATATACAGATGAGTTAGAAGAAACTATATATAGAAAATTTAACGTTCTAATAAAAATCGCTTATTGACGTTCAAACAAACGACCGTTGTACCTGTTTCTTTTCGCTAATGATATAGCATTTTTATAAAACATTTTATATTTTTAATATCAAAACGTGATGTATCACACCGTGTACCATCAATACATATCGACCTGTTTCGTAAATAACTGTACTGCGTTTTTCCGATTAAATTTTCTATGTGTTCCCGTTATAGGTTAATTTTACCTAGCACTGTCGAATTCCTCACCTCAATAACTATAAGAAATAATGTTTGTTTACTTTTCCCGAGCACAGCAAAAACAGGCTTTTTCATAATATCCTTTCTTATATTATATATAATATAAAAATTCTTGGTTAATCTTTTAAGATTCATGATAATTTTGTCTTTTTAGAAAAAAAATAAAAAAAAGATTCAATTTATAAAATAATAGTAAATGACAATAGTAATAAAAATTATTTTTATCATAATAAATTTAAATTTTGTAAGTATATACTATATTCAGCTTAATTTAATCTGTTACATCAATGTTAGTGAGACCAATTTCAGAAGCGTTAAGTGATAACTTTAGAGAAAATGCGGTTTTTACAAAAGCAAGTCACATAAAATTGACCGGTTACCGTGAAGTTGATCGACGATTAAACCTGCAGATGCGATAGTGCATAGCATGCAGTTGAAACTGTAACGCTTATCCACGCATACGTTTACGGCACGAAAGTCAAGCTACTCGTTTGCAAACAACGTAGGCAATGATTGAACATTTTAAAGCAAAGAAGATTACGTGAATCCTGCAGCTGCAGTCAGTTTAATCATATGGCAAGTATTTAATAATAATTATAATAAGCATGCCTCTCTTTCTTACTCTTTCAAATTAAATATTTAAAAAGTATTATATATATATTATATATATATATATTAAAAACTCAACAATGTCAAAAAATAATGGATTGATACGTTGTATATAATTTATATTACAAATATATGTTAAAATCTATTTTATTCAGTTGCAATGCTTAAATACTTTCAATAGTACCATTCATTCATTCCTTTCTCTATTTCTTTATTTCTTTGCATCTCAATTGTAAGTGCGACGACTTTTTCTAATGTACCGCGACGCAGATTCACCGTACCGTCGCGACGTACATTTTACCCCTTGTCCTTGTCGTAGATAATACAGTCGTGCAAGGGCGAGCTGGCAAGTGCGCCGCTCTAGAATCACACAGTAAATAATAAAGCGTCGCGATCGATGGTGATACCAATCCATCTGCACAAGCCGGTGTGCGATTATTTATTAATGCCTGTCCCACATTGCGATCTGGGTCGATCAGGTGTTTCGTCATTTCCTCACTCGTCCCTAACATTACAGAAGGACAACTGTTGGTTACAATGATTCGCTCGCGCTTGTATATTAACTGTGCTCTAAATTGATTTATCAAGACAGATCTAGGTTTTTTATCCCTTCCTTTTTTTTATATAAACCTCATTTTTAAATGCCATCGTGATAAATACCATAATGATATTGATATCTTAGATTAATAATAATAGTTCGTTATTATCATTACAATAATCGGATAGCGTAAAATTATTTTAATTTAACATCTAAGATTAGTAATACCGTAAAATATGATATAAACATTGAAAAAAACAACTAATAAATATTAAATGTAAAAAAATAGTATAATTTAAAAATCATTATATTCTTTTAACATTTTTTACATTAATTTCTAAGAGATTACTCTATGCAGATCTGATAAAAATTAAATTTAGATCTTATAAACAATTATTAAGAATCAATTGTTAATATACGTCATGAATTTTCCTGCATCTCTTAAATAATTTTAGGTGTTTAAATAATTTTAGCAAAGAAAGCAGTTTATTTTTCAAAACAATAATTGTGTGTATAGCGCGATACATTTCGCACACACGTCGCAAAAGTTCGTCTTAATACCCTAATATATGCTGAAATTTTAACGATCTGTTGTTAGAGTTGCAAATTGTACCGGTTGCATGTGACGAATCGTTGTGTTTTTCATAGTTACGATTCAAATTGCTATCTATTCAAAAGTTTGTGGTTAACTTTTACATAGAATTTTTTTCATATTGTAGAAGGGCAGCTGCAAATTATCCGTAGTTTTAACGTCCACGTCAATGCACGATGACGATTGATGTTACGAACTCCACTCTACGTATGATAGACATTTGTTTTTTTTTCATACCTGCACAGTCGATATCAGTGTTTGATAACTCGTTGCAAATTTTTTAGTCAAATCATAGTTTTTCACGCTACAAATTGCTCATCGCCTTTTCGTTCTCATTATAGTATAATTCATAAAAAATATTTAATTTTTAAAGTTTTAAATATTAATTTTAACGTAGCGTTTAATATATGTATTAATTTTTATATTTATCATAAATAAATTAAATAAATTGTAATCTGTTAGTTGTGTATGTATTAACATTTTTTCAATTAATTAAATAAATAAAAATAGTGTCAAACATCGAAATTTACCTTATTGATCAGAATACTATAAAATTAAAAAATTATTTAACTAAATTAAATTTAACTAAATATCTTTTCCTTCCTCCTTCTCTTTATCATTATTATTGTATTTTGATATTTTCTGGTTTATGCTGATTTACTGAATGTGCATTGGATTTAAACAAGCACTTGTAATATAGCGAAAACGGCAGACGGGATCATACATTCAAACTATTCATTTATTTCCGCCATCTAGGCTTTCTCTCATCATCGCGTTTATAGATACAACTTTATTAGAAGATTAAACAAGACGAACCGCAGTTATCCACGGCTTGGATTCGTAAATGAGAACTCGTACTTCAGTCGGGAAACTTTTCTCGTTATTCGGATAATACAATAAGTCCCCCACGCCGACAAATGAAATAATGTTCGTTACGTAAACTTAAATAACGCGCAAATGCTTTGGTGGAAACTTCATTACGACAGTGTCACGATTCAGGTCCATTGCGAATAACAATTCATGATTGTTTGCATGTATGTCATTACGAATCCGTCATTTAACTCAATCTTGAGGTTACGATATTATTAAAATATGTTATATATTTTCTTGTTCAACCTTTATCTAAATTACTTTTATTAGATTTTAAAACAGGACGGAAAAATTTGATAAATAAATCAATTATATAGGAATCAAATCAAATGTTATCTACAAGATGTTTGTTAATTTAATTTCAATTAATACAGTTTTGTCCATTAAAACATTATTTTACTTATTTTGCACAATAAACAACATTTTCATAATTTGGTTTATTAATAAATTTAAGTATAAGCTTTTTTCAAGAAAAAAACATTAAAATTAAAATTAAAAATTTTTTTTTAGTTAATTCATTAAAATTACTATTATACATATATCTATAGAGTAATTCAAGTATGTACGCAATTTAGAATTTACACCGCAGAAATCAGAAAAAAATAAAAAAAAATTTACATGCAATTATTATTATATGCTTTTATATCACATTAGTGTGTGATTTCAAGTTTTAATTGTTAATATTAACAAAATTATGAATTGAATCGATTTATCAACGTAGTAAGTAGGACAATCATGTATTGTAAAAATGATTACTAAGAAGTGTAAAAGGCTTAGTCGTTATTTTGTGAGAGATGAATATAAAAGGATAATAAATAAAAACGAAATTCAGCAAGATAAAAGTGCTTAAATTCTGTGCTTTGTACGTCAAACTGAACAACTTTGTATCTCATGAATCTCTCGTTTCTCTTTGGATCTCTGTTTGGGATATTCCAAACTTTTAGTATGGGATTAATGCCACAGTGCAGACGTTGTGTGATAAGAAGGCAGCACTTGTGCCTACTCAGAGCATGCAAAATGCATATAGTAGCACTCTACTGTTTTTTTACACGTATTAACTTCAATCTTGCATTATTTTGTATATACGAGAGAGAGAGAGAGAGAGAGAGAGAGAGAGAGAGAGAAACAGTAAACTTAAATACTTTTTATTGACAAAATACAAATACATGCTAATGAAAATGTTTAATCACTTTTCAACATAATTTCCTTTGCGTTCAATGCATTTGCGCTTGCAACGCTTCACCAGGGCTTTAATTTTATAAAAAAAAATTTTTTTGGTTAACACATGCATGCATCATAGAAAATTTTTGGCCACCCAGAGCCTCCTTAAACGGTCCAAAAATATGATAATCACTCGGCGCGAGGTCAGGTGGTTTGCTCAGTTCTGATGTGCTGTTACAGCATGACAATACGCGGTCGCACACATCTTATACAACGATCGCCATGATTTCGAATCTTCATTTCTAGTATATTCCGCATCTTCCTTATGTACTTGACCTTACGTCGAGTGATTATAATATTTTTAGAACTTCTACAAAAAATTTTTTACGGACGACGAGTTGAAAACAGTGGTGCCTATGTGGCTGTATGATCAACCAAAAGATTTTTTTTCTCGGAATCAAATTAAGCCCTGGTGAAGCGCTGGCTCACACGCATTAAACGCAGAGGAAATTATGTTGAAAAGTGATGAAGCATTTTTATTAGTATATATTTGTATTTAAGAAAATATATTCACTTTTTCGATCCACTAATTCAAGAACAGCGTCTCTCTATTGTCGTAAAACGCGGGTTCATATCTGAGGTTTCTGAAGCCGAATTCTGAAATGGCAAGTGAGACCTTCGTAGGGAGCTGTGGTTGCTTTGCGGATCGTATAATAGCGATTATACTTTTTGTGTAAACTCGAGCACCTCTCGGCGGATTATCCCTGCGAGGGATGTTGCCATAGAGTGGGAACTGTGAAAGACGTCACCGGAGTGCTAAAATGTCGAGAGATCAAGCGGCAAGAGATTTCGCTTGAGACTGATACTCCCGTGGAAAGCTGAGTGAAACCTGGCCACGGCGCAGCGGGGCAAAACTGCGGTGAGAAAATTTCGCTGGAAAAGCGAGGAAACCGGCGACCCACAATTCGGCGGACGAAGGACCGGGAACAGAAGTCGAGGGATGTCGATGCGCGGCTGGAGAGCGGGTTATTGGAATAACGAATGTTGCGAACTTCTAGGTTTACATATAAGGAATGACAGAAGGATCGACGATATCAAAGGGTCGCGAAGCGGAAGGAGAAAGGAAGGAGAGAGTGGAGAGGGAGAAAAGAAGGCTATAACAAGCGAAAGTTTCCTGAAAGATTCTCAGAACGAGTTCGCATCCACAAAAAAGATTTTTGGATTCAGTGCTATTATTTTTGTATATATATAGCATAAAATAAATGATACAGTGACAATTATAATTATCATTGGAAAAAGAATATTATATTCTTAAATAAAAAAATTCTTTTCTGAAAGAGCGAAGAGACCAGCTGTGAAGGGAAGGAGACCATGTATCGTTTCGTACGTGTAAAGTTACGAGCAGACCAGGTGGGTCCACTTGCAGTCTGCGATCGAGAACCCCGTAAGTAAATGTTAGTGTCGCAACTGCTCTTTTGGCGGCGTAAAGCGAGATTTAGAGTTCGTACGAGCAATCGATCTCAAGCACGAGAAACCTCTATCTTGTTCAGCTGTTGACTGTCGGAATCGGATAATGAACTTCGTACCGCAAGCCTTTGGTGATTGTTCCCACTCTCATCGGGAAGCCGCAAAACCCTCGCGTACGTGTGCGAGTCGTATCATTGCCGTATTGACGCGTTCCGCAAGTGCGTTAACACAGTGTCTAATTTATTCAGTCGGTTCAAACAAATGAATTCCATCTTATTTAAAATAATAACTGACTAGAAGTTCAAGAATATTAGAGTAATTTTTAGTTAATTTTCCCTAAAATAGAAATGTTTTTTTCCTAAAATTTAGGCTATTCTGCTAGGACTATATCTTTGATGAATAAGTAAGTAGGACAAAAGAAGCAGTGCAAACATACAACGAGAATCTATTTGCGAACAATTATCTCTATTAATTATATACACGTAGTTTCGAAACATTTGCCATGTTAAAAAACGTTTTCTTCTGATTTTTTAATTAATTATCATATATTGCACTAGAAAAGAAGTAAAAAAAAAAAAAATAAAACAGTAAAAAGAATTAAAAGATTATAAATTAAATTTGTTTTTAGAAATACAAGTATACAATAAATATGATTTTATTTGAAAAAACTCACCTAGTAAAGACAAGGCACAGTAACGTAGCACTAAGAATCATCAACTGTTGACTTAATGCCGATTGGGACTTTTGCATTGCTCGGTGTAGATCGTTCTGAAATATAATTATGTTGACCGCAAATTTAAGCTTGACGTAAGTTATAACTAGTTCGGACTAGTTCGGATACTTACGAACATGTTTTCCAAAGAGTGCTTTGCCAACCAGCAATTTAGGAACACCGGAATGAAGAGATTTCTCATTGGTGGATATAGTAACTGCAAACATAACGTAAAAATATCTTCAGTTTTGTCATCTTTCATTTAATATTCATTATATTACAAATTATAATTAACACTTTGTACTTTTAATGATTTGTAAATTTATTACGGATTTAATTATAGCTTCGACGCGTTCAGTTATGTAGTTCCTCAAGAAAATGGCTTTTAATTTAATTTCTTTAATTCAATTAAAGTACGACATGTTTCTAAATTAACACATTATTTGTTAAAAAACGTTAAAGGTAATTTAAATAGTTAATATAATTGTTATTATTGTTAATTGGTTCGACAAATAAAAATAATGTTTTTTTTTGTAATTATAAATAAATAAAAAAGAAAACTTTCATAAAAAAATAAAAAAATATTTTTGTCTTGATGTACAATTCGTAACAATTTACATATGTTTATGTGCATATGATTAACTTTCTTTAAATAATTTTAAGTTATATTGTGTTTCCATGTACTGTAGAGGGAACGTTTGATTTTCTTGAATCAAAGTAACTGACTCTCATTAATTAGGCAAGCATTTGTGCTATGGTTTATAAGGTGTATGACCCTATGTTATTTGACAGTTGCAATATTTATGAAGTAAACATCAACATGACTGCTTAGATGGAACATAAATTTACTCATTGTGCTTGTGTTACAGCATCAAAGACTCATACTAAACCGCGGAGCATACATTTGCATATTAAACTCTAGCACTGGTTTTAATAAAAATTTATTACAGTTTTAAAATGTCATACCTAATTTTACATATATCGTTAATAAATTTGAAATATATCGTTGAAACATTTTTCTCATCACATTTTCTCTTCATATTGTAGAATTTAATTTCTGAATTTACTTTATATATTCTGTTTATATTCAAAATTTAAAGGAATACATTAAAAATAAGAATTAAAAAAATTATAAAATAAGTTTATTTGTTTTGGACATACTTTTTTCAAGAAAATTTAATAGTTGTCTACAAATGTATGTTCATGTAATCCTTCGCAGACACCGTCGCAGCTGGACTTTTGCTTGTCGCTGTACGAAACATGACTGACAAAACACGACTGACGAAACACGTCTTTTGGCTGATTAATGTCCATTTCCACCAATGTAGATTAACTTTGATCTCAGTTTAACTTACTTTTTAGTTTCTTTGTAATTTTTAAAACTAGAAAAGTATGAAAAGTATGAAATTAAAGCCAAGATCAAAGTTAATCTACATTGGAAAGTGGACATAAATCCTCACTGTTAATTTTTTTTTAGGGAGAAAAGCCGATTCCTTTCGTTAACCATTCCATCTACAGAGATGCGTATCTTTTTCAAGCTGCTATTTTAAACGGCTATTTTTAAAAATAGGTAAAATCTTAAGCTGCATGCATAATGTTTATTTCGGTAGTGCATACATTTATGATACATGAGCTATATGCGCATTATACATATGTGATGTGTAACCTGAGACCCGCGGTATCATGTGAAATCAAAAGATTGTCTAGATCTTTAAATCCTCCTTACGGCGTCTGCAGAGAATTAGATTTAAAAAATACAATTAGTTGTTATTTTCTTAACAATTGATATTAAACAATTATAATTTTATACAAAATTAATTAACAATATTTGTTGTTTCTGATATTATTTCTTTGAACATTATTTTAGAATTTTAAAATTACTTTAGGCCTTTTTAAATATATCTCCGGTTGGCATAAATTCATTACTATTATCATTAGATACTATTATGTTATTACAACGATATTTAATAACATGTAACGTTTTCAAATAAGTTGTATTTAACATTGTATACAACATCAGCATGAACATCAGCATAAAGCAACTCACGTAGCAAGTTGACATAATTTGTCGTCATTTTGACGTCAAAATAATGTTTTTGACAACATTTTAACGTTAAAATAACAACAAATAACGTCAGCTTGCTATCTGGAAACTTTGACCATAACTTGAAAATAATGTTTTTAAAATATTTCAACAATGTATCAAAAAAAGTCATGTATCAAATAAAGAAATTTTTTAATTTTTATATAATATTATTTTAAAATATTTAAAAATATGAAATCAACATTTTTAATGTTTCTTGCTTGCTGGATATATATAACTACGCCTATTACATTTTTATGGTAGATGTTTATAAATAGGTAGATGTATATGATAGATGTTGATAAATATTGTAAAACTAAGAACTTGTATGTATATCTAGTTTACACGCTACATCACCGCATAATCCAAAATTAATGAGGTTAAGTTAATTAAATTCTATAGCGCAATAACCGTGCACGTAATGTCGTTACGTATTGTCCACTGTGAGATAAAGGTTATCCCCTATGGGACATGTAAAAGTCGATACATCATAGTCACGCGTGTGCAACTTGACGCGAGTAAAGTCCGTGCATTTTTACACACATGCAATTTGCGTTTAATATACATATATATTTTTTTCTTTTAAAAATTTAATAATTTTTATCGTACTTTTGTGCATATCAATATCTCTTAATTATAAAATTGTATATAACATAATGAATTACATTATTTATTTAAATTCTAAAATCTCTATTAATAAATATCTGTATTAATTAATAAATAATTTGAGAAGACAGCTATTAGAAACAAATAATAACAATCAGAAAAAATTAAACAATATTATTTTATTGTTATTTTGAAAAAATTAGAAAAGAAGATAATAATAAGGACTTCAATTACATTTTGTACATACAATAAAATCGTTAATGATCAATATTTTAAATTAAAAACTTAATAATTTTTCAATGTGGTATTTAATCGATTCTAGATTCAAAATTATTAATATTTATTGTTTAGGATGTTATTTATAAAAATGTGATAACACTAATAGGTCAAATTAAAAGAGATAATGTGCTTCCCTCTCACAAAAATAAATTAAAACATTGGTTTTGTTTAATTAATACAATATTTTGTTATAAAATTATATATTTATTCAAAATAAAAAAAAATATTGCAGAATACATGTAAATATGTACATATATCCTTTCAGTACTATAGCATATAAACTACAGTACTGAAAATCTATAATATATGTAATGTATCAATTATAATTTTGCAGTAGAACTACAAATTTATTGAATAACTACCTCAATACAAAAATTTTGAAAAATACGCTATAGGTTTATTAACATGTTAAAATGCTATTATTTAACTTTACATAACATGAAATGTATACGAAATAAAATATTAAGTAACAAAAAGACACTTAAATGTGTTAAAATAAATTAATCAATTAATGTGACAATAATATACTCAAGTTTAAAAAGTATGAAGAAGTATATGTAATTAAATGTTGAAATACATCTTAAAAAAGTTTTAAAATGATCTAGGAAAAAAGAAAATTAACATATTAGCGCTGTATAACGGCGGGCTACTAAACAAATGATTCCATAAGTAAGCTATTCTAATCTTTTCAAAATAATAATAAGATAATAATTTCTTTTTTTTTTCTGATTATAATTATTTGTTTTTAATATTTGTTTTTCAAATTGTTTGTGAATATAGATAGAGATTTTAGAATTCTAATAAATAGTAATTTATTATTATATACAATATTATAGTTAAGAATTATATTGAAATCCGCGAAAATACGATAAGTAAAATTTGTCACTTATGAATAACTATTATATACCTACAAGCACCATAATATCGTCTTCTCCTCCTAGTATATTTTTTTAAATTTGCTTTAAAATGCACAATATAATAAAATTTTATATAAATTATTAATCAGACAATTTATTTGGAATCAAACACAATTTTTTTGGAATTGAGCAGAGAGATTTCGTCATAAAAATTGAAGGAATATTCAAGTATGTAGAAAAATGTATTATAATAACGCACTATTTTTGTATCAAATTAAAATAAGTGCTTTAAGAAGTAAAAAAAGAAGCAGATATAATTATCTTAAGGACTCACCGTGATTGTGAACGGGATCGTGTTGACTAATTCCAGAATGAAATGGAAGGATAGGAGCTGTTGCCAGACATTTCCCTGTGAACATAACGAAGACAGCTCAACACACCCAGCGACAATTTTATCAAAGTAGACTGTGAATAACGTTTCAAAAATAAACATGCGCTTCGCTGTTCTGCACTTTCTAAAGCAATTTTGTAAATATCATAAAGACAAATACGTATTAACTCTTTCCGGTCGAAGTCTGGGATATTCCCGGTAAGGCTCTTTTACCATTTCTGTTATGTGCCAGGATATTTCTGTAACGAGTAGGCGACAATGATTTAAGCCGTGACATTCTATATTTCAAATTTATATGTTTCTTAAGCAGTAATTGACTGAGCGTAACTGAACCACTGTGCAAGCGGAAATAATTTTGACCGACAAGATTTACGTGCTTACAATTATTACAACTGGAAAGAGTTAATGTGTTAAAACTTGGGAGTTTAAAAGATCCTAACGATTTATTTTTAATTCATAAAATTTTTTATTTCATGTTTACTATTATATTATAAAAAATTTTATACAATAAGTTTAAATTTTATATATGATATAATCAAATCTTCTAAGCAATTTTGTAATTTTGTAAATTTAAAAAAATTTATGAAAAAATATCTCACAAAATATTATACGTCTGCATTATTTTACACGCAATAATCTTATAATAGATAAAGTAATGATTTCTTTAATTTTATTATATTTTTTAATTGTGCAATGTATTCAATATTTTATTTAATCGCCAAAATGGTTTTTTATATGATCGTTTAAATCACAGCACGTTGAGTGTAAGAGCGCAGAAAATTGCAGCCGAGAGGATTAATTGGAAATTATATCTTCTAGATTGCTTCATAAAAAATATCATTTGCCGCATCAGCACCGGCAGTAATTAACTTTAATCGCGAGACTGAAAAGGTGAATACGTGCGTAATCAGATCAGGAACTTCTTCGTCTCGCCCAACTCGATATATATCTCTTGCATTTCACTGAGAACGTGACGGGCATATTACATTTTTGCTTAAACCACGACCTTTCAACGTATTAAGCGTCTCTTTGATGTTAACGACTGACTTTTTATCCCGATAAAAGTTTTGCATTCATATGAAGTAAATTCTTAATTACAATGGTATCTTCTCACAAAAAAAGGAAAAACTAATTTTGTTGCATATTGTTAAACTAACATGCTCTTCTTCCTAGGATTCTTTCAAATTTTATCCATAATATAATAGAATATTATAGCTATATCTCTCACATAATCCAGTTTACACTATTATAATACATTTTAATCTATTATACATAAGATAAAATTTGAAAAATTTATATCATAAATTACAATTTAAGAAATTTAACTAGCGTAAATAATTTTAAACAGTATTCATTTATGCAAACGTCCCAAATAATGCTACGTCTACTTTCTAATTACCATCTCGTTTTATCACGGAATATTCAACAGCAATCAACAATGTATATACTATACTGCAACTTCATGATGTAGACAGGATATACATTAAGTCCTACCTATCACCGTCTTAAATAACCGTCATACAATAAATGCATGAATTTCATAATGCTAGGTTATATTTTTTGTTTTTCATTTTTTTGTAATATTGTATTTTAGAAATTATTATGCAAAATTGCTTTCAAGATAATTGATCTTATCCTGTTCAAATTAAATTATTAAATTATTTACAGTTTATATAAATATCTAATTATTATTTTAATAAAAACAAAACTGTAAATTTTATTTCATTAATACTTTTCCTTATTTCTTCAAGTTGTTAAATTTAAGGGAAAAAAGAGATATTACTTGTTAGAGATATTAGAGATTATCTAAAACTTTATAAATATAAATTTGCAAAAAATATATATATATATACATATATATAACAATTTAACGATAAAAATAGAAAACTCTTTTAAAATAAATTTTTGTTAATTTCTTTATATTGCATTTTTAAGGGAATCGTAAAATTGTGTTTTACTGATAAAACGCGGTTTTTTAAACATACTATTTTTCTAATTCCCTTTACAGATTTAACAAATCTTCTCTGCAATTAATGCAGAAGTAGTTCAAACCAATCAATTTTATACTGAAAAAAAAAAAAAAAATTAAAAACTTTAGGTCTGTTTACCTACTCTCAGTTCAATATGGAGTCTAGAGCTGTCAACGTGTGCCAATATTTACTTCATATAAAAATTCTACATTGTATTTGTACAAAATAAAAATAAATGCGAATTATACGAAAATACAATGTTGACTTCTTAAAATTATGTTTAAATATCTAAAATAAAAGATCAAAATGCTTGAAATTTATGAATTTACATGCGTGCGATATTAATGCAGTAGTATATAATAACGTTCATGTTTCATAAATCATTCGTATGTGCTGTAAATCGTATATGTGTAAGTCGTAGTTCAGATGATAAAACTTTGACTTTAGCATCCCCTTAATGCATATTATATCATTTTGTGTACCATTGCGCAAAATATACTGTTTACATGTATATACTTCACTTGATACATTTTAATAGTCACCAAACGAATTTTCGTATTCTGTTTAAATATAAAATTTTTTACCGTTTAAATTACTGTAGGTTGGATAATAAATTCATGAAATCCGGAGCGATGCAGCACGCAAAAGCAATCAGGCTAACAACTCTGCGCAGACAAACTACTCTAAACGATCATTTTGATTCTGTTCTTATCTTGTTCGACCCTTTTTATTCGACGTGACAAAAATTTATAACGAAAAATCGCCGGTTGAGATACACGTCACCTGTATCGGATTACCTAAGTCTGAAGGGCTCTCACGTGCCTTCGTTGCAAATCCTTCACCTTAGTTCTATAGCGAACTGAAATTCCTTTAGAAGAGCGTATCCGATGAGCCGATATATAGATTCGTGTGCTTGTACCCCAAGCGATTTTGTCGATCTCGTACAAACGATTACGACAGGATTTGCTGATGTATCATGAGAGGTTCCTTCGATCATCCACGCCCATTGGGTAGGTAAACTTTTATTTATATGCGGCTCATACGTATATCTGCTTCTCTCTTCACAACGATAAGTTTAACTTGGGTTCCCTAATGCGCATTCGATAAACTTTATCCAATTAATCTTTAGAATTCAGATGATTTAATTGAATTGTACTTCCCTAATTTAATAATAAAGGCCATATACTTCTTATAATTATAAAAGAACTATAGCTATTGCATGGACGTATATTATAGATAACGATAGTATATATTTATTTTTTTGTTAATTTTGCTCAGAGAAATTATTAATTTCACACAATTTTTTACGACAATGTAAAAATCCTTATACTTTTCAAAATAATAATTTTATTAAATCTTCTATTTAAATAATCTTATAAGAAAATGATTTTCTTATATCTGAAATAATTTACTTTGTACAATTTGCGTTCTACTGATTTTAAAATGTATCGACTTCCGATGTGATCACTGTCGCTGCGTCACAAAGACCACCTAAAAGCAAAAGTGAACAAGCAAAGAATCTCGAGGGAAACATAAATTCTGTTAGTTACGTTTACCGACGCCTTCTTTTATATTATTCCTTTCACAAGATCTAAAGTTTTCCATATAAAGCAAAATCGAGAAAAATCATTTTATTTAACAATCATGTTGCTTATATAATTGTTTATACATATATAAACATATAAATTAAATATAAAAATATATTAAATAAAAGTTAAAAAGGGAAAACTCGAATAAATAGTTATTTCTCTTTTCAATAATCGTTATTTACAAAAATAATATAAAATTATTTACTTAACCCTTATACATAATACATCCGGCGCCAACCATATTTACAGCACAAAAGTCTGGGAGATCTATGAAACTATTGAGAAGTTACAACTTTGGGTTTAATCAATATTTTTCAACAATATTTTTTTAATAAAAATTCAGCGTCTTAGAAATGTCAATAAATGGCATTAACGAAAAATGATCTAAACATTGTAAAGTTAATAAAGAAACTGTTAATAAGAAAAAATCATTAAACAAAAATAAAAATTTGAAAAAATACATTTTTTAAATTAAATCATATTTTCACACAAAAAACTTCCAGGGCTTTATAATACGGTGTTTTAAGTTAAAGAATGATACTTTTAAAAAACAATTATAATATTGTCATTTCTTTAAAAATTATGTAACAAGAAAAATACAATAAAAAAGACTTCTGTGCTGTTTGAATTCTATTTAGACTCTGAAACTGAAATGTCATGATCAATAGTGAAAACTCCTTCTCTCCCCAATCCAAATTTTCTATCGTATTTTTTCTTTACACAGCAAGCGATCAAAATTTCGTACAGCGTCTCCCATAGCCCATGCTGTGTTTAAGAGATAATTATAAAAATAGCGTATCAATCAAACTATATTTCACATTTTAACGTTTGACTAACGTTAACACATTTAAATTTAAAATTTTATGTTTATAGTTATATGATTATAATTAAAAATTATTGATCATTATATTTTCCTCAAAGAAAACTAATCGAAACTAAAGTCGAACTAATCGACCCTAATGTGTAGAATTTGTGTACAATCCGTAATTTTTCTTGATTTTTTCATTCGTATTACTTATGATTGTTATATTTAATATACTTGCTCTCCCCCCCCCCCCTATAAACATTAAGTGATGCTATTATTATCCTTCTGTTCTTTTCTAATTGTAATAAATTTCTTATAAATTGTTCACATTATTTTTTTTCATGTTTGGTTTTATTTTCATTAGAAAAATGATCGTCATTCCGGAAAGAAATTGGCAATGCAGCCACGCTCATGGAATTCATCTCTTAATGGAGAGTCTCAGCGGAGAAACCACCCTCCTTTTTTTTATATTCATTGAGGCAATAACGTAGCTTAAAGCTCCACAGAGGCTGCATCCAGACGATAACCAGATGAACTTTTTTGAGAACTTCATGACTATTAATATCCGCTTCCGGGATTTACAAACTGGCGGTTACTCAATTTAAGGGAGTACTTCGTCAAAAAAGATAGATACTAAAAGGTTGCTAGCTTTTCCTACACATACTTTACTGTTCAGTGAAATGTTTATCAGTAAACAGCACGTGACAAAAATGATCTTAGAAATAAAAATTTTATAATGCTAGCCGCAAGAATTTTTTTTTTTTTTATTAGATTAACGTAATAAAATACTAACGTTTCGTTAAAATAAAATCATTTACTTTTATCATATTTAAAAGAAAACAGGTTTCATTTACCATATATCATATTTTTTAACATTTTATTATACTTTTATTTTGCATAAAGTGTGACTTTATTATTACTAAAAATTTCTATTAATATTTAATGTAATTGTTAATATTTTTTCTGAGATAGTTAATTTGCTTTATAATAATTCGACAAATAAATATAAAACTTTGTTCTTCTTCAAAAATATTTGTTAAAAATTGTTTTATTAGATATGCAGCATGGATCAGACAAATGATTGCCTCGGCCCTTCTGGCAGATATTAAGACATAACTGTGGTTCTATTTGTGTAATAATTGATGTTTTCAGATATTCTTTCTCAAGTGTTTTGATATTTTGAATCATCGCTGGATTGTTCACACATATTTTACTCTTAATATAGAGCCAAAGAGAAAATCTAACAGGATTAAAATCTAAGATTATGGTAGCTAATCGATTTCAGTTTTCTGGCAGATTATGCTTCTGGAAAATTTAGAGCTCAAAATAGCCAATATTTTATCAGAAACACCAAATGGAGCAAATAATTTGGACTTGAATGAAATGTGGTTTTAGCATGATGGAGTAACATATTTGATGAAATACTAGCTGTTTTGAACTCTATTTTCTGATGCATTATCTCCAGGAAAGCTGAAGTCGATTGATTAACAAAATTTTATGACTTGACTCTGTTACAATTTTTCCTTTAAAGCTAAGGGAAAAATCTATGTGAACAATTTAGCGATGATACAAGATATGAAAAATAATATTCAGTCAATTATTGTAAATAACAAACTACAATTATATTTTAATGTAATGACTTTTACAAATAATCCTTTAAAACAAATTTTTAAAACTGCCGAAGAGCATAAAAGCCTAAGCAATCCTTTAACCGATGTCGCATTTCATGATCGGAAAGAATGGCTTTCCTTTGCTGGAAAGCGTCTAAAAATTTAACTAGATACACATCTAAAAATAATTTTATTGGATCGTCAAAATAATGATGTAAGACAAATTGATTGTTAAAATATTGAAACTTTTTGCAGCCTTGTGCTTGAGCATCCTACATTAATAATTATTTTAACCAACAAAATTATTTTCAAATCTACATAATTTTTTTATGCTTATAAATAATTCAGCAAAATTGTTCTTTCCATGTGTGATACATCTAGTGATACAGTATTAATATAAAATACATGCAAAGAATGCTCTATTTCTATTTATTTTTCAAGTTATTCAAAAAATTCGGCTACCTTACATCTAAGAGAAACATTCTTACATTGCTAACTAATAATCATCATATTTCTAAATTAATTATTAATTTAATTAGATTTCTTAAAAATTTTAATTGATTAAACAATCAAAAAAGTTAAAATTGATAAAATTAAAAGAATAAAAACTTAAGAATAATTAATTCTTTGTATTTTTAAATTATTTTTGTGAATGCTTCCAGATCACATTTTTTTTTTTTTAATTTCTATCATGTCAATATAGTTTTCACCCTTCTATTCTCACTTTCTCTCTAGACTCAATATTTTTTAAATCTGCTGCTTTTAGTAAAATGAATCCGCAATAGTTTTATATAACGCTTAGCTTCAAATGTTGGATTTGCGGCAAAGCGCAAGATAATCCTGAGTGCAGCCATGCAACTAACGACTCTTTAAATTTCATTTGTGCGACGTCTTTGTTTCCTTCAGAAATCCGATAAGAGTGGTCTCTAGAACTTTGTAAATCCAGAATGATGGCCGGAAATATCGCCGACGAGAACAAGGGACGATCGAACGCGAATGTTTTGCGCGTCGATTTGCATAAAAGTGCAGCGTCTCATGATCATTATTAGTTATAACCTGGATTGTAATTTTCATTTCCTATGGGATGACAGATTTATGATTACACGTGACATGGTCGCGTCGCATGGTGCTGACACCGCATCTGCGTGTTATCCCGCTAATTTCGATACCCGGTAAATTTCGAAGGAGCTTCGACATCGAACCGCATCACAACTACTGTCTAAACTCACAAACAAGACAACTTGATGCGATTTTGCGAAGCGTCGCTGCTGCTGTCAACTCAAGATGGCTCCAGCAACCGCAACATCGGTAACCGCACGTTGATGCGACATCGAAGGCAACAATTTAACAGAGTATCAATAGCATTTTTTTTTTGTTAATTATTTTTGCAGTGGAAAAGATTAATATATGTTTCATCTACTGACACTTATCGCAAAAGCTTCTTCTTGAATATTATTGACGATACTAATATTTAAAAACAAATAATTTTGCTGCAAGTGTTAAATAAAAAAATATCTGTATTATTATGTAAGCGACGCATTCACAAGATTATTTCACACAGATTACGACCGTAGATTGTGATTGTAAATATGTTAAACAGAAATGTCCTAATCGGACTCATTGCGCGGGATCGTAAACGAACTTTTCCTATTTCGTGATACAATAGGTGATTTTCGAGAGAGTCGATTTGGAGCAGTCGACTAATTGTAAATCACACGTATTTATTTAACTCCGATATTGTTGTCGTGGCTCGAGACTGTAGCAAATTTATATATATATATATATATATATATATATATATATATATATATATATATATATATAAAACGAACGTTTGTACGTTAGAATACTCTGACTTTTACCGCTTTGCACACTCTTTCGTTAATTATCCTGACTCTTACTTTATCCTTCGTTTTATATATATATATATATATATATATATATAAAACGAACGTTTGTACGTTAGAATACTCTGACTTTTACCGCTTTGCACACTCTTTCGTTAATTATCCTGACTCTTACTTTATCCTTTTCATTTGATCCCTATAATTATAATAGTGCTATTATATATATTAAATAAATATAAATATATTAATACCCCCCCTTATTAATAATTAGTTTTAAAAGTATTATGCGGAGATTTCAACAACCGCGTTTATCGGAGACTTCGATGATCAGAATATTTTAAAGGTGACAAAAGCTCAAGGAAAATCTGTTATTTTACATTTTTCAAACATCTTACAGACCTTATTTTTATTATTATATTATATTATATAAAAAGTGTATATTATCTATTTTTCATATAACATTAAATAATATTTTTTAAAAATCTGACATTAGCAAAAATCAAAATTTTAATAATTTAATTATAAAATATTATATATGTATAAAAATATAAACAAGTATAAAGAAGTCAATATAATTTTCATAGTTAAATAAATAAATACAATTGTACGTTTTTTTAAATCTTGAAATAATACTTTGATAAACTTTATATTAAAAAGTTTAAGCAATTTTTTTCTCTTTTAATATCAATTATTAAAGTTAAGTAAGTTATGTTTAAATCGTTTAAAAACACAACATTGTTTTATACAACGTGATTTATATTATTGTATTATTGTTATCCTAATGTTCAGCTCCGAACTGTATATGCATTATTAAAAAATGAGATACATAATAAATTGAAATGTCATGCGCATTTCACATGATATACTGTGTATAATAAACTCTGTGACAGAGTCTCATCTAAATCTTTTAGATAGAATGACAGAAATAATTTTAAAAAACTTGAGATATCTTTTATTAACATGCAACTTTAGTTACATACCAATAAGAGGATATTACATTACAAAGTTTAATAATAACATATTTGATTATAATATGCTTCTACGATATTGATGTAATGTTATCGGCTTATCGCCGGAATACTCGATTAGTGAATAGCGTGACGAACTTGCAGACCGTTGCAGATTACATCGCAATTTCCACGCGCGCGCGCGCGCGCGCGTAGAAATTTATTGCTGTAGTAAGATCAAATAATCATTTAACTGCAATAAGTCAGAAATCATCCTTTTTCATTTTTTAAGTGATTCACTTACAGAAAATGTTCTACAATTTTATATATATATATATAAGTAAAAAAATTTTTCTAAGTTTTATTCGATGTAATTCATAAGAAGAAAATATAAAATTTATTAGAAATTATTTATTTAGCTTCACGCGTATGCCTGTACGTGTGTATATGTGTATGTGTCTGAATTGGAATAATAAACAATTTTTATATTATCATTTCGAAGGATTTCTCTCAAAATCAATTCAATATTGTTCAAAATATTTAACATTTATTTTTATATGTGTATGCCACGTATTATTGGAATATTTTATCATTAAATATTTTTCTTTTTTTCAAACATTTTTTACAGTATTTTTTGGAATTACAAACAGCATAGAAGATATATAATGGTTGCATCTCAAGCAAAGGAGAAGTATTTCGTTGATTTGATTGGTTTTTGTTTCTCTTTTCATAATTATAAAATAATTACCATTACAAATATTTTCAAATTTCAAAAGAAAAAAAAATAAAAGAAAAAATCCAGTCAAAAAGACTAACCAATCAAAGACATCACGACGTTTCTCTGATTAATTTTCTGTGAACTTTTCAATTCAAGAGTATAAGACCCTCTACATATAATTCGGAGCGAGAAAGTTAGGGTAGAACTTCCTTTTACGTACGAATAAATCACGAAAGCAAATAGCTTGCAAGGCATTGCACGTCAATCTCGCAATAAGACGTATTCAGTCGATTCAAAACACCTAATCACTGAACCATAAACCATCTGCTTTGAATGAATAAGTCACATATTAACGTTAGCTCTTCAATTTGCTTATGAAGATGAAAAGATTTATTTTATTTCTTGAGTAGTTTAAATTTATTTTAGAAATTGCAGAACGACGAACGAGCGTAGCGAATCTGGCAAAGCACACACCTTATTTACTCATGCAAAACTATGCAGTAGATATTTGATGGAAGTAGATACATTATAAAATACATAACAATATATTTATCAAATCAATTATAGAATATATTTTAATAGCTTTGCTGCACGCATTAAAATTGCATAAAATAATCTGCTTATAAAGAGTTTTATGATATTATAAAAGATTACATTATAAAAGATGATACGTATGTTTTAATTGTTAATTACAATAGTATCATACTTGTAATTTAGGAAATATTGATTAAATATGTAAAAAAAGTTATACAAAAGACTGTTAAAAGTAAAAAATATAAATTCTAAAATAGAGTATATTATTAAGAAAACACTTATTAAATATAAATCTTAATATTTTAAGTTTGTTTTAATTGTTTAAAATAATTTTTTATTCATCATGTATATCACTTACTAACAGTTTTAATTTAATTATTTAAGAGAGTAAATTGCAATATACGAAATATAATATAATATAATATAAATTTTGTATTTAATAACTTAAATGTAAACGAATTAGATTGGACTGAACTAGTGCGCACTAGTGTATATTGAAATAGTACTATACTGAACTAATGTAAGTGTAAAAATAAAGTGTAAATATCTCGAATAATAAAATATATATTTTATCAAATTAAATATATAAAGATAAATTTAACCCAATTAAATTTTTTATATTTATATTAAACATCAGTATTTGCTGTTATTTATATAAAATACATCTAACTACATTATAATCTATATGAAAAAATAGCTTTATCTTATTTTTATCTAGAATATATGTATGTTATGTTCATCTCTCTTTGAGATAAAAAATGTGTTATCTTTTTTAAAGTATCTAAGTTAATGTGAACGAGTATGAAGTATTGCTCTTAACTTCAACTCTCAAGTTACTTCCATTTATCTTAACTGAAGACTTTTTTAAAGCGACAACAAGTTGCATAGATTAGGATATAGTAGCGCAATGTAAACATGGAACTTTGTAATAGTCATAATGTAAGTTTTATATATACCCTTAATATTTTTAAATTTTAACTTATATTTGAGTATTGATCTAAATAAAGAAAAGGAGCATTTCTTTGTTAAATTAAATTATTTAAAACTTTTTAAGAAATAAAAGTTTATAAATATAAATATGAATATAAGGTAAGCTTACCGAGATTGGTCCCTCTTCTTTTAATTATTAATATTTTTGAAATAATAAAAATTAAAAAAAAAACAAAAAAACTCTAAAAATTTTTTTATAAAATTTACTTCTATGAAAAGTTGGTATAATGAAAATCAACAATAGCCAATTAATTTACAAAATTATTAAATATGATTTGTGTTTATGATCAAATTTTAATTGACACTTTAATTGCACCACACAGTTGTTTTGATTAGAGTAAAGGTTTAATTAAAAAACCTCAGTCGTAATTAATAAAAAATTAAATTAGAAACATTTTAAAAATAAGATTATATTTAATTATTATTAAATAAGTTTTTGATAAAAATTAGACATTCGAAGTCATTGTTTGAAATAATTATTTGTCTCTACTCTTATCTTAAAATACTTTTGAAGATAAAATAATATTTTTTTGCACATAAACTTCTGTAACAATTAGATTAATATTAATAGCATGTGTATATAAATTTCAGTATTCGTTATAAAATGCTAAAATGAGTATACTGTGACCAAAATCTAAAAGAATATAATAATCTTAAAAATCTGGTACTTACATTCACTATTTTGTAGCGTAAAATAAAATTTTTGTAAGACAAATTTATGTTGATATTCGTCATTCAGTAATAACATTCGCGGCAGAAGTAGTATTGCGTTGATGGTTGTGAAGAAATATGAATTGGCTTTCCATATAAATAAATCGTGTCAAAATATTTAAAAAGTTCAATCAAAGCACCGATTCAATAACGGCAACCTTGCCCAATGCATATTGTTTTTATGTTCTAAGTTCTTTTTGTTCAATAGAGCGATGTTATCTTACAATTATATAAATAAAACGATATATAACTTTATCATTTATCTAAATAAATTAAAAATTAAACCATCTTTATTTCAGAGAAGTTTATATGTAATGTATTTTATCTCATCTAAATAATTTTAACTTATCTAAATGCAACAATGTTAAACACATATTTTTAAATCGATTTATGTATGACAGCTTTAAGTTGACAGCTTTAAGTGCGTACTAGTGCATCCAATCAAATATACTATAACTTCATACGTATAAGAAAATTTCAATATACATTTTCGCTTTACATTCTAACGTCGTTTAATTATTCTGAGAAAAAGAGAGAAAAGAGAAATATTTCGATCATATAAACCATAAAACTCTTCGGTGAGCAAGCCAATAAAATAACAAGCGTGCTCAGGCAGCAGTCGAATATCGAGTAATAAAAACGGAATTTATTTGTAGGAGGGAAGGATGACGTACCTTGTAACCGAGATAGGCAAGCAGCAAAGCCTCGGTTAACGACACCATAGCCAAGATAACTTGAACAACCCACAACTCTAAGGGTCTTCTGACCCACAGGATCGCATCCCAATTGATGGTCGGGTGTTCCTGGAACTCCTCCTCTGTCAAGTTCTGCGACGCGAGAAACTCGCTCTTGTTCCCGGGTTGGCAACCATAACTGGAAAAAGATAGAGAGAGAGAGCTAGTTATAAGTGACGAATGAATGTTTGGATAGGAAGGGACAGATTGTCGCGCAGTATTTGGACTGTGCGAATCGGACGAGTTCGATAGGTTTTCGATATCAGGTTTGTCGTTTGGGAATACGCATTTGAGGAAACGCTCAAATATCACCGTTGGAAAGAATTTGAAAGGACACAATATTAAATGCCAAAAAAAGTTCATAAAGCCGCTTAAGAACGTATTTCCTATTGAAATATTTACATCGATGTATAAAATTTATCTATAAGATACTTTTATTTGAACTGTTCGTGACAACTCTCTCGGAGAATTTTGAATCATTGGTTTTAATGAAAATTTCATTAGAATCTTGATTTTAATTTTTAAATTATTTCCAATATTTCGCTTTTGGTAAATCTTTTTACAAAAATATGAATAAGATTTGATTTTCTTAAAAAGTTTAGATATATTAATTAAAATAAAATTTGTAATTTGTCTACAAAATTTAACAATAAAAATGGCAATTTTGTATAAAATTATTAATAAATTACTTCTTTAATAAAATCTTTGTTAAAAAGATTATCTCTACTTATCCATTAAACATTATTTACAAAACGGATAATAGTAATGATTACACAAATGTTAAAATATTATTTATAAATCAGTAATGACATCGAGATTTAACATAGAGATTATTATTTACTCGAAAATATATTATGTAAGAGATATCGTAAAATCCTCGGAAAAATCGTCGTTCTTTTATATGCGAGCAGCAACACGTCGCGCGTTGTATCGTATTCGTGTTGTACTGCCTTATCTGCATCTTATTTTTAGCCATGATAGGAATGCTGCATAATATTGTAATCGTGCATGAATATCGCAATGCACACACGTTACAGCGAGCTTCTTTCTAGGGAGATAAAATTTTTCCAGAAAATCGTCCCGTTGGCGAAACGGAATGAAACCAAATGAAGCAATTTCTTTATTTTCAGCATCGGTTGCAGTTCGTGCTATTACATAGGATATTCCAGAGATTTCCTGCATTTCCTTTTATTTTAGTATTCTTCCACTTATATAAACACATTTCTACTTTAACAAAAAAATTAAATACCAATAATTTAAAAATATGAACAACTCAACAATAAAATTACTTCATAATTTCTTTATCAAGTAATTCGTATTTCAAAGAAAATGCAGAAAAATTCCAACATATGTATTCTGTACACCGAGGGGGAAACCGCTGATCAAAATTGTGTATACTATATACTGCCCAGTAATGGCTAAAATTTTACGTAATGCCCAGTAATGCTCCAGTAATTCCTCCGTCATGTCCAGTAATTTTTGTCTAGTAATTCCTAAAATCTGTACATCTACTTCCCTCAGTGGTTTTCCTCTCGGCATAAACCTTCTGAGTAAAATTGGGAAAATACATGTAAAGTTTAAAAAAATAACCCCTCTTGAAAAACAATTTATAAAAAAATTTACTTAGGAGAAGACAAAAAGTCTCTCTCTTCAAAATTAATTTGTTTACATCTTTTCCAAGTGAGATTTTTTCTTAATACTTTGCATACATCTTGTGAGTAACATTGGGAAGATACCTGTAAAGTTTAAAAAAATAACCCCTTTTAAAAAAAAAGTTATGAAAAAATTCACTTAGAAAAAAACGAGAAATTTTTTTCTACAAAATTAATTTGTTTATAACATCTTTTCTAAGAAAAATTATTTCTTAATACTTTGCATATACTTTCTGGGTAACATTGGAACGATACTTATAAAGTTTAATAAAATAACTCTTCTTGGCAAACAATTTATGATAAAAATTCACTTAGAAGACAAGAAGTCTTTATCTTCAAAATTAATTTATAATTTGTTATAATTTATAATTTATAATTTGTTTATAACATCTTTTCTAAGTGGGATTTTTTCTTAATATTTTGCGTACATCTTCTGAGTAATATTGGAAAAATATACCTGTAAAGTTTAAAAAAATAATTCCTCTTGGAAAACAAGTTATGAAAAAATTCACTTAGAAGACGAGAAATTTCTCTCTTCGACATTAATTTGTTTATAATGTTTTTTCCAAGAGATTATTTTTTTTAATGTATAAATAATTTTTTAATGTTACTCAGGTGTATGTAAGGTGGTTAAATTTTTTCCGCAATTTCAAGCATTTATATATTTAGATTAATTGCATAACTATTTAAAACAAAGAAATTCAAGTTAACAAAATTTATTCAAGCTTATAATTTTTTTATAAATAATTTCACTTACCCACAGGGTTGTTCCACGATGCCTGATGCTCTTCCCAAGCTTCCATCTCCTCCCAGATCCTGTCAATGGAGCACAACACAAAACTCGCGATTCTCGCAAACGCGAAAGATCAATAACGTTCGCAAGCTAATTATCACAGCAACGCGCGACACTTATTAACGAAATTACCGACGAAGCGCCATCATCACGTAGCGAAAGGGACACACGATCGCTCGAGGTTACGATCTAAGTCGATAGCGTGAAGAAGATCTAACGCGCGCGTAGCCATCTCATAGTGATGGCTATTTCGTACGAATATTCACGGCACTGTTGTACGGTGCACACGAAAACACTGTATGTACACGTAAAGAGAATCGGGCACGAAATGACCGAGCGTACGTAGCGAACGAACGACGTAGCGAAATAAACACGGCGTTCCCCCGCGCTACCCTTCACTCGCCTTCGTCGCCCGGCGCACGGCGGAGAGCCAACACACAACAATCATTTCACTCCGTATCACCGTACGTAACACTCGCGAACTGTAGCTGTGATAGACACGCGGCGAGATCGGAGCTGGAGCGATCCGCATCCACCGAATTGCCTAGCGTAGTTGTGACGTCACCGCCTTCGCCGCTGCCGGCCCGTCGTCGCTCGTCACCCGTCGTCCGCCGAAATACGCACATCGCGACGGCTCCTCACTGCACGATTGTTGAACGTATGTCCGAATCGGTTTCGTCTTCGTTCGTCGCGGTAGGTACATCCTCAAGAAACTCAATTCTCGATTCCAACACACGTGTGACAATTGTGCGAAGGGAGGTCGTCGCGATATGCGTATTTCGGCGAACGACGGATGACGAGCGACGACGGGCCAGCAGTCGACGGGGTAGCAGTCGATGGGCCGGCAGCGGCGAAGGCAGTGACGTCACAACTACGCTAGGCAATTCGGTGGATGCGAACCGCTCCAGCTCCGATCTCGCCGCGTGTCTATCATAACTACAGTTTGTTATGTACGGTGAAATGATGGTTGTGTGTTGACTCTCCACCGTGCGCCAGACGACGAAGGCGAGTGAAGGTAACCGGGGGGGAAGCGCCGCGCCGTGTTTATTTCGCTACGTCGCGTCGTTCGTTCGCTACGTACGTACGCTCGGTCATTTCGTGCCCGATTCTCTTTACATGTACATACAGTGTTTTCGTGTGCACCGTACAACAGTGCCGTGAATATTCGTACGAAATAACCATCACTCTGAGATGGCTACGCGCGCGTTAGATTTTTTTCATGCTATCGACTTAGATCATAACCTCGCACGATCGTGTGTCCCTTTTGCTACGTGATGATGTCGCTTCGTCGGTAGTTTCGTTAATAAAGTGTCGCGCGTTACGGTGACAATTAGCATGCGATCGTAATTGATCTTTCGTGTTTGCGAGAATCGCGAGTTTTGTGTTGTGCTCCATTGACGGGATTTGGGAGGAAACGGAGGCTCGAGAGGAGCATCAGGCACCGTGGAACAACTGTGGGTAAGTGAAATTATTTATAGATTACCCGTACTTAGAAAAAAATTATAAGCTTGACTAAATTTTGTCAACTTGATTGAATTTCTTGGTTTTAAATATTTATGCATTTAAGCTAAATATATAAATGCTTGAAATTGCGGAAAAAATTTAACCACCTTACATACACCTGGGTAACATTAGAAAATTATTTATACAGTTTAAGAAAAATAATCTCTTGAAAAAAACATTATAAACAAATTAATGTCAAAGAAAGAAATTTCTCGTCTTCTAAGTGAATTTTTTCATAACTTGTTTTCCAAGAGGAAACTTGTTTTCCAAGAGAAATTATTTTTTTAAACTTTATAGGTATCTTCCCAATGTTACTTAAAACATGTATGCAAAGTATTAAGAAAAAGTTTCACTTAGAAAAGATGTCAAAAACAAATTAATTTTGAAAAGACAGACTGTTTGTCTTCCTCCAAGTGAATATTTTTATAACTTGTTTTCCAAGATCGGTTATTTTTTTAAACTTTACAGGTATCTTCCCAATGTTACTCAGAAAATATATGCAAAGTATTAAGAAAAAATCCACCTTAGAAAAGATAATATAAACAAATTAATTTTGAAAAGAAAAATTTTTTGTTTTCTTTTAAGTGAATTTTATCACTTCTTTTTTAAAAGAGGTTATTTTGTTAAACTTTACAGGTATCTTTCCAATATTACTCAAAAAATGTATGCAAAATATTAAGAAAAAGTCCCACTTAAAAAAGATGTTATAAACAAATTAATTTTGAAGAGAGAGACTTCTCGTTTTCTTGTAAGTGAATTTTTTCATAATTTGTTTTCCAAGAAGGGTTATTTTTGTAAATTTTACAAGTTTCTTCCCAATGTTACTCAGAAGGTGTATGTAAAATATTAAGAAATAATTTTACTTAAAAAAGATGTTACAAACGAATTAATTTTGAAGAGAGAAATTTTTAATTTTTTTCTAAGTAAATTTTTTCACAATTTTTTTTTAAAGGGGTTTTTTTTTTAAACTTTACAGGTCTCTTTCTAATGGTACTTAGAAGGTGTATGCAAAGTTTCAAGAAATAGTCCCACTTAGAAGAGATGTTATAAACAAATAAATTTTGAAGAGAGAGACTTCTCGTTTTCTTCTGAGTGAATTTTTTTATAACTTGTTTTTCAAGAGAGGTCATTTTTTTTAATTTAGCACACACCTTTGGAGGATCATTAAGAAGTTATACCTGTAAAGTTTAAAAAAATAATTACTCCTGGGAAAAGATTATGAAAAAATTCACTTAGAAAAAAATGAAAAAACTCTTTTCAAAATTAATTTCTTTATGAATATTTTTCTAAGACGGTTCATTTCGTAAAAACTGCTCACACCTTTTGAATAATATATTATAATTTAGATTTATAATTTGGATTCATATGCATTTTACAGATTAATGTAGCTGTGTTACTACTCCGCTGCTGCGCATCGGTCCGGTGAGTTTTAAAATTAAAGTTTTTTTCAATTTTTAAGTATTGAATCCTTGAAAAATTTTCATTGGAGATTTATGTAACGTGTACATATAAAATAAAAAATATTCAAAAAAATCCAGTAATTGAAAAATAATATTATAAATGAATATATCACAAATTTATCAGATCTATGAAATAGATAGGCCAAGAGAGTAACCGCT
This sequence comes from Solenopsis invicta, assembly GCF_016802725.1. Taxonomy (NCBI): domain Eukaryota; kingdom Metazoa; phylum Arthropoda; class Insecta; order Hymenoptera; family Formicidae; genus Solenopsis; species Solenopsis invicta. The sequence continues at coordinate 13,973,471 of NC_052664.1, forward strand.
AATTAAAATTGTGTACACTACTGCCTTATAGTAATGCCCAAAATTTTACGTAATGCCCAGTAATTTTTGCGTAGTAATTCCTAAAATCTGTACACTTATTGCCCTTAGGGGTTTTCCCCTCGCTGTACACTATAAAATACACAAGTATTTTTCTTTTTATTTGTACAAAACAAATAAAAAAAGATCCGGAATTACGTAACAAATATTAGAACAAAAATAAATTTAGTTTTGACTGTTAATAAAATACTGACTTTTAAGTAGTCTAAGAAAGTATGATGTATTACTGTAATATATATTTAAATTTATATTTAAAAAATTTAAATGCGGATAAAAGTTTAACGCAAATTCAAATTTCTAACTTTTATTTTTAGCTTTGTTAAGAAGAATTTATTAGAATATTTAAAATGTTGCTTACCATGCTGCGTATGTTGGATCGCTGTCGGTAATAACCCTGAATATGTACAGGAAGCATGTTAAGAGCTTGAAGAAAAGATTGGCAAGTCGTATCCTCAAGCCTAAAACATAAATTTTAGTTCTTTGTTGATTTTATGTTTGCTTAATTTAGATTTCTGTCGTAATTCAATTCTATTTTTCAATTTGTTTCTCTTTTTTTGAGTATATAATTTTTAATTTATAATTTTGCATATTAATTTCTTCTTCCATTTTTTTAATGATATTAAGCCATAATGATATGTAAAATACGCTTTTATATTAGATTTATATTATGCAGAACACAAAAATAGGTTTGTAAAAATAATTGAAATATCTTGTATTTTATCTTCTATCAATTAATAGATTCTAATAATTCAATAATTCAAATAATATATCAAAATTTTCAAAAATTTTTAACAGTTTTTTATATAAATCTTTTACAAGTATCAATAAACTTTCTCTTTAATGTTTTCATTTTGATTTAAATTTGAATGTCACATATTCTAAAAATAATCAATTAACGACAGCCAATTATAAACTCATTTAATTATAAATCAAAAATATTCTAAAATTCTTAAAATTTAATAATAATTTTGAAAAAAATTCTATGAGATGAAAGAATATCTAATTTAAAAAAAAAAGTTATTCAAGAAGTTAGTGCAACAAAATTCAAAATAATAAAAAATTGTTTCTAAATATATCAATTTTATAACAGTATATGCCTGTAATAAAAATATATTGTACTTTATTATTTGAAGTTTTGAAAAAGTTACGTAATATGTTAAGAATTTACTAAGAATGAGACTTATTATTAGATCGGTATTAGATTGGTTTACGTTTAGGTCAAGTATCGACCGTTCGGATGGCTTTAACGAGATGCTTTAACCAGTTGCCCGCGACAAACTTCACAAAGAGTAACAAAGCGTTGACCTGTTAGGTTCACGACGTCCTAATGCATAGGTCAGGTACAAAGGTCAACACCAGCAAAAAGAATTTTATTCGCAATGGCACAATATCTATTATCGAGTACCGTCATCACAGTTTCGAAAGAGCACAATCGTTCTATTTCAGAATAACTACAGAAATGATGGCGGCAATATTTCTAAGATTGCCTTTGAAACGGCTTTGTTATTTTAAAAGGAAGTAACCAAGATCGCTTTGTAGCAAAACTATTGACGGTACTCTGGCCATTTCAGGCGACAAATTTGGTAAAAATATAACAATACGGCGATGCGGTTAAATTGATCTCGAAAATAGTATTATTACTTTTATCGCAGATTCTTGTTTTCGTATCATATTTGTTCACTTTATTTTAAATTTAAAGTAGCAAAAATATATACAACATTTTAAAATATTAATGCTCACAGTAATTAATCAAGTGAAGAATTTGGAAAGTCAAAATACATAGATAAAGACATGACATATTTTAATCGTGCTACTATGTATCTCGCGTGTCACGATTTAGTGCGGAATGTAATGGTGCTATCAAATAGCGTGAGATAGAACTGCAGATACGAGTTTATGACAGCAGATCTCTTTCTCTCTCTCTCTCTCTCTCTCTCTCTCTCTCTCTCTCTCTCTTACAATGAAATGTATGTAGGTATATTTGCGATATCAAATATATTAGTATATCAATGTAAAATATCACGTATAAATTGCAGCAAATAATTTTATAGCAATGTTTTATAGCAATAGTCGTGTCATGGCAGTCTTTCTTCGCCAAAATATAGGCTAAAACAGAATTCTCCGAAATACATGTTTAATGACACTTTTATGATTGACAATCTGAATTTTAACAATTGAATTTACAATGTCTTTTAATTGTCTATAAAAATTCTCGTTTCGTACATCTAAAAACGTATATCTGGAATAGGGATTCTCGAAGTATTGCGAGAAATTTTTCAGCGATAGTAGGAATCAAAACCAATTTTGAAATAAACTACAATTATAAAACTCCTTGCGCATTAAAATGATTCAGATCGATGTCGACAAGGCTATCATTAACACACAAGGAAAACGATTATGATTAAAACAATAAAATATTTGTTTCACCAAATTTTTATGAAAATAAACAAAATTTCCAGTTATTATAAAATATATTTTGATATGCAGAACATTTAAATATGGTAACTATAGGGAATTGATTAACATTTTCTAATTTACAAAATTCTGGTATATGACCAAATACACGGTACCGCCATAAGATGAACACGGCAGTATTTCTTTTCTCCTAAAATGAAAACCACACAATAGAATAAAAGTATTATAAGATTTTGTACTTATATTCTAATAAAATGATTTCTCTTGTAAGTTTCCAAAATTTTAAAACGAAGACAAAAAAGAGATGTATCTTAACAGTTTTTATTTTTGTACAAAAATTAATTCAGAAATCTGATAATTTCTATAAAAAGTCTGATTTTGGACAGATATATCAATTAAATCTACTAAATTTCTTTACTAGATTAATGTAACCAGATTTTTTTTAGTGGTGTCGGAATCAGAATGGATGCAATTAAATTTCTCTGGTTACTTTAATCAGAATACAACTAACAAAACTTATCTAATTATTTTAATGAAAGTTGAATTGTTCATATTTCATTAAATTGTATGTCAGGTTGTAATTCAATCAATTCTTTTTTAGTGCAGAAATAAGAAATAAGCGTTCTCTTATTTACATCTTTATATCTTATGTATGAAAGAAGTTGATTTATAAAATTATATTTAATAAAAATTTTAAACGTAGAAAAACTATCAAATAGTATAAACAAAATAGAAGAACAAAACCCACCTTCCTTCTACGCGTTTTTTCGTATCTACTAAAATTAAACAAATCGTCGAGATTTTTCGTTTCAAAAAAATCGCGAGCCACATAAGTTTGGGAAACCATGATTAAGAATTTATTAAATGTATTAATTTAAATATTCAACTTTACTTACTGGAACGTTGATTCTTAATGAAGTACAATTGCAGTCGTTCCTTGAATGTGTTCTCGTTCACATAATACTCAACACGAACTCTGGAAACAAATAAACAACAATATTATTACTAGTTTCGCAAACTTTCCATAGATGTTAACTATACATTATTTATGTTTTATCTAACTTTACGCAATTATATTTCATAACTTTTAATCATATTTAATAAATTTTCAACTATATTCATATCTTTAGAAAATTCTGTATATTTATTTGTAGTTAATTATTCCTAACACATGTCATAAATTATTTTTATTTTTTCAACAAACCTTCTAATAATATTCTATATCTAATCTTATGCATATCAGTATTACATTTTGTGTTCACGAATGCGATACGTAATAGCATAAGGGAATTCATACATGTCAACATAGAAAAACTTGTTTGACTGGAACTATCTCAAGATCAAAGCATTTACAAGAAATGTTGCTATATTATTAGGTTCGTGTGATCATCAAACAGCATAACAGTGTGCCGCACGTGCGCCATTCAAATTCTCATTATTGCTATCTATTGTGTCTACAGTATTATGCTCCATGTATCATTTCCGTTCAACGTTATGGAACAAGCAGATCTCTGTAGATTCATTACAGAAATTGGCATTTGAGTGTCGAGTATAAGATAAATGATGTGATAGCTAGCATCCCTTCAAAAATTTTATTCTATATATTTATTAGTCCTTACAGATTTGCTTATATACATATCTGTAAACATGTATATATTTATATATACATATATACTATGTGTGAGTATATGTATGAATATACTTACACAAGTATATGTATACATTTTGTAAATCGTAAACAATTTAAATTGTGTTTAAAGTTATGACGTCTAAAGTTTTAACAGGAAATAATTTGATTCATTCAAACTTTACATATATGTATAATTTACACGCAAAAAGTTAAAGTAAAATATATAAAATATATAAAATATTTATTAAATAAAATAACAATTATTTTTATATATATATAAAATCTTATATGTATTTTAAATAATATAAGTCAGTACAGATCTATTAAATGTTATTTTTCATTTACTATTTTTTGTTGATCGTTAATCGTTATCTTTAATTATCCTTGTGTTTGAATTGAACTTCAAAGAACAGAATCGACAGCGTGCAACGACCGTTGTTATTGTTATTGTTAGTAGTAGTACTGCAGCGAAGCGAGTAGGCCGATTTTATTGGCCGGCTGTCATCTTGCACGCTTGGTGGTGCACCGCTGCAGTCCTTATTTTTAGCCGCGGTAAATGCGTCGGCGTTGCGCCGAGAATAGCGTCGCGTGACGTCACCAGGCCGGCGTCGACAGGCGGTCTGTCGTATGCTATCGTTCTCAGTTGTTGAACTGGTTCTTTGACCCACATAACGTCACGAATGCCTGACCTAGGCTATCCGTCCTCGGCGAACGCGGAAAGCTGATGGAAGAAACGATGCCGATCGAGACGGACGAGCCGGTGTTTTGCTTTATGCACTCTCATGCTTAAAGAAACAAGTTGACAAAGACTTATGAACGTTGACAGATTTTCTTTTACGCTGACATATCTATGTTGTATTACGAATTAATTGTTTTCCTTTTCATAAAATTAGTAAATATTTTTGAGAATAATTATTTAACAAAGTTTTCTACACATTTTCTATTTATTATCAAGAGAAATCTAACAATAATTTGCAAATTGAATGATTATTTTTACATTGGATATTAATTAAAATCTGTCATTCTAATTGTCGTTTTTTGTCTTTTTACTACATAACAAATCTGTTCGTATTTTGTTTTTTTTATAATTTTTGCTTGCAAAGTAAAACAATATAATTCTTGATATTTATTATATTATTTATATTTTTATTTATTAAAAGAACAATTAATTTAATTTTCTTCCATTCTTTTGAATTTAGTGTATGCAATCATTTATAGTTTACAATTGAAGAAATAAATGAATAAAAAAGATCTGGTTATTGAGATTTTTGTTATTTTAATTTTCTGAAATAGAATTTGTATGCGCCTTTTTATAACAATGCAGTATTAAGTATAGTATTAAACACATTTGTTGTACAAGGTGTTTTAAATCACCCATATTACACCTCTTTTAATGAAAATAAAATGAAGATTTTAAAATGAAGAGAATACGGTACATTTTATTGTACGTAAAAAAATAGGAAACATTGTCTCCAACATTTTTTCTAAAAATACCTTCCATTAAACTTTTATTTAGTTTATTTTTTTATCACATTTATAATTTTAAGGTTAATAGAAGCATTTTCAGAAAAAAAAATGTATGAAATTAAAGTTTTTTTATTTTTCTTTTGCGTGTAATTGATCTGCAATAAAAAGTACACATTCAAAAAGTTTAAAATTTAATCTGGATACACAACTTCCGGTCGGAATTTGAACAACTGAAAACATTATAATTAAATAGAGCATATCCGATTTAATTATCAAAATTAATTTTTAGGGATAAAAACTATTTCTCTTTATTTTATGTGATTGATCTGGAACATCTTGCATAATTAATACTTTGGATATAAGTGTCCATAAAAATTAAGAAGTAAATGTCAGAGATCGAGGATGTGCACAATTAATTAGAAAGATCGTGATAAGGTAGATTTGATAGGTGTGTCAGTCATGACGCTACATACATGTATGTTAATATGTGGATATATTATAGAAAATGACGAAATAACGTACGCAAGACACAGATAATAAAAATAGCCTTTACACAAAGTATTTAAAGTACTGCGAAATAGTTGCGTAATATTATTTAAGTAAAATAATTCTGCAATAGAACAAGATAAGAATTCATACGTTAAATATCATAGAATAAAACAGATAAATAATAAATAAAATAATTTAATTATATTCAATAATAACAATTTAATAAATAATTATTGGAATTTTGTAGCAATTAAAACATTAATTTATATGTTTTAATTTAGTTTATTAGCGTTAAGTGATATTAAAAGCTTATCACGATAATGTAAGAAAACATATTTGATAATGAAATCCTGCTCTATGCATGATATCTGCTTCCACCGTAAATTGAGAAAAAAAGCTTTCATAAAAGTTAGTACTATAGATCTTAATTTAGTGTGTAGCAAAAGGAAATTCCAAACACAATCTTGAAAAGATGAAGACGAAGAAAATTAGAAAAATGTATTTTTCCAATATTTAAACTCGGTTTAAGAATATTAAAATTTTATAAAATTATTTTATATTTAATATTCTTTTCAATTTATTAAAATTACATAATATATTTTTAAAAGTCATAATAATAAAAAAAAAATTTTTTTTTAAATTAAAATTAATACACAGGCGCTCATAGCGCTTGTAAGCATCATGTATATATGACATATTTACCATGGGACTCACAAAAAAGTTTGTAAGATACATGACATGTTTAATTAGAGAAATACGGAAGGCGACAACTTGAACCGAAACGTTTACGTTTGTAATAAGAATTAAAAATTCAATTTTTTTATTAAAAAAACATTTTTTTTGCTCATGAATTAGAGCGTTTACTCCCTATTAATACTGTTCTTAAAGTAAACATCATTTGTTATTGATTAACAATTAATAAACTGAGACAAAATAATGCTTAAAGCCCCAAAGTAAACGCAGCTATTTCCTTATCATAATCTTATGATAAGAAAATTATTTATTCATATTTCAATTTTAAATTATCATTTAAAAATTTGTGTTTTATTTCTGTGATAAAAGATAGTAACAACCTCTAACAATAATAATAAATATTCTCTTATAATAATCTTTAATAATAATAAAGTTTGTTATACTAAGATTATGTGATATTAAAATTAATTTACATGACTTTCGATACTTTGTTGCGATAGCTACAAAATTATAGTTTTGGTCAACGACACAGAAAGTTTTCAATTTTTAACCAAACTGACATGTGTTTAAATTTATTGACATAAAATAAAAGACATAACGTGTTGAACTACGTTTAGAAATCATCAAATTCGAAAAATTTGATAGAAAGTGACATATATCAATATACACCGCCAGTTTGGAAATTCCACAAAACATTGCGTGGAGCGATGCAATGGTGAAAAATTGTTGAGTTTGAACGATTCGACAGGAATGCAAATCCTTCAAGCTTCACAGGAGCGGCCATCGATTCTGCAAACGATACAAAGCGAAATATATCAATATCACTCGTGTTTTGCACGCGGATATCGCCGCAGACTCCGCGATGCGCGGTAATTTAACGCGATCGGCCGTGTAGATGAGAAAAGCGCGTTTAGTGGGCTGTGAGTAATGTCACTGACAAAATACGTGGGCCGACTGCAACCGATGTTTCTGTTTGAGGACACTCGAGTCAAAAGAACGCGTATACGCTGATACGATTGAACTCGATCGTAATTTTTGCAGATAAGCCCTGTGCACAGTCGGATAAAAAAACATTCTCTAACTGTATCTTCTAAAGCCAGGATGAAGATTAGGATAAAAATCGGATTTGAAACTCCTGTACAAATTGAATGCACGATATATTCGTACATATGACTTGCAAATTAACGGAAATATTATTTCAATAATAAAGTTATTGAAAAAGTAAAAAGGCGTAAAAGCATTTTCAATAAAAAAATAAATTTCTATTAAAAATATTAGGTGTTTAAAATCATATTGCTAAGTTTAAAGAAAGTCAGACATGTATCACTGTTCGAAAAAGAGTTTTTTTTTAACTGGAAAAAGTTTATAAATTATAGTGATAAGCTGTTAGTTAATCGTCATTTTGATGCAGTGACAAATCGAGAATAGAAACGGCCTGCTGCATCGTAGGGAAATAATTGACAGCTTCATTACGACGCCGTTTCTAATTACATCGCATGGGGATGTGGTTCGCAGAGATCGTCAGCGATTTCCAATTGAAATTGCGTTCTGGGAATCGCGAGGTGACATTTGCGAGTCGCATCACACTTCCCATCACTGATGCACAGTAAAACCAATGCAACTCATCTCATTGAAGAGATTGGTTCAGGTTATGTAGAGAAAATCGATTTTCAATTGATGATCTATTATCAATGATTACATTTAGTGTACCGCAAATAACTTTATCTTAAATTTCAAAAATTAATTTTTGCTATAATTAAAATAGCTAATAAACATTATATTTGCTGGCCACGCAAAAATGTCGAAATGCATTAATATGCAATTTGCATTAATATAAATATCTAATTTTGTTGTAGAAATTAAAAGATTTTATTGTCAGTTAATTTAACTTCTATTTTCGTAAATAATAAAAATTTAATAGTTAATGTTAACTATAAAAGTAACAAAAAAAATTCAATATTATAAAAAGTTTCTGATTTATTAATTAATAAAAAATATAGTAAAAAAAGATTTTTTCCCTTCGAACTTTATTGTTAGAAAGGATTTAAGTCATTACATTAAAATCATTATTTTCTGAAATTTAAAATATTTAAAAAATCTGAAATAATTCAAGAGGTTTCTTCTCTAATTAATGAAGAGCAATAATGAATCTGTTATTTAAAAACAGATTTTATAATTCTTAGAATTGGGAAGTAACGCGTTACTGGTAACGTCGATTCTTACAGTAACGATAATATTACATTTAGTCGTTATTTTTATCGTTTTCTATTATCATTAGAACCTGAGCAAAAACATGGCCGTAATAAAGTCATAGTCGTAATCGTAGTCGTAATCGTAAGTCTAACGCACAAACACTTGACGTCAATCGTGTCGATACCATACGAAACAAATGACGTTTGCGTTAATCATCAATCGTATGGCATCGATATGATTGATGATTAACGTAAGCGTTTGTAGTTTGTATGTTACACTTATGACTATGACTACAATTCTATTACAGCCATTAGGCCTTTATATTCAATAGACGCTGATCAAGCGCTAATCGCGCGATTAGAAATATGCTGACATTTTATAAGTAAATTTTTTGATTCATTGATTGATCAATCACATTTGCAATTTTGCTCTATAAAAATTTTACTCTGTATTTGCGCTTAATGCAATGGATCAATCGATGAATTTATAACAAAACCGTCTCATATATTAAGCTGCATTTCGATATCCACTGTCGGTATTGAATAATTTAGATTACATAAATATTATAATTTTAAGTATTGACAGTAATTATTGGAATGCATTGTTAGCAATGACATTAATGTATTAAAAGAAGATTTAATCTAAATTTTCTTTTAAAAATAAGTACAGTAAGCGATAAAGAATTTAAAAAATTATTAGATAATTTTGATGAAAAGAAAAGCATGTGTGTGCTGTATACATATACAAAATAGCTTATAGAGTTTCAAGTTTTAATATTTATTATTTTATTTTACATTGATTATATCAAATAATGTAATTTTGAAATCTAATGACTTACTGTAGCATTATAAAAAAGTAACAAGTTACTTTTTTAAAGTAACTTTCCTAACACTGATAATTTTTTACTTACAATTAGCAATCAGTCTTGAAGTGATATTATCTTGCAGATTATTTCAAGTATTATACGTATATATTACCACTATAAAACATTTTATTTTATCGTCTTGTTTAAAGTTTTAATTTAATTGTAATGTTGCTATAGGTTACAAATTTCTTTCAAGTCTAATTGCAACAAATTTAATCTAATTATTAAACTCAATCATATTGCATCTAATTGTTTGTAAATTAAACTGAAACAACTATCAAATATCGGATACACCAAACAAAAATTTTCACGTTTAACTTGAATTACATTATATCTGGATGTGATTAGTATAAACTATTATCGTTAATTTCCTACATGTACTTCCCGTCCAATTATATTCGGTATAAGAAAAAAATTGCTAAGTAACAATTAGGTTCAGTTAAATTAAATCTATAATTATTGGTCCATTGAATTGTGAATTAATATGCGTTGACAACAAAGCGATTTTCGTGCGCGATCAAAGAGAACAACGCGACTAGCTTAAACGAAGCGAAATATTTTCATTTCAATGAAACGAATGTCTATATTGCTTGTATTGGCTTGGGTCGCCACTAGAAGGTCAATTCTCAGTAATGAGTTTTCAGAAAGTCACCTCGACGTTTATGAACTTCTCATCTTTTACCAAATATACTGCAGTAGGCGTAATAGTAGACATAAATTTATTATTTTAAGCTCTTTTATATAGTAAGAGTAATAGTAACATAAACTTTTCTTTTTTAAGAAATTAGTTTAGATAGCAAATAAATAAAAGAAGTTAAATAAATATTTTAAAATTTACATACAATGATATGTGAGAAGGTAATAGAAGTAAAAAAAAATTTTCTTCTTTAAAAAAGATTATTTTAGTGAGAAAATAATTAAAGAGATGCAAAGAAATATTAAAAAATTTTATGATTTATTTAATTATTTAATTTTATTATTTCTATTAAGATATTGTCAAGTTTATTTTAACATTGATAACGATTAAATTCTAAATATGAACAAGATTCATGAATTACTCGCGTTTAAATTATTAGTAGTAATAAAAGTCAGTTAGAAATAATTAAAATTCTTGACAATGTTATTAATAAAAATAATTAAATAATTAAATTAACAATAAATTAAATAAATAAAAATTTTTAAGTATTTAATTTTCTTTATTTATTTTTCATGTAAAATTATCTCTTTTAAAAGAGAAAAATCTCGTTATCTCTTCACAGATTACTGTATGTAAATTTACATGTAAATAGTTCAATTTTTTTCTAAATCTTGAATTTAATTTAATTAGTTACTTTTATTCGTTGATATTTTCTAGTTCACTATTCTACAAGTTCTTTGTTTAAACAAATTTGAGTGAATTTTTTAAATAATAATTTAAAATAACAACAAATATATGTTTTTATATTTATATGTGATCCACATATATCTGTGTCTTATTTATGTAATACAGTAATAAAATTTAATTACATTTACGTAATGATATATTCGATTTAATTATATAATTTTATTTTATTTTATTTTAAATGTTACATCTTATACATGTAAAATTATATTTTACAAAACCATCCAAGAATTCAATAGAGCTTTATGTTAATTATCTGTGAGCTGTTAATAGCCTTTGTTTCGTAAGTACCAATAAAATATATTTGACGTGGAATAAGCTACAATTACCGGTTAATTAAATCCTTAATTGATAAAAAATAAAAGACACACAAGTAATTTCTTCTACTGCTCAATCGATGTGAAAGAGTTGCTATTTTCCATTAAGATCATTAAAAATTTTTATATAGAACTTATTGTTATCAATCTTTTTACAATAATTTAATTTAATTTAACATAATTAAATTGTAGTAGTTTACAATCTAAATTATATAATTCTAAAGTTAGGAAATTAATAACACATGTATTATTATTATGATCTAAATGTAATACTAAATGCTTTCTAAACTTCAGACTTCTACTTTTTTTTTTAGATTTCTTGTTATCACGGAAAAAAAAGTTTCAGGATAAATTCGCTTTTTCATTTATTTTAAGAATTGTGTGTGATTGTTCCAAGACAGTCCATCAATTTCTGTTTAAAGCAATTCTTGGAGAAGAGATTTGTTTTGCCCATGTGGAAGTGAATAACTCATAACTCCAACTGAAACTATTGGACACATTGCTTCGAGCAATTTATAAGGACAAGAACCCGTTTATCATCGTTGTTGAAATTCGCCGCATCCAAATCAATATTAACGTTTATGTATTGTAGCTGATATTGCAGACAACTCAACGCTTAACAAACTCAAAGCTTAACGAATAACTTAACGCAATAAATAGCTATTCCCTTTTAGATATTTTTGAACTTTGTTTATATCACATCATTGCTGTTAGATTTTGTTTATTAATACATATCGGCAATAAGTTCGCTAGAACTTTTATTATTTGCATAATTAAGTAATAGAAAGCTAAAAATGTTTTCACAAGTATATCAATATTATTTTTACGCATTATAATTAACTTTTTTACAGGGTTGGCAAAATTCTATATTTTTTTTATCAAGTCCATGCCAGTGGGAAAAACTCAGTATTTTCTGGGAAAAAATGGTATTTTCCGGAAAAAATTGGCAAAAATAATAATAAATATAATTTAATATAATTTAATATAATTTTTTTTATTTTAAATATAATTTGCTCAAAGATTTCGTTAATTTTGTCATGCATTTACATAATTGTCCAGCGAGTTCAGCGTCAATAGAGAGAGTATTCTCCAATCTAAGTTTCATCCAAAACAAAATTCGTAATAGATTAAAAATTGACGTAACAAATAAATTAGTTTTTTGTTATAAAATGTTAAATGGCTAACGCAAAGACGTTAATGATTGATAAACATTGGTAAACATAAAATTTTACTATTTAATTATTTCTACTATTACTATTATTACTATTAATTACTACTATTATTTACTATTACATACAACACTATTTTGCATTTAATTACATATATTAATTTAGAAAGATTTTATTGGTTTATTTTATTGGTTTATATAAAATTCATTAATATATATAAGATTATATATATAAGATTCATTATAAGATTACAGCAAAAATATTTCTTTTCCATATAAATATATTTTATTTAATAGTCACTTTTTTAATTTTTGCCAGTTTATTCCAATTTGCCAGTTTATGGGATAAAGTCCGGGACGGTAAAATCCGAAATTTACCATGGTTTTTTCCACTTATTGGACTTTTCCTGCCAACCCTGCTTTTTTATGTATTTCATAATGCGATTTGGTTTTTGCAAATTAATTCTATAGTTTGTTGTTTTTTATTAATGTAATTGATTATACTTTAAATACAAAAGAAAAGTATTGCGATTAGTATTTGCAAATTAATATTTTTGAAAATTATATACTTAATTTTTTTTAAAAGTTTGTAATGCTTAAAGCTAAGTGATGTATGCGTATGTATGTTATATATTCTAGGGAATATTTTGTCATTCACTTAAATAAATAAAAATCTATAGTATTTATAACAGAAGCTATAGATTTTCAGTACTCGCAGTAAATTTCAGAACGCCGCCCTATAGTAGTATCAAATAACTGTACAAAAAAATATTCTTTTTGAGATGTGATATAGGAAAATATGTATTTGTAATATAGAAAGATATGAAACGCGTTAGTTAAGCTTCTGACGCTTATTTTTGCCAACACAGATTAACTTTAATCTTAATTTAACTTACTGTTTATTTTTAAACTTACTTTTTAGTTTTAAAAATTGGGAAAAGATAAAGAGTAAGTTAAACTAAGATTAAATTTAATCTGCGTTGAAATGGTAGAAATACGCATTATTCAAATCTTACTCCATTGTACATATTATAAAATTGCTCCATTGTAAGAATAGTAAGCAATAGCTGTTAATATCTAATATATATAAATTTACAAGTATATTTCATTAACCGTATAATATATGTTTATTAATTTCATTTTATTAATTTCATTTAAAAAAAAATTGTTATCATACATTAAGATTTTTGAGAAGATTAGAAAAGTCTGAATTGATATTACATTAAAGTTTAAGTATCTTCCTAGAATAACAAATTGATTTATTATTTCAGCTTACAAAACTAAAAAGAAATTTTACACAAAATTTCTTAATTCATATACATTCGTCCATACTTTAACTTAGCCGTTATTAAATGACTAGGTAACATCCATTTCTCAAATCTTGTTTCCGTTTTTGTAATCCTATAAAGATCACGTATAAAAAGAATAAAGAAACAGATTGCAGAGTCCAGAGTTCAAATAAGAACGGACAATACATCATTCCAATTCAATAGTTATGAGCTGTTTGATGACTATAGATGCTTTATCATCAGCAAAAACTTCGACGAATCGATTTACGCGTTTGTTTTCCAAACTTGCACCTACAAATTTTGTAATTTGTAGTTAACAAATTTGTCCTCTACTATTACGCTATATCATCGCTTCTACTTCTAATACTTAATATCGATGAAAACGAGCAACGCGCTACATGGAAACGAACAGCGCTGTATTATGTATACGTATCGCATACGTGTTATTAATAGTATAAGCATGGAAAATTTGTGTCGATATTTAGATGGCATTTGATATAATTTACGGAAATACTAATGAGTAAAGAGAATACTCATGTACGAAAATCATGCTATTGTGTTTCATGAAATCGAAATATCATCAAATATCATCAATATCATATCATGATACGCTATTAATTGTGTACGAATTTTAGTTAATAACTAGATTACATTCGAGATCATTTATTAAATAGGTTATATAGAGATATCTAATAATTGATTGTACATTTGTGAGTTGATTAATTGAACCTTTGATATACATATAACTGAATACTCAATCTTTTCTTTCGACAAAACCACTAATATATATTTCTAATATACAAAATTTTTTATGGCAATTTATATCGGTATCTTCCTTACGTCAAATAGCAAAATACAGATGCTTTAATATTTTTTTAAAGACCTTTTACATTGTAAAATTTTTGTTAAATTTTAGCGTTTATGATTATCATTAACATACAATGTGTTCTATGGTTTTATTGTTTATAAATATTTATCAATGTTTATAAGTATTAAACATATAATATTGCATAAGTTATAAAGAAGAAAGTAATTTACGTATCAATAAAATGATAAATCTATGATACAAATTTATTTACTAATTTCTACTGAAATTTGTCGACGTACTTTGGAGAACTTATTTAATATATTCCGCACAATACTTTTTGTTTAAATAAATTATTAGGCAAGTCCACCTACTGGGATTATATAATGGAAAAGTCATGTGTTGCTTCTCAAATCAGACACGCAAAATCTGTGAAAAGATAGACTTCATGCAAAAGGAAAAAGACTCAATTATAAACATATTTGATAAAATGTTTGTCTTTTCTGTTACATGAAATCTTTGGCAAATAATTAAAAGCAGCACCCGATATATACGAATGTACCTTTTGATCCAAACGGATGCTTCAGTTATGCACAAAAAGCATTCTCGAAAATAGCCACTTTCGTCATTTCATGTTTGATTAAATGTCTCTTTTTGCCACTTGAAATTAAATAAAGTGAGAGCTTGCATGCTACTTTTTCCCGTTTTTGTTTTATTACAACAAAAATAATTCCTGCTACATTTCTTTATGACAAAAAAAATGTTTATAAATGCTCAACTAAATAAATAATATCACTAAAAAGAGCAAAGCATATTTTTAACGAGTTTGTATACACAAGTTCCTTTTTTATGCAGAATGTATCTTAAAAAGCGCCCACGAATAATATAGTGCTATTCCTTGCTAACTTGCTAAAGACTGAGTCAAAAAGTTCTGAATCGTTTTTTTTTTCTATAATGCTTAATAAAACAGTAATTATTGAGTGAAACTTCCAATCAGCGCTATCCTTTAAATAAACATACGTCGGTGAACCGCGTGCCTGCTATACGTGAGCGCTCACCGCTACGTTGCTAGTTGTCTCTGCAACTTTGCACTGCCGATACCGTATAATATTCTTAACGCATCGTAATGATGCAAAAATAAATTTTATTTTATATTGAAAATTATATTTTTTCTATTAGAAACATCTCCTTACAGATAATTTCGACTTAAGGGATAGAACTCTCGTCAAAACGTATAGGATTACACATGATGTTTACATAAAAAATAATATTTTTCGCTTACAAATTATTTCACAATTTTTCAAAAAATAAAAAAAATGTTTCTTTTACTTCATCATTTTTTTTTATTTATTGCATAATAATCAACAATACGAAATGCAATGTCGATTTTACACTTAGCATCGTTTTTAAGTTTACAATAATAACCGCTTGTTTTTTTGGAAAAAAATCAGTAATTTTAAGCAAATCAATTTTATGAATACAAAATAATTCAATTCGAAAATAATTTGCACACTATCAATCTCCCGCGTCTTTAAAATTACGGTTTACATCAATCCATGAACGCCGCGTAATTTGTGTAATATCACCGAGAGAATTCCGTCTGAAATAATTCATGTGGATGTAAAGTGAGATAAGCGCAATCTCTAAGTGGAAGGCACTCGGACAATAATGTTAATCTTTTAAGCTAAGGATACTTAGCTTTTAGTTCTGCGTTAGAATTGTTCGCCATTTGTAATCGAAATATATTACCGATCTATATCTCATTCGTCTATAATTATATGGCGACCTGCCTTCGCGCACCGTAAATAGAACTACGACGTCGGTCGCTGTATAAAAATACTTATCGGCAACCTTGCACTCCATTGACCGCTTTATTACCGTAATATGTCATAACGTATTTTCATGTACATGAGCACGGCCTTAACTTGTACATATATCCTTCAAAACTGGAAACTAGTGTACAAGTAAAGCAAAGTATACGTTAGTTCGCAATAGTTCATGTACGTATAACGGATTGCGCTAGATTCTAGAAACTGCTTGGGTGATAAGTTATATACTGAAAAACTCTTTTTGCTCAATTATGCTTTAATTCTCAATGCGTCTTGTATCTTGTATCTTATATCAAGATCAGAATTGTATCAAGAGTAGAAGAAAGAGAACCGAATAGAAATTACAGATAAAATTTTTGTTAAACATGACAAGGTTTATATTATAACATTTGACTTTTTATAAATTAAAACATTAAATAAACGAGAGTACAGAGTAATAATTAATTAGCTTCTAGATAATCAAGAAACATATGTATAATACTCTTGATATGATACAAAAATCTTTTTTTATGTAAAAAATATACCGAGGTCATATAAAATCTCTTCCAATCCCCTATTTTAAAAAATTCATAATTATAAAAAACCGCCAAATATATGTTCGATCATTTCGAAGGATTACTCCACTTTCACAACTTCATTAAAAGAGTACAGAGACTTTATAGATACTCTGTATAAATGTACGTGTGATGTGCATAAGATGGATAGTCAAAGAAAAAATTTTAATGTTGAAAACATATTTTTAAAAATAAAGATTACATGTCTATAAACAAATGTTAAATTTAGGAACGTTCCTTACAGAATAGAATGAATTTAATACATTTTTTTTTTTTTTTATTACACTAAACTATCTTCTACTGAAAGAGTATCTGAAATTATCTATTAAAACAAAAATCTATTGAATCGAAATTAAAATTTTTTTTTGTTACTAAAAAAGTATAATTGTATAGTACTTGACTTTCATGCGAAGTCTCAGTGCGATATATCAATTAGTTTGTTTATATTAATCAACCTCTGGTACTCACGGCACTCATTTCCTTTACATCTTTCAACTCAAAACATTTTCCACGAAATGATAATTTAAACATTACGAAAAAGTCACAAGGAACCAAGTTTGGCGAATACTATTCTTACGCAATGATATTTGTCCAGTTTTTAGCCAAAAAATTGCGTACCAGCATTGATGTGTGCACTGTAAAAAAGTTTTCTCAAAATTACCCGTTATAATAGGTGTAAAATTATTAAATAGTTGTAAATTTCCACGCATTTGTAAATTTGTAACATACAAGATTAAGATTAATTTTGTAATTTATCATTAAAAAAATTGCAGAAGTAAATTTAAACATGTATGGAAAGTTATTGAAATGATAAGGTCAATACGTTTTGCAATTTTATAATATTACATATTGTACATTCAAATATTGCTTCTCTGTCATACATGTGGTAAATGTAAACAATAGAATAACTACTTACTGAGCCAGCACATAGTGATACTAGGTGAGCAGAGTTTTCACATATGCACAATAAACGTTAATCGCTTTATATTTCACAGCAATACATATATAGAATATTGTTGTATTACGTAATGTTACAAAAAATTTAGATAATTATAACATTTAAATATCCTGTTATATATGTAATTTTTCGTATAAAATAGGATATATTTATTGAATAAAAGCAAATCTACATATTTTTTTTGTAGAACTACGTAATTTCTATAAAATTGCATGACTTTTTTAATATTTACTGGTCTAATCGTATAATTTTTACATCTATTATATGTAAATTTACTGAATTATTTTACAGTGTGAGATGGAGAATTATCATGATGTAAAATCCATAAATCTTTCAATAAATCATACTGTTTTTTGCGTATCGCTTTAGTAATCTTTAAGTAGTATTCTTTATTGACTATTTGACCGTTATTTAACTGGTTTCTTTTTCGATTTTGGTTCAACCTCTTTGTTTAAAGATTAAGACGATTTTATCCCGTAAATCCCAGCCAAAAGTTAATTCCCTGATATGAGTAATAATTCAACAAGCTCTAAACAATTTTATTAAAAAATGTATTTATGTAATTTATTATCAGAAAAAAAATAAGGAAAACATTCTGAGTATATCGAAAAAACGAAATATAAACGTTGTTTATGTTGCTTATGGTCACAAACATTTTGTGTGAACTGTAAGTCTAACGACAACGTCACACTGTTATCTAGTTGACAGTAACCTTTGATTCTGAATATTACGTACAAATATTATATGTACGAATTTTTCGGAGAGTACTGTGAGAAAGATTAATAAATGTTGGAAAAAAACGACCGAGCTTGATATTCTAATGGAACATTTGAAAAGCGAAGAGAAAGACGTTAAAAGATGTTCGAAGGCACTCGTAATTGGCCGTATACGTCTCGTACTATTGAAAATTGCGATCTTTCTAAAGCTTCATAATATTTACCTGGTTACTTTCTATTTTTTTTTTTTTTTTTATTAAAATGAGTCGTATTATATTTATCTATAATTCTTTAATTTTTGAGCAAATTTTTAAATACCATTTTTACGCTATAATTGAAAACATACTGTCTGTACGTGCCTATCCAAACAACACAAACTCTAAAATTGGGCTGTAAGACATCTTTAAGACAGACAGTTTAAAAGATGTATTTAAGGCTTTTGGAAATGTGTATGAAAGACGTCTTTTAGATGTTTTGACTTTTGTCATGATTTTAGACTTTTTGTTATTTGAATAGCATAGGAAACGTATATTAAAAGTACTAACTTTAAATGCAATTATCTTTTGAACATACCTTTTCCCTTAAAAATTATGTGTATATATAGAGAATATCATTATCTTTAAAAGTTATAGTAAAAGTTTGAAACAAATTTAAAAAAAAGTTATTTTGCGACCACCTTAAACAGACAATTCCGAGTACTTTTTGAGTAAAAGAACTTGTATAAATCATAACTTTTATCACTTTTTCTAACATAAAAAAATTATGTTACAGAAATTGATTAAGGTTTATGATTCTATATTTAGCTTATAAGATATTTTTATTACTGTCGTGAATAGATTTTTGACATATCTTTGTTAAAGGAAAAATAAAAAAAGGGAGATTACTGAATATTGCGGGATTTACTAAAGCTCTGGGTGCACGTAATGATCGCATCAACTTCAAAAAGAGATTCTTTTAGGGTTGGGGATTGTAAGTAATCCCTATATATTTTATCTGGTATTTTCCATATATAATAGAATTCGATTTTCTTGCTATTTATCACGTCGCGCACGTGTCGCAGTAAAAAAAATTGGAAATAAATGTTTATAAAGCAACATTTATTAAATTATATGAAATCTTGCGTAAACGTTATAATTATGTAGATATAATTACAGAAATAGATGTAAAATATTAACTTTTTAAATATTGATTACAGTTTGTGCAATGAATTTCAAAGTAGTATTTCGGCATAAAATAATGATAATATAATGATATAACAAGTTTTTCCAATTAATTTTTTGTAAATATATTACCTAAGCAATATATTTATAATAAATTAATTGGAAAAAATGTTCAATAATTGAAAAATATTTTAGCTGTATTACGTATAAAAAATTAAAAAATAATAATTTAACCATATACATATTTACAAAAATAATTATTATTTAATTATAAACACTGCAGTATGAAATTTTACACATATTTCAACATGATTTCTTGAGTATGAGTCCTCTAGTATGAGTTTTTCATGTTAAAAAAAAATCAAATGGTTTTTAAACTAATAATAATAAAATATTTATAACAAATATACTTAAGTAAAACTCTCGAGCTTTAATACAATTAAAAATAAGTACAAGAGCTAATGAGAGTCTGTGCCGTTAGCAACGGAACATCAAAACTAGACAAAAATTCTTTGTTTATTTAATACGAGTTCGAATATTTTGACTCTGCTTTGAAGCTCATTATCAACTTAGCACTAATTGTAAATTTAATAAAAAAATTCAATTGAAAAATCTGGTCATCGTCAATTCGGTTTGCGGACGAGTCACTCACAGTTTGCCAAACCCGAAATGCTAACGGTGGGAAATTAGCACTTCGGGTTCGGCAAACCGTGCGTGACTCGTCCGCAAATTTGATACTAATGATTAATTATAATTAAATACATTCAAATAGTAAGAATAGCAGAATAAAGTCACGAGCGAGAACTTTTCTCGCGTATCGAATGGGTACCATTTCGATATCTTAAACGTGAGATATCCAATCCGTGAGATTCACATAAACGACTGTTTATCAGGACAATAAAAAAGAAAAAGAAATAAAAGTATGTTGTTCTCACGAATGTGTTGCGGTTAAGCAAGATTCATGTTTGTGAGAAAAACTCACTTTTATATTTTTTTTATTGTCCTGATAAACTGTCGTCCATATGAATCTCGCGGATTGTAAGATACCGAAATGATGCCATTCAATACGTGAGGAAAGCAGTTCTCGCTCGTGAAAATATACGTTCTAGATGAAACGGGGTAAAAGCGGAAAATAAGCGTGCTCGAGATAAAACCGTGTATGTTTTGCAATATTCATTCTGATATAGATAATAGTCTGATCACGATATTCCACGTATTCCACGTTATTGTGCACTTGTGTGTTAAAAACCGCCAGTCGTCGAACGAGAATAAAATTCCAATGATACTTCTTTCTTTGAAATCAATCGCGAATCCAATCAAGCGAGTTGCAGTTGCTTGTAAGTACGAGTCTCTAATTAGTCACCATAATAATTAATCACTCGATAGGAAAGCAGTAATTAAGTAATGGACCGAATGCACTTACTTATAGGCTGCGAGTTTCGCAAGTGATTGAACTCTACTAATTCCCGACACTGCAAGTTCGATATAATTAATTATCAGTAGCCTCTAGTTGAACAAACCGCTAAGCAATCACTAAAAAGTAAATTCTAGGAAGATTACTCTACGCAAGAGGGTAATAACGCCAGAGAAACTTAATGTACAAAGACGCTTGTTGACTAAAACCACTCCACGAGAATACCATGTTAATTAATTTTATACGTGACATTCCTGTTAAAGAATTTTTGAGATTGTCTAAATAACATTTGTTAGTAATTTTTTAAATGTTACTAACACACATGAAAGATGGAAAGATTAAAAAATTTATTTAAACAAATTTTTAACTATCTCATTTTTTAAATAAAATATTAAGTTTTATTAATGAAATAATGCGATTTCAGTCTTTGTTATAAAGTTAGCTAATTAGCTGTCTCTAGGCTCTAGTCTTATGTTAACAAGAGTACGTTTCTGCATCCATTTATTAAAATTATATGAAAATGTAATTATATGAAAATGTATGCAATAAAATTAATTAACTAAAACAATATTAAAACAAAATTCGGAAAAATTCTGTATACTATTATAATTAACTAATCTTTTTGAAATGTGATGAAAATGCATTTGCATTATATTGAACCAAATTTCCAGACCACGTAACTTAAATATCTTGCGTAATGAGAAAGCATTATCATAATATATGTAATGTACGACTGTATTGCGTGCGTCAGTTTTTTTTTCTTTTAAAATGTTCTTAATAAGGCTATGCAATCTAACAAAATATAATACGCCGTGTTTTAATGATGTATTGGTTATACAATCTCACCAAAAAAATGATGTATATTGAGAACATAACAATTTTGGCACTTTTAACATGTACATTAACATTTAGATTTTATAAGATTACAATTGGTATTAACTGCACTAAAATAAAACTAATAAAACGTATTTGATAACTATTATTAGGATTTTTACATATTTTTTACGCATATTCTTTGTTACTGTTAAAAATGTTGGACGTGACTGTACACTAAATACGACTTGAGAAAATAAAGATCTAAATAAAATGAAGAATAATATTTTTCATATATAAATTTTACAATCTCGATAAAATACAAAGACGCTTGAAGAAGTTGAGTATTTGAAATGTATTAGACAGAGCAACAACGCTTTTATAAATTATAAACCATTTTGAGAAACTAAACATATATATTTATGTACTTAAATCTCTCTCTCTCTCTCTCTCTCTCTCTGTCTGTCTTCTAAATAACTTTCATTAACTTAACATCATTTTCATCTGTACAACCAATACACATTTTTAACAATGTCCAACAACAACAATCTTATTAAGTAGATATTAAATAGATAAGTAATGCGTAAGTTACGTCATATTTTTGCATATATTCTTTAGTGCTAGAACTGTTGGAATTGTCGGTTATCTTTTTCCTGGCTTTGCGATCGACTTACATGATGATGAAGAAAGATCTCATACTTATATAATACTGCGTACACGCATTTTAAAATTGGCACGCATGCGTGACACAGAATTGCGTATTGAATAATTATCTTTCTTCCTTTCTCGGCCTCTTTTAATAGCGCGTGTTTATAAATAATTTAGGGGCCTGAGAGAGGACGACGTAAGTATGTACACGCGTAAGCGCTATGACGACGCATGGCACAGTAATTAAGATAATATGATTTGCATTATAGGATACACGTTGAGGGAGTGCCCTTGGGTTGGCATGCTGCTCATGATACACGAATGTTAAATTAGTTCCAAGCTAATTGTGTGTATCCAAGAGAATTCCAACAACAAAAAGTCGATTTTATAAAGTACCGAGAAACTTCTTAGTCATTAAGAAAAAAAAACGGGAGTTATAAAAATTGACCTATTATAAAATAAAAAATTTTGAATTTTATTTAAATAAAATAGATTATTGAAAAAATATTGTAAACGTTATTCTTATTTATTGCATATATAATTAGATTATGTTTACTACTTTTGTCTCTAAAAAGAAAATAAAGGACAAACGTT
This sequence comes from Solenopsis invicta, assembly GCF_016802725.1. Classification (NCBI taxonomy): domain Eukaryota; kingdom Metazoa; phylum Arthropoda; class Insecta; order Hymenoptera; family Formicidae; genus Solenopsis; species Solenopsis invicta. The sequence continues at coordinate 13,996,926 of NC_052664.1, forward strand.
TAACAAAAAAATATGTAAAAAGAAAAAATATATTTTTCATTAAAAACATTACGTGGTTATTTTAATTTTATAAATTGAATTTACTTAACATAAAGATAACATAATTCTCGATGTTTCTATAAAAAATTTCAATTACGTAGCTAAAATTTGTAATATATAATATAACAAAGTTGAATAGAAAAATACATTTTACATGTATTTTTCTATTCACAATACTGTTAACTTTTTTCATCCACATTTCTCTGATATAATCAAAACCGAAATTTTAAATCCGATTGCATGCTATATGAAGAATTTTCTACGTAACAGTATCATACTCCATTCATATTTAAAAAAGTCAAGGTAGGAATCCTTTCAAAAAAGGTAATCCGAAATACTGGTGTCAGCAAAAGTACTAAAAATATTAAATGTATAACTTTGTAGTTAAATGTAATCAAAAAAGTATCGTACGTCGTCTCTTTTATAATTCTATCTCTGAAAAGGACTAAAGAATAAGTTGAAATTAAAATTAATTTATGAAACCGTCTAATGGTGGACATAACAACCAACAGTTTTTTGCTCGTGATCGTTCCTCTTAAAATCTCCTGCAACGCTGCTATTTTATTCTTCGGGCTTTTATTCGTGGTGTGGATGGATAGCAGAATTTCGGTTTACGAGACCCTGGAGAAGCTCTCATAAAACATTCGCACCCTCGGTGACATTTAAGAATCATGACACCAAAGAGAAAGCACTCTGTATTTTGGAGAAAGAAGAAAAGCGGATATTCCATTATGATGTTGACATCGATACAGTAGTGGATCAATTTTTATGATGGTCGACTATTATCTCACACCAAAAGCAATCCACAATTTATTTCCGTTCTAAAATCGTACAGACGCAATAACCTCAATAAAATGGCTATTTGAAATGTCTTTCTTTATACGTTGATAACAAGTTTTAGCGTTAAGTTATATCCTAGCGATAAATGACTCTTCTTGAATCGATATCGCACCGACATCAAAAACATGTATCGAAAACTAATAAAAATACTTATCGATTTTGATTTACATCACAACTTTTATCATAATATATTATCAACTCAGAATTCCGACTTGACAACGAATATTAATCTTTACTGCACCCATATTAAATTAGATTACTAGGATTTCATTCTTAAGCACATGCGAATCATTTATTCACATTTTATTTTTGCACGAGAAAATAATAGTTTCTAATAAACTGCAAGTGGCATTTTTGTATGTGAAAGTTATTCGTACGTGCTCAAGAATAAGATCCCAAAGTGAGAAAACCTAAACTTTTTTCTTGTATTATACATTTAGATGGAATAAATTAATTTATTCACATTTTACTCTACTTATGTATTCAATAATATTAGTAAAATCATCGAAAATTTGTTCTTCATTAATAAATAAATACATATATAATTTAGTTTAGACCGAGGGGGAATTCACAACCCAAAATTTTGTACACCAATGCCGATTTTTGGCATTGCTGTAAAACACTGCCGACATTTTTGTACACTGCCGACAATGCTTATTGTTAGTCAATGCCTACAATGCAGTCAATCCTATATTAAAATTAAGGCAATGCCATGCAATTATGAACACTACCGCGTGCCTATTATCATACGCCAATGCCTGCACAAGAATTCTAAAGCTTTCCCGAAGTATTCAAAAATTTTTGTGCTCAACCCCATGATCGAAAAACCGACTCTGAAGTGAGCTCACCACTCCCCAACCACTGACGACAATGCCGTCAATATTATAGGTCACTGCTTACTTTTTTCGGCAGTCCACTGCCGAAATTTTGTACACCAATGCCGGCTGTGAATTTCCCCTCGGTTTAGACTTATTATACATTTTTAAAAATTGATATGAAACAAATTTAATTTAAATTAATTTAAATAAAAAATTACAAAATTAGAAAAATATAAAATAACAAATTTTCTTTGATATATTTTACAAACTACAATATCAAATATAAAAATGAAACGGCTTTTGTCAATTTCAGCGGATCTTAATAGATTTTAACGGGTCTATAATATATTATTAAATATGAGTAGTAGAATTTCGAAATATTAATTTAGCATAACATATAATGCAAGTGCACACTCATCTCAAAGTGATATTTCTCACTTCTAACTAAGATTCTAATAAAAATTTAATTTAGTTGAATTAAAATTTGATAGAAATGACTATTTTTTTAAACACAAGTTAACATTTGCAATATCAAAGTTATTGAATAATTCAGTTATTCTCAGCAAGCTAATAAAAGTATTTTGAAAATGTATTCTTACTAATATTTTATATTTTTTATAAAAAAATATTACTAGCATTTTGAAAGTACATCTTGTTTACGATCCTTTTGGGAGAAACATTATGTTTACATTATAAGTTAATATTGTAACGTAATCATTATCAAATCATATATTTACGTTGTCGTATTTGCTAATACAATATAATTTTTTATTTATCTTGCATTTTATATAATAGCAAAAATAATTATATAGAACATGCGATTCAAAATAGTTTCAAATTAATCCCTCAAAATGATGAAATATAGAAACTTCTAAGGATAATATATAATTTGTTCGTTTGAAACTGATAATAGATAATAGAAAAGAAACTGATAATAAATGTGTTCATATAAGTAATCTTTTCCTTTTAAAAGTATCACATAGAACACAGACTTCAAAATAAGCTTTAAAATTTAAGCATTATTTTGATACGATATAATATTAATGATTTCGACATCAATTTGACATAAATTCAATGGATCATTTTCATCACGGCTGGCATATAATTAGTGCTTGCTTCAAGGAATCATCTTATAGAAACAATTATTTAAAATGATTAATATTAAATTCTAACAAAATATTTGTTATTTAACATCAAGAATACAGATTGCAAAAATAAACTTCACACTGTATACACAAATCTAAATAATTTACCATTAGTTTTGCCATACATTTCTATCAACGAAAAACTTGGATTTTACAACTTCTAATTATCACAAATTTTTAATAGTGTTTATAAAACTTTGTTAAATACTGGCACGCAAAAGTTTCACCGCTCGTGCTTTTGCAGGAGACGAGAGTTAGTGCTGAAACAATTACCACGTGTTTCGCGAAGTCGCTGATCGGAGGAAATGCGAGATCGACTTTCTAGGCATAGACATGTATCGTACAGTTTGTTACAACAGCAGCGGATTCTCGAGACACGATACGGAACTTCGCAACAAGGTGTATTAAGCTGTAAAGTCGTAAACGTGTCCAGATCGAAATGAACAGTCGTACGGGAAAGTACAGCGTGACAATGCTTTCCTCGAGGTCGACAATATCGATTTGTAAACTACAGACGTTGTTACACAACCTCTGAGTACAAAGCGGATACAGTGTAGACACATAAATACTTCCCGCTTCCTTCGCTGTGATTTCCCACATGTGAGATGTAATGGTATAAACGGAAATTTCGAATCCACTTGTGAAAAGTCTTTCTATGGTATTTATAACGATTTTTATTTTAAGATCATTTTAAGTAATGCCTTAAGATGCTAATACGGCTCTATAATTGGTTGATGATAATAATTTTTGTTTAAGATAATAATTAATACAATCTTAAGTATAAGAATCGACTATAAATATAGGCCTATGAGTATGTCACGATCGAAATATAGTACTAATACAATTTTTGCTGTACCTTGTGTATAAAAATTATTCCTTTTATACGAGGTTTCACGAAAATTGAACAAGAGAGAACGCGAATCGAGTTTTCTTTCTCATACAAACTCGTGCACACGTGGATTCATGGCTGAGTAAGTCACGTACATTAACTACATGATGTGATTGCTCGTTCTCTTCAGAGCAACTTGACAAATCGACTTTCGCGGTGTCTCTTCTCGCGCTATGTGGCAAGGATTCCAGATCGTAGGTAGCTTCGACAAGGGAAAAAGACGAGCCAAGGTGGTCTCAGTAATTGAGCGAAGGGATTTAGACGTCACGCGTCACTCGCATGCCTTCGGCTGAAAGAACTTTTCAACCTCACGATTACGTCAAAAGATTGTTCGATCGCTCATAAACCCGTCGAGACTCTCGTTCCTCATGTGCATTCCATGAACTACATGAGGGCGGAAAAAAATGAAGGATCGTTCCTCGCAGTTTGATTCTTATAAGCAGAGTTTTACGGTTGACATGCACACAAAAAAATGACTTACTAGTAATATCAGCTAAATGTTAGTAACTAATTTAAATTTATTTTGTCATTGCTAAAAGTTAGCTAATAAAATGCATTTGCTGTGAGATAAAAATATTAGCTGAAATTAAAAGCATATTTTAGCAAAGTAGATAAGAGAGTTATTCTTCAATATCTTACGCACAGGAAGGTGAAACCGAGCATTTAATTTGCAATTGTATTCAACGCTGCCTACAGATAAACGCGGTGAAATATTTCTGTATCTCTCGTAAGTAAGAAATTACACTGAATAGAATAAAAAACACAGTAGTACAACATTTTTCAGTCTTGTCTTAAAATAAAGGATTCCATTTGATGAAAGAATTCGAATCAAAATCGACCTCAAAAAATCGAGCCAAGGTGAAAATAAATAAAATGTCATAAATCTTTGTCTATGTCACATAATCGACTACAAGTTTACCATCAAAGATAATTTTATTCAATGATGGATAGCGGAACTTCGCATTATGAAACTTTGGTATTCTTACATTGACGAACTGGCAGCTTAATTATTCAATGCGATAGGCAAGTGAGGAAGATGAATTCAATGCGGGGAATTAGTCTAGGCTGACCAATTGCTACGATTTACCAGGTGAAATTCCATTAGTATATTATTACTGACTTTGTACTTATTATTAACTCTTTCTGCAATAGATATTTATACAATTGCGACTGAAAAAAAATCGAAACTTGTGTTTTGCTACACACATGTTATTTCAAATAATAGATTTAATTAGTCAACATCTTGTGTTTGTTTCTAATCCACTTTTATAGTTGTCGATTGATTTTGTAATTTAAATGTATTTTGATAGTACAATTTCATTTATTCCTACTTAAAAATTAATGTCGGAACTTGATATTTTCTTTAGAAAAGATTTACTATCTGCTATGATTCTCAGTCTCACTACAAATATATGAGTTTCTATTAATAAGAAAATATATAGCATTATAGGATTTAGCTAAATGTAATTTGATTTTAGCAGCAAATATTTTTTTGCAACACTAATATTTGAACAGCTAATAAAATAAACTTCGGTAGCATTAGCTTCCCTATTTTAAGGACACATTTTAGCTGCCACGATTATATTTTAGCTTCGTTGGCTATATAATTTTTTTCCTGCGTATATGTTTACTGTTCAAAAGATCATATCTACACAAAAAAATTTGAAAGCGTTAATCTTATATATTCAGTTTTATGTTACTTATCTGAATTCAAAATTAGATTTGCAATCAGTTTTAACTTAAAATGTGTAAAAAAATTATAAATCTGAATGCTTCAATAAAATTATTCACAATCAGTGCAATTAATTATTAACAAAGTTCCAAGGGCCGCGAAAGAGCTTCTATATTGTTGTCTACAGTAATCGCAGTGGTTCAAGTATTATCCGATCAGACAGGTCCGAGTGTATGATTCGCCAAAACCTATTTCCCGTAGGTGCTATGATTCGATTCAGTGCTACTATGCGAGTTACCGCTACTTCTCTCTCTGGTGACTTTTTTCTATGCTGCCGCGTCACGTCCTCCTTCTTTTCTTTTACCTCGAGCATCGTCGCGAAGTCCTATAACCCTCTTGAGATCCGTACGGGAAAGACAGAGGGAGGACAACGGAGGGAAAGCGAAATATAACTGGAGCACTGGGAGAGCACCAAGAAGTACAAAAGTTTTCGATTAGACTTTCGCACGAGCTCAGAACGGCTCTCGTGCACAATGAGGAAATTGTATAATGAGCACTCAGTGAATGTCTACTTTTATTTTCTTTCTTTCTTTTTTCTTTACAGCACATAATGCAATACCCACACGTCATATTCGAGGAATTTCTGAGAATTTCATCATGAAGTTTTCGCGCTGTTCTTTCATATCTCAGAACCAGATTCACTCATTATAATCCCTTACGTTGCGAGCTGTTACATGTTCCAGTTTGAAATGAAGACCTTTGTACAGAATTATTTTAAATCAAAAAGAAATATGATATAAATACAACATGATCATAACTAAATGAATTCAGCATCGTAAATATTTTCTTAATACATAAAATCAACTTGTTAATAAAACAATGTATATTTTAACAAAAATAAATTTCAAATTCATTAAAATATAAATTGATAAATCATAAATAGTGTTACTTTTTCATAATATGCCTGTACAGTAATGTCAGTGAGTAAAGAAAGATAAAATAGAAAAACGTCTACGATACATATGATCTTTGCAATAAGACATAATTTTATAGAAAGACAATTAAGACGAATCAAGAGAAAAATAAAACGGATAAATTAAAAATAGAAAATGACAAAGAATTTATTATTCAATTAATTATTTAATTTTATATTTGTTGCAATACATCAAATTTTATAATATATATTTTTAATATTTTAGTATTTTTTAAGAAAAAATGTAATTTATTATTTGGATTTGATGCACAAAATTTTTGAAAGAAAACATCAAATCATCTGGATTTACTATTCCGCTCGAATCACATTGGCCAAATTTACCAGAAAACTTCTCAAAAGATTTTTACAAAAATTTTGTTTCAAACTTTTTCTTTTCCTAATCCACATACTACTTCTAAATTGCTATTTTTGGAAATCATTTTGCGTCTTGCGTTCAGAAAATGATGAGGACGCGTTCGCATTCCTGCGTTTTCATCTGTTCGAGGAGTTGAGTGAGGCGGTGAGAGTGGAAGAGCGTAGAGGTAAAATTTCATCGTGCTCACCAAAGCGCCAAGGGCGCTTTGCTCCGACGGTGTTCTGACGGTGACTAACAAGTTTTCGAAGAAAACGATGTTTTCTTGCGAGGTCGCTCACTTTAAGGCGCCATAAAACAAAAAATAGTTCACGTCAGACCGTCGTGATATTGTACCGCGGTAAGTAATATATGGAACGCAAATCTTGTCAAAGTGAATATATATTAATACTTTGTTTTGCATAATATATAAAATATAGTCTTGTACTGATAATATTATGTACATTTGATTTTGTACAAAACAGTTTATACAGATTTATCTGTAAATTATGTTCCCGCCCTTATATTTTCGAAATAGTTCAAAATTATAAAAAACTGTGAAATACGTTCAATCATTTCAAGCGGCTACTCGACGAACCTCTTAACTCCTATAAAAAAAGCTCCTTGAAATAATTGCGGTTTTTCATAATTTTGAACCGTTTTTGACAAATAGGGGATGGGGACAGACTTTATAGATATCTTGTATACTTGTGAAAAAAAAAAAATATATATATATATATAAATTATTGCGATAATTGAAATTTTATTTTAATTAAATTACGTGATATCAGCGAAAATTATATTACAATTGTCCACATACGCATGCACATATACACTTTAAGTACGTTAAGTCAGCTAAGTATGTGTTAATTATCAGTAGCAATTAGATAATAAGTATTTAGTTACATACATATTATGATTTACCAAGTTTGAAAGTATATTAATTAATAAATTCCTAATTAAATCTACTACTTAAGTTAACACATTTTAATATTTGAATATTTAGAAATACTTTCTATAAATTTTATAGAAAGAGCTGTATTATAAAAGGAAGATTGAAGAATTTTTAGTTATGCTATATCTATCCTATCTAACGAAATCTTGACATGTTATTAGTACATACTCAAGACATATTATTTGAAAAATATTGTATAAATATAATATGAATGTAATCATACATATATTTCTTAAATTATATCGTAAGATGTTTTAAGATAGTGATAAGATGTAACATAAGTAATAATTCTTTTCACTCAATTTTCTTTTTATACATTTCTCTCTATAAAATATTTAGAAAGCAAGCATCTATACATATTCAAATATTGAAATGTTGGCCTAGTCAGAAAATTTAATTAGTCATTTATTAATTAATTCACTTTCGAACTTAATAGAGCTTTGAAAAGTTTGTCGTATAAATATTATAAACGCGAAGAGTGCTCCGAATGAGAGACAGATTTTTGCTTCTGATGTTCAATGCTCTTTTATGGCAACTACTAATAAAATACATATTTTTTAAATTTGAGCGCAAAAATGTTTCACAGTCAGTCAAAATTTATTCTAAGAAAAAAAATTATTATGCCAATGCATGGTGTCAAATTTCTCAATATAAAATGGATAAATTTTAATCAGATTCAATAGCAATGTATAACAAACACGTTTGTCTAGTACATAATTAAGTATTCAAAATTACATTTGATAATCTATGTAGTTTAATTTACAAATACTAATGATTCTTTTATAAACCGGCAACAGGTGATATGGCCAATCTATCAGATGTAGGTTAATCTTTTCAAGTTTCTAGGATTCTTTAAACTTATCAGATTGAAATTCATTTTAACAAGCAAACAATTAAATGTTCTTGTTTTTACTTTTTGTTTTGTTCTTATTTCTTTTCTCTCTTTTCTTATTTATTCTTCCAGTTTTATAAAGCGGGTAAAAATGTAAGTAAGATTCTAATAAGGACTTGATTACTTGACCTGAATATAAATTTAAGTTTTGTATGGCAGGTAACAAATTGTTCACAAGGCATGTAACAATTTTCTTTTTTTTTTCTTGCATAAAAAAAATTTAAGAATCAGATTTTCGCTGCTTTCTACTTTAAGTAATCAAATATAGATCTCAGTGTAAAATAATATTTAAATAAAAAGTCATTATTATGCTTACTTAGTAAGGCATTACTACGATAATGATTACTACGATAATGATCGAAGTTTCATAGTTACACAAGATCATCTTTGATAAATTTCTATATGGGAAGGCAAATATAACATTTAAATTGTTTATTTTTAAAAAATCCTTCAAAAATTTTTAAACCTTGCATAATTTTTAAAATATAACGTAATTACGTTTTACTAACATAATTATTGTATAACAAATATTTCTTTTATGTGCATATGAATATTAATGCAAATTCGTTTACTATAAGCGTAAAACTAATTAAACATAATGTTTTTTTATTATTTTAGCGTTTGTAATTTATTATTTTAACATTTTGTGTTGTTCAATTTTCATTCACAACAAGTATCTAAAAATTGTAATCTAATAAGCCCAATTAAAATAAATCAAAAATATGATACGTAGTACCAATAAAAAACCGAACACAAGGTATTCATTTGCATTAATGTATTCTTCATAACAACTTTACAACAGTATAGACTTTTTAGGATTTAGACTATTCTAAGTATATTAAAATATTGACGATATTAACTGTAAGTCAAAGATTTGGATTTAACTCCTACATAGCAAAATAATTATCAGCCAAATGAATCAATCCCATTATATACAATCTGACTATTGCTATATCGATGTCGAAATGTAATAGTTATTAGTCGAAGTTCGTTAATTGAATGATCTCCAAATGAACATTTATCAAACGTTTGTCAAACATGTTGTAAGGCATGAATGTGAGTATTTAAACTATAATTTAAATTAAGGTGTTATTTAAATTAAATTATGCAAGAATGTTATTTTCAACTGTTTTTTTTTATGTAACTTATGTAACGGTATTGGTATATTAAGTAAAGTAAATATTATGGAAAATTAACTTCTTCTGAGCGTATCGTTAAAATAATACTGTTACATGTAATGAAGTCAAAATAAATTGAAAGTTGGAAGCATCACATATTTGTAAATAATGTTACGTGTAGCGGAGAGAAAGTTAGTGTCGGTTTGTAGATTTATTTAATGACCGTTTTTGCTTGTAAATAAAAGTAATCTCTGATATTAATGTACCATAATGTTTACTTTGTTTGCTACACTAATACGTAAATTACATAAAAATAACAGTTAAAGATAATATTCTTGCGTAATTTAATTTAAATAATTACAGTTTGATCAATCACAAATCCTTACAGAGCCTTATAATATATTTGACAAACATTTGATAAATGCTCATTTGAACCATTCAATTACCGCACTTCGACTAATAAGCGAAACAACTATTACATTTCGACGTCCAAATTGGCAATAGTCAGATTGTATGTAATATGATCCACTTGTTTTGTTAATAGTTATTTTGTTACGTGAAAGTTAATCCAAACCTTTGTTTGTATGAAACGCGATTCACAATTAATATTTGATTATACTGACATAGAATGTCATAACTATCTGGAGTCGATTTGATTCTTCTTGAAATATGTTGTTAAACACAAAAATCTAAGAGATACGTATTTTTTAATACGTACGGAATCTCATGTTTAGGGAGTGTAACACCTCTTTGAAAAAAACGGTATTTCTTTTTCAAGGCGAATATCGTCGAAAGTATAAAAGATAGAAAAAGAAATTTTAACAAAAATTGTACAGTTTGAAGAGTACTTTAAAGTTGTAAAGAAAAAATTCGATATTTGCTCCAAAAGAGAAATACTGTTTTTTTTCAAAGGGGTGTTTTATTCCCTAAAGATGAGATTCCGCACATATAAAAAAAATACGTATCTCTTAGATTTTTGTGTTTCACAACATATTTCAAGTAGAATCAAATAGGCCCCGAATAGTTATGACATTGTAAGGATTGTTCAAATTTTGAGACCAAAATGTCTATTTATATCAAACTATATGTAAAGTTTTTATGAAGAATACCTTGTGTTCGATTCTTTATTGGCATTATGCATTATATCTAAAAGTTATTTAAATAATTTATTTAAAATATGTTTTGTTAATTAAATAACGGTAGATATATGATTTATAATGTGTAGTTGTATAAAATGTATAAATATGGATAAAATATATCATAACTTATTTATAAAAGATTTAAAAATTTTTTAATATAAAACATAAATAGTAGTCATTTTTGGTAATTTAAAAAAGCCTTATAACATAATTAATTACGCAAGAACGTATGCAATGTAAATTTTATCGGAAGAGATTATAATATATGTATATAATATAAATAAATTATAGATTTACAGAACTTTTTATGAGCTACGCTGCTTTTACGTTATATTGACATCTCCGAAACAATCAACCAATTAAAATCATGAGTGTGCCTTTTTCTTATATTTGCAGAAATAAAATGGCTCATTCAAAAATTTAAATCAGTAAAAGAAAAGATTCTTCGAACTAAATTCTTTTGCACTTGAAGCAAAGTGTGAAGCAAATTCTATTATGATTTCTGAAAAATAAATTCAAGAACTTGTTACCGATATTAACGATAACGAACGGATCTATTAAATTCCATTTTAATATAATCACTCTCTTTGTTAAAAATTCAAGATAATCTGAACATCAAAATCAAAGTGGTTGTTTCTATTTATAGATTGCGCTGTTTTTATAACAAATTAAATTTGCACAAAAGTTTAATAAAAATTCGTTGTACTTCATGGCACACTCTTATTCAATTTTTACGCCACTTGGATTTGGCACATTTCTGTGTGTGCGCGCGTGTGTATATACCTATATGTATCTTAACCACTTTATTTTAGTACTCGGAATTGTGAGGTGTTTGAACAGTTTGAACAATTTGAACTTTAAGATCAAACATCAAATAGTTCGGACCTTTCGAACTGAAGATAACGTCGAACTATTTGCACTTTAGGTCGAAGAGGTTCGAAATTATTATATAGTTTAAGCCTAAATTTTATCAAATATTAGTAATATTTTGTATATATTATTCAAAAACCATTGTACAATTAGATGAAAGGAATTTATACAAAAGATAAGTAATAAAAAAATAAATTTAAAAAATAATTTTATAACACTTTTTTAATACAAAGATGCGTTATTAAAGAAACATGTAATAATTATATAAAATGTATTTAATATTGAGAAATTAATATGTTTTTTTAAAAGCTTTAAAAACTATAAAATTTGAATTGACAATTCATAAAAAAACGTTTTTAAATTCAGATCAACATTTATTTGAATTTGTCGTGCGTTTACACATATTATAGACCATTTCGAGGTGGTTAATTAAATTTATTATAAACAAATGCTTTTAATATTTCTGTTTTGCAACATTACTTTTATACATTGCGTTTTATTATTATAAAGTTTATAAATTCCATCAAACTTTTTCTTTTTGATATTTGAATGATTTTTATATAACTATTATAAAAAAAGATATAAAAACTGCTCTTTTGTTTCGTGGTTACCGTATTTTTTTTCTTTTTGTTCGACTATTTGAATCAAAATATTTAAAATGGATTTTTGATATTTTCTTTAAATTTGAAACTAAATTTGAACAGATTGAACATACAATATGTTCCAATCTTTTGTCTAAGGCCTACTTTATTTATTTTTTACATTTTTTGTATCTTGTTTCTTTAAAATATAATGTTGATTTTTATTTAGCCACTAATAAATTAATAATCAACATATAAGTAATAAAGAAATCTATAATTTTATAAATATCTAAAATCACAAAATAAGAAAAAATATTATGTATTAAAATTAACACATACATATAATTTATTAAATTTATAGAAACACTAAATCTAAAAGTCGAAGTTTAATGGTTTGTTAAATCTGAAAAATACCGCATAAATTCCTTGTTAAAGCTTATTACAAAATTGTCTAATTAAATATAGATAATAATACTCACAATTAAAAATATGTTTAATATTGAATATATGTCTCGTAAATCTTAAATTCATCAATAATTTTCATACTTGGCTGCGTGTACATAAATATTAACTGTATTAAAAAAATTATTATTTTTTACTTTTTATTTTAATCACTCTGATGGAAAAAGATACAAATTTTAATTATTTTAAAATATTTTTAAAAATTTGTCGCTTACACAACTGTTTGAAAATATCCATACTACAATTTGAATATACTTGTCAGAGGGTGCTATATCATATGTCCCACTCATGTTGTCCCACTCCTCTATAAATTTCATTAAAAATATTTTATTTTACGGTTCTCACGATGACGATAGTGACATTTGCGGCTCTCTACTCGTGCTTATTATCTGCAAGTAGTTCATTACAATAGAGTGCACCGTAACTGATACGGACGACATAATGATCGACACGCAGCTGATTTATGCAATTTGCCGTTGTTCAAAGGTACATAAACTGAAACCTGTCGCAATGACAAATAAGCTTATCACATATTCAAGCATAATGGATTATACTTCCTATCTATCATAATTTATTATAGATTTTAAAAGAGAGATATTAATGAAATGATCGAAAGGTTCAGCATGTTCATGTTCTCCACCTTGCCTGAGTCTAAAATAGAGAGATATAATTTTATGTATAATTTATAATTCTTTGATTTGTTAAAACTACTTTACAACATTTCAGTGACAAAATTTATTAAACTTAAATCAATTGCATACTTGTTTCGCAGAGATTCATTAATAATTATACATTATTCATTTTCAAATATTTATATTTAGAAAAGAATTTAGTAACTCAATTTTACAATATACATTTGTTTATATAATATGTAAGTATTTCCTTTATCCGGTATTCTCTAAATATTCTTTTTTAATATGTTAAATAATAAACAAAAATAACACCAACAAGTTATGTCAAACAATGCAATAAGTAAAACATTAGATTATTTTATGGTATAATTGGCTTAAAGATAACCTTTCACACAAAGCGTCAGTACCTATAATAAGTCAATATAATAATGTAATTAAAAATTTATTAAAAAAAACAAGTAGTTATTTTTTTATTTGTCTCTTTTTAAAGGATTAATTATTTAATTATTTAATTATTTAATTAGTTATCAATTAAAATTTTATTTTAAATTAATAATTTTAAATTTTAAAAATTTTTCATAAAAGAAAATTTAAAATTGATAAAAATCAAATTGTTATTTTTCTTTTATAGTTTTCTGTTTTTGCTTATCAATTATATAAATCTACTTTAAACGTATATTATTCTTTCACTTTTTATTATTCAAAAATTACAAATTTCTTATTTCTATTAAAAAATTCTGATAAAAAGCCAACTCTTTTTATGCTTTTCTATCAATCATCTTCACATAATCCTCAAAATATTGAGATAAACTATTATAAATTATTATAAACAATAAATTTATATTAGTGTTATTCCTATAATTGCTATTCAAGTTCGCTAAATAATAACGTATTATAGTAATATACATTCATTATACTGGAATATCTTTTTGTTTCAAACTCTTTGATTGATTGGCATTTAGGAGAGAAAATGAGGCAGTTCTGGGGCACTTTGCTACAGTAGGGTTAAGATCGCATCCGCGGGAGACCCTTGTATGTTCGCGACGTGTAAATGTGGCAGGAATTAATTGCCAGCTCGTCGCCCGAGAAGAGCTGGCCGTCGCTTTTACGATCAATTTACCAGGTTCGGCAGTACCTAGCTCGACAGCGACTGCCACTCGGCCATGTTTCATTAACAGGACAAGAAGCGGGGTTCTGATGGGGCACGTCGGATTTCTGGCGAGATGACGGTGGCAATGACTGTTTGCGGGAACAAGGCATTTCGATTACCGCAAACGGTCCTTTGGTTTCTCGATATGAGGACCTACTGTCAGCTTTATGTCAGCGCAAATTCGTATGTTCGCACGTGAATACTGTACTAATTGAAGCAATTGCATAAACAACATTACGTCGAATAATGCTATGAATTGTTTTGATTTGTGTGTTGTCGCACCATTGTATAATGTAATTGAATTTTCATATGAAATATACTCACAAATATTATCTTTTTAAAAAACGTTCTATAAGTCCCATTTCTGTTTGAGTTAAGAATTGATCAAACATAAATGATCAATAAATCTACTGAATCTTCAAAAATACAAATAGTTATTAAAATATATAATAAATCGTTACTATTATCATTACAGTACTATAATTTAGAACTTTAAAGAGTTAACAGCATATGTAAAATGTATAAAACCTTCAAATGAAATCACTCCGTAGTATGCAGCATTAAGTACAAATATGTGCTACGTATTGAAGTAAAATATTATTTCCAAAAGAAATTATTATTCTAAATGTGTTTAGAAAAATTAAAATAATAATATTGAGTTGTGCAAATAGAACAAGTAGCCTAAATGGTTCAATTACTGACAATGTTCTAAATACTAAAAATTTGATCTTAAACGCTTTCTTTTAATTAAAGTATTAAAGTTTAACTTTTTAATGAAGTAGTGTAACAATAAGTGGACTCTTTGAGAATTCTCAAGTAAGATTATAAATATTATTATATTATTAATAGTAAAAATTATATATATATATATATATATATATATATATATATATATATATATAAAAGCATTTAAAATCAAAGTTTTCAGTGTTTGGAGCACTGCCAGTAATTGAGCCATTTATATTCTAGTTCAATCTATATTGTATATTCTTGTCTTTCAATTATTACGACGATTAAAGCTCTTAAAATTGTAATTGGAAGCACAGCAATTAAAAATTAACGAAACATGCAAATAAACTTTACTTTCTCGAGTTGCACTTCAAATTTCTTAATATGGATAAAAATATTTTGAAAAAAATAATGTTCACATTCCGCATTATAACTTCGTGAAAGCACTTTGCAAGTATATAACGCAACGACCGTAAGAGTCTAAATGTACTTAATATATACACGTACGTCGTGTTACGCGAATGCACTCAGAGTATCTCTTCTGCCATATGAATATAATTTTCAGAAAAGACCCTGCTAGGAAAGCCCTTCGCATGTAAAATTCTACGATGAGGACGTAGTAGGGACACGATGCATTATTTAATAGATCGGTAAAGTGCAATGTGATCCTATTATCAATAGCCTACGATCCATTGGTAGTATCGTCTTCGTAATCGTTCCTAAGAGAACAGCAATCGCACTGAACAGTGCTTCGATGTCATAACGCGTAATAACTTTATTGCCGCTAAAGAAAATATCAAACGTATTTTATCGAGTATTTCATTTTATTACAGTACAATATATCACACATGTACATACGCCGTTCTACTGTTACAATATCTATTTCTTTTTAAATACGTTATTATTGTTTTTAGATATTTTTAGGTGTATTTTTTTATTGATTTTTACGACCAATTTGATAGTAATTTTTTTTTATAAACATTAGCTCTCATTTTTGTTATTTTTTTGCAAAATAAAATAATTTTGTAAATATTTTGTTAAAATTTATTTAATATAATCTAAAAAATCAAATTTGTTTTGCTATTTGAAAATTTTAATCTATAAAAAAAGAATGATTTTTAGTTATTTAAAACTACAGACAATATAAATCAAATAAATAATATGATAATACTATTCAACAAGTTTAAACTTTTTTTAGCTCTTAAAAACTAGATAAGGTAATTCTTATAAATTTTTTGTCGCTGAAAGCGAATCTGCTCATGAATTTATTTTATTACTTTTAGCACTTAAAAGTGCCAAAAAGTAATTACGTACAAAACGCTTCTTACTTTTAATTTATCTATAACTTTAACATTTTGCACAAAGAGCAATACAATAAATGATAATTTTTATAGATCTTTTGACAAGAAGAACGAATTCGTTTACAGAATTGCCCAATTATGTCACATTTTTGAACTATTTTAGCTTAAAAGTATCACAAAATGTCATTTTTGATACTTTTAAGATCAATTTTCTGAAAAATGTGACGTAATATAGCAATTTCTTTCAGGAATTCGTTTTCAGCGATAAAAAATCTATGTGAGAACCACTTTGTCTACTTAGTGGTCTAAAATCCGTATCGCGCAATGTAATCTTTTTAAATATTATATAATTTTTAAGAGAAATACTTTTTTTAGTACAAAGTATAGTAGTAAAAAATAGTTTATAGTTCAATTTTTAATAGAATAAGTTTTTTTAAAAAATTAAAAGCGATACTGCAAAAAGATGTTAAATACAAAATAATAAAAATAAATAATGACTTTTTTTGATATTTTATTGGCAAAATTTTTGTATCGGACACTAATCTTACATGCAAAAGATAGCGTGATCAAATGGTAGCAATAGTGAGATTATCTACTAAAAAGCTGTCTCACGTTCATTTATTATTTGTATGATTTATATTAGTACTCTATTTTACGCTATAATATGCTTTATCATTATAAAGTGTTTGATTAAGATATCTTCATAAACTACAATTTCTAGGGGAAAGAAATTTAAAAAAAGAGAAAGAGATTAATAACAGTTTATCGAAACCAAAAGTGGCATTTCACCGAAAGAAATTTCACGTTGAATAAAAGCTGTCACGCAAGCAGAGCAATACGGACAAAAAATGAACAATCATGAATTCTCCGTTGAGAAAGCACGTAACGTAGGAATCTTTTATTAATTTCGAAAGCTAGGCGTTGCTATTACAGTTCATTTCGTCATCATATCTGCATATCATACAGAGCTCGAAGAAAAATAAATCGGTACGGCACTTGCATTTCATCGGAAGAACTTCCGTGTCAGATAATATCGCACACGCGAACAGTGGCGCGAGCAAAAAACGACGATGACGAGTTAAGAAAATAATAACGATTCAGAATATACGTAATTTGAAATGGCCAAACCCGTTATAAATTCGAAAAAAAAAGAAAAATAAAATTTTTTTTTATATGTATATATCTCTATATACAATAGGGTCTCCTTAAATTTGGCCCCTCTAATTTTTCCTTCACACGTACGATCACAAACACTAGTATCATACCCTTTCCTTAACAGAATACCCTCACCACAGCACGAGTCTACCAATCACCATGTACTTTGCTCGCGCAAGTACACGGTGATTGGTGGACTCGTGCTGTGGTGAGGGTATTCTATAACTTTGGCATTCCACTCTTATCGCCCCATCAGTTAAAATTAAGGGGACTTTACTGTATAGCCTTCACAAAGATCACGTTTACTCGTTGAGAGAGAATTTATCTTCGTATAATTGTTGAAGAGACATAAAGAAAAAAGGATAACCAAAAAGGATAGCTAACAAAATTTACTCGAAAAAAGATTGAAGACAAGAGCCAATAGATTTTACAATTGTTCGTTACGCGGCTAAAATAAAGCTAAAGTATAAGCGGAGAGCCAATAGCGAGAGATGAAAGAATCCATCTGGTCAGTTACTTCATTTCTCACTCGTAAATCCGACTATGAATGGCTCGCAAATCTTCAATTAGCCGCCAATTTCGCCAGTGTCGAATTAAGCTTTCCACCGAATAAAACGATTTTTATACTGGATGAAAGGAAAGACACGTCGCGTTATAATAGAAAATTGTCACTCGCGAATAAAGGCTAGATAATAACATTCACACACGCGCAAAAGATTTTATTTCTACACATAAGAAAGAATTATTTGTTTGATCTCTTGTCGACTTTAATAGTATTCTTCGAAGTAATCTAATACTTCCGCGATTAATTCAAATGTTTGTAGATAAAATTATATAACTCTTCAATTTTCTGTTTGAATAAAATCATATAGTATCTGATTGTGAGTCATGTTTGTCCTTTACCTTTACAGAACCGTTAGATATTCTATTTAATTGCAAAAGTTTTATTCTAGAAAACAGTAGTGAAGGTAGCATTATGGTCACTGTAGCTCTTATGGTCACTTCTATTATCTTTGTGTGAGAACGAATTGCTAGTAATTACTTATGGAATTATTTGTTTAGTAGCCTATCATTATGTAGCTAATACAACATATAATAGCCGCCAACTGTTACAGGTTCTTTTTTTACTTTTCAGCATTTTATTTTTCAGCATTTTACAACTTTTTCAGCATTTTTACTTTTCAGCATTTTACAACTTTTTCAAAGTACGCTTTAACATTTAATTACACATGTTTTTTCATTGTTCTTAAACTCGAGCGTATTATTGCACTGGAATGTTTTTTTTTTTATTATTTCACTATTTATTTGGTTATATACATTCCAAGTTATGTAAAATTAGTTAACAACATAATATTAAGTTAATATGGTCATCTAAGCACGCTTGGAATTACTATCGAAATTTTCATGTCAAAATATTTCTTCGATAAATCGATTGTTACTTCAGAAAGCTGCATTCAGAAACATTAGAGATATTTTATGTTTGTTGTTTACCAAATATTAACACTAGAACTATGGTAAAATTTCTCACAAAAAACACGCGATTAAAAAAATCATGTTAATTAATTCCTTTTAATTAGTTAGTTCCTTTTTTCAACTTTTATATAAGTAAACTTCATGCATAATCACAAAATTACAAGATTCTACAAGCAATAGAATAATTATAATGTTAATACAAAAAACTGAAACGGTCATTTTAACCGCGGCCGTCATTCTAGTGTTAAACAAGAATAAAATGCGCTCGATGTACCTGGGTGCACTCGCGCGATGTTTCTGCATACGTACTTATAATTACTTACAAGTGATACATACCCAAGGAGAATAAGTCACATAATATTAAAATAAATTGTGATTGATTTGAAAAAATGACTTTTAATTAACATCTTACAATTATTTTGATATCGTGATGAATCTTTGTTCTGCTTGGGATAGATTTGTAGTGTCATCATTAGATTGTATATAAATTTTGTAACATTTTGTAATATTTTATTTTTTCTATAATTAAAAATCTAAATCTTTGTTTTGTAAGAACTTTCCTTTTGGCAATTTGTCAATATCAATGATCCACCTTGTAATTGAAGTCAGTATTAACTTCTATTTATTTTAAAACTTTGTAGTTATACAGCTCTTCTTAACAATTTATTTTAATAAAATAGACAATTTTGTAACAAATACTGTGTGTTTTTGGACAAAATCAATTTTTTAAATACATTTTTGAAGTGGCTATATTATCACACCTGTTTCTCTTCAACCGATTATATAGTGTCGTCACATTTCTATAAATTCTAAATATTTCAGAATTTTTAGTCCAAAATTTATTAAATAATTTTTTAATAAATAATTGTTCAGTTTCAATATAAAATATTAATTATTAGCAAAATTATTGAATAAAATGTAAATGGGCGATCATAATACTATCTTCCTTATATATCACACATCCTGCTAAGGGTCACAAATCAAAATTTTATGAATTTTATATTATGAGAATTATGTTCTAAAGATATCGGCCTTTTATCACAAAAAATAAATTTATACAAGTTGAATTCAAATAGGAAAAATGAGAAAACATGAAAACTAAAAAAAAAGCAAGAAATGAAAACAAATAGGTTTGAAGGACATGACATAACATCATAACAAAGTATTATATTTACATTACTTCTGGAGAATTTGAACCAAGTAATTCTGATTAGCTTTAAGTTAACTTGTTTCATTATTTACTGCCGTAAATTATTAATTTTAAAATAAATAATTTTCTTTTCTCTCATTTAAACAATTTTTGTATTTTTAACTTGGGTTACTTTTCTTAAAAAAGTGCAATATATTTAATATATAATTAAATGCAAAATATGATTTTGAAACGTTATAATATCACAGAACTCAGAACTTTCCAAAACAGTATAATAATTATAATTTTTCTTGTACGTCTGTAAAATTATATTTTACTTGTTTAACATATACTTTGTAATATAAACATTACAAAACACAGCCCACTATGATAGATAATAACCGTTATGATAGATTACATAACTCTTTCGAATAAAATTGTAGTCACAAACGTTCTTTTCTTTTTTTTTGCTTAAAAATAAATTGCAATTATTCATAGAAAATTATGATAAATTATTATTCTGACTTTTCATTTATTAATTATTTCTACTTAATATTCAATATTCAATGAATCAAATTATTAAAATATTCATCAACAGGGGAGAAATGACACTGAAATATGAATTGTATGGTATTAAAACTTTAACTTTAGGCATATTCTTGCTGATTAAAACAAATTACATTCCGCTAGTACTTCTACTTGACTGCACATATATGACATGCGATATTTCGCGCATCGGCATTTGAGCAGGCCGATAATACCTCGTTCGCGCCGGAAGGGCGCTATAACGCCTCCTGTTATTGATACTCGCGATCACGCTCGTAACAAGATAGCCGACGTTAAATACCCCGTGAAACGCGAACAAGCCGTTGCTGTTTGTCGTGTTTTAACGAGCGGCAAACTCATCTGCCACCGAAGGCGACCGTTATTTCTATCGCTCGCAGATTGAAAATGAATGATGGACTCTGCGAACATTGTATCGTTTATCCATGTCGCGTATTGGATTCTCGTGACGAATCTTGAAATATCATTCCTTATTATCAAGTACGAAAATGAAGACGCTAAAATGTCGAAGAATGATAAATTCAAATATTAAGAAGATTCGGTGATGCATAGCAGTATAAATAATACTAGTAGAGCAAAATGAATTATCTGACATGATAACTTTAATGACGATGTAACAGTAATGAATTAGTTTTTTGTCTATATCAAATACAACATCTGCAATTATAAAGGATAATTTCCAGAAAATGTTTAAAAATGTTTATATTATTTCCGGTTACATTGAAATAATTAATAAATTTATAATTAAAATTAATTGTATAAAAAAAAGATATAAAAAATTATTTTTCTATCTCGACGCATGAAACAATTAAGTTCTTTTTTATCGATCTCGACACTTGGATCATTTATTCATTTTATCCTCCAAACACGTTCAAACGACATTGGTTACACGAACAACGGAGTCGTAGTTAGGCGAATATATGAAGTCAGGATCGAGATTGCGGAGCAAATATTTACTCCTAACACATCGCTAGTTAACCGGGGCACGTCGAAATCAACCTTAGCTTTACAGGATAGTAAAAGTCCGTTGCGCGATTAATACGCATTTGACATGAGCCGTACAAACTGTGGAGGTGTGAAAATGACAGGTATACGAAGGATAGTAGAAAGTGCGTCTCATAGTAACAACGATGACGAATCGATACTGATATTCAATAAAAATTGACTAGTTAGAAAAAAATGTAATCTAATATTGAAGATATAATTGGCTAGACAAACAGAGAAATGCAGAATAAATATTTGCGTGGATTATGTGGACAGAAATAGAAGTACAAATTGCGCGATTATCAGATTATAATCATATTACATAATTAAGTGTATATTTTATCGTTATATTACAATTAATGTGATATCCAAAAGATTATTAGCAAATTATCGCAATTCCTGCTTGCGTTTTGTGATGTGTCAAGAATTGTGATTCAGTTTAAATAATTAACAACAGTAATTCCTCGTTCTTTTATGCAATTAAAATATCGATTGATATTTGTAGCAAGGAAACTGGTTGGCTTAAAATCACGAATAAAATTTACAGATATATACAAAATTTTTTAAAATCTTTTCACGGACGGACACGATATATCCCTAAGGATTAAATGACAACGATCGATACCTTGGAATTCGATCGTAGCTATCCCAACTGGTGAGGCAGTTGTAGCTACTGTATCTGCTGGAAGTCGTCATCGTTAACGTCTTGTTCGCTGAGGCATTTCGGACCCGCTGAGTCGCGTTATTCCACAGTGCCACCACGAACGTCCTCCATCTTTTCACTATATCGAAACTGGCGCTCATATAGTCGGGCGTTTGGAATCACTACAGTCACAGGTACTTTCGTTCAGTATTTTCTTGACCGCTCGGTACGTTCCACCACTAAGATGAAAGTTTTCCGTTTGTTTTCTTCCCAATGACGAGAGACCATCGGACAAAGGGCGGGCGTTCGAGTGCTCCGATCGCGGTCGTGGCGACGTATGTACCCCTCTCAGCAGAACGACGTAGTTACAGTCTCATAACACGCACGATCGCTCGTGGCAGGGTTAACGAACCAGAAAGAAACTTCTGGAACACGGGCACGCCTAACCGCGTTCGGTACCTGCACGATACACCTAGAGTACTTCCACCACCCTTTCGCATCCGCGACCCTCTGCGCCGGTGTACATAATCCGCGAGGATATACCCGTAAAAAGGTGCACCGCGACGTAAATGATCACAATGACCGAACCCGGTAAAGCCAGCAGAAAAATACGACTAAGCCACTAGAACTTGGACCACGTATTTCACTACTTCACTGTCTAATTGGACCACCGTTTTGAATCCTTCCGTTAAAACGTTAAATGTCAATTACATCCTATGCTGCACTTAAAATTATCCATCATCCTGGACGACGCGCCGTACGCGAGTATCATAAGTACGTGCGTGCGTGCGCGTTGTGTGTGCGCGTATTAAAAATATTCTACGTTTTTTGGACCCGCCAACCAGCGTGCTCGTTAAGTATCTCGTAATTAGAAGGAAGGTGCGCCCACTTGTTTACTCATCACACGATGCCGGGCGTCACATTTCCCTCTCACCTACGCTCCCATTTTCCCTTCTTTCCTTTTTGCCATTCGCTGATATTGCTCCCTTAATCGAATACACTTAAGCAAACTCTCCGGATGTCGCAATTGTAATCTACTTCTTCCTCGCTGCGATACTAATCTCGTCCCCTTCACATTCTTAAGAAGAGTTTTTTTCGGTTGCTCTTCTTAAAAACGTTTTCCTTGTTACCTTAAGAAGAGGCTTTCTTCGCGAAATTTTTTCACTCTTTTGAACGTTTTCTTGTCGCATACGAAAAATATCCGGCTAAAATCAGGTGGAGGAGGACGATTTATGGCGAACCTCGGAAAAAAAGAAAAACTTTCATCACGTTTGTTCCCACGAACGATGAACGATTATAGCGAGAATGTCGAAAAAAGTTCCTTAGTTTGGAAGGAAGGCGATGACGAGGCTGATGATGTCGACTGACATCATTATGAGACCGATTTTCGTAAACTGCATCAATCAACAACGACGCGTCGTTAAACGTTTCTGCGGGATCATGGTTTGGCCGATGTTACTATAGCCGCTCGCTATAATCACATTGTAGTCACCTAAAGAGATCAATGCCGTTTTCGAAGTTCTCCGAGTTGTAACTTGAAAATGTCGAAACTCGTTGAAGTCTCCTTGCGAAGTCGCTTTGAAAGAACATTAGAAATCTCTTTGTAGAAGATTTCCTTCACTTCGTAGTTCACCGCGTCCTTCTCTTTCTTATGTCGCCACCAACTCACTGTGATCTCGTGTAATCCCAAAGGACATTCTCGGAAACCGCTCCCCATCCTTCCTGCGAACCGATGTCTAACATAATGTCTCGCAATGAGGCGCTCTTCTCTTATCAATAATCACGTTATGTTTTTTCTGGAAAACGTTGGTCCTTTTTTTCAAAAGTTTTACTTCAAAGCTCTTCAACAATATTTGTTGGTCCTTCCTTTACGGAATTGCACTGTGGAGGCTTCTTGAGAATAACACTCTGTCTTACTTTTAAATTTACGATTGCGAAGCCTCTCGGGGGAGTACTTGGTCCTATTTACTTTGGGAATCGTTGCTGGTATCGCTGATAGCAAAGCGATTTTTTTTTCCGAGTGACGTTTGCTGTCACGGACGCGATTCAACGCGATTTTTCACGAGGCAGCGGGACTTTCTCTTCAGGTACCGCATCTTCCGAAAGCTCCGCCGCCCCAGTCGCTCGCGTCCGGTGCGGGCCGTCGTTTCACTGGGGAACAAAGCGTTGTCGCGGTACCATCAGCCCACCTTTCTCGCGTGCGCACGAGAGGTGCCGTCACGTCGTACCGCCAGCCTGACGGGTCCTTCCCCGTAAAAGCTCCGCAAGCACAACGCGCTTCGCGTGGCCTGGCTTAGCGCCGACTAGCGGAATCAGCCTCAAGCTCACCGTCGCGACGACGCGCACCCCTAGCACCGCGCAAGCTCCGCGCTTCACCCTCTCCTGATTCTCCTTTGCAAACTAGCCGATCGTCTCTCTCAAAGAGAAACCGATAAACAAAGAAGAGTCGCAGTAGGGGAACCAAATGAGAAATACTAATTTGTACAGTTGCGATGTCCGACACGATTACAAGCTCGTAATATCCGTTCACTATTATGTATCGATTAACATATTATAGATCACAAACGACTAGATATAGATGAGTCAGTTATTTCGTATGTATCATCATTATTTAAGAAAATTAAGATTTGAGATTCTTCAAAATTATGTCATGTAAAATATTTCTTCGTACAGATGATTCGTATATTTCCTTTGTACAAATAAACTATTAATTTATTATTGATAATGCAGAAATTCCATTTTCTCATTACTCTTCATTTCGTGGAAATAGTGACGGTAACTCTCATCAATTTTGTGAGTTATAAATAAATGATGGTAGAAAAAGACTGAAGAAAAGTTGTCAGTTTAACTAATGATCGCGGTAGCGCAATGTAATTGTGAATATGGATTATTCATTCAATGATTGAATGATTGAACTTCGCTAAACGTTACTAAACATCATATTAAATTAACTTGATATTTACTCGATTTTTTGGTATTTATTTTTCAAACAATAAATGTAGATATAATGTCGATTATGTATTTAGAGAGACTTACGGACTTACATTTCAATAGTTTCTGTAATTTTTAAATTATAATTTTATTTTTAGCATCATCGTTATAATTAGGAATAGTAATATCTTTACCGAAGCGTGTCAGTCAATTAGTGGGTTTAGCCTGTTAGTATAATATCAGAGCTAGACAATAAGGAATAATTTCATATCCTCGTATATGATAAATTATCCTGTTTTGCCATAATATGCAGTTTAATATTAACGCACATTTACCGAGCACCTATATTAAACTGTCTTATGCTTGTGCTAATACACCGAACGTAGGATAATCTAATCTTCATATTAGAGCATTTCATTTTTTCTATAACATTTTTTTATGCACAAATATATACTGCAAAATTGTAATAATAGCAACAAAAAAAATATATTCACAACTAATTGACAAGGCTAAACGGTCACAGTTAAAACCTTAATGCTGAAATAACGCTTTCTTGCGTAATTTTACATATAGTATAATTTCTAATTCTCTTGAATTGCGTGAATCGTTACTTTCAGTTTCAAACACAGCTCTTAAATTGTATTATTAAAAATATGTATTATTTCATGACGTGTGATGAACAAGATAAGTGTTGAATGTGTGATGTGTGTTCTGCACAAAACGTATATATATATAAGCGCGTGATCCATCTTTTATATGCAATCGACTAGACGCGATTCTGCTTTTCAACGATATAAGAAGCTGCAGATGGACCAATGATTTATGATTTGACCGATGATCTTTGCTTAGCGAAAAGCTTTACCTTAAAAATGTAAATATCTCATGTTTAATAAAATTGCAGGAAAATTTTTTTAAAAATATAAAAAAATAATTCCAGGAAAATTCATTTAAATGCAAAGCACATAAACGCATAAGTTTTTTAAAAGATGTAATAACCTCATAAATTAATGAGAATAACATTTAGTTATAAAAGATTAAAAAATGACAATTATTATAAATTAATAGTTAAAAAATCCACTTTATAAGACAAGAATATTTTGTATTAAATAAAATTCTATTAAAATTTCAATTCAAAATAAAACTAATGCCACACATTTTGAAAAGACACAATAAATAGAATATTAGAAGCAATATTTCATTTTTAATTTAATTTTATGAAAAATAATAAAATTTTGTAGGTTACATTATTTATTACACATTATTTAGTACAAATAAATATTCAATTTGTATCACGATTGATAATTTAATGAAGTATACGAGGATTACATTGAAAGAGAAACGCAACATTTCTATATAAAATACACGCACTCTAAATTTTTAAAACATCCTTTCGTGATTGCGGGTGTTCCATATACCGTAAAAATGTCACTAGTATATGCAAACGATGCACGTAAATCAACAGATAGTGTACAAAAAGAAATTCACGAATATCGAGCATTTGCAAAAATTCATTTCACAAAGTTGAAAACATTTATCAAGCAAGTTATAAGTCAAGAACACGATATTACTAAAAATGCATAAAATTTGATTACATTAATGTAACTATCTAAATCTAGTTGTATAAATTTCTAGTCATTAAACTTTATCTTTTAATGGTAAATAAATTTGTAAATTTAATTATTAATTATCAATTTCTTTACTAGTGATTTTTTATTGAATTACACAGTGTTCAAAATGTTTAAAATATTAGTTTAAAATATAAAATTAACACAAGTAAAACAAACAACAACTTATTATGACCGGAAAGTGTATTAACACATTTAGATTGAGAAAAACGGCTAATCGGTGGAAAACGGATTTATTGCTCAATAATAATTTTCTAAATAAATTTATATACAAATTCTCCCGAACTGCGCCGCATGTTTGTTAGACTTTAAAACGCAACTGTTAAGTAAGACCAGAAAGTGTAATATCACAAATTAAATTGAGAAAATAAATTTAATACCTCTAATGCTAGAAGCATCTCTACAATTCTCTTCGTCCTCCTATCCGAAAACGATAAATAAAATATCATATTTTTCAATTAAAATTGTTATTTATATTAATTTTAATTTATATTAGTATACATTTTAAAAATCATATTGTATTTTACAAAAATTTTTGTTGCAGATTTTTTTGCAATTTATTTATAAAAACTTTTATTAATGTGGATTTAAAAAAATATTTGTTTATTAATTAAATTTTAATCAAATTTTTTAAAATACAAGAAATTTTTTGCTTAAAGTGTATAAATTTCCGTTACGGATAAAGAATGTCTGCGGTCAACAAAAAAGGTCAAACTTTATATGGATACCGCATGCAAGATTAATTCTTGCCTTTCCGACTTCTTTGCTGGGTCACTTCAAATTTCACACCACATCATGTATACACATGAACGTTTGAAATTCGTCGAGGAACCGGGAGAAACCTACCGGGTCTATACTGTCGTACTCAACCCAAAATATCCCAATGCGAATGAGTGAAACCATTTTGCCCGTAAGATACTGATACCGTCGGTCGTAAAACATTGACGCGGCGCGAAGATACAGAAAAGAAGGAACAGCTCAACATTAAGAATAGCTTGTAGGGCGTCCGACTACGAGGTATGCATGAGAAATTTCCTCGATAAGGCTCGTAAAGAATTTTCAATATCGCGATCGGCTCTATTCGCAGCCTTATATTGCATTGTTTTGCGTAAATTGACCAATTTGTATCCAGACAACATAAAGTCTAAAAATAATGCCATACAATGTCTTCAAGACGTCTGAAAAATGATTTTAGATTATGTGTTGTTTAAATAGAAATGGCAATCTACTTTATCTCTTTTATTTTTAATTTTATAATAAAAAATAGATTTGAGAGAATATGCACAATTATATATAATTTCTTGAATCTATTCTTTATTGTTAGATTATATATTTTATAGATAAAATGCCCAAAATAATACATTTTTGACAATTAGCGTATTGATATACTCAATTTCTATAAAATGAAAATGGTTTTGACAACTCAATGATGTGTTAATGATTGGGTGCTGATGTGTCATTTATCAGCATCCAATTTATATTATATGTATTTTCCGATTGAGCAGAATATATTGTATATTGTGTATATGTATATATATATATATATATATAACTCTCGTTAGAAATTATTATGAAGTTAAGTCATTAAAGTCATAAATTATATATTTTAACACATACTTTGTTTGGCAAAGTAGGTAATAATAAAAATATGAAATACGTATTATGTTTGTGGAAAATAATTATCAAGTCAAACGTTGCATGTGTTCATTTTAATGTCAAAGGTGAAATGTTATCGCAGCAATCACAGATATCGTGTTAATTGAAAATCGATAGGGATCGGTCTGATTACTTTGAAAGCAATAGTCGAAGTGCATTTCCTCGAAGAGCTAGAGATTTCTTGTGACCACGGGAATTACAAGTTTCGCAGTTCGGGAATCGAATTTTCTGACAGATGACTGGTGGCTTCTCGTTTCTCATCAAATCAATCTGTAATGTCGAATGTGCATTGTAAGAGACGGCGAATGTCACTGATTACATAATGAGACAAAAACGGTAGAAGAAAAATGTTAACTTAAATGATAATTAAATTATCAATCGGAGAAATGTATCTAATACAGTCATTTAATTAAAAGAAATATTCTATGCATTATATAAACATTATATAAACATTATAACATTATATTCTCTTCATTAAATTAATTCTTTAAACTTCAATATGTATACATACATTTTGCCCGAAAATAATTATATTTTTTAATTAATGCCTTTTTATAATTATAATAATAATAAAAATATTAAATAAAAAATAATTATCAATTTATACAAATATTTCTCTTTTTTCACGTACAGAATTAAGTACATAAAAATTAATGATACGAGAAAATATAAAAATAATCTAAATAAATTTTATTAAATTTTGATATAATTTATAATATAATGTAAATATTACTTATAATTTTTTATATCGATTACTCCGATTAATTAAAGTCGCCGATAAATTAAATAACTTGCTTTTCTTTATTTCTTTATATTTTTTTGTAAGAAAAGAAAAATTAAGTATAATAGTACAATCTTAAGGTATAAAGTTGACATTTTGACATTAAATATTATATTCCTGACAAAATAAAAATGACGATGATTGATACGAAGTTGAATGCTCTATACCCGACACCGAAATGTTGCACAGAAAAGTTCATAGTTACTGTAAGAAGTTCAAAAAAAGATCATTACTTCATACATTTCTTGCTTTCAGAACCGTCAACTGGTGAAGTCGCAGAAGTTAGTGTTCTTTCGCCAGCACTATCAATCATAAGAATTCCAACATCTAAAGAGAACGTCGCTATGCCTCTTTAGCACCGTAAAAAGGGCTGCAACTTCAAATTGTCTTATTCTCTTTTTGCAGAGATGTGAGCTATATTCTACAATATGAATTACAACATTTAAAATCACAAAGAGACTTATAACATGCTATATATAATCAGACTAAATTGAAATAAGCATAAATTTTAAAATTATAAAAGTGCAGAGAAAATTTTAAAATTAGACTTTCATAAAGATGCATATATTATGTTATATTATATTATATAGTAAAATTTTTGTTAAAATTGCATTTTTCTTTTTGATTATAACATATTCCTTTGTAAATAATCTAAATTTCCATTGCTTTATTGATTTATAATAGAGCACATTAATGCTAATGTAGAATTTTAAAGTTATCATCGTAACCGTACATGTGCACATAATTTGAAACAAATTTTATTATTTATTCCTTCATTAATTAGTATTATGTCATTTTTGTAGAAGCAGATAACTGTCAAGAATAATAGTAATAATAAAGTTGTGCATCGAGGTTGAAAATCGAAGCTTTGTGTGCTAACTTTCTTCATGATTCTAACTTTCTCTTTAGTTTACCTGTTATATATCTGATACATATAACACATGTGCTTGAGTTAACACATATGCGTAAAGCTCAACTTTATCCATAGTCTTTATGTTCTTTTTGCGTATCCATAATAAACATTTTAACTTAATTTATATAAATAATACAAATATTAAATAATACAAGAAGCTATCAATTTATGTAAAAAAATTTGAACTTTATTAATGAACTAATAAATATATAAAATAAAAAGTGATCATAGAATTATATAATAATCGCGTGAAAGTTCTTTGCAAAAATGTGCTTTTAAATCAAAATACGATGTCCTAGATAACTTTTTTTAATTCTAATCTGTGTTTGTTGAAGATATTAACTAAACACAAGTTTACTTAAATAAACTTCTTTACTAAGACAAATTTAAAATAAATTTGTTTTAATAAACACACAATATGTTCAATATATACAATTCACAGTACTTTTTTAATGATTATCATAATGACTTTTTTAAAGACAATTTTCTAATGATTAAAACCTCACATGTATATATCTCAACGAGTTCTTTTGACCAGGTCGTATTCAATGTCAGGAGGCAAAAGGCTAAGAAAATATCGTCATTTTCAAAGTAAATGAGACAAAATTAGTTCACTTTGCAAAGAGAATTTTTTCTAAAATTATGTGAAACGATATGCGAAAAAGTAAGAAGTAATTGAAAATCCACGTCTGTTCCATAAATTTTTATATTACGATGAAGAGTAGAAAATGTGTTTAATAATATACGAGTGATAAAGCTAATGTCAAAATCCAATACATGTACAAGAGACCAAAAAGCGAAGACTAAAAATTAGCCTCTGAAAATGACAAACAAATTTTAATTTTTCCTTAATATTGAGAAATACAAATTTCTTTATTTGTTAAATTTAAAAGTCGTTACATATTAACCTCTAAATATCAAATACAATCATCCATTTATAATATTTCGTTGAGGATGTTTGTCGTCAACAAATTTACCGATTAAAATAGAATCACACACACACATTAATCTTTAGTAGAACAAAAATTAAAATAAATTATATTGTAACGTCTATTTTATTTGGAAAAAAAAAACAAATATTCCTGTCATATAACATAAGAAGAAGATATAAATGCGGGAGGAAGAGCTTTCAATAATCACCGACAGTTCTGCTGACGACGGAGGTGGATGGTTTACGATTTTTCTCTTATTTGCAGAGGAGGAAAAATTAATTTAAAAAAATAATGCGTTATTGTAATGTACTTTTTATAAAAAGTAATTTGTTACCGTTGTTCATTGCTAATTTGAGTAAATAATTAATTTACAAAGTAATACGTTATCGTTACCATTACTTAGAAAGTAACAATTAGCTACTTTTTGTTACTTTGCCACAAAATTTTGATCTTTTCAGAGTGACATCTAACTGTTTTTGTCGCTACTTGATCAATTTAATACAAAATCTATAGTAAATTTAATTAATTACAACATACATACGCATGCACAGAAAAAAATTAGTATTAAATCAATAATTCATTGTTTTAAATGTAAGCAAGAATATAAAGTCTTGAAAGAATTTGATAATCTTAAACGGACATACTTTGATTCCATGAGAAAACAAAGTTTTTTCATGCTAGCAAATTATATCGGTTCAAAATTATAATATTTTTTAAGATTACATATTCTTGCTATTTATAAAGTAACGATAAAATTTGTTAGTGTAAAAATGTAACGGTAAAAGTCGGCGGTAAAAAACGGCGTAAAAAGTATTACGTTACTTCTCAACTCTGCTTATCTGCATTCGCGTTTTTGCCTCCTGTATTTTTCCTACACTGAGATTACGATGTCAGTGCAAGGACTCATGTTCTTGAAGAGGCCACTTCGAGTGACAAGGGTTGGTTACTACAAACTTGACGCACTCAGTTCGTAAGACACCCATCACGACATCGCAGCGACAGCACTCGGAGCTTTTCAGAGCTTTCCGAACTGTTGCGAGGCGCCCCCTGAACAACGTTTGACGCAGACACTTGGCGAGCTTTAAGCTTGCTTCTTGCTTCCGACCTCTGACTCTCACTTCATTCTTCTATCACGATATAATAGACCTTTACTTTAAAATTTTCCAAAACATTGTTTTTTTTAAATCTTACAATTAGTCAATGTAAGATTTTCAGTTTAAAACTATAAAGTAAATGACTTTTGGATTCATGTAAATTGTAAATATCATTCTACTTTGGTTTCAAAATTCAAATAAAATCCTATTTTAAATTTAAAAAATTATTATTAATCCCTTTTAAATAATATAAATATAAAACAGAAAATTAATTCTACAATATGTAAAATGGACATTTCGATTACTGAACGTAAAGCTATTTTTATTACGTCTAGTATATTATGAATTTTCAATGATTTAATTGATTAATAAACAAACTGCTATGTAAAATAATAATACCATGACAAGCACAAATAACACATACAAGTATATTTAAATTAAAAAAAATTATATCTTGAAGTATTAGTATTTATTAATTAACATCGTATGTCGAAGCACGTAAAAAAATTTTATATATAAAAAGTATTTTTATATAAACTTCTTCGTTTAAAAGAGTAAAGATATATTTTGAAATATCTATTTCTGGAGCAAACCTATGTAAACTTTTAACTTTAATCCTATTCATAAGAGTGTGTGTTCAACCTTTATTTATTTATGAAAGGTATTTAGAGTAATCGAGACTAATTGAGGCGCGCAATGAGGATTAGAGCACAATTAAAGCAAACGGGTGAAGGTACGTCGGACGTGAGGAGAAAACTATAGCTGTGTTATGTGAACGTAGAAATTAAATCACGAAGCTGTGTTGAATAATAGAATAAGTGGTGTCCGATGTCTATCCCTAATGAGAATATTAAATTTTACAACATATTTGCCTACTTTTAAGAACATGGTATCATCATAATTATGTATGTTTAATGAGTCCAATATACGTATATAAAATGTAAGTATAATATACGCCTTAATTGCACATTAAGTTAAATATAAAAAAATTGATAATAATTAAAAGTAGTTTGGCA
Source organism: Solenopsis invicta (assembly GCF_016802725.1). Taxonomy (NCBI): domain Eukaryota; kingdom Metazoa; phylum Arthropoda; class Insecta; order Hymenoptera; family Formicidae; genus Solenopsis; species Solenopsis invicta. The sequence goes on from NC_052664.1 coordinate 14,030,379, forward strand.
CTTAAAAGTAGAAAGTGGTATTGCGTTAAATGTGCAATGAGAACACGTACAATCTGTAGCGTCTCAAATGCTGCAATGAGATGCCCGACTGATTTTCGCAGACATCCTGGAATTATAGTTTTATTCTTGAGCTTTATTACCACTTCGTTACGGGTATCTGTCAATGTGCCGAGCAGTAAATTGACTTTACGAGCTTCCGAGAGTAAGAACATTTATTCCGATATCGAACGAAAATATACGGTTCAGCTTCGCTGTCTGCACCTTAACGAAACGATGCGAGCACTTCCGTTATTTCTTTCCTAAGCTTCAAGCGATCCTTATGGCATTGAAGTGGATTGAACGCTTTCGTGCTCAGAAATTATCGAAAATCGTGCCGCTCAAACGAAATGCTCTATTTATAACTTGGATATGTTAGACACATATTACACACACACACACACACACACACACGCACGCACGCACGCACGCACACACACACACACACACACACACACACACACACACACACACACATATAGAGGAAAATGAAGTAAATCGGACCAATCGGATTCAAATAAGACCTATTTAATTTAAATAAATATGATTAAGCAGATTTGCGTGACATTTATAATATAAAGTCCTTATAAGACACCGAACATGTATAATAATAATGGTTTAACAATAGTTCTCTGTCATAACATTCATAGGTTGCGTTCCAAGTTACGCATAAAGCCCATAAACTATTAACCAATGCACGCATTGAAAATGCTAAGGATTCCCTAGATTGCACTAACTGTCCTGCATTTATAGTACCCCTCTTAGCACATTGATTGCATCAATTTCGACTTGAAGCAGTTGATGCGGCAATGATGCGTCATAACAATTGACGACAACGTTATTTTTGACGACGTGACAGCTAATGGAACATTTATATATTTTGTATTTGTATCTTTACGATGGAAGAGCAATTACATGAATAATTAACGCGATTAGCGTACCTAATCTGTAATTTTTTCAGTTTCAAAGCGCTACGCAGACTAATGCGTTCTATGCGTTTCATGCGCAACTTGGAATGCACCCATAAAATAGATGCGAATGTGTTTCTACCATCTTATAAAATTTGTTTAAAAATAGAATATCATTGTAATTAAAAAATATTAAAATTTTAAAAGGTAATTGATTTAAGATAATTAAAGAGTGTAAAATTTAAAAATATCAAGCGTTTTGTGATTACTTTTGCTGTTTATTGTAAAATTTGTCCCAAAATTTGAAAGGATTCGTGTCTAAATCAGAATTCTACATTAGAATTGTAACCTGATCGTAGCAGTAGTGATCGGCCAACTAGATCTGGTCCTAGAAATGTTAAATCAGTACAATATTATAGGTCATTAAACCACATTGGACTAAAAAATAATAGAATTTTATTGATTTCAAATAATCTGTAATTACATAAACTGAAATAACTCTAATTACATAAACTACCTCCAATTTTTTTTTAAATAAAATTTTCACTTTCGACTATCGAATTACTTGTTTTTACTTAATACACTAAAAAAAAATACGTTAAAATCTTTTAAGATTCTATCTAAAATAGGAATGTCGGATTTGGATAAGGGAGTGATCTGATTTTAAACCAATGGTTCCAAATCGGACTGAAAAGAACGTTTTTACATTTTCCATTATAGTTCAACACAAGTGAAAGATACTTCAAAATAATCTGAAGCAAAAATGAAGGGATTAATTTATTTTTCCAATGGCACCTTTGGTTTTACGATCGGACTTTATTTGCGCTTCATAGAGAGCAAAAACTGCAAATAGCTCCAATTTATTCCACCCTTCCCTATATATATGTATATATGGTTTTTTATTTTTAAATTTAATTTTAATGCAAAATTCACAAAATTGACATTTTTTAAATATAGCAATTCAAGCATTATTTTAATTTTTAATATTACATAGTTATTAAAATTGCTACTAAAAGTACATTCGTAAATTGTAGTATCGCTATTAAAATTCATAAATAAAAACAATTTGAACCTTAAAAAAAAGAAACAAAATTTTATTGCTTATTTTAAGTTTAAAGATTAATTTGTAAACAAAATTTTATTATATTTTTTATATATGCATTTTCAAATTTTACACACAAAAAATATTATACTTTTTTTCCTAACATATTCCTCATGGAACAATGTAATATTTTTTTTCCTGGCAATAACAAGACGCGCTTATGAGATGCAGTTATCTAGCAATAAAGCAAATTTAAAGCTACCATTTGCTATCTCTTCGCACCATTGTCTCGACAATGCGGCGTACGCGCTGAAAAGTGGTGAGCTCGAATTATGAATATATCCGCGCTAATGAGTGTCTATGTTTTATTGAGCTTTTTTTTTAATCTGCGATTGCGACTTTATTATGGATATATACGCTTCAGAGATAAAAGTATAATACTCATTGCCCTCTTCATCGTTAAGAGCGATAGATTTGAAAATCCGACATCAGTATAAATGCACACAGAGCGACAATACAAAGTGATTTTCTATGTGGGACACACGAGACCTCGATTATTCTTGATTACGGTAAACGCGTACGTCACGTTGTAATGCTCCGCACCCAAAAGGTATTCTATTCTTTTTGCGTTTTCTGTTATTATCTAAAATGAATTATTTATCAACTTCATTTCGTACATGAAAAAAAAAAAACGACAGATGCTAATCGCTTTGTATTTATAGTCCCATCACTTGCAATTTATTAATGTTATTTAATTTAAATAATTACTTGTTTTTGAAACGTTAAATAATAAGCTATACGTACAAATTTGTTTAAACAAAATAAAACAAAAAAGTAGTATAAAGATATGAAGACTACATGTAAAAATTATCGCATTAAATAATTTTCTTACAATAAAATTAACCAATGTTGATATATCAAAACAGTTATATGTACTTATATTAGTTTAACTAAATTTAGTTTTACTAAAAATCAAATATGGCATATATGACAAAATTTATTTTGATTTGTGTTTTATTACTGTCTCGTTCATTTGATGTCTCATCCATTTATATTACATTTGTATTAAACATATTTTTATAGGATAATGTAAAAGATCTAAATATCTCATTTTTAATTTTCTTTACCGTCTATTTAATACATCCTTGAATATTTATTATGTAATTTAATTACAACAATCTTAATAACATGCACGAGTTATTTACTTTGCTTCTCAAGAAAATGAAACTTATTTGATTTCTCGTCTATTTATATTACATTTGTATTATACATACTTTTATATGACAGTGTAAAAGATCCAAGTATCTCATTTTTAATTTTCTTTACTTTCTATTTAAGACATCCTTGAATATTTATTGTGTAATTTAATCACAACATTCATAATAACATGCACGAGTTATTTACCTCGCTTCTCAAGAAAGTTAACTTATTTTGCATATCAGATCAGCGTGACGGTTAAAAACTGATGAATCACATTTGTAGTACGTTTCCCATAAATATTTAAAACCACTCACTATAGACCAATGATAATCAATGTTATAATAAAAAAATTAAATGAATGCCAAGATTAATTGCAAATATTACGCTAAACTTACAAATGACGCAATCAAATTTCTAAGTATAAAAAAATTCATCATTTACGCGACATTTTTAGGTCAATGCCGATTGACGGATATTGATTAAACACTATACTCTTCAAGATATTTACTTGACAAGGAGGTACAGTATAGTATACAAATTATCAAGCAAATATCTTGATATCTATATAAATATACATTTGTGTCATAGCTGATTAAGATAACGATAGACAAATATTAAATTAGAGTGTGTGTCTTGCCAAAATGTTATACAATATATAAATGTGCAACTAGGTTACATAAGATTATTTCTTATTTTCCGAATATTACATAATTTATATTTTATTTACATAACATTAAAAGCGAAAAGCATTTCTAATTTTAAGTTTCCGTAACAAATTTAGAAAAGCTTTAAGTAGCGTTCCACTTTTTTTTAACGAAGTCATAAGCGATCGAGAATCGTGTCACTTTGTTGTGCCGTTGAGCTCGTTAAACGAAGATAGTCTGACATAAATTTGCTGCCAATGTAAATGACATGGGTGAGCTTTGACAAAGGGGTGTGTTCGTGATTGGTTCTCATGGGCGCGGCAGAACACTGGCGACCATAGGGATTACCTATTCACTCTTAGCTTCTTCTAGACCTCTCAAACCACCTCGTTACTAAACTCCTCTAGCATTACCGAATCCTTTACCTCGTAAATCCCGCATGATTCGCTTGCCGAGAAGCAAGGCTGAGCTTAAAATCAAATAAAAGGTTTATCTTCTAAAGCACAAAATAGCGTATTAATTAGGAAAAATTTCAATCATAATTTTTCCGTTTTGTAGAATTTATTTAATTATAAAGTAATATTATGTAAAATATCTAAATCAATATCTCATAAGTTAGAAATTAGAATGTATCAAAAGAACAATGAAGATTACATAAAAAATTAAATGACAAACTAACAAAATATTTTCTGATTTTATCAAATTCTTTGTACTACCGGTATTAAATAATTAATTGTTGATATAAAAGTATTTGAAAAATAAATAATAAATATCATTTTGCATTGCTTCAATAGTTTTATTGAAGCAAACAATTTATTTATTTTAAAGCATATCTGAAAAGTCAGAAAGTCAATAGTTGTGTCGCTTTCGCGTAACTGTTTCCAATTTATGAGACGCGCAATAGTGACAATCTCAGGATAGGATCGAAAGTTTTGCGGGTTGAGTGGGAGCATGGTTGGCGTATCCAAGCGTAATCCAATTCTTTCTACCATCATTTTCCATCTTCTCGTCTCCAAACTAGTCAACCGCGACTCTCTGGGCTTGCTTCCAGAAATTCCGTCAACTAAGCGAGTTCTTTCGCTCGTTGAAAACAAGAAAGCGAGGCTAATCCTGAGGGGATTGCGTCCACGGGCACTCTCAGAAGCCAAACGTAATTAAACAAATTAAAAGTTTGACTTCTATGTAGCCCAGAGTTGAGCGAGGGAGCAATACCGCGCCCTGTCACTATACCTTCCGTTCGCTGAATGGAGCAAAATAGAGAGAACTGATAGCTTTACAATCTGCAAAGTGTAGTTATCGTAACTTTAGTTTACATCACAAATAATTTTGTATTTATGCGATTGTCGTTTTAAAGAATATTGTCGTGCAAATAAAAAAAAAAGTGCATTACAATACGAAGTAAAAATATTGCACTCGTAGGAAAAGGTACGCGGAACGCTCGCGCGAGAAAACTCGAACACGCGTCAAGAAATGACACAACACTTCTTTTAAAGAACACCAACTTCAATAATAGAACTTTGATACAACAAAATTGTTAGCGTAACGGGCGAAACGTCAAACCGACAGCACCGCGTCCCGAAAACCGAACGTCGAACAGGAATGCGCTTCTCTTGTCCGAAAAATTGTTTACATTATATCGATAAAAACGCAATCATTGAGAAAAATATGTTACATTTTTATAAATTATAAGATCAGATAAAATTCAAAGTTTTACAAAAAAAGTCTCAAGTTAATTTTTTTTTAAATTAGTTTTTAAGTTGTCGTCTAATTTATAACTTGTTATTATTTGGAGAATTCCAGTTTATATAAACAATATTAATTTATACATAAAAAATAAAAAGTGTAAAAAACATTTTAAATATTAAATTCAATATTGTTCTTTAATTGTGCATTTCACTTTTTTGTTTTAAGAAATTGCACAAAAATAATCACAACGCACAAACTGACGGTTTAATAAAGTTTACATTTATTTTAAGATTTTTTATGTTTATATAAGTTTTGCGTTTCTTTTCTTAGTAGTCTCATCTCTTGACCTTTGACCCTTTCGTAAGAAGTGGAACGTTCTACTGCTATCGTGATGCTTTACGACTTTCATTTCACGCGAAGATCAGGATGAGAATTACATTTGGATCGTAAAGGTACTAGATAAGCATTCGCAAGCTGACATTTTTAAATTGCGTGAATCGTTTCATCATTGTTTCTTGAAATGTAAGGTGTTCCGTGTTTGAAAAGCAAAACATAAACTTACGGATAAAGTCTTAATGAATCCGTTAAGCGGATTAGAATATAAAATTTTAAGACTGCATTTAAATGACGATAGACTGCATTCAGCTTTTACACCTTATTGTACTGAACATTTCGCATTAGTGATGTCATCTGAATAGCCTTTCTATTTTACGATTTCAACGTGATAATATAAATATGTATGTAAATAAGCCACAGTACATGACATGACGTAATGGCTAACAGCTTAAAATAAATTTACGTAAATTCTATGCTATAATTAAAAATCATTATTTGTAATAATTAATAATAATTCCTTTTTTCTGAAAAAATGATTATTAAAAACATATTATTTATTAACCAAAATTGCACGTAAATATCTTTAAAGCATACTTATATTTACAAAAGTGTAACTACATTTATATAGATAAATAATTATAGTATGTATATTTTGAATTACATATTTAAGATTTGCTAAATAATTAACCTTAGCTCCCCATACATGGGTACAACTCCCCTATATAATTTTTTGCATTGCTATAACTTTTTTATACAATTTGAAGACTAGGAATGAGATTCAAAAAGTACTTTAATTATCGAAAATATTTAGTTTTTGCAAATTTTTGTAACACTATCTTTTTTAAATTGTAATTCATTGAGGATAAAATATTTTGGATTCAAATCTCATTTATTATCTTTATCGGATTCTGAAGTATTGATTTCATGTAGTATGAGCCAAAAATATGTTTTCTGTTCAGAGATATAGCGTGTCAAAGTTAGAAGGTACCAGGTGCCACAGTCTCATGAATGGGGAGGAAGATAACCAAAAATAAGTGGAGAGCTGGGGTTAAGTATTAATTAAAAATTCCAAGTAACTATATAAATCACGAACTATATGTCTAAAGGATTAATGACATTAATGAAAAGAAAGCTACACAGAGAATGAAGAAAGTTTCGAGGCAGAAGCGTGCAAGTGAGAGGATTACCTCGGTATTTGGAAGGCGATTTCATCAAGCGAGTCGCTAGGTTGTAAAGGGGCCCGTTCGAAAAGTCTGCTCGGGCCTCGATGGATCCGGTTGCAGCATTGCATGGATCCAGCCGTTGGTTGGGACTGGTCCGTTTGGTTGGTCCCAAGTTGACCGCCCTGACTGCCTCTGCCACGTTTTTGTCGCTTCTTCCGTACCTCCTCCGCCTGACGGCGCAGGTTGTGCAGCCGAAAGAAGTACATCGACATGTCTGCGCTCAGCACGCAAGTACTCGCGATCAAAGGACTGCTTGTATAATTGATTTTACAAAGTATTTTAAACAAGACAGAAAAAAATGCGATTTTGTCACAGAATGTTTGTTATTCTTTCGTTAAACGTTATTGAATTGTTGCAATAGTGTTATATAAAAATGTTGTTAATAATATCAAAGTGTTTCCTAAATATCTGCATTTTATATATTTTTACTCGCACTTAGAAGAAAAATTATATTTTTCAAAAAAAAAATTTATATGATTTCTGTAACAGCATAAAATAATTCTTATCAATAAAATTATTGGAATTTAATAAAATAAAGTTCTGAATTGTATCAAAAGTTCTTAAATTAAACTGTTACATGAAAAGATAAAATGGTAAAATGTAGCGGATTAAGTCAAAATTTAGCCTAGAAAAGCGTATATTACGTCATTTTTTTACGTCACTTCCCAGTCGGATAACAAAACATCTGGCACATTTCATAATCTCGCGTCAGAGAAATAAAGCGGATGTCTTGATGAAAAGCCATTCACATGGATGTAAATCTCAAGATCCGCTTGAATTTGTTCGCTGATGTGAAAATGTCAGCACAGCCGTTCATGGTTATTTTAGTTCTTATTCCTTTAGCTCTCTTGATATCAGTCCCGAATTTACATAGATGTTGAAAAAGTTACAAATATTTGAAATGTAAATTTAAAGGATTCACAGTTGAAATTAAGAATAAAAAAATTGATAAATATTATATCTTTAAAAAAATATGTAACAGAATCTATAAAACTTTTTCTATTTAATGAAAATATCGCATGATTTTTTTTTCTTCTTTGTTTAAAATACTTCGTAAGATTAACAACCAGAATTAAACAATACTAAAAATTACATTAAAATTTATTGACACGATTTGCACAATAACGATTACTTCCAGCATGCTCTCCTTTCCAAGCATAGATTTTAAAATAGCGCGCTATTAAAATAAATAAATCGCGTAAATAATTTTGATAATTGTATCTTTTTCTTAACAATTCTTTTAATTAATTGAATAAATTTGACTCCATATTTTTCAACTCTCAATAATCTACGTTTGACGAAAGTCTATGCTCTAAATAAGCAAATAATAAAAGATGATGTGCTTATATATATAATTAATTTATAGATAATATTTAAATTATCTATTTGTCTTAACATAGTCATAATTTAATATATAATTTAAAATATTTGTGGAAATTTGATTTATTATAAATTATTTTCTATTATTGTCACTAGGCTGTGACAATAATAGAAAATCATAATTGATCCCTTATAATCATCTAAAATTTTAAATTTAGGTAAAAAGGTCCTTTTAAATGTTTTCTTAACCGCGCTTTAATTATATTCCCATACCACAACATCATTGCACATTAAATATTTTTTCAAAGCACGAGTATTAAAAAATAAACAAAAAATCAAACGATACATGCATATTGTGAAGCACAACACCATTCATATACAAAACATGTATGCAAATACATATTACTAATTGATTGTTCATAATATGTTTTATACGGAAAAAAAATTAAGGTTGTTTCAACAGAATAATAATGCTATTTTCCGCCTATTCTTATAAAAGAGTTATGAGAACAATAATACTTTGAAAGTGACTTATGATTCCCCTTCTTAGCAAGTAGATCTGCTACATATATATTTATATATATATGTTACAACATTAATCTAACTGTAGTATAACTATATTATCAGATGACGACTATAACATGCTATCAGAAGTACTATAATAAAATCTGTTCACATGCAGCACTTAGCAGCAAATTGATGGCAGAAATAGAGTAGCTTTACACTCAGTTTAGCAATTTGATGCAAATTGGCAGCAGAAATCGAGCAGAATGCGTTACCATCTGCCAAATTAGTTTAGATTATGTCAGAAGAACATGAGGTTAATGCAGACAGTTGCTGCTAACCTGTTAGGATTCTACAAACATTTCACTGATTAGGATAGAGATAATATGCACAAAAACACATACTTAATTTTACGTAAAAATTCTTTGCGTTGATATACTGCTGTCTATTTTATTGTTGCAATTATATCTAACAGATCACTCAATCATTTCAATTATTTCATTTTATTCCGCAGATTACATTAAAAAAATAGTAATAATTCTTTGATTGAGGCCATCATATAGAAGAAGGTATTCTAACCGAATATTACTTATTATAAGAATTATTGTTGTAAGAACCATATAAATGGGCATATCTTAACAACTTTATTCAGCGTAACATCAATATAACATTTTATATTTATTTCTTTCCCAAATGTACAGAATATTGTTGTAACAACTATAAAAATTCAATCGGATATCGGATTCAAAGCGTTCCACAATATCCATGCAAATAAAAGATATTTTCATGCACATTTAATGTTGTAACCGTGATTCATTCAAAATCCTGTGCTTGAAATTCAGTAGTATGGTTATAGAACAAATAATTATTCTGATTATATGTATAAATAATAAATATTTTATTCAATTATTTTAATGTTATTTTATAATAAATATAATATGATATTGTTTTATAAAATAATATAAATAATACACAACTGTTGTTTAAAACTATATCATACCTGAATATTGTTATAGTCACTAAATACATTTAATTATTTACGCAATTCTTTTATTGAATTGTCAATTTTGAAAAGGTGTCATATTGTATGTCCTATTTTTTTTTGTAACACGGTTTTTGCATTTTCTCATTTTGCTCGCTTGTTTGCATCGTTAATTATGAAAACGGGTTATATTCTGTATTGAAAATGAGAAGAAATAGTCTTGAAATGATTTTTTGAGTTACAAAAAAATGTCATCTATTGAACAAGAAAAATGTACCAAAGAAAATTTTTTATTCCACTTTCTAAATTCACAAATTTAAACCGTTTTTCGAATGTTTACAATATCAGATAACACAATGTGAAAGTTTTCTGTAATTTTTGCAAATTACTTTCAGTATTGGCTTTCATTTTTTTTTAATACAATAAAGAAAATAAATTGTTCTCTTGGCAATTTTAAATGTTTTTTATTGATAAAAACCAATTATCTTGTGAATTTGTTTTGTTAGGTTTCGAAAAAGAGTCGTGTTCAAACATTCAAATTTAATCTAGCTAAAAGGATAAATTTCAAATGGTTACCACAACCAGTAATTATAAATAGATCACCAATAAAGCGTTTATGCAAATTTTGATGGCGCTAATTTAAATAATTAGAAAAAAATCTTTTTTTTTGTTTTTTTTTTTTAATTTAAATTTGAAGATTTAACATTTTTTTTAAATTAACAATTCAATTATTAAATATCCATAATATTTTGAGATAAATGAGATGGATGATATACTATGCATTTAATAAATATTTTTCTGCAATTTTAAAGCTACTAAAACAACGGTTAATTTTATATTATATTTTATAAACTTTAAATTATGAAAATTAAAATTTAAAATTTAATTTTTAAATTATAATTTAAACAGATACAGTCAAAGTAGTTAGATATTAAAGTAAATACGATATAGCTTATTTTTATAGCACAGCAACAACACATTCCTCTTATAAAATAAAATTTGACTTTATTTTTAGAGACTTTTCTGCGGTGATGTAAAAAGAAATTTAATAATAATCATATCGAAAGTTTCTCTATTTCAAGATTCTGTTATTAACACATCAATTTGTGAAATTACATAATTGAACAATTTAATCAAAATAAGTGAGCTCAATTAGATAATATTTTCATAGAAGAAATTTTGTGTGGAACAATTATTGAGGTTTCAAATTTTATTAAAAAGATGCCACAGCCAACATTAAAAAATTTGGATTTTTTGCTATTCTTTTGTTCTTGTTTGTTAGAGAATAGAATTATTATTATTAATAAATAATTTTATATGTATAGCATCTTTTGATAGAAAAAGAATATTTATAAGAAGTACATAAGTGTATTTTATTACATTTATACAACAGCATACATATATTTGTACAGCTGAAAAGAGTTTATACTTTTCTTAAAAATGTTTCAATTGCAGTTATTATAAAACTTGCGTAACAGAATAGCTCTGCGAAAATAAAAGATAGCATTCGGAGCTGCATCATATTGTGAACAAAGAAAATAATGAGATAACCCCACCGCCTAGTAACATCGTAAATTCACATCCACAAACACCTTCATCTTGACCCGTGCGAAGGTAAAAATGTTGGATAGAGCCCCGTTTTTCGTTTCCACAACAAACAACTGTTTTACGTGACCCGCTTTTCTACATTTCTTACGCAGCTAGACTATACTGTTTAGGCCAGGTCAGATCAATTTAAAATTGCCATCAACTATTAAATAAAACAAATAAAAAAAAACTATGATAAATAAATCACTCTAAGATTTTTCTGAAATAAAATTGTAGAAATAGTAATTAATCTTAGATCACCCTCATCTAATTTTTGGTTACCTTCCCTGCCATCTACGAGTCTATTTGTGGAATTTTGTAACTTTGTCACGCTATACGTTTAAACAAAAAGCATATTTCTTGCTCATAATATGTGAAATTGATATCTCAGAGTTAGATAAAGACAATAAATAAGGCCAGAATAAAAAATATTTTATTCTCAAGCAATTGCAACTTTTAAAGAAATTGTATCACAAAAAATTTGCAAAAATGAGTACTTTGAAAAAAATCTTAAACTTTTTAATTTTAACTTGACGCAAAAAACGGTGGTTTTTTAATTGGTCCTTTGGACTAATAAAATAAAATAGTACGATATGAAACCCAAACATTTAATTATGAAAATTAAAATATCGACATTTTTGAAAAATCAACAAATCACGATTTTACAATAAGCAAAATGTTATGATTTGAACAATATAATATGATGGACAAAAGGTTGTAATGAATAAATAGTATTATCATAATTAAAAAACACGGATCTCGAACAGAGTTCCAAAAGTTTCATAGTGTTTGCGCGCGTTAGTAAAAAGCAAAAAATATTCCACATCACGTAATAATGCGTATACATTAGTCCAAAATAATTTCTTTTTAATTCAATTTCATTTACTTACTTTTATACTACATATCTAGAACTTAGTAAACGCATGTTAAATAAAAAGTAAAGGCATATTCAAAACGCCAAAAACTTACAAGTTAGCCACCCATAGGTATCAGGTATTCTATTTAAACTTTCGTGCGTTCTCAAGTTGAGAAGAATGTAAAAAAAATGTCTCTGCAGGTTTATCGTACCTATGAATGGTTAGTATTTTTTGAACTTCGATCCAAGTCTTCAAATTATATTATAAAAAGGTTACAGCAACGTAAAAGTTGCACATGGTAAGTCATACACATAGATGGTGATCTAGGATTAAGTCTGTCGTAATAAAATATATCGTGACAAAATATAAATATATAAAAAATATATTGAATAATAAAAAATAAGAATTTTAAATAATGAAATTTTACTTGCCAATTTTTAAATAAAGATAATTTGAAATAATCTAAATTTCTTCCTTTTCTTAAACAACTGTTTAGTCAGCGAACATAAAGTACAACGCACATAAGAAAAAGTTAATAAACTTGTTTCAATAAACTGATTACTGATCAGTAACTGATTATATTTCGTCAGTTAACTGATAAAATATTATCAGTTACTGATCAGTAATCTGTTTATTGAAACAAGTTTATCAACTTTTTTTTTTAAGGGATAAAGCAATATCATCAATTTTTTAACATTTTTAAAAATATATTGCTAAATAATATCAGCAAATGCTAAAATCAATAACGAAAGTGCTCTCTTAATCATCAAAAACAGATTACAATTTAGGTCAATCATTTATTAACATTATAAAATTCAATTGATATTTTGTGTTTCCCGTATAAATATAAAAAATTTTTTGATTGTTGTTTAAAAGCATCTTTTCATGTAATACATATACATACATTTCTATCATTCGTAAATTTATATACTACAACTCATACTTCCAATAAACTGAATGGTCTTATTAGTTGGAGATCTAAATTAAGGGCCGAAGATTCGGGAGACTACTAACGAGCCAATAAGGTTTCGATCGTCCATCTACTATATATGCACAACTCCAGCAAGCAGCGAAGCGTAAATTCTCTAAATTGGATTAAGTCATTTCTATTTGCGATACCAATTATCGTCTCACTGTACATATACACGTGACCTCGTTCTTCAAGAATCATAGAATATGCAGAAAATATGGATAATTTTGTATTTATTTACACTTAAGATAGCGATCTATCACTCATCGATCCTCGTTTACCTATATTTTATGTATTTACCGAGATTTTCTTGCGTAATATTCCAAGTAGAAGACGTTAGTCGAAGTGATTGAGATGTGGATGTTATACAGCGCTCTGCATGAAGAAGAAACATGATGTAAACAGAAAACGCAACTGCATTTTGAGGTTGATCAGAAGAGATATATTTCACTTAAGGCATAAATATTTGAACAACAATCTGGTGCGGCATCGTTGTGTCTGATAAATAAACGATAATCCTGTTACCCAGCGTTCGGATAGTCACGAAGATAAATGATATAGGATGAATTAGTAATCTCACACAAAATCAAAGAGTAAATTAAATAAAAAATCAGTTTTACAGAGAAAGTATACAATAATTATACTTAACTATTTCTTAATGAAAATGTTTTTCAATGAAAAAGAAAATTTTTTATTCGTTACATCTACTTTTAAATATGATATAAATCTATGGCTACTGAGTACTCGCCGCGACTATATTGAAGTCGTGACGTCAGAAGCGAGAAATTGCGTGAAATGACACGTAATTTGGTCAAACATGCCATTTGTAAATAAAACCAATTTCGATAAAACAGACTAAGCAGATGGCTTTAAAACACTTTAAAATATCGGTCACGACTTTTTCTGCCTAACAGTCAGTAAATAGCATGTAAAGTAAAGCTATTGAAACAGGAAAAAACACGGTCACAATTTTGTCAAACATGCCATTTGTAAATAAAGCCAATTTGGATAAAACAGACTAATCAGATGGCTTTAAAACACTTCTAAATATTGGTCACGACTATCTTTTTTTTGCTTAGCAGTCAGTAAATAGTCGTAAAAAACACGTAAAATGACGCCTATTCAGACAGGAAAACACACGGATAGCTATTGAAAGGAGTGAAAAATGTACTTTTATGTACAAAATTCAAAGAAACTTTATTCGCAGTCTATTTTTACGAATTTGGTAAATACGAGACTGAATAAGTCATATACTTATTCACAATGAAACACATAATAACAAAATGATATGCACGACAACATCTCAATCTGTCACGTTTCATGTATATTAGTTCTAATTTTGTCCGCGACGAAATGTCGCTACCGTCAATGCGAAGTTCTCGGCTGAGGAGTCAGGAATCTTAATCAATTTATCAATTTTTTTTCATAAAATACGTGTATACAGGATATTCCGAAATTTGCGAATTAAAATAGTTAGTAAAAAAACTTCTTCAACAATTAAATAAAATAATAATTTATAAATTTTTATGTCGAGCAAGTAATTTTTGAGATATAAAGGTTTAAAACTGCAACAACACAAACTTAGACAATCTCGTAGCAAGTGTGATAATATTAAGGATGACAGATTATTGTCCAGATGAATATATATATATATATATATATATATATATCCAATTTTTACATTACAAAATATAAACAATAAATAAATAATTAATATTTAATTAATACATTAAGTTAGTAGAGACCTTGAAAGCACTTAACAGTTTGCAAAATAAATATTTTTTTTCAAAAATAAATCTTTAATTATAAATAAACTGTAATATTAAATTTTAATTATATATTAATGACTGAATTCTGTAATTCGTAATTAAAAAGAAAATTAATAATAATACACATACTGATTTGTAAGCTATTAAAATTGTTAATAAAATTGTTAAATAAAAATTTTAGAAAAATAAAATTTTATTACATGATACCAAAAATGGTTTTATCAAAGTTTGTTAAACAAAATAATAACCATCTTGAGAAATATTATAATGGTACGTGAAACATTTGTTACAGAAAAATCTATTTATGTTTCTTGAATTCAGAGAGAAGCAAATAAAATTCGTAGATATGTGACAAGGTATGCAAATTTCAACGATTCACTTCTACTTTTACGCAGTTAAGACGCGACAGGAAGGCAGCAAGTAGTAAACTTCCCTTCGCCGACGCCAAAGATAGCCGCTGGCAATCAACGCCTAGTTCTCTTCTATATTATGCAAGTTTAATTAAATTGCCTTTGGATTGCCAACGGTCATTCCCTTACCTAACATGCGAAGTATGAGCGATGACCTTTCTAAGACACTATAAATACATAAATAAATAGCGAATATAGGCAAGGCGTGAAAATTAAATAGCATAATAATAATCATGAAAATAATTCAATCTAAATACATTTTATTAAAATAAAAAATGTTATTTTTTT
Source organism: Solenopsis invicta (assembly GCF_016802725.1). Lineage (NCBI taxonomy): Eukaryota > Metazoa > Arthropoda > Insecta > Hymenoptera > Formicidae > Solenopsis > Solenopsis invicta. The sequence continues at coordinate 14,046,141 of NC_052664.1, forward strand.
AGATCTTTTATAACTTAACACAAGAGCGTTGTCAGTAAAAAAAAATCAAGTATATTAAAAATTAAAGTTATATTATAAAAGAACATTACATGTATTAAGATGTATTTATTTAGTATGATATTTAAAATTACTTGTGTTATTATAGTCTGTTATCATGCTTTCCAGGAGATGTATTTTTACGAGATTTCGTCGACGTGAAATGAGATTTCATGTGACGGTATGACAATTATTAGCGTTTCCAATCTCTGAATTCAATTGAAAATATCTGATCAATCAAGAAGATAAAGCTTAGAGAGAAACAAAATTTAATATTAAAGCAGTTATCTTAGCACATTTGGAGATATGAAGATTTAGAGATCTTTACTCAAAATTCTGATCAAAAATCTCATGGAAAATATTAACGACAAATTATAATTAATAATAATAACAATTAGGTGTCAAATACTAATTGTACGTAAATGTATTTTAGTGCTTGTAGTGTTCTTTTAAAACATAATTTTAATTTTTAATATGCTCGATTTCTTTCACAAAACTGCTAACAACGCACACGTACCACTGACTTTATTTTATTAGAAAAAAAATTTTTTTAGATGTAATTGATTTATTATAAATGCTGTTAAATTATAAAATACTTCAAGTATTTTTCCTTTGTTTACCTCTACAATATATTCTTCACAGTCTAGGTTTAATTATTGTATTTTCACCGCTTTTCATAATAAACTGTATAGTATAACGTGCTACAACTTATTAAATAAAATAATGGCAAACAATGTATTATCATATTTGAGTTTTGCAACAGAAATTCTTGTAGGAAACATAGTTAACGTTTGTTCAGCTAGGTCTATTCCGAGATTTATTGGGCGATGGCAAGATGGTCTCCAGAGAGCAGTGACCAAGATACAGTACCGCGAGTGTCAGGAGACCTCTGACATTCCTGATCTACAATGCTCTTGTAAATAGTTTGGCGAATGTCAAGTTACTCTTCATATACTACGTTATTTTCGGATTTGTTCCAAATATACTATACTAATATAAATAAATATTTATAATAAATTATCTGATTTTTAATATAATCACTTAAAGTATGAAAACAGAACAAATGTGATATTATCTAATATCTTATATTATCTAATATCTAATATCTTATTGATAAATTAATTAAACAAAAGACTGATATTAAAAGGTAAAATAATTTTACAGAATAATTTTATTATAAGAACTTAGGACGTAATAAATAATATCTACTTATAATAATATATATTTATATTAAAGTCATTATATAAACAATTAGGCAAAGTAATATACAATAAAAGTTATTTGTAGAAATAAATTAAGTATTACATTATAGGGTAATTGTGCAGTTGTAGGGTAATTGTGTAGTTTTATATTGATCTTGACATATGTTATAGAGGCAAGGATACTGAACAATTTTTTTTAATAAATTAATTGACGCTTTTCTACAAATTTTGAGATATATTATACTTAGAAAAAGAAAAAAACAGTTTTTCTTAATTCAAAAAATTCTTAAATTAAAAAATATTTATTTTAAAGAAAAATGTGTCAAATAAAAAATAAAGCTTATTAGGAACTCTACAAATAAGGTTTTATATACTTTTTACCTAACTCCAATATTTTAGTTGCTATAATCAAAAAACCATTTTAAAAAAACTCTGAAAAATTCAAATTTTTACATGTCATACAAAAAAAACGCGTGCAGGGGAGGGCGGAGCCTTTTTTCTTGCACCCCCACCTCGTATTTTTTCTAACTCAACCCACTCTATTTTAGTTAAAATTTGGCCATAATTTCAAATCTAATATCGTAACGTGGTCAATTGGATATCCTTGGTCAAATTACAACTAAAATAGGATTAGGTTGGGTTAGGAAAATACGGAGAGGGTGTGCAGGGGGAGGGGCAAAGCTTCTTCCCCGCCAACGCGTTCTCTGTACCATATGGATTTTCGACTTTCCACGCAAAACAAATTCCTCATTAATTGTGTGAGTGTAATTAGTACTGAAAATAAATTATTAATGAAAATAAAACAAACTCATTTTAAAAAAGTTTTTCTATTATATCGATTAAAGTATTGAAGTTAACTAAAATATGTATATGACCTCTTTTGTAGAGTTTATCATAAGCTTCATTTTTTGTTTGACCTTTTATTGTAAAATAAATATTTTCTAAAATAATTAAAAAAAACTGTTTTTTTCTTTCTCTAAGTGTATCTCAAAAACTATAAGAGAGCGCCAATTAATTTATAAGAAAAAGTTGTTCAGTATTTTTTCCTCTGTAACATATGTTAAAGTCAACATGATTGAAGCTGGGTTTCCTATACTACAAAATTACCCATTATAGCGTAATAATTTTAAAAAGTTTATTGTGTATATTTAAAACTATAATATATAATTTTGCACTTACATCATTAAACAAATTATCTACGTAAACAATAATAAATTACTATTACGACTAAAGATAACTGAACCAAATAAGACCTACTTATAAATTTACTTAAAAACACGTTTTACTCCTAAAGTATATGGTCAGATTTATCATAAAAAGTAAAGGAAAGCTGGGGAATTAGAATCAACTATAATGAATCTGTTTAATATAATAAAAACTTATGACAAAGTTGGTGTATGAGTCATTATTATAAAAATTTCCTGCAACATTAAGTGTATATTATTTTATAAATATTTATTATAACATTTTATAATATTCAATTTCTTAATTACAGAAAGTAACAAGTATATATTTGCTATTTAATACACTATACAAGGTGGTCCATAATGGTTGGAACAACCATTTATCATAACAGATGACTTACCAATTGCACTCCATGTAATTTATATGAAGTATAGTCAGTAAGTCATCTCGTATGGTAAATAGTTGTTCCAACTATTATGGATCACCTGGTATATATTAGTTATTTTCTATAGTTAGGAAACTTATACCAAAGAATAACGATTTTTAATGCTGCAACTTTTTGCAAGCTAAAATTATACTCAAATAGTTAAAAATTTTTAAAGATTAAGACAAAATTAAAAATAATTGATGTTTAATAGTAAAGTTTAAAAAAATCATAAAAAATTTTATTTTTTTATTAATAATGTTTAAACTGATTTAGAAAATAATGTAGTAAAGTTTTTATGTTATTAATTTGTGTTTAATTCATTTTTGATTCTTATTATATTCATAAGCATATAATAAAACTCAATATCAGAATTAAAAATAATTGTATTTATTTACAAATATTCTACGAGAAAATTGTATTTTATTTTTGTGAATAATTTTAATAATAAATAAAGATTTTAATATAACTTAGTTTATTTCAATATGCGCTTAAATAGAGTTCTTAAAAAATAAAGTAAATTAAGTGAACCTTATTCGGCTCAGTTACCTTATTTTGACTTTTCTTCTCTTTTTCTCGTTTTCCAGTATATGTAACACATGCAACCTACGCTAAATTCTAACGATAAATCTTGAAGGAAAGGTAAATAGTCGAAATTGGTGGTATCCACGTTGACTGTAAATAAATCATTTGAAATTAACTTGTAGGTGTTTTCTGCTCGACATAAGACATGTTCGATCTATTTTAATCAAGATATGTTTACATATATATTTGCGTTAATTACATGAAGGATACAAAAGATAACTAAACTACTTTTTGTAATTTAATAAAATGCAACGTACAATTAACAGAGTTAATAATATAAATTAATACTATTTTAAATGTTTAAAAATTTTAAACATAAAAATATTCTTTTCATTAAAAATATAATTAAATAACTAACTTATCAGATACATTAAGTTTGTCAATAAAATAAATTTTATATAAAAAAATATAAAGAAAAAGTTAAAACTAATCAAAATTATATGTAGTTTATAATAGTTTAAACTAGATATACTATTACAAAGAAATAAATATTAAATAATTAAATTACATTTTATGATAATCATCATTAAATAAGTTGAAATTGGAACCCTTTGTGTATTAAAAATGTAATAAAAAATGAATAAATGATCAAAAGAAGGCAAAGTAATGAATTAAATAATAAAAATTTGTTTAAATAATAAAGAAAATAAATTTAATCCAATTAAAATTAAAGTCGTATTTCGATTCAGTAAATTACTGTATTTTCAATTATGTAATTATTATATAGTAATTATTATAATATAAACTAAACTATTATATTTATGTTAAATCCATCTGCACAATTTTAACTAGATAATAATTGTTTTCAAGTAATTTGATATTACGTATTTCTAATAATTTTAGCATAAATGAATATTTAAATAAATAAATTTATTGTTAAAAATAAATTGTTTTAGTATGAAATTATAAATATATATATATATATATATATATATATATATATATCGATAAATAAAAATATATAATCAAAATACAATTAACTTAAGTATAACAAAATTACTTGTGTTTGTAAAGAAATCTAATATGATATATTTATGAACCAATATGAACAAGAATAGAAGCACATATAATATTGTAAATTTATTTTATAACTAATAACATTAATATACTAATAATCCAATTTTGATTTAAAAAAATTAAGTAAAAATCAAAGCTATAACTGTGAGCATTATATCTAAAAGATTATGCAAACATATTAGGAATATTATTCTTTATTAAGAATAGTTATATAATAAGTATTATATAGAATTGAAAGAGTTATTTAGAAAAAGAAACGTGTTACCATTATTTCAAATATAACGATTTGTTAAATTATCGTTACATTTTTGTAATATTATAGTAAGTCATCAGATTTTAAAATTACATTATTTGATAATCAAGGTTAATTATAATAAATATTAAAATTTGAAACTTCTCTCTAAAGTATTCTGCATATAAAGCAAGCTTTTCTTTATATTAAACTTATCTAAGCATTTTTCTGATTCTTTATTTTTTGGTATACTTATTTTTATAGGAATTCAAATTAAACATTTTTGTAAACATTAACGTCATTATTAAGAATACATTTCCATAATCACTGCCAGTACTGAAAATCTATATTTGTAAATTATTTAATACCGAGAGTGGCTATCACAATGGAACCCAAGATTTATAGTACTGTATCGGAATAATTCTATTCAATCATGTGATTAGCACGTGACCATTGTACGATATTGAATACGTACAAAAATAAAAGAGAACTAAAGTACTGATTAAATTCGTTACTATTACAGACAGAAAAAAGTAACGAACGTTATAGAAAAAAAAGTAAAACAACGTAATAAGTAAAGCATTATTTTTCAACCGTAGAATTATATCACATAAACATATTTACAAACGTTGATCAGTTTAAAATAAATGTCATATTATTCATTTATCAAAAAAACAGCATTTCTTAATTATTTATTCTAAAATATAAAATTTGTTTAAAAAAAACTATTGTTTATAGAAATGTATCTGATAAAAATATATAAATATATAAGTTGTACATAAATAATTTTTCTTTGCATTTCTTTTGCATAACATTAGAAACTGTTTTGATCTATTTAGAAAATGGAAATATAATTCCTATATATATCAAAATTTATATATCAAAAAAATAAATTGGAAAAAAACATATATAAGCATATATATACGTAGAAATAAAATAAAAATTTACTACTAGCAACGAGGAGAATTCGCCTTCGATGTGCTGCTCACTGGAGCTATTGAGTTCGACCGTGAAATGACAAATTTAATAATGCTTTACTTTGAGGCGCCCGCGTCATTTGCGTTTAATAGTGATCCCTCAACGTATTTCTATGGTAAACGCTTTTCACAATTTATTCAAAAATACAAGACCTACAGTTTAAACGCCGGTTCCTAATTTAGAAGGATTCTCTTGACAAGATATTTTTAGTGGTTTGTCATTGCCTTCCAAGATGTAGTGATCAAATAAAATCAGATGTTTTTGATAAGTGAAATTTGAACCTGGTTTTTCGGATAGAAAGCAGTCACACATACTTTGCGCCACGATCGCTATGTATATATAACACACACATAAATGTATGTATTTATGTATATATATAAATATATCAAAGAGAGAGAACGTTTTTGGAAAGAAAATGCAGTTTTTTCGATACATATAGCATCTGCAGTTTGATGCCATCGTAAAAACGAAAATGTAATACACAAAAGTGCATTTCGCGAAAGCTACTAAAGCAGATCGATGCGTTTCTTTCGTCAAATTTTCACTGGAAAGCTTTTTCTGGAAAACAATTTTTTCAAGTCTTATAACTATACTCAGGTGACAGATGCATTCAGGTATTCGCAGATGTCAAAATAAATAGTTAAAAGTATAGAGACATCGAGCAGTGTCAGATTTTATAATTAACAAATTGAATCTAAATTTAATATTTTGTTTCATTAAGATACCTATCTTTAATACAATTATAATTGTTATATCTCTTTTGACTATAAACTTTAACACAATTTTTTTAAACAATTTTGGAACAAAGTCATCATTTATCATTTTCTAATGAAAGTATTAAAGTATTATTATTCAGTATATATAAACAAAGGAGAATTAAATAATTAAACAAACTTACCGTAAAATTCGATTATAATTATGCTGTCTTGTCCGGATAAGTGTAGTAGCGTTCCGCTGAGCTGTCCTCAAGAAGAATTTTAAAGCTCACCGAAAAAAGGAAAGATTTAGAAACGCGGCAAACTTTTACACCCAAGCACCATTCTCCTGTGCCCATGCGCGCTTCTGACCTTCATTTAGTTTAAAACTAACAAATCTGAAAATAGGGCGGGGAGGGGACTCCATCCAGACAAGACAGCATAATTATAATCGAACTTCACGTAAATTTATTTAATTATTTAATTATGCTACGTTTTGATCGGAAGGATAAATGTAGACGTTTAAAGCTCAGATTTGTTGTCCGATCCTGTTTGTTTTATCGAATCGAAAAATTTTGATCAAACCAAAATATAACTGGATAATGTTCTGAAAATAATTATACTACGTAAACTCTGTAAGACTGAAAACTGTAACTAGAGTAATTTATTTTAAGTTTACTTATAATTGACTTAAATGAAAAACTTATATACTTAGAATCGTCTCATGAAAAGAAGCGTCGTTAATTATTGGGCGATTATAAAAAAGAGCAAAAACCTGTGAAGATTTGCACCAACCAGTAGTGCGTCTAATCTCGTCTAAATTAATAACTTTAAAAACTGCAAAGGAATTTGAGGCATGACGAGTACAGTGTGTCGAAAAAATACTTATATCGGTCCCCGCTGCGCCTAACTCCGCTTTGACCCAACGACTCAGAGTCTGTGGAGGTGCAGAATTGTGAGGGATGCGGAGAGAAATGAAAAAAAGTCGCGAATATATCTGATGGAGATCGCGTGATCTTCAGATAAAATATTATCAATGAATAAATGTAAAGCCTTGGTTTATCCGAGAAAAGTTGGAATACTATTATAGTAAGTGCTGAGAATTTTCCGAGCTCGGAGATTTTAAATTTAGTAGGAATTTTAATAATTACGAATTTTGATATTCTAATATTCGAAAACTGTATAACTGCTAAAATTTGCATCCCTTGGGCGGTTGTGAGAGCAAAAACGTCGCTAGTTTTCTCGAAACTGTTTCCAAGGAGAGATTCTCATAAGAATACAAAGTAGATAAATGATTACTTATTGGAGATGGATCGCCAATATAATTGCAATGACGACGTTGCGGCTTTAACGCAGTGATAAAGATTGTTAAAAAATTTTTTTACCGGTAAGTGAGAGCCCACCTTGTCTGAAGAGATAAGAGAGATGGTCGAGTGATATGTATTAAAGGTAGCATATGAGCCTATATCCGAAAAGGCGGATAATGAGAATTCTAATAACAGCGAAAACTGAAAGGTTGAAGAGTACTGGCCTGATTCCGTTTACAAAATGATCACCGTAATTTAAGCGGTTTTGTATATTGCGTCATGGTAGCGTCTGAAATTGAAGTTATTGTCACATTTAAGACTGAGGATAGCATTTTCCTGCACGAGAAAGCTTGTCGGATAAACTCGCTGCTGACATGGAATTTTGGTCCATATCGGGTGAATATCTTCTTAGCCAGTCTAGCCAAAATGCATCAACGGCTTACACTAAGGGATCCGAGAGCCAAGATGCAAAGCACTGACAATTACTGTTAATCTACATAGGGAACAAGTCAATGTCGACAGGGCCAAAATAAAAATCGTTTTTGTCGAAGTAGTTTTGATCAAGAGATCATTCTGTTTTTTTTTTTTACACGACGCGAGATTATACTATCTGTATCAATATTCTTATCAATATAAAAAATATATGAGAGCATAAACAAATATATTTCGTTCTGCACACCACTCCCAGAAATCCGAGTTACTTTAGAAAAAACGGGAAATTTAATCGATACCATACGATTGATGTATGAAAGGGTCGAAGAGTTTACTTTCAAAGGAATGTTTGATCCTTTTAAAGATCCGTCGCTCTATCCCCTTGAAGATTTTTTAAATACGAAGAATGATGATAAAAATTGATTCTGTCAATCTTCCACTATTTCTATCATTCCTCAGTCGAGAAACCTGGAGATTTCTTGCAAACAGATTTGTTCTTCGATATTACTATATATAAGTGAATCGAATGTTCACTTTCCTGAGAGGGTGGATACTGTGAAAAAGATAGCCCACAAAAGTTTGTAGCATTACGGGATCTGACATGTTTTCTTTCCATCGAGAAAGGAAAGATGATAATCTATCGGCATTTACTTCTTTTCTAAATAGCGTCTCCTCGACTGGGATCTGAATTGGTGCGATGATCGACGATTGCCGTATGTCGTTCCTGTTTTTTTCGTCACCGACCTCACGTATTTCAAGGGCGCGGGCGTTTTCTGATCTAGCTAAGGCTACTTGAGTCAGTTGTTTAATCGACTACTGTACTTTCCTAAATATTACTAACGGCATTTTAACTATGATCTTGGATGACTTCCATGCTGCTTTTTTCAAATAATCTCCAAAGGAGGTTCTGAAAAGAAGGTTGTCTATCGGAATAGCAACAGCCATATTTTTAGCAATTAAATTGAGAGCGGGAGTGATTTGTGCCCTTCTTGATAAGAATAGTCTGTGAAATAGATCAGCTAGGATCCCTCGATGATATTTGTTCGTTTTATGTTAGATGGCTTTAGACTTCGTAAGAAGCTCTAATTGAGGCAAATATACTCCCTGATGATCCACTCGCGCGATGGAAGCGCTTGACATGTTGATCCCTCGATGATCCCTTTGACGCGGCAAGGCGAGTCTCCGGTCTCAACGACTTTTAAATATCCGGTTTTAGGAAGTCCGAAATGGCTTTACCTAAGGCGCCCAAAGCCACGCTCACCTGATTTTGATTTCTGCAGCTATAGTCGACTGATTTGATCATAGAGTTGCTATTTAGCGCTATCCTGCACACTTGATTTAAAGTGGATACTTTCAAAAAAGCTACTGCCTCTGGCGGGGAGTTTTTATTCAGCAAGGTCTTACGTTGATCAACAGGAATATCTATACGCGATAGATCGTGCCACTTCTGCGTTACTAATTCGTTCCAAGGCGACAACATCTCATCCTCCAGTTCGGAACCGAACAATTGATTGATAAGAAGCTTCCCGTTAATTTCCACGAGGGTGGAGACTGTGGGCAAGCTCTCTTCCAAAATAACCTGTAACTAAAAAAGGGACGGATTGTTCCCATTTAGGGCCTTACCTGCTTCTGAAGAAAAACGGATGTTCTGATTATTCGGAAAAAAAAGCTTGTATTACTTGAATACAGATTCAGCAATTTCGTACACACCTGAACTTAGGAAGGTTGTGTCGTCATGCCGCCTGTATTTCTCAAATACTGATCCAGCAATTTTGTACACACCTGAACTTGTAGTCTAACTGAGTCCGTTAGATTCTGACTCTAAGCGTGACTCTTGATCGTTCTGATCCACGGAACAGAAGGACGAGGATCGAGAGGGGGCATTAGGCGCTCGAACCTTTCTTTACGTCAGTATGACGATAAGGCGAGACACCTTATTTTCCAGGCTCGCGAGGCGATTGCCTCTAATGCGAGATGAAGACCTCTTCCTCTTCTTTGACTTATGAACGGATTTTCCTATATTCGAAAGCCGGATGTACTCAAATTAATGGAATTAACGTACGTAACCTGTTAAGGACTCACATAACAGAAAAACAATGAAGGTTGAAAGCGCGCACGGGCGCAAGAGAGTGGCGCTTGGGGGTGTAAGAGTTCGCCGCGTTCCTAAATCTTTTTTTTCGGTGAGTTTTAAAATTCCCGTTGAGGACAGCTCAGCGGAACGCTATTACACTTATCCATCTGGACGAGACGTAGGATAATTAAAAAAATGTCATTATCTACATACTATTCATATTTAATATAAAATATAAAATGCTATAAATTGATGACTTGCTTTTCAAAATAGATATGAGTTTATAATCTGTGTATCAACATGCAAAACAGAAAGCTACCAACGTGAATTTAGAATGTGATAATTTTCGCATCTAATAAAGTTTGCATTTAATTTACTCCGCAAATTACCATGTAAATCTAGAAACAAATTACTTATACAATTCGTAGTAATTTAAAATGAGTTCGCAGCACGCTGCATAAATTTTCAGAAGAACAATCTTTTAAAAAAAAAACTACAAAAAAGCTACATAAATACAGATAACAATAAAACAAATGTGTGCAAAATATGAATTGTTTGTATTTTATCTGAGTTTGATTTATCATATATTTAATGTTAATGTGAATTTTAGAAAAACATTAATTTATTAACTTTAAATTTTTATTTTGTTAAATTTATATATATATATACACACATACATATTTATTTATTTATTTATTTATAATGCATTTCGACTATACATTTAAAGTTGACGGAGACTTTTTTACTTTCAATTGTAATTATCTTTTAAACATAATAAATATAAATTTAAGATTAGTTATAATACACGTGTTTAAGTAAACTTTTTAATTATAGAATATATTTGTGCGGCTAGAGCAAATATAAAAAAATTATTCAATATAATGACATCAAACTGAATTATTCAAGTAATCGTAACGTTTATAACGGCGTGGCAGGCTCAATTCCAACCAATCAAAAATTTGCATTAAAAATAATAGTAATTACGTTAAAATATACATCTGCTTTTTAATTGTTTCTTCTACATCCAATTTTTCAACTTAATATTAAAAATACTACAAGTCTATCGAAACGTTTGAATGACAAAATTGTACAATTATTGCAAATACTACATATACATCCCGATTGCACAAGTATACTTAACTCGTTTACTTGAACGTATGTGGCCTTAAGAAACAAACATAAAGTAATAAAGATTTTCAAAATTGAATAATAATGATTAAGATTAAATAATAATGATGAATTAGAGTTAATAAGAGTACGGGGCAGTTATAATGGCGCAAAAATATGAGAAACTTATTTTAACAAAATTTTATATACATGCATACGTTTTGACTCTCTTTGGAATCATCTTCATTTACAAAATTTATACGTGATACATCCTTAAAGTAAGGTAGAGTTACTATCGGGTTACCGATTCCGTAGTGTCATCTTTCAAATTACTATAATTCATATCAGAAGGGATCAAAAAATTCTCCCCAAAAGACCGAGGACTTAATTTGATTGGGAATGTATCACGTATGGATGAAATGTATCGTTGAAAATAATTCCAAAGATAATCGAAACATTCTTGTGAATAAAGATTAAATTTTGTTAAAATAAGCATCTCGCAATTTATTTGCGCCTTATAACTACGTCGTACTCTAGTTAGCCCTAGTTTAATCATTATTTAAGAAACAAGTTATTCGATTTTTAAATAATTGAATTAATGTTTAAATAATTAAACAATTTATTCTAAATGAAACGTTTCATGTTATGCTTATCAAGTAACACAAGCAAAATAATGTTTTCTTTTTGCTGTATTTACTATTACTTATATTGCATATAAACTCAAAGTTACAAAAACTGAACTAAATAATACAGTTTAATATACATATATCATGATACATTTAAGTATAAGTAACACCATAATCCGGATTCTTCGAATACGCAAAGCAGTCGTTGACTTATGCAATATTTAATCAGCTGAAATACAAAGAGATCGATCTCTATTTTACAATATCATAAAATTTCAACTTTTTTGTCTCATTAGCGTGTCTAAAACCAAATGTTTCGGTTCAATTATTGACTTCGCTGTCGTAAATGATTTTACTTGCATCAAGAAACCGCGAACTTTGCCCTTTCATCTCATTTCCTCGATTACACCGATTCTCCGGCCGATGCTTTATGACCTCGCTGCTTCATTTGCGAGAGCTGCAAGATATATGAGAGAGAGAGAGAGAGAGAGAGAGAGAGAGAGAGAGAGAGCAGAGAGCTGGGCGTGAGAGCAGCATCTATGTGTTCGAGAGCTTTACCAGTTTTGCTCCCTCGTGCCAAGAGCATCGCGATAATGGAATGCTCTTATAGCATATTGATACGTGAATGTCAGCGTCACTAAATTTCCCAATAGTTTGATTTCGGAGAACTTAAGTAACCTGAGATATATATTAAAAATATCTAATTATAAACTATTACAGTAAAATCTGATACATTAAACAAAATATATATTAAAGAGATCACATAAAATACACGTGAGAGTTTAAAAAAAATTTGTAATTACACATAATTTAAAAAAAGATTTTAATCTATTATTTCTGTAGTATTAAGATTCTAAATTTTTTTTAAATAACTTTTACGAGAAATATTTATATAATTGAATAATTTTAATTTTACTTTTAAGTAAAAAAAAATAGACTGAAAAAAGGATAGAATAATTAGGGTTTCCAGATCAAGGATTTTTATTCTATTTTTTAATAAATTTAAACTTGGCTTTCTTATCTTAGAATTTAATAAAAGATCTAATTAAATTTTTCTAATTATTAAATATTTAATAATTAAAGTACAAAAGTTATGATTATTAAGATTTATTAGTGGGACAAATTGCAAATGAATCAAGTATTATTATAGGATAATTAAATATTAATTTAAAATAATAATATTAATTTAAATATTTAATTTCAAGAAAAAGATTTATGATAACTCTAAATAGAAAAATAAATCTGTTAGATCGGCTTTTCAGATATAACATACTGTATTTATAAAATTAAAATATCGGATATAAGATCGGAATTTCTTGTAGCCGTTAATCATGTGCAACTTATCTTCATGATACATGCAAAATAAAAATTTGAATCTTCGACTACGAAATTGTATATCTGCAATGCGCATTGCGGTATGTATACAGTAACCAGTATGATCCTAGATATACCAAAGAAGAATCATTTTTCCTATTCACTCTTTAATTTAATAAAACTTTAATTTAACCAAGTATTACAAAAAAGTAAAATAATGAAAAGATTTAAAAGAAGATGTATTTAAAGGAAATCTTCTTACTATTGATTAAAGAAAATGATACGGAGCTATAATTGTTCACGACTTACACGTACACATTATTCTTCCTTTGCCGCAATGCAGAAGTGTACATCGTTAATACTGCAGTAAAAGGACTATCACACGCAACGTCAATAAATTCTTCACATTCTTTCTCATTGATGGTATTTTCATAAAAAGTTTTGCACGAGTTTTTTTATATATTCTGTTAAATCATGTCTTATGCGATTCGTAATTAATTTATTGAAGTACTGCAATTTAATGTTCTTTTCAATCTCAATTTTTTAAATAAAATATATAGAGAGAATTTATTATTATACATAATTATAAAACAAAAAGAGCATAAAGTGTTTACATATACATTAAGAGACTAGAAAGAAATGTCGTTTTTACAAATAATGTAAACAATATATATAGTTTTACCATTTGTAATTTTGTTAATATAATTTATTACTTACTGAATAATATAATTGCTATTATTTTTTACGAGATTCATTCACTTATTTATTAATTTTTTAATTCTTTTTCCGAAAAAGCTAACCAGCTTTGATTCTGTAACATAATAATGTTCGACTGCATTTATAGAAACAAACGCAACAGAAAATTAAAAACTTAAGTTGGAATGTATGTACTTCCTCATCCACTGCATTTGCTCTATCAGATTTTTCCGATTATTAGAGTACTCTTTACGAGGAAAAAGTTTTGTAAGAGGAAACAATGTTCAAATTCATTTTATCTATATTTTTCGAATTACAGCCTTAAGGTTATTTTCGTTGAGAAAGAATTTAAAAAACTAATAAATAGATAAATATCTTTATTTCTAGAGCGCTTTAAGACATCCTCTCAAACACTAGAAATAAATCCAACCATGACATTGTGGAGAGTAATAGCGGTTATATTATTCAATGAATTATAAATTAACAAAATTACAAATTGTTCACATTATTTATAAAAAATTATATTACTTTTCTGTTCTTCCATATATTTAATTTTAATTAATATATTTAATCTTATTATTTTTTTTATATACATATATTCTATTGTATATCTATAAATATAATGGAATCTATATGTTATTTATATAGTATAATTATATTTGATAAACATAAATCTGTATTTAATAATTCTTCTATGATAATATTAAGCAAAATATTTACTTGAAGCCATTGTTACCTATGTTAGGAAGTTTATATGCTTTTCTTTATCTAGTCAAGATATTCATGATGCAATAAGATAAGACTAAAATACGCTCGTCAGGGAATACATAGCATATTTCGAAGGAAGTTTACGACGAAGACTTCAAGCTTACTGCTAAATCTTGGCCCGGAAAGTTACGAATATAAAAATACTGTGGAATACGGCGAATCTTCGAAATAATATCCTTTCGCGTATTTGTACCTTTCACTAATGTGCGACATAAAATAATCACGACAACATGAAAAAGATCTCAGCTTCTAGCTTATGCAGTCGCTCAGAATACTGTTTAATATAAATAGAAAATAATACATGTTAACTATACATACACACACATACACACACACACACACACACACATACACACACAAAGGATCCTATCCTACTATGTCGAAATAGACTGTAACAAAATAATTTAACATTGCTGTTAGAATTCAACACAAATTATATATAAATATATATGATATTTTATCACCCCATGTTTTTCTTATATATATATATATATAATTATTCATATTATTTATTATATTTCTTATATATATATATATATAATTATTCATATTATTTATTATATATTCTTTTCAAAATTTATAATTAATTTTGTTTTAAAAGAAGTTTATATAAAACCGTGTTATTTTTTTTGCATTATTTACTTAATGCATTTTTATAAGTAAATATACAAAAATATCTGGAAAATAAACTTCTGAAAAGTTTATCTTAGATTATCTATGGCATTTCTGACGCTACAAAGAAATACAATAATTTTTATATTTATAGTAAATTTATGAATTTATTCAAATTAAATTTTATATTATTTTATTATCTCTATATGTATATACGTCATTAAACGTAATAATTAGGAAATATTAGGAAACTAAGAAAATTAGTACATTAAAATATTAAAATGTTAGCCATCTATCCATTAAAAGATCAGTTTTTAACTTAATCAATTTTGGTTCTAAGAAATATAGGTATAAATTAAAATATCTATTTCCCATAAACTTTGTTACAAAGTACTGTACACACCCCATATAGCATGCATGGCATACATGCAAGGACGATCAATAAATTGACGAGAATATTATTTAACTAATTAGAAATTAATTAACGCTCAAATGCATGCTATGTCAATATGAAACATCGGCACTTACACTCAAGACATTTCGTGCAACAAGTACAACACACACTTTCTGTTGAAGGTAGCTGTGCACAGTACCTGGCGATCGTTTTGCACTCAACACTCCGAGTAGCTCTAGCACGTCGAAATTAGGGGTTTACCCCCCCAAAGTAGTCCCCTCGGTGTTACGTGCCGGAGTAATGACGGTGATTCACGTCACTATTTTTAGTCGGGATATTCAATAAAAATATCGCGGAAACGTGCAAATTTGAATCTTTTTGTAAATATCTACAAAATATCTCAGGTTTGCAAATTTTTCCGCTAGTCTCCTTTAGCTTCTTAAGTTGGATCGAGGTAATTGACTAGTTTTATAATACTTTTTCTAGAGAATGGCCCCAAGAATAGTTAAGTAGGTAAAGTTGTGGCAATATGCTCTAACGCACAAATTGGTCGAGTCAATCTCCATACAGATGACATTTCATCAAAAAATATGGTCTCTTCTTTTTGGTCCATTCGTTATGTTCAGAGACGAGCTGATTTCAATGTTACGAATTATGCAATATCTTCATGATTCCGAGACGTTCGTGTCGTCTTTCGTTGATTCTTAGAGTACATAAATAGTCTAAACCAACCCCGAGCAACAGATAACTGTAATAGAGAATAGCAATAACATTTGAAATGCTGTTTAATAAGCTAGAGAAATTAATCTTTTAATTATAAAAATAGGATTTATAAAAAACATAATTTATTTTTTTTTTATTGTACACTTGTTGAATTTCTCTTTTGTCGAACACTACGTAAGTAAAAGCAATTTAAATATTACGCTGTTTGTCAAATTATATAATGTCATTTCGATACTACAATTAGTTAATTAATACTTCCATAATTTTATATGTTTAATGTCGCTATGCTTTCTTCTCCTTTTTAAATCTAGGCTGCCGTAGTAAAAACAGAACCACGTTGAAAGAACATTCTTAAATAATAGTCTTATAAAAAAATACTTTAATTTTATTTGAACTTTTTATATTCTATTTATAATTAATAATAAATTAAATAATTAGTTAATAAATAAAGTATTCAAAGTAATAAATAATATAAAAATATAATAAACATTCAAATTATTTTTTTAGGATTCAAATCAATATGTCAGCGAAAAAGTTAATGTTTTAATTAAAAATATTGCTGCCGTACTGAGCCCTTTGAAGTATTGCAAGCATAAACCACTGCCAATGCGGTTTTCAGATGCACTTAGCATTGACGCAAGTAGCTGTCTACGTCAAAGGGCAAATAGCTCGAATGCAGTTAAAATGATTTGGCATGAGAGTTGAGTAAATACTTAGAGAAGATAGCAAAGTATTTTATCACAGTACATTTAATTCAATAGAAACAGTGATTTATGCTAACAATAGAGTTAAATTTCATTAATATTTGCAAAATCACAATAATTTGGTAAATGACCGTGATTGATCCGTGATTAAAATAAACAATTCATAATAAATATATAAATTCTAATGGATGTATATGATAAATTTGTTGGTATTATTTTAATAGGAAATTACGTTTTAATATTGCATAATAAAAATAAGTAAAAGGCTAATGAGAGTACCACGCGGTTATTTTTGCATTAATCAGTCATAGACCAAAAATTCCTTCATTTATCCGATAATTTTTTCTTTTCAATTTGCAAAATACTATACAGAACATCGCATACATTTATAAGGAGATCAAGCCATCTCATCTATCTACATACCCTATGGGAATGTTGCACTTCGGGTCCGGCAAACCGTTAGTGACTCAGCCGCATATCGGATCGATAGTAGTCAGATAACTAATTGTTGTTATTATTAGAAATATTATTATGTGTATTATTTAAAATTTGTATATTTTGTTCAAACATTATCAGAATAAATAAAGAAATTTTCTGTTTATGACTGATTTTGCGCAAAAATAACCGCGCAGTACTCTCATTAGCCTTTTACTTATTTTTATTGTGTTAAATCTCGAAAGTCTTCTACTAAATTGTTTTAATATTGCTAACTGCATGAGGGGAGAGTGAGGGAGATTCAATCAAACAATCACTAAATTTGAATCTTACGGAATTTTCTATCATCTAGTAATTTATTTTAATGTGTAGATATGTAAGCATCATAATTAATAAATAAAATAGTTTTTGGAGCACCGTATATTTATTACGTTATTAAATTTTAAGAACAAGTATCTCGAAAAGTGAAAATTATGTTTGAATTACATAAGTATAAAGTATATAATATACTGGAAAATATAGTCTTAAAACGTGATTTTTGTTATAAAATCTTATTTCAAAACCAAGAACTTATCAAAGAAACTAATTTGTTTGTTGTTTGAAGAAAATATCATCTGACATGACGATCAAGGTTGTTGATACCCAGAACTTCTCTTCAAGAAAAGCTTCAGAAACTAGTTTGATAAAGTAATAATTTAACATCAGATAATGTAAAATTTCAATCATTACGAGACTTCTGGTACTTTAAAATAAAAAAAATTTATTTACATACATATCGGGTTGCAATATAATAATCTATAAATTTGAAATTCTGTATATATTAAATTCTCGTAGCTTTTATTTAAAGATTTTAACTTAATTTTAGAGAATTTTGGAATTCTATTTTTGTACCATGAGTAAAAGCTTTATTATCTGATGCCGTGACCAAAGCAGCAAACTCAACTGGCATTTTGCATTGTTACCATAACAACTTAATCATAACAAACAGTACGATATTGTAACATTTGCACACATTAAAAATCTTGGTCCGTCATCAAAGGAGTTTAAAGGATTTTAGTTGAACAAACGAAGCTTAATAAAGAGAAACCATAATGGAAGTTCTATACTGCAGGCTTTTAACCATTCATTTTTTACTTATCGTTCTTTGAAATACTTCATACAGTAAAATAATATTTTCCAGAATTCATATCTGATGGCAAATCGATCGATATATTCAAAGTAACGTAGATGCACAGTGTCACAGCAAGATATTTTATGATAATCTAACATCTCTTTTTATCCGAATGACTAGTATATTTTGTCAAAGCTAAATGTTTCTGTAATATTAAAATGGCTTAAATTTATTGCTCAAAATAATTTATAAAATAATAAAATATAATTTTTGTTAAAATCTAAACTTTAAATATAATACTTCATACAATAAAAATGACGCAAACAGCGCGCAGCAGCTTAAAAATGTCAATATTTCACTAAAGAATTTATTTAGCAGTTAATCTAATAATACACCCCTGAATCTTATTTTGCTTGCATATTATTTTAGAATCAGATAAGAATTCATAAACAAAAAAATATAAAAATGTTAAATTTACGAAAAAATTTTATAAACTAAATATTGTTATATATGTGAATAAATGTGAATAAACTTATTGTTTAAAAATATAATAAAGTTCCTATTTTAATTTTAATAATTACTGCTTTTAAAATATTTAAAGAAGATATTGCGTAGAAAAAGATTATAAATAAAGGCTATAATAATAACTATTATTTTTTATATACAGAATTAATTTTTTTCTACAAAATAGGATATTAAAGATAAAATGCTATACTTGTTTAAAAAATGTGAAACAACAATTTCGAAGGTATACATAATTAAAAATAAAAAAAGAGAGAGAGGGGGGAAGAGAGAGAGAGAGAGAAAATAATTTTGCATTATGTAAATTCTTATTTTCTATTTAATTTAAGAATTTTTTATTTCTTTAGAATTTAGAATTTTAAAGCCAATTTACAAGTTTTGAAAAGTGTGTTATAACAAAATTCTACTATATAAATTCTACTATATAAATAAATGTAATGATATATTATTGATATTAGTAATTGGTTATAACGCACTTTTTTTATAAAAATATATATACATGAATGTTTGTGCTAAACAAATTAAAGAAATTTACTAAATTCGTAAATAAAAATTTATTTTTATATTCCTGCTTATAAATTTAAAGTTTTAAATCGTAACGTGTATATTGCAACGTGATAGACAAAAAGTCTTTAAATGAATATAAGTGAAATATAAATGTAAAATTACTTAGATACCTAAAAGCATTAAAATATATTTGTGTTTTAAATTTAAAACTTTTATACAAAAAAATATATTAAATTTAATTCTTGCACACGTTTTACGCAAAATAAGTTTTATTTTTTTTCCTATCACACGCATCAGTAATTAAAAGAATTTAATCACATAATTGCAAGTAAATTCATTTACTTTTTACGGTTTGTAGTTTGAAATATCAAGCGAATCGTATTTCATCCAATAAAATCTGATCGTTTCCCACTGAAACAGGTTACGTGATAGCTATTTCAATAAATTTGTAAAAAATTTTTCCAATATTCACTTCTCTCTATTGATGGTAGAAAATTGTTTGATAAAACTTCGTTGATTGACTTCCTATTTTAGTTTTATTATTTTAAGATGAGACAAAAAGTTTTAAGATAAAACAAAATTTTAGATTTTTTATAACTTTATAAAAAGTTATAAAAGTATAAGAGAACAAACTTTTTCGTTACATATTTTTATAAACTTCTTTTTCATGCTTCAAAATTAAAACTACAGTTATTCCATACTATCTTAGTTAACAACTTATCTATTAGATTAATATAAGAGTTTTATATTACTTTCTTAGATAAAATAAAATCTTGCGAATAAAATAAAGGCTTAATGCTTTCTACATCTCAAAGAGTTAAAATATGAATTTCCATGAACGCGTAGGAAGAAACGAGTAATATCGCTGTGACCTCGTATAATTAACTTTCCCCGTTGTCACCCTTTGGATGAGAACAGCGAAATAGCTAGAGAGACACGAAAATTAACCACGAAACCAGGTACCATAAAAATTAGTCGTGGCCATCTGTTTCCTGCTATATTTTCGACAGGGAACATTTAATTTACCACGGGCCGTTACGAATTGGTTAGATTACGACAAAAAAGAGACATTGGTTTCAGAAAGACGAAAGTAGTACCGCAACAATATATTTTGTCCTAAAAAAGGTTCGCAAATCCAATAACGGATATAATCTCAGGATACGCAGAGAAAGAAGAAGAATGGCAGAAAGCGATTAACTCAAAAATTTAGGGAAAAAATGCAACGTTGATAGGTCTATATGTACATGAAAAGTACAGCTTATTTCTAAATTTATATTTAATTAAACCTTTTTAATTTATTTTTTAAAGGAGCAAACCAGCTTTGATTCTGCAACAGATTATGTGCGATTGCTTCTGGAGATAAGATAACAAATAATTGAAGGATTAGAATGTGAAGTACTACTGTATTCATTTCAGACTATCATTTTTCTTTATCATTGAAACACTTTTTATGAAGAAAAACTTCAGTAAAATCGTTCTTTCTATATGTACATATTAAGGAGACCGAAAAGTAGTATCATTTTTATAAATAATGTTAACAGTATAAAATTGTTAATATAATTTATTATTTATTCAATAGTATATATATAATTATTCTTACTTTCTATGAATATTTATTTATTTATTATTTTAATTCCTTTCTTGAAAAAGCTGACTTTGATTCGAGAAATGTATGTGAGACGATTTGAATTATTTGCATTTACAAAGCTTTTTCCTAAGAAGTGCTTCAGTGATCTAATAAGATGATATTCACGGAGTGAATACAGTAGACGAGAATACACTTTCCATCCTAACTTTTTAAGTATTTATTACATCTGTTTTTCTAAAAGCAATAAAACATTGTTGTAGAATCAAAGTCGGTTAGCTTCTTCGAAAAAGAAATTAACAAATAAATAAATAAATAGACGGTTATTAAAGAAAATAATTATGTGATTGTAGATATATTATTAAATAAATAATAAATTGTATTTTAACAGAATTATATAGTGTATACATTATTTCTAGAATTGCTTTCCTGGACTATAATAAAATAATAAAAACAATTACGCTCTTGCGCAATATTAACAAATATTAATTAAATCTCGAAACTCTGTTTCTAACAAACTCTGCTTATTAATAACGAAAAAGTATGTCATGCATATTGACTTTATTGTAAAGATAAAGCGTTTCCTCTTTGTGCTTATTTTTTCTTAGTAAATTAAACCGTACAATAGAGATTTGCGAACATAGAGTGAAGCATAAACCTGATTCCGTCTTTTGTTTACCTAATACGTCTGATAGATGGTAATGCCGGACTATCTTTCCACCTTGTGCTATGCTGATAACAGGCACGTGCTGTTGTGCTAAATGGTCTTCAGCAGTCTAAAGTGGAAATCGCGTTAGACCCGTAAATGGTGCTTTATCACCGTAGTACAAAGGAATGCAGCCTAGTCAGATTCGATTACGCGTGATATTTCGCCGACCAAAAGTCATACACGATTTCTGCACAACTTTTCATGCTTCCGCTATTTCCAATTACATCGCCTAATACCTGTCTACTAATTCCGCAGTTGCGAGATCGCAAGGAACAGAGAATATCCGATTAATTGCGAAGCTTTTCATCCAATCCCGCCCTTGCTGTGAAGAAAGCATCTCGGTGACAACGACGACGGCGACGACGTGCTTGAGTGTTCGAAGCCGTGGATCAAATTAAAGTCCGAGGTATCGTCGCACGGCGACAACACAACTGCCTTTAATGAAGACATATTGCGCGTACCGAATGGGCATGTGTAAAGGTATGTGTTTATCTTTTCAGATCGTTATGTATTTCGCGATATATATTTATACGCGATACTTGTACTTTTATGTTAAACCTTTTTTTAAGTAAATGATTCTAGATGTTACCTGTACCTATTAAACAATCGTTTGCGACGATTCTTTCTGAAGTGTGCTATTATTTGTATTGCGTTATTTACATTTATATTACATTGTGATTGTTGTAAAGCAACGTGATGCAAACGTGATATTTGTCGTAAATCTTTGAGACAAGACGAAGAGATAAAAAAATAATATAATTACGGAACGCAGCACTATTTGTAACAGAAAATTTTTCTATAACTACTCACAAATTCAATATGCAAGAAATATGATTTGAGACATGACGTAAAATACATTGACTAAGCAACGCAGGAAGCGATCTTGAAATTAAATCCGTAAATCGAATCACGTTATTTGAATGATCTTAGATAAATCAACACGGAAACGAATTTTATTTTATTTTCCTGCTTAGACAGATTTGTTTACATTATAGCGAAGAAGTGAGTTTATTTAATTCTACCTCTCAAACAAATTCCACGAGCAATCAAAACGAAATGCTAAATGCATTCGATTGATTTCGCGAACGCTTCGAAGACGGAAGCTAGAATTAGCTTAACGAGTTTATTGAAATTATGCGTAACAAGTTTAAATAAAGCAAAACAAGAACCAAAAACATTTTTTCGATATTTTAAAACTCATATAAGAGTTTATAATGTAACATTTCGCTTGACAATTTGATATATTATTAAATTCTAATCTAACATCTAAAGCCTTCTTTTTGTTTTTATATGCATTTTAATATTATTTTAATTAAGATTTTGATATTAAAATTTGTACCATCATTGTACTGTCTTTCAATCTTTATATCCTTCTCTTTAGATCTTTATATTAATTGCAGATTAGATTTTTAGAAAGAGCAACTCATTTTATCTTTAAACCAATTGTGATCTAAACATTTTAATTGGAATCCGAATTACAAGAATTTAAGCCAGAAAAGCGCTTAAGTCTTCTAGAACTAAATAGGTTAATCTAATTAATATTGATATAATAAATTAACTTATCGATGAATTAAATTAATTTAAGTACTCATTGCAGAAATTTGTGATATCATACATTAATTGAAAGAATTAGTATAAAGCTTAATATTGTGCATTCTAGAAATAAAATTGCTGTTATATTTTAAACAGATGTATTGTACGAATGTTCAAAAACGTGTACAATGAAAACGTTCTTTCTGAAAACGCCGAAAATGTAGGTCGCGTTAACATTCGTATCAACCGGATGTACATCTAATCCCGCAATAATGGACCTTCAAACTACGAAAGCTGCTACAATCTCGGTATTAGGTCGGAATTAAGAGAAGACTCCATTATTGTGATGACGTAACGTCATTCGAACTCGTGAATAGTCATCCGAAGTCGATTAATTACAACGGATGGACGAATATGCTAATTTGCACGCTTTTATGCAATCTGAAGGCAAAATTGATGGACAGAAACAAATGTAACTCGACAGGTTCCTAAAAGGGTAATCCGAAATAAGGAATATTAATAAGCACAATTTGACAGAATAGTTCAACGTACTAATAGTGGTCAATGTGGCATATAATCTACATGTAATTTCTATGTAAATCACTTCTAAATTTATACAAGATATAATTGAGAGACAGAATACAACCCAAGATCTACATGAAAATTAGGAGTAAAGAACGTATCTAAAAATTAAAAACAAATATATATATATATATATAAATCTTTCTAAATAAATAAATTTATATGAATTATTTTATAAGGGATAGAACATTCAACATGAAATAAAATTTTTCTATACAAGTTTTACGAATTTTCGCAAAAAATTTCTGTAAAAAATATTAAATAATAGATATAGAATAACACCAAATTAACAGTAATTCTTTACAAAAGTAAAGTCCATAAAAAAGAGTTCATTTTACTAATAAATAATGTTTCTTACATCATTCAAATTACACATTGCAAAATTATGTGCAATTATCTTCTAGAGATTGTTGTAGTGTGTAATATATATTTTAAATGAATAATATTCTATAAATTGATATTAGAATCATGAAATATAAATTTCACAAATCTCTCGAATTGAGACGCAGATGTGAACAGAATCACTCATACCAAATCAGTAAACATGCGTATCGGTAAATCAATTATTCCACTAAACGCTAGTTCCCCACGAATTTCACGTGATGTAACATGCAAATTGCGATCCACGCTAAACGCGTGAATTGTGGAAAGTTCAAAGCACAACTGAGAGCTTTCGTTTGCTCGAAAATCAAATTTTGTATGTACGATTGCTCATACTTGCCAAATGTTAAAGAAATTTTTTAAGATGTTCTCTTAAGGTTGAAACTTTCAATTGAAAAATAAGAAATTCATGCATTAGCGTTTCAGTTTTTTCGTGGAGGTTGTACGAGATTAAAATAGTAACGATATTAATGCTACTCAAATTATGAAATACTAAATACTACGAAAATTATGAAATAAATGAACCAAGGAAAGTTTTAAGTAGAATGTTAAATCATACTTTAAACGCAATGCATTTTAACAATAAGAATAATGTTCTTAAAGTTGTGCATAACAAAATAACGAATATTCGAATTAAAAAACGATCGTGAACTTTTCACGTCGAACTTTACTCTCTATTTCTCGTATATTTCTCTCCATCTCTTTTTCGTACTCGTTAGTAGTATTGTACTCGTTCGGTTGCTTGAGCTTCAATTTTTCAAATTTTCATTCATAGGATACAATTGCCCGCATTGGAACTTTTGAAAGAACTTCGCAGTAAATTTGCTATACCACAAATTTCCCAGGAAATATCAAATTCTGTGCTAAGAAAACACTTGTAGTTTGGATTTAAATTCGATCATGAATGTAATAAACTGCGTAGATTGTATATCGATCGAAAGATAATGAAGTTAAGGAGACAATGAGGAAAAGGAAAACATTCATGACAACAGTGCTTAGAAACATACAGCCTTCATTGCAAAAGTACCAATTAGTGAAAGTGTATCTTCTCTCAAAGCATTTTGCCGACCTCGTTCGTGTCTGTTCACTACAACAAGAGTCTTATAGCGTCGACGACTTGCGACACGCAAGTTGGAATGTCCTTGCACGAATCTTGGCTTAAAGATCGATCGATGTCAAACATCATTCAAGCCGAAAATGACTTCATCTTATAACTTCATTAACGTCATTCTGTACGTTGGTTGCATAACTACGTGATCCGAATAAAATAGCTTTACAAATTTGATTTTTATTAATAATTGATTGCCAAAATTAAAAGTTGAAATTGCTATTTTCACTATGTGACTTGTGATAAAACTATGTATATGCATAGATTAATTAGTAAATAACTGCAATAATAAATAGGAATAATCTGCGAACGAAATCTTCTGATTACTTGAAGATTGAATAAGTAAGTTATATTTTAATAAATAGGAAAAGTAAAAAATAGATATAAATACTAAGAAAGCAAATTAAATTATTTTTTCAAAAAGTAACAAACGAATATATTTACGACTATTTAGGCTGGACAAAAATCCGACCACGATTTACTGGCAATGAAATCATTGAAACATTCGGAAATAAACAAGCATACACACTTAATTTTAAGTACATACGATCCAATTTCTCATAAAACTTTAAAAGTTATAAAAAAAAACGTGGCACATTCTTCACAGCTTCAAAAATTTCATAAGAAATTGAACAAAAAGTTATATTTCTTTTTTTCCGCTTATTTTCTTTTAAAAGTTTATGTACTTTAGATATATTTTCTATACATAATAATATATCCTATTAATACTTCAAGTAAAGTAAAATATCCGTAAATAAGCAAAAATATAGCAAAGTACTTAGAATAAAAAGTACTTAGAATAAAAAAATAAAAATATTTTTTTATATTGCAAATATTTGACAAAATTGACTCTTTTATTCTTTTGTCAATAAAAGTTGATGAGATGTATATGATACAATTGTTTAGTGAATAGCTTTCAAACATTTAGTTTTTAATTTTATAATTATATCGATCTTAATATCTTAATGTTAGTGCTCAAATAATAAGTCATAAGTAATTTTATTTATATTTTTTAATTTTTCGAACTGCAAACTGCAAACCGCAGTTTCGTCGGTTTTTAAATGTAGCTTTCAAATTGAACTAAAACCATCATATTACAATATTAAATTGATAATCAATTTAGTAATACTGATGCAAAGAAGCATTTAACTTATAAGATTTCTTTACTCCGAGAAAACTAAAAAACTTGTTGCAAAAAATATTACCTTATCCTGGTTGGGATAATATTTTTCGCAACTTTTCTAAACCGATAGTAACGGCACGCAGTTTAAAGAACTAGAAGATGTATATAAAATTACATATAAATTATTATTTGAATACTGATTGTGAGATCCGTTATGAATGTTGTTGGTTTTTCCTCAATTTTAACTCTATTACATAATTTACGCGGTCTTGTGTATATTAAAGAACTTTAGTATCTTTTGAAATATTAGGAATTTAACAAAAATTTTAAAGATTTTGTTCTCACGCATGTTTAAAAATTTATAGAAGAACCCAAAATCGGTTCACCGAAACAGTTAAAAGTTATAAAGAGTTATAAAGAAGAATTCAGTTTGCAAAAAATTTACCCGTGACTTTAACAAGTAATGTAAGTAGCTAAAATAAATAAATAAAAAAAAGAATAAAAATTAATTTAAAGTTAAAAAAAAATTAGTTTAGATATAAGAGAAATATTTGGTTAAATAATTTTGATCAAGTACTGAATGATTCAAAAAATATTAATGATGTATTGCGGCAAAATAGGGTCATTTCGTTGCATTATAAACAATATAGATTAAAGTTTTCGTCGCTTTTTTTTGCAGCTGGTTTCAGCAGGACCTAGATTCGAACATTTGTGACCAAAATTTTTGTCTTTGAGTAAGAAAAAAAAATAAATCTGAAAAGCTTTTATTTTTTAAATTTTGATAACTTTCATCTTGTGTTGTATAGTCAAAACATCTTTAATTATTATTTTAATTTTCTTTCAATATTTAAAATAATACTTCTGCTACAAATAAATTTTAAACCTGCCGAAGATTAATTATAAAATATAATTTTATTATTTGCTGTCATGGTATAAATTTGAACGTCATTCTTTTATTTATTTATTTATACGCGTACACAAAAAAATGACTATTTTTAAAAATTTATGCAAATTCTATTCGTAATTTCAGTTGAAAGTTTCATATGTCATTGTTATTTGATCTATCGAATCCGTGTGGGAATTTAATGCACGAATCATTTAGCAACGCGTAATTATTTGGACGTCCTACTTACTGCCACGTGCAATATAAATTACACACATACAAGTGGCATTCTTGCATTTACACACGTGACATACATTTGTATGGTCGAGAATGATATATGTCTTTCACAGAGATAACTCCAAAAAAAGGGCATATGCACAAGCACACAGGATCTATTAACAAGCACTATAGTGACAAAGAAGGTCGTGCTGGCGCTAAAATTGGCTGGTCTGATATTTTTTAATTTTAGCTTCTAGAAGCTCTATTATAACTTTTTAAATCAAATAATCTTATAGGCATTAATCTGTTTTTTCTTAAATAGTTAATAAAATATTTTTCTCCGCGTGTAAGATATTTCTCTCCTACTTAATAATATTTTTTATAAAATTTTACTTCTCCGTTGACATTTCTCTTTTTTATGATTATAATTATTAGACACAATAGTAATCAATAAAAATGTTAAAATAAATTCTTTTATGATAAAAAGTATTTTCCAATATAAAAATTGATTTTTATATTTCTTAATTGTTTTATTATAGATTGTATTTGTAACGAGTTAGAAATTCAAAAATTAAAATAATAATAAATAAATAAATAAGAAATTAAAAACTATTATAAACAGTTTATATTTAAAAAATGTTAAGAATGTACAGAAAATTAAGCGTCCTATTGCACGAGAAACAATGAACAGTTAATCTTTAATGGAAGCAATATATTATATGTCATAGTTTAACTATACGTTTAGCACCGCGGGTGCATGCATGATATAATTATGCATACATAATGAAAAAGTAAAACGGAAAGGCACGTCTTCCTTTATGTGTTACATAATTATATACGCATATCCATATGCATTATAAATTAGAAATTCAGAAATTTACTTTGTTTATAATTATAACATACATGTTTTTTTATTACTAATAATAAATATAAGCAAGAACAAATAATAAAAATAAATATGAAATAAATATAAACTTTTAATTGTTTTTTCTTTAAACTTTAACAACTAAGTTTCATTAATTATAATTTATATTTTAATTATTATAATTTATAGTAATTAAAAAAATACTATTTCTCTTACAAAATATTTTTCTTATCTATTATAATCAATTAATAACTAATATTTAAAAATTGGTATTTAATTTTGAAATAAAATAAATGTTTAAATTCTGAATTCAAGGAATTGATGGTGATCAATGATTTACTTCATTAGTAATAAATAATTATTAATTTGGTAAAATTATGTTATTAATAATACTTTTTTCTTTTGCAATACAATGTACTATGAAACATTTTTACATTGGAAAATACGCTTTAACATAAGTGTTTATGCGCGCTTATGTATGTATTTAACGAGTATTTATGTCAAACACACTGTTATTGTTTCTGATTTGATCTAAATTTAAAAAACAAACTTATCAATTAATATCGATTTGTAAAATGTACATTGGCAATCTATTTGACGATGTTGCAATTAAAATATAAATATAACTTATCCGAGAAACACTATAACAATGTTTATATTTATCTTTCACTTTTATGTTTATCGCGTTTTCGGTGTATGTACCAAGATCTGATATAGTCTTTTATCTACTCAATAATATAAAATGTGAATCAAATTTTTAGAGAACATTTCAATTGAAAGAATTGTCAACGTAAAACTTTGTAATTTTTACATTAATTTGCTCCTCATTCGTGGAAATTGCATGAAAAAACATTTGCATTGGCATTACATATTTATTTTTATGTACAATAAATTTTGTTGTCAAAGATATTATGACTAACAAATTGTAGTGCAAAAAGCTGCAATTAACATATCAAATAATCCCAAATTCAAAAATCCAAATATTCTTAACGTCCTAAGAACCTGAGAAAAAATTTCGCTTATTACAATTTCTTATTATTTGTTATTAAACGAACGTGAGTCTTAACATATCAATAACTATGTTGTAGCTTTATTTTTCAACGTTAAAGAACAACCTGAGAAAGAGAGAAAGAGAAAAAGAAAGAAAGAAATGCGCATAAACATATCGCTTAATTTACGAACGTTTCTGAGAAATCGTTTATACACAAACGTGAGGGTGTAGACATACACAAAGCATACGCAATTCGAAAAAAATAGCAAGAATATTTACAAAGAGATCATGTCACGCAAACTGTTTGATTCCAGAATTAAGTCGGAATTGCAGAGACGATGACTTTAAGTATTGCATGACGTACTATCTCTTCGTGAAGTCTATCCAATCCTTTCACTATTTTCCGACGTTTTCGTATTTACGACGTCCTCGTTAGTACTAACAATAGGTTAACTGCTACCTAGGCTAAAGCTAGTTTAATTAATAGTGTCAATCCGACCTTCCGTGTGCCGTCAGCTTTCAACGGTGTTTTTCAATTTGTTACTCGTCTGTTTGTCATATATAGTTCGCTGGGTGACAACGCCTTTTTTCATTACGTGACTTATTTCACAATATCATGTGATATCGTATACGAAGAACTAATGCTGCTTCTGATTAAAGATTTCGCGGATATGTAATAAAGTAAAATCAAGCATTATCATCGCATTATCTTGTTTACCATTTATCTGTGGTAATCAATCTCTCTATTATCCTCTTTCCGTTTGTTATTTATTTAAAGGTGTAAAGTTTTTTTTAAACAGTTAATGTTATAAATCATGCAATACTTCGCATTACTTATATACATTTTAAGGAAAATTTTGAGGCATATTTATCAAGATATACAATAACCATTTGGAGTATAGAGAACAGACCAAAATATTGTAATTCTTAAGATAATATCTAATTACACGAGTCTTTTTATTCAAAATCGATAAACATCGTGATGTGGAGGTGATCTTAAAAGTGTCAATCAATCTTTGTCTGGTAGTGAAATTTCATCGCTTTTAATGAAATGAAAGAAATTTACTGTAACACAGTTGAGCTCTTGTTGTTATTGAGATCAACACGTAATAATTTCAAACTGAGTAATCCTTTGCATCAATAAAAAAAAAAGAAATGTCGCAAGTACTGTGATGAATTCTGGATTTCAGTATGCTTCGTTACCTCGGTAACATCCTTCCGATGCTAAAACTTTGCGCACCCCGGGAGATTGGAAATTAAGTACTCTCGTAAAAGCTTCTTCCCCGGTCGTGGCATACTTTACGTACAGCAACACGAGGAAGCTCAATCTCGTTTTGCGTTCAACATTAAATGTGACTTTTAAATCTAACATAATACGAAATAATTTGTTAGGAGACCTATGTCGATAATGACGACTTTCTTTTTTACATCTCTGTAATAGTGGAAAATTACCCAAGTATATCCAAAAACCATTCGACATAATGTTCACTTTTAATAATAAAATACTAATAGGTTGCTTAAATATTAACTATGTACACTATCAAATAATATTCTAGGTTGTTCAAATATAAAAAAAAATGAGACCATTGTAATTTTCCATTCGACTGATGAAACTATAATGCTTTTCTCAATTTTTATCGTTCTATCAGACAATCGCACAGTCATTATTATTATAAATAAGTAAGAATACAAGAAGTACCATTGACTGCGCAGCGTGTTATTATTATATTTTTAGTAAAAGAAAATATAAAATCAACAAAAATTTTTGAAACATTTACAAAATATTTCACAAATAATTGTCTCTTTTTCAAAAATTCAAGTTTTTATGAGGTAGGACCTATTCATACAAAGAAGCATTGAAAATGAATCTAATTCTCGTAACCGCAAACGTCGCTCAATGATGACAATGTAAATTGTATTAAAGATTTATTACAAAATGACAGACGCTTAACGATTCGCGAAATTGATAATATTTTGTACATTAGTGTCGTTAAAGCATTGAGCCAATCATCCAATAATTTAAAATACATATATATTAAGAATATACAAAACTGGATACGTATTACCCAGAAATCTTTTTTATGAAAAAAATATAAAGAAACTTCTAAAAATTTGGGAAAAATATTAAAGTTTAATGAAAAAATATTAAATATCAGTCATAATGTTTCTAAATATACATTTTTTATATTATTTTAATAAATCAGTCTTATTAATACTTCAACAACACAGTAGTATTTTGTTAAAAGAAAACACGATATTGAATGTTTTCTGGATGCACATATTGAATGAATTTCCGCTATTACAGAAATGTGTCATGAAAGAAGTCGCTAACGACACAGATCTTCTAAAGTGACACTACCTTTTTGGAAATTAAATATTGCATATAATAAAAAGGTTGAGGGTTTGCGCGTAAAATAATAATAATAGATATTAATTACATGTTAATTATTATAAATAATCATCTACAATACTTATAAAACTATGTGTTACGTGTCACATTTTTTAACAATAATTCAATAAATTATAAAAGATTGAGATTTTATCTAAAACAATGAAAATTATATTCGGTATTTTATTTTTTAAATGTATGTTTTAATATATATTTTATTTTTATTATATATTTTCATTTTATCAGTACTAAAGTCAAATGTATTAACAATATTTATAACGTAATTTTTAATCTACATTTTTCTGTATTGTGTTATCCAATTTACAATATGTGTTATAATTTACCTGTTATTATAATTTGACTATATTGTTTACATGGAAGAGATTCGTGTAAACATAACGGAAACAATATGTAAATAATCGATACTGACGTAATCTTGAAATATATGGCACAACACTAATAAAAAGTAAAAAGCTCGTTATGTGCTGACACGGTAAAATAAAGAGGTCAATAAACGAATACATGCAAGAATAATGAGTAATAACTAACTTGAATCTCAATTGGATGTCGAGCATTTGTATTTAATTCAAATAAACATTTCAAATTTTACTACGAAAGAAGGACAACTAAATAAATCCGAAAAGTTCATGTGAATTAAATAAACTCGACATCTAATTGAGATTTAAGTTAATTACT
Organism: Solenopsis invicta; assembly: GCF_016802725.1. Taxonomy (NCBI): domain Eukaryota; kingdom Metazoa; phylum Arthropoda; class Insecta; order Hymenoptera; family Formicidae; genus Solenopsis; species Solenopsis invicta. Next base: position 14,078,888 of record NC_052664.1, read on the forward strand.
ATTCATTATCTTCACATATGCTCGTTCACCCTTTTTTTACCGTGTTGGCTAAATATTGCACTTTATTTATACTCATGAAAACATAATCTGCTTAGATAATTAAAGAAGTGAAAACTCATAATTCGTATATCTATGATTTGTTTTTATATAATATCAGATAAAAGAATCTGCAAATATAAAAATAATATTTTAATAGTTTTTCTTTCGTAAATTTCTCAATTCAAAAAATAATGAGTTTTTGGTCTAATTTTTGGACTAACAGATGGTAATTCTATTGTTACACTCAGAATTTTATGAGAAAAATTTGACAATAGTCAACAGCTACTATTATTAGATATTAATTTTCACTTGATATTTATGACGATTAAGTAAATTATTCATAAATTCCAGATGATTCATAACGAAAATGTGGAGCTTCCACTTTTTGATCGGTGAAAAGGATAAAAAGTATCTTACTATTTATCCCAAACATGATTCGCATATTTACTAATTTATTAGAAAAGTTTCTAACTTAAACCTTATATTCAAAAGAATAAATATATTCAGTAGATTTATAAAAATACAGAAAGATAAAATTTCAACATTATTACATATAATGTGGTTTATAAAATTGTCCGGATTGCGAGGTATCTTATGTGGAACAGATAGATAAATCACCCAAGAGCACGATTTCGAAACATAGAAACCGCATCAATAGAACATTTGTTTCAATTATCACTGAACATCCAATTAATAGTTCACACGAATTTGATTAGGAAAACATAGTGATTCAGAACGAGGAAGATAATCTCAATGAAAGACATCATGCTAACATCTGAAATGTTACATATAAAACACCAGTCTAACGGTCTCAATCTGCAAAACGAGATGGATCTCCTCGACTCAATTTAATATAATCTAATTGATAGGTTCTGAATGTAAGTTCTCTGATTTATCTATGTTTTGTAATAATTGGTTTCAGATGATTGAAAATTGGGGAAAAAGAAAAAAGACTTGTATTTATATAACATGAGGCCAATTATATCCATGTCTTCTTTTTACGTATACGTAAATATTGTTTTGTAGTTCTACCTAATTTTAATAGTCTGACTTTAATGGTTGTTATTTATTATAATTATTAATAATTTACTATAAGTAATTAAATGTTGTATAATCGTTTAAAGTTAACTATGTTTTACAGTCACTCTTTATAAATTGTAACAATTATAACATTTGAGGAGTTGCGCATACAAATAATACATCTTAATTAGAGCAATACACATTCAATAACTAACGCAAAAATAACAAAATTGATTTAGACGGGAAGTTTTTGTGAATTTAATTATTATTCTTAAAGTTTTATATTATTTGATAAATTAAGTTTTAAATAAGTGAGATATGTATGTCGTTATTAATTTTTCTTTGTGCTATTGTGAATGCTATCATAACGTTAATGCTAGATTTGCGTTTAGTTTAATAAAAGTAATTGATTAAAAACTTTAAATAAATTTTACAATTATTTTAAATAAATTTTTATTTTACATTTTCTTTTATTAGTAATTTATTTTGTATAATACAATATTTCTATCAGTAAAAATTACTTTATAATTGATAACACACACATATAAAATTAAAACAGTAAAATTTTAATTTTTGTAAAAAAAATGGAAAAATATTGTAATTAAATCTTTAATATCAAAATCCATTTCTCCAGCTTTGTTTCGGATTTATTCAGAAAGTTAATTAATATCATGTTAATTAATATCGTAATATCCAGTTTACGTGTTTGGTAATCGATTATTGTTTCAACGTATTCAATGGGTAAATAAAATGTTTACGTGTTTAAATATTTAAATGTTTACAATTTTTCTTACTAATTTAGTTTTTGTTTTTTAGTATATTTTTTGAGAAAAAAAGTATAGATAGACAACAAATATACTATCTGAAAGCTACAATTCTATTAAATTGAATGAGTTCAAAAGTTCGAAACTCCAACCATGCATCTACTAATATATATTGCTTTCAAACCGTATGTTCTGTTTCACTGTGTAATTTACATACTGTAGCTCTTCAAAGGCATTTAAAGTGCATTTGCCGTGCAGACCAAAGATATACTAACGTATGAAAAATATAAAAACAAAGAGAAAAATTTACAGTAAAAGAATATATACATGTACATACATAAACATATGTATATATAGATATATACAGTATACATATATAATATATTTCCGGAAAATTTTGCTAAGTGTTGTATCGATCAACAAACATATCAATTGTTTAAATTAATATAAACTAAACATAAACCTAATAAATCCCCAAGCAATATTTTTATACTATACATTTCATATTTCATTTATACATATAGTTAGAGTATGTATTGAATTTATTTAATGTATATGTTGATTATAAAAATAAATTTTGACATAAAGATACAAAATCATTTCTTACTCGTGTAATAAACATGTCCGCACAATATTATTATATAATATATAAAAATTTTATCGGAAAGATAGCAAAGAAACGTTTAATATAGAAGTAAATCTACTTGATATTAAAAATTACAAAAAGTTTATATCAAAAGATTTTTAACTTTTTATCATTTATATCGAACCAAAATAATTGAAAAATAATGAGTTTTAAACAACGTTTAATAATATATTTCGTACTTTAAATCTTTTTATTTAACAACAAAATGTTAACCTCATTAAAAAATGTATGCGTATTAAACATGTAACTGCACTTTATTACCTCATTTAGCATATTTTCTTCCACCTGTTGAATTTGCTATTTTAGTATAATACAGGAAATAACATAACAAATGTAATATAATATATTTAACAGAATATATAATTCTTTGATTTACATGAACAGTATGTACATTTACAATATGTGAAAATTCAATATTTATACTTTTAAAATGAGATATTGTTACAATTAAATTTTTTATTTTAATTAAATGTATAATATAATACTGCAAATTTATTAAAACTTAAAATGTAATATTTTGTACAATGTCAGTTTGTGTTTTATTGTGTTTTACATAAAACACAATCCATTACATGAAACCGGAATCAGTGATGAAATACTTTCCCTCCGCCTTTTTCAGAAAAAATTGTAAAATTAAATTTGGATAATTAGATGATTTTTAAAAATCGACAAAATATTCAGCGCGCAGTTAGTATGAGTTGGAAATGTGTTAATGGTTATAAATATGATAATAAAATTATTATATGTACACGAATATCCAGTGTCGGCTATTAATATTACTTCATTATATCTGTTTTTATGACATAAATCGTACATTAAAAAAAAAAATTTAGAGTCTTTGGCAAAAGCTGTTTTGAGGTATTTTTTAATTGCGACCAAATATTTTTTTTCATACAACAAAAAATTTGGTTGCTTTTACGAAATACACGAAAATATTTATTTCTATTAACTAAACAGTTTTGTTCAGTAAATTATAACCAAATTATTTATTGTTATAACAAAACATTTTTCCTAGTATGTCGATTACATGATTTAGATTATATATATCATGTAATATATAAAAAGAATGAGATAATGTGCAATAAAAAAGTATAATAAAAATTTAGCTTATTTCATTTAAAAATAATTACTTTCTAAGTCATCATGATCTTGGTTAATAATGAATTGAATTGAATCAATGAGTGCAGAAAGGGTACGAATAACTTTTTCGAAAATGTTTTATCCATTTAACATAATATAAAATGGATAGATACATTTTCGCTGTAAATATAACATGTGTCCCAGGTTTCTAAGAACCTAAAGTCGATATCGAAATAAACACTGAGTATAGAAAGGGCATTAGTTTAGAACTGTTCTTCCTTCTTGTTTAACATTGCTCTTTTATTTTAAGCCCTAAGTTTTCAAGCAAAATAATGTGCATTTACATCTCTTTTTACTTGCGATAATCTCATCTTCAACTTGATCATAATCAATATAACTTTTATTTAATATTAATGTTTGCTGTAACGTTGTATGCTCTATAAATATTTCAAAGTTTTTAATTATGTGCTCACTATTTATTTGTTAAATATACAAGTTAAATATTAATTAAATATTATTGTATAATCGTAACTGAAATAGGTCACAACATTTACCATATAATGCTAATTTTATAAATTGACATATTGAATATGTATTATTTATTAAACATCTTCTATATTTTGCTCGTTGTTGATCTGCTTTGGATATTTTTTAATGTACTCTTTACAATATCACAAGTCTCAAAGATTTGTGTTTTAGAATTTTTTTCAATATAAAGTTGATTAAGATTTTTTTGTCCCTGGCAATTCCTTACAAAACTATTGTAGTTCATTAAAAATTTAATACTTTTGAAAATAAAATATAATAAATTTTATTTATTTCATTTCTTTCTCAATGTTGAGTACAGAAAGGGAAAAATTCCTTCAAAACTAAAATTTTTTTATATAATGTAGAAGCATTTTAGGATTCCGATATGTGTCAAACATATTAATAAATATCATTTATTTAAATTTCCAAAAATAATATTTTTTTTATATCTCTATAACATTTCTATTTAATATTTTTATAAATAAAGTTAAATAGTTAATATTGAAAAATTTGCAAAATATGGTGCCCATTTTACTAATCCGACGATAACTTAAAAATAATATTCATTATTGATACTATTAACAATTAAATGGCACTTTATATTCACCATCATTAAATATTAAAATTTATGTTGTGTAATGAAAATAATGTTTCATTAATTTTTTTATTTTAATACAATGTTTAGAATAATATTTTATATAAAACAATATATAATTGTATATACAGAAATATGTAAATTATGTAAAATATGTATATTTTAATTGTATAATAATAAAAAATTACATATACCAAAAAAATATATAATTATACAAAATACAGATCTAAAATACTCTTTTAATATTTACAGTTATAAAAAATATTTTAATGTTGCTAAATAACAATAAGAATATGGAAAAACATTAATGAAAAATTTGTGCAACTTTGGAAAATTGCTTTAGGATTAATAACCTCTATTAAAATTGTTAAATTAACAAGCTTAATTACATACACATATACACATAAGTTTACCAGAAATTGTCTCATTTGTTAAAGCACAGCACGCTACAGAGAAGTAGAAACTGTTCACATTGTGTAATTAATGAAACAAGAGAAGTACGACATGATTAAAAGACTTTTGAAATGCAGATAAGCGTTACTTTAATTAATAATACTATTCACAATTTCTAACAAATATTTCAATGTGTAAATTAGATTTCAAAAACCATAAAACTTCAGAAAATATTTGCACCGTCGAATTGAACGGAATTATTTCCTGCAAATTATTTATGCAAGAAGAGATATACCGAAAGCCGAGCCAATTATTGAGCATCTGTGATATTTCTAATGAAATTCTGTGCTCGCTACAGAAATCGATTGCGAATTTTTTTTTAACCGTGATGTGCCACGTCGGAAACACTGATGGTGTAGATGTCGAGTGTATAAAAAACAAATATTTCAAGATTAAAAGTAACTATATCACGCGGAAAAACAATCAAACGAAATTTTGTTTTATTGTTAAATCATCAATCCAGACCGAGACGTAAATTTCACAATATTTTTTCAGTGTATTTCGAACAATGTAAAAATATCGCAATCTCTGATGCTCACAAGAATCAACTGTTAAATTTTAACAACTAAACGCAACACGTTGTAACACAAACTGTAAAAGTATTTAAAAATTTAACAATTTAAAATCATACTTATTAAACTAAATGAACTTTTTATTAATATATAACTGTACAATACAAAACTAAATTAAAAAAATTTTTATGCTATATTATCTTTGAATTTTCTATATAAATTATATTACAATAAATTAAGGGAATGTAAAATTTATTCGTTTTATAAAATAAAATTTAAAAACTCTATACTTTGTTAATATTATAATACATTATTAAAATGTATAAACAATAGAAAAGTAAACCATTGAAAAGGAGTAAAGAATTGGAACCATATTGATTGAAAATTTTAATTGTTGTATTTGTTAATAAAAAATACATCTTTATTTATTACTTTTTATAAATTATATAAATATCACTAAAAATTTTATTTATGTACATTTATTCAGTTATCACAGTAGTGAAAAGTTTTCGAACAATCTGATTTTCCACTCCTCTTAAGTCGATAGAATATCAAATGCATTTGCAAAAAGTTATTTTATATAAACGACAAAGATTCCTACTGATTCAAATCAATGCTACGAGACTTTAAATATTTGTCTTTTAATAGTTCAACTCGTTTGAATACATTGTAGCTCCAAATTGAGCTTTGGATAATTTTGGCTTGATTCAATTAATCTTGATTTTAACAACCATCTTGGATGAAAGTCTCTTAAGTCTCTCTACGTTCCATTAATTATACATTGTGCAAACTTGCGCTACGCGCCCATACATGTTACATCGTCTTCATCGATAATACGTGTTCTGGTTTGCAAATACATGAAGGATGACGGTTCACGAATTTTATAGACAGCCTTTACTGGTTGATTAACTCGATCAAAATGATATCAAGCAAGAAACAAGTGACAATTAAAAAATATACTGTGATATTATTGCCAAATTTGTTACATATACTTTTTTCAAATTTCTTACATAACTTTAAACATTTTCAATATTTATATTTTAAAGGATTAAAATTTATTATTATAAGGACTATATTCTCTTAATAGTTGTACATAGAAGAAATTGTAAAAAAAATTTATCAATTTTCTTAATTTTTAATTTTACCTTCGAATGTTAATATTGATGCTAGTAAAATTTTGGTGAACATTATTTTTTATGTAACTTTTTGCTCTTCAAGATTTAATTAAAATTTTTTAAAACTATTTAATTAACTAATTTTAATTTTCCTTTTCTTACACTTGGATTTTGTAAGAAGATTCAAATTTAACATTTCATATAAAATTAAACTTTATGAATTATGTATTGGCATTCAAATATATTTAAATCTATTTTATTTTAATTTCGCGTTTAAATTAAATATAATTTTGGATCATCTTAATAAAATTCAATCAGACACGTGAATTTAAAACTGTGCAAGTGGAAAAGATAAAAGAAACTTATTTGAAATTTCCTAAGCATAAATTTAAATTTTTTACTAAAATGTTTTTTAATAATACTGCACATAAAATGAAAGTGTATTCTTGTTCTAAGATAAAGATTTTGCAAGATGATATATTTAAATTTATTGATTAGAAAAATGTATAGTTATAAGCATTAGTCTTTCAAAAACGCATTTGAACTAAGTTATTTTAAATATGTAATTAACATTTTTTACGCTCTGAATAAATTATCTGTTTTATTTATAATTTATTAAGTACTTTATATTGCATTATTGACTACAATAAAAGAATTTAATAAATATCTGGAGTATATATATTTGTAATTAGAAAATAAAATAACAGTAAATTAACAGACAATAAAGCAAATAAACGGTAATAACACGGTCGTTAATGACATGAATGCACAATTTTATAATTTTTGTTAATAAAAGACAAATTTTAATTATTTCCAAATAAGTTTAATATATTTCAAAATTTATGTACAGATAAAAAACTAAGTACTACTTATTTTTAACATAAATTTGTAAAACAATAAATAAATAACCAGCCAACATTAATAATTTCTCTAATAAATATTATTTTGCTGTATGGATATAAAAAAATTGTACGTATATATTAAAATCATAATAATTATTAATAAAAAATCTTTGTGGTTGGTTTAATAATAAAATAATACACTGACGTAAATTAATTTTAATTCACAAATTTATTAATATGTGGAGCAAAATTAACATATACCTTTTGTTGTAGCTAATAATGCAAAAATATATGAAATACTGGGAGGGCTCCAGCTGCCTACAAATCGATAGTCTACAGCGTCAATACCCAACGTAAATTTATCCAAAAATTTTAATCCACAAAATTTTTTGTACATAAATCTTTTACCTACAATTTGATAGCCTACAAGCTCTATTGCGCACGATATTAAATTGAGAGACCAATGTACATTAACACACATGACATTATTGCACACATGTACATTAGCACACATAAACTTTTGCGCACAAAAATGTTTGTATACTATGCGACTTGTGCGCAATAATGCCATGTGTGCTAACGTACATTTGTTTCCTAATTTAATATTTGTGCATAATAGAGATTGTAGGCTATTGAACTGTAAGTAAAAATTTTTGTGTACGAAAAAATTGTTAATAAACTTACATTGGCTATTGACACTGTAGGCTATTGATTTGTAGGCAGCTGGGGCCCTCCCAAAATACTTAATAAAACACAACAATTTTACAATATGACAGATTACCGTTTGTGAGTACAAAAAAATCGCAAGCGTTTCCAAATTTATAAGTAAAGAATATATTACAATAATATTTTATAATTTTCTATAAAACGTTTGTGATGTAAAAAATTTGGATATGAAAAATTTTCTTTTAAAAAGCTTTTAATATAAAAGCTATTCGTTTAATCCTTGGGTACCTTACGTGTCCTACTTGTTTAAATTAACACTTGACTGAAATCAGATATAATAAGCCATGAATGAGAACAATCTTCGATCATCTTCAAATATTCGTAAATTGGTATTCGTGCCCTAATCCAATTGGCATTACTGACGAAATAATCAATTAAATATCTTTCTTCGTGTAGATCTTTCCCACAAGTTACGACTTTTTTTGGCAGGAAACTCCCTTTCCTATAATTGGCACTGTTACAGGATTATAAGCCCTGATAATATAGAGATCGTGATTGGACCGCCATCAAGGGACAAGTCAATATATATCCAACTCTCCGGGAATCCAATCGTCTATCGAATTAATTGATTTCGGTTAAACCCCTATATCTTCTTTCTTAACATCCACATTTCATTACAATTGCTGCTATAAACATTTTCGAAAATGGACATATTGTCTCACCATACACAATGATAAACCTTTAATCTCATCTAGGACATTACGTCAACAGTGCAGTCTATTATAATCGTATAGATTGCACATGTTAAATAAAGATAGGATTATATCGAGAGAAAAACAAAAAATAGTTTATTAATCTTCAGCTACCTATGCATCTTGAGAATTTTATGAAACTTTTTTTTAAAATATATTATATATATATATATATATACACACACAATACTTCATACATCTGCATATTAACCTATAAGTATTAATATTTATTTCTATACTAACTAACGAAAAATATATATCTTGTATTACATTATTTTCTCACATAAATATTTTAAATCTTTAAGTATACAAATAATAATATGGTTCTGATGATTAAAATAAAAAAATACATTTTTTAAAAATTGTATTCTGAACTTAAGAATTGCTCTATTATTTTTAAAGTAAATATTTGTAAAATAAACATCAAAAAATTTTATTAATTTCAAAAAAAATTCTAAAATATAGATTAAAAGTAGACATTCTTAATTTTTTTTTTTTTTTATAAGAATGTATAAACAAAATGAGGTTCTTTTATAGGATTTATTGTTGAACATTTCTCACAAAAAAAAGAAAATAATTTTAAAATAATGAACCTTATTAGAACATCGTTTTCCTCCAATCACAAAAATTAAATATAAAAACAAATTAATAAAAATTATAAATATTGATTTTTAAAATATGTATGTTGTCATAGACCATTAAATTAATTCTTTGCGCTGCTTTTTATTAGCGTTTTATCCGTTATTTAAATATTACGACATAAGGCTTTGAGCACCAAGCTGTACTGGTTACGTATTGGTTATAAATTATAACAATATAATTGTTGTAAACACGAGTGAAATCTACATAGAATGTTTGTTCAGAAGTTCATTAGTAAACATTTTTAATTTCAAAGGATATTCTAAAAAAAATAAATACATTGATGTTTTCTAGCAAGAGACACAAATCAACACAGGAGTCATTCTAACTTTGTTTGATATTCAGTGAGAGACAAAGGAAGAATGTTTCCTATGTCGATTTGTGTCTTTTGCTAGAAAGCTCTCATTCTCTTCCATTAATAATATGTATTACAAGGGCTTGTTAAGTATGTTCCCTTATTTCAAAAATACAATTTTTGGTTTAACTTGATTGAAATTAAATTTAAATCGTTTAATGAAATATTTAAAAAACTTTTTTATGTCGAAGAAAAATGATTTAAAATATTGAGTTGTTCATTAAGTTTTGCGGTTTCTCCAAACGTACCTCGGGGACTTTTTCGCGCAGAAGTTGCTCGGCTTCTACAAACGCGGTATTATGTCCTTTCCAGAACGTTGGCAGAAGGTGATCGATCAGAACAATATATTCTTGATTAAATAAATGTTTAAGTACAATGAATTTGTGTTTTAATTTAGGGCAAAAAATCGCAGAACTTTATGAACGACCTATAATAAAAACGGCAAATAAGAATCAAGCGCAGTTAGGGAGCAAATAAAATATATTCAGTTATTTAAAAGAAACGTGATTCAGGTTGATTGAAGCGTTTTAGTTTCTTTTCGAGCCATTATCAGTTAATCCATTGTTACAAATTTAGAAACGCTTGATTTTTCGGGTTCCGTGTAAAAGTTAATGCTCGTGTCACAAAGACGATTCCGCTGTGTACGTTGATTGATAGGCTAAATAAAAATGATATACTCTTACTGTAATGATATGGCCAAAAAAAATTTTTATAAAGAGCATATTTTACAATCGTGATTCCTGATTTTTTTTAAATTTAATAAACGTGAAGTTATAAATGTCCAACTGATTTTACATACAATCACAAACATGACAAAAAATCAAAGAGATATTTACAATCAATTCAAGTTACACTTTCAAAAATATGAAATATTAATTCATTATTGTGACGAATGAAAACAATTACCGAAAACAAGCGGCACAAGAATTTTTCATTTTATTTTGTCACTAATCATAATCTATTCGTTAATGATTCTGTATATGTCTAAATAATGATACAAAATAATGATTATAAAAGCTGTACAATTTTCAAAATTGTTATATGAAAGAGAATTCTAAACAATTGTCGTTATGATTATCTACAAAGATCTTGGAAAAGTTTCAAGAACGGTTTGGCAAATTAGACAACGTTAATTGTGATAAGCGAGTTAGATTACGGTTGCTAATTTGAAGATTCAAGCTGAAGAGAGATATGTGTACACTTAACGAGATGCGAGATCATATCTTGCGTGCGTCACGCAGAAATATTAAATTTAACGACTTCGTCGGAGAAGCAATTTGATACTGCGAAACTTCTCTTAGAACTATATAGGGAGTAGTCGAAAATTCTTTTGGGAATATAGCGCAATTGAAATTTAATTAAAAAATTCAATAATATATGACATAACGTGCTGCGCACTAAATCATTGATATTATGAGTCGTTGAAATTGAATGCAATTTAATATATATCAAATCAGAAGTTAAACTTAAACATTATTTTTGGCACAAAATTTGATTAAACTGTGTGGTAAAATTCATTGTATATTTTTAATATTAAGCATCTTGATATAGCTTGAATTAATTTTATTCATGTAAAATTCATAATTCAATTAAATAAAGTAACTTTTCGTTATTTAGTTAATTATGTTTCTTAAATGTGTAAGAAATATAAGTAAAAAATTAAAGAAAAAGATATTGTATATACATATTAATGATCAAAAGGTAATACAATATCTTACAAAATTTGATAACAAGGAGAGTAAATACATCACGGTAGACATTATACATACATATAATTGCATGTACTAATATTATATATATATATATATATATATATATATATAACATTAAATATAATTGTAATATTACACATTTAATTAAATAAATGTATATGGTTTTATTGATTTAGTTTACTTAACCATTTTTAGCCAAATCTCTTTAAAAAATTGATGGTTGTCCTGTGGCTTTAATATACCTCAATACCTTTTTCTTCATTTTACTTTTATTTTTTACTATACTTGGTTTTGCATTTTTAAGTTAATCCTTAATAAACATACATACATACATATATATATATATATATATATACTATATATATAATTATATGTATGTATAATGTCTACCGTGATGTATTTACTCTCCTTGTTATCAAATTTTGTAAGATATTGTATTACCTTTTGATCATTAACATAAAATTCTCAACTTACTTCGTTAAGTTTTGCTATTATATTTGCCATCACATTATTATTAATGCTAGGAAACAAACAAAATAATAATTAAATTTCTCCAAAGCTTATAATGTTAATAAGTTTAAAATGGATTGCAAAGAAATACAGAAATTTGGGTCAGAAAATTGTACGAAACTTTTTGGGACAAATATTATATTTTACTGAATTACACATATGTTATTGTACATACTTATTATTAAATATATAAGATTTTCCGCATGAATTGTGCAAAAAATTAAATGTGATAACTTATGTTTATGGCAAAATTTGGATCTCAAAGCATCAAAAGTTAATGATAACATCGATAAGTCAATCCCCGACTTTTTCAATATACGTAAGCAGAGGGATATTGTACGAAAACAAGTAGTGCATAAAATCAAATTATCTATCTTCGACTTAAGAAGATACGATCTAAAAATCAAAATGCTTCAATCTGTTAAAAAATGACGTAGCATATTATTATTTAATTTTATTGTTTCAAACTAATATTAAATCCAAACCAATTGAGCGTAGTTTCCAAGAAAATAAAAGTTTAAATTGGAATTTTGTATGTGACATCTTATATGAAATGGATCAAAGTACTAATATATCATGTTACGTTACTTTTGAAAATGGTTTGGTATACATAAAAATGATTGAATATAAATATTTTGAGCAAACTTTTATACAGCTTTACAAAATTCGTATAAAAATTTAATAAAAATTCTGTTAAAAATTTAATTTTAAAAAAATATTACAAAGATGCTAATTAAAAACTTAGGACTTTAGGTGTAAATAAGTGTAACAATATGCGATGATACGTAGTAAGCATTGAAACATCACAGTTAAGACAGCTCGGTATCGTTACAGTATCGTTGCGCAGATATTATACAAGGTAGAAAAGCTGCGCAACGACACTGTAACGATACCGAGCCGTTTTAACGAGTTACAGAATAGGCATGCAGATCAGTTGTCTAATTGTACCGTCACATTCAACATTTTTAACGATAAAACTAAGAATTTGCATAAAGAGTATGTGAAATCTTGCTAACGATTATCAGAAAAAAATATTTCATTAATTTAATTTTACGCACTTAAAACTAATAGTGATCTCCTAAAATTTAAATATATACTTAAATTTCAAAAATTGTAACGTTCTCAATAATAGAAGTCACTTCTTGTTGAGATAGTATCGATCATACATCCTTAAAATAACAAATGTAATTGAATCAATATCGAAATCGACACGTATCGCTGTTATAAATAACTTTTTGATGAGTTGCAAGTTTTGTGTTAATGCCAACGATAGCTCTCAATAAAATAATTTACATGAAATAAAATAAACTAATGAGAACTGGTGTCAAATTAAATAATTTTTACAAAAAGTAATTCTTTATAACAAAACTTAATATTATAAATTATATTTATTTTAAAGAAGAAAAAAGAATTTGATATCAAACATAAATTATAATGTATTCACTTTTCCGCAAAATTTGTGCATTGCCCCGTATAATTATATCTAATGTATAGAGGAGAAAGAGGGTATTATGGCTACTGTGGACATTACAGTGGCCTACTCTTATTATCTCGATAATTAGATGACAAATTCTAACAATAGCTTATGGAATTATTCGTTTTGTAACCCGCCGTTTGGCTCCAATATGCCAATAATTCACAATTGTTACAAGGTATTTTTAGTTTCGAGCACTTTGAAATCTTTTTATGGTATACTTTAGTATTTAATTACGCATACTTCCTCATTATTTTTAAACTTGAGCACATTATCACACGAATGTATGTACTCTCAAACGTCTCTTTGTTATTTAACTTTTATTCGGCTGTACACAGTTATGCAAAGTTAAACAATAACATAGGATTTCGTTAATATAGTTTTTCAAACAAAATTTTCATATCAAAATATTTCTTCGATAAATCGATTGTTTCTCTACAGGGCTGTGTTCAGAAACATTAAAAGTATCATTTTACGCTTCTTTAATGATAAACAAAGATAAAACAATATCTCTAATGTTTCTAAACGTAGGAAGATTCTAAATTAGGAAAATTAAAAACATATAATTTTGTAACACAATACTGTATGTTTATTAAACAAAATCAATTTTTTAAATTTATTTTTGGGCTAGCCATCTTATTACCATCACTTTTCCTCTTTCACCGATTATGCAATGCATCATATTTTTATAAATCATGTTTTACATGATAAATATTTCATTACTTTGAGTCTGAAATTTATTAAACAACACTTTGATGAATATCATCGTTCAAATTTCAATATAAAATATTGATTAGTAACAAAATTATTCAATAAAATTAAAATAGGTGCCATATTATCCCTTTCCCCTCTATTAATTTAAATTTAGTTTTGAAAAAAATACAAAAAGAAATATCATTATATATTATAATAATTATATAGATTCATAAATATTATAAAAAATATATACTTATGATAACATATGATATTATCACTATACGAGAATTTTACTTTATTTGAGAGTTATGAATTTATGAATAAGTGAAATACATATTTAAGTGTAGCATTAATAATTAAATGTATTTATTTTAAATTATTAAAACATTTAATAAATAATAATAAGTTTGTTTTATTAAATTAGATTTAATTAATAATAAAATATTTAAATATTCTTTAATCTCTCTCTTTCTCTCTCCCTCTCTCGCCTCCCTCTCTCTCATTCTCAAGCAAATTTACTGAAAAGTAATATGTACTGCAATTACATAATAAGTTTATTCTACTTTTATTATAAAATAAGATAAAAAACGAAATTTTCATTCCTAGTCTTATTAAAAGTCAAATATTTGTGTAAAGTGAAACAAATAATTAAAAAAATAAAAAGTGTTTCGTAATAAATATGCCGAATTATAACAAAATTTGCAATATTAATTGTTAATGTTATATATGAAGAAGCACAAAATTCAATTTCAATGACAAAAGAAAAAATGACAAAAAGAAAAAAATATATAAAAATGCTATTAAGTACTTTATGCATATAATTTGTATATGTTTCAAGATGGCGTCTATGTGCACGTGCAACAAATATAATGAAGTGTCCTACATTTAACTTTTGTTATCTAATTATTAAAAATTCATATCAATTTGCGATTGTAATTAATTTTTAAAAATCTACAAGCGTCACTTTATCGTCTAACTAAAACACAATATTTTCCCCAAGTTCGACGAGAGCAAAATAAGGAGAAGCGCCGAGAACGATCTTGAACTTTTCTACAGAATTTTCTCAGCCATTTTACCAGATTGAACTTTAATCTTCAACTAATAATACATTTAAAAAAAAATTAAATGTTTAGATGTGGTACTGTAAAGATATAAGTGTTGCTATAATAAAGAAGGCATAGAACTATCATATAAATCTAGAAGCACATTTTATCGCGCGAAGAATATGGAAGTATAATATAAGAATAATAGAAACTTTCCCGTTGCCGGCGAGACGAAAGATAAACAATTACGGAAAAATTTACAAAGTAATATTTACGGAGGTACGCGGTTAAAAATTAAGAGCTACTAAATATACCTCGAAGTCGATTCTCCTCTCCAGAGGATTTTTGGTTAGTCACTGGGAGCACCCGATCGCAGGAATCGGGCGCCATAATCTTTCGAGATTCTGGCAATTTAAAATATATATACAATTTGACGACGATAGGAACAGGAACAATTGGCAAATCGTAACACCAAAGTGACTGACCCTGTCTTCTCTCTCACTAGAGAAACCGATTCTCTATCGCGATCACGGCCGCGCGATTGTTCGATTGCCACTGAGAGCTCTCGAGGTAAGCCCGACAGAGGACAATTCACGTGTACTTCACCACTTCCGGTACGGTGACGGCGGCGGTCGTGGTGGCGATGACAATGGTAAAGAATCGCGTGTAACGCCAAGAGTGCGAATTCGCGTGTATCGAAGATTGCCGATCGATGGGGGGTAGTATGAGATAAAGAAGAAAATGATACACGAGGTCTAGTGGTGATGAAACTCGCGAAACACTAGGGCTCGCATCTCAACCGCGCGGCGGCTCGGAGACGACTGACATCCCGAGGGCTTCCGCGCCTCCTCCTGGTTGGTCGGTCGGTCGGCGGTCGCTTGGAAGGCTGGCTGGTCGCTCGACAACCCGCCTTCTGGTTCTAGCTCACTCATACCATCGTAGGCGCAGTCGCTCCGAAAACAATCACACGTCATGATCAGATTCGCTCCTCTCCATCTTCCGTTTATCCCTTTCGTTATCTTTCAAAATACAATGGCTCATCGGTTGTTCGTGATTAGGTTGTTCTGAGGTACGCTTGAAAAGTCACAAAACGTTTCGACCTGTTTAATTTAAGTAACAATTTTTTGAAAAGAGAACTGTAATTCTTTCCAAAAGAATAAAAGGGAAAAAGAAGATAGACAGAAATAACTGGGCAGTAGAATAGTCATGGTATTGATCAGACATTAGGCTATCTAGAAATAACCTAATGTCTTCAAATTCAATAACAGTGTCCATTATTCTAAATATATATCATGCCAAAGCATACAAATAGTATTTAAGAAATATAATTGCTTTTATTTATGTAAAATAACTTTTTAAAATAATAAATAAGTAATATTTTTAACATTACATACAATAATTTTTTTATACAAAACTGAAGTTTTTATTTTTTTATTAAAGTACATGTACAGTAGTATTGTTCTCTAACAAATATTCTTGTTTTTTCTCTTTCTTCATTAAATTAATTGTGATACTTCAAACATTATATTCAAACTTCAAACATTATATCACCTTTTTAAATACTGAAAAAATTATCATTAAAAAGATTGAGCAAAATGTATGCAAGTAAATTACGTGCGTGTTGTGTGAAAAAATAACCACAATTGTAATAAGCAAGCAAAAATACAATATATTGAAGACTATGGGCCGTATTCTGTAAGTTTTAATGATGTTATAATACATATATTATTAAACGATTGAACAACTTTTCTATATATACTGTTATTCATCAATAACAAATGCTCACAAACTTAGCAATAGCTAAGGCGTTATTAAGAGATATGATTCATCATGAGAGAGATATATCATTAGAAGATAATAATGGATCTAATAATGGAACTTATAGTATTTATTAGAGGTGTTCTTTTTCCAGACATCTACGCTTGGTATTCTTCTCACTCCAAAAGACGAAAACTTGCTCAACTCGTAATGATACACACACATACACGCATACGCATACATACACATATGAATATACACATACACACAAATGTTTTTCTTTTTTCTAAAAATAAAAACAAAATTTGAAAAATACATATAATCTCATTAAAATACAGGAAGAATTATTATAAAAATTATATCCATTAGATGTGCAGACTGCTAGAATTTTATTTAAGAATTTGTGTCATTTTTTAATGAAAAACAAAAAAAATATAAAAATTCCAATTCTTCCATTTTTTCAACTATAAAATTGTTAGCTCCTGTGAGATACAAAAAGCTTGTTGCTTAAGATAAAATTATTTGTTTTTCTTAAGAAAGTATTAGCAAGCATCTTCCTAAAATGATAAATACAATTATTAATTATCAAGAGAGTTGCGTTTTTATATATATTTCAAATGTGTTGCGCATTAATATTCAGTTCGTTAATAAATCGCTAGGGCGACAATTATCACGATATGCAGTCCGAGTATATCTTTTCAAGTTTTATTTTGTTTTTTCTCTGGCGAGTAGTTAGTCTCACGCAGAGAGTAGTTGCGGCAGAACAAATAAAGCGAATTATTCTAATATTGATTTTTACATCACTTTAACTCGGAAAAAACAACGTTCACATACGCATGCAACATAAATCGTCGAGGAAATACAATTTTCTCATACAAATAGTTACAAAAAATAATTATCTGTTAAACAAAAAAAAATAATTTAGTAATATTACAACAGCATTTGCTACAAAACTTTCATTCGTTTATTCTGAGTCGGAGCTTAAAACAAACATGTAACTTGGATACTTGATTTGTATTTACAGTTATTCTAATTTGAATCGTTTTGCCTCGTGTTTCTCCATATTTATAAAATAATCGCGTATTTCACATAGCACTTGAAACTGTTTAGTTTTTTAGCATTATTGTCTATAAGTTTTCATCTAGTAAACATTTATTTAGTCTTTTAGGGTTATTTTAAGAAATTGTTTTTTTGAACAATTCCTTTTTATAAGACTTGAATATTTTTTTAAAGAAACTTATTTGCAATAATTCTTCATCATTAACTCTAATCATTTCTCAAAGTATAGATTATTCGGATGTCTAATAGTTATAAGAACATTAATTTATTCGGCAAGTCTCAGATTTATAATCAATTTATAATAGATCTTAATCAATTTTTTGTTTTGCACTTATGCTTCGTGTATTGTCTGTGTACTTTGATCGTCAACTAAAATCATTTTGAAATTATATTTAATTCCAATTTTATTATTTTTTTGAGTTTATTAAACCATTTCTTATATATCAATTCTAAATCGTACAGTTTCCTTATGTCATGAACCGAATTTACTAGTTCAGTAGAACTATTTAGTTTGTAGTAGCCAAGATTTTCTCAATATTCTTCAATAATATTTGCGAAAGTAAATCTAATTTTTTCTTTCTAAATATTTTACTTGTATGGAAAATTCTTCCAATATAATTTCTATTGTCTCCGTAACTTAATTTTTTTCTTCGTTATATTTTTTGTAAATGTATAAAGAAGAAGGTAGTATAGCCACCCAGCTTTACATTTTATACAATAATTCTTAATAATCACATTAACAAATTCCCATGTCATTGTATAAATTTGCATAACTCGAAATGCGTACAGTCAAATAAAAAGTTAAAAACCAAAAATCACATTTAAGTGTACACACATGCGTGTAATAGACTCAAGTTTAGAAAGAATGAGATAGTATGTGTAATTAAATGTTAAAATATATCTTGTAAAAGTTTCGAAATGCTTGAAAGTAAAAATGTCTTATAACAAATGTTAGTTGTATACCGGCATATTAGCGCCACTATATAAGCAGGTTACTAAACAAATGATTCTATAATTACCACAATTTATCACGAAGATGAATAGCCGTAATACCTAAATGGTCCGTAGTATTATCGTTTACTTCTACTTTATAATTTCTAAATATACACATCAATTAGGAATAAAAGCAATACGTCGCAAGTAATATTCCAGGAAAAAATTTTTTATGTATAATCATATATAATTCTATATATAATTATATATTAAATATATTTATATATATTAAAATATATATAATTGTATATGATTATGTGTAATATACCAAGAAAAAAAGGAAATATTTTTTACACAAAATGTCAGTAGAAACCAAGAAAAACAAACAATCACGGTAAATCTTATATAATATCGTATACAGATTAGATAAGAAATTTTACTTTATAATATTTATTAACAAGATTTTCAATATTGGCAACATGTACAATCTCGATCTTTTAAAAAATATCTTTAGGCAGAGTTAATCATTTAGACTTTAACGACATGTTAGTAGAATAACTTTTTACGAATTGCCATTAAGCGGCCGTTAAAACATAATCGTTACTGTACAGACGTCATTAAATTTCAGTAAAGTACAGAATAGACGTCTATATTTTGATAATATTACGTAATATAGCAAAGTCTAATATGTGTGCATGTGTATACTAGCATGTGTGTGTGTGTGTGTGTGTGTGTGTGTGTGTGTGTGTGTGTTTCTCATATATAAAAACAGTATAAATAATAATTAAAATAAAAAAATCAATTCTCTTGAATATTTCCTTTCTCTAATTATTAAGTAAACAGTTTTAATTTGATGATATACTTTCTTATTCTTCCACGCATGATCTGACCCTTCTTTTCTTGGTAAGTTGTCCCAGTTGGTAAAGATTATAAAAGACATTAGTGAAATTAAATTTTCTTGTAAATTTGACGAGAGGTGTATCTCGTTACGTTAGAGTTTGCTTTGTTTACTTTAGGAAACTATTTATGCTTCTAATAAAGGTTTTCTCATATATGGCGGTGTTTGTTGAGTAAAACTGCAAAAGTGTCAGATACCTCTTGTCGCGTTCTTTCTGTCCTTTGATGTGCTTTGTATTCTTTTAAGTGTCGTATCACCCTCTTTTCCCGCTCTTCTATTTCTATGGCATTCCTCAAAGCGAACTCGTCTTCCTTGAGTCTTTTAAAAAGCATGGTTTTAAGAAAGAGTACATTTGAACTTATTTTATGTTTATAATACATATTATTATTACCCGTTTTTTATATCATTTTTAATTCAGTATAATAAAAGAGCATACCATGTATCTTTCATATATGCATGTCTATTAAATCATTCTAGAAAAAATAATTCATATATAAGTTATTATAACACAATGTATAACATAGGAGTAAATTATTGATTTTCTATGAGGTTACAAGAACTTTCACTTGCGCTTTCGTTTATAGTGTATTCACATAGATATAATAAATTATTATAGTATACTGAGTATTGAACTATTTCACATAAAAACTATTAAGTCTTTAATTATAAATAATTATTAAAAATCATTAATAAATATAATTGTTTTATATAAATGTATTGTTTTGATGTACTTTTATTTATACCTCAGAATTTCTTTAATATGTGGCATAGTTTTTATTTCTGGATTTTATTCTAAAGATTTAATTATAGAATTAATTTATAATTTTAAAATTAATGTATTGATACTTATATTTATTGTAATTTTTTTAATATTTATAGTTTCTTATTTTTTTCGAATTATTTTATTATTTATTTTTTAATAAATAGTATGTTAATAGGTATCTGTATGTATGTTTATATCAAATTACATTACATATTAAATAAACACAGATAAAATTAGATTAATATAGATTTATTTAGGGATAAATATACTCGTCTATACTTGACAATATATAGATAAATCAATAATTACGTAGAAATCTCTTGAGTGTCGCACGTTACTAAATATTAACAATACACTCATGAGATTATCGAATTGCCCTTATCAGGTTTGTTATTAATTCATTTTACGATTACAGGAAATGTTACATTAAACATAAATACATTAGCTTTTCTTGCAAATATTCTAAAATTTATTTGTAATATTATTTCAGTAATATTGCAGTAACATTTGAAAAATATTGTTAAAATTGATGTTCTACGCTTTATCCACCAGCAGAACGCCCCATCAGATAGACGCGGCGGAAATCTACTTCTCATAATTAAGATACCACATAATATATAGTAAAAGGCACAGCATTATAACATTTCTCATCTATATTTTAACGCAATGTGTCCTTGAAAAGGCAAGTTCCTAAAGTTAGGTTGAGTTTGAAATGAGACGATTTTAAAAATAAAATTTTTGGTTTTTTTGTGCAAAAATTAATTACTTGACGTAATATACTTGGAAGTTATTACATGTGTCAAAATGTTTTAATATAATGGCAATATTGTCAGAAATTTCAAAACATTGATCCGTATTCAGGACGCTTATAAAGATGTTAACGCGTTTTTGCTTCATTCTATCTTTATCGTTCATTAGACTTAAGAGGTTCAAGTGATAAGAAAAGCGCGCTAACATCTTTATAACCGCGTTCAAAATAGTAATCATTATACGTATTATAATATTTCTGCAATATTGCATTGCAATAATTCTATATGTAGACATTTTATTATTATTCTTATTATTGCAGCAATATTTTAACAACATTTCATAATGTTTTAATTTTGCATTGTTGCAATTTTACGATAAAATATTCTTGATAATATTGTTACAATCTTTTTGTGGTTTGTATGATATTGTTTTTTATTTACCTAAATCTACGTTTAATCAAAAATTTACTTCGTGATTATGTAATCTTTTAATCTTTGTAATACTTAAAAATAAAATTTATAAATTTGAGAGAAAAGTATTTTTCTCTAAAAATTATTTTGTTACTTGTAACAATTATTTTGTATGCTTATAAACAGTTCCATGGAATATATTAATATAGATTGCCGACATTTACTAGCTTAATAAAAAGCTTATCATACTTAAGTAAAAGAAAAAATTGAAGATAATTTATCATTTTTATTTTAAGCTCTTATCTTCTAATATTCATCCTGAAGATAATAGCAACATTCTTTAAAGCAGCTTGACTTTGAGAATAATTAATATAGTAACTTGAAAATATAAGTTAAAATATTAAAATGTATTTCTCTTTAATACTTAAAAAGTTAATTACACATCACAATTTTATTTTTTCGTCATTTTCATTACAAATTGATATTAAAAGGACAGATATTCAAACATTTTCCCAATATAAACAATTTAATACATTTTTATTGAAATTTCTTACGAGTACCTATATAAATTTAAAAAGCAACCTTGATTTCTTTTATAACGTCTTCGTGAATTTTGCAATAATTGATATGCTATACGCATTACGTAGTATACAGCAGAGATTTCTTAAATTTCACCAAGTTGATGAAATTTAATGGAGCTGAAATCTATCAAAGTATAAATATAAACTCTTCAACACTTTATCCTTCTCACGTTTCGTGTTCTAGTAAAGTTCCATTTGTCTCTGATCCAAGATTAGTCCTTCCTTCCCCTGTGCTTCTGTTTTTTTCCTTCCCTCTCTAACCTTTAAAAGTTTTTCGAACTCTTATCCGTATTCCTAGAGAGTATCTGAGATTTCGCCGACTCTTTGTCATGTGCAATGACCGAAATAGTCATTAATCAAATTTTAGATATAAAGCTAAGTTATAAAATAAAAGTAAATTGTTAAAAAGGATGTTTCAAACATTTCGTAAAAAAATCTGATATCTAAGTAAGATTCGATTTGATATGATATCCCGAAATACATCAGAAGAAATACTATTTAATACTGTTTGAAATGCGATAGAGTTCTCACATATTTATTCCACTCAGAAACTATGAAAATCGCAAGTCACTCTTTAACTTTTGCAATCATAAACATAATATAAAACATAATTCTCCACGGTCATTTGGGAGATGTTAAAGAAAAATTAAAAAGAAAAAAAAATGCGCTTTCTAATTTTTAATATTAATAACCTATCGATGATATAATTGTTACAGCGTAAGCAAGTTTACTGCTTCTCTTCTAAAATTGCTTTTTTCTTCTTTTTTACAAAAGAACACTCAAAAGCTCTCGATTAGTACTTAGACTTTGGAACATCGATGTATTGACTACGGGAGGGTTTAACTTTTAAAGTTCAAAGTATCGTGAAGCCCATAAAACGATTTCGTCTGTTTTTTAACTACTTCATTATGTCAATATAATTTATACTTTTCTTAGTAATAAATTTCTTCTTAATAATAAATTTAACAGTATTTAAGAATAAAAAAGGCATACAGTTATAAGTAATCAGCAGTTTTGCTTGTCAAGTTAGCAATTAAATTGTTGAAGATGTGCGCAATCAAAAGTTGTTTTGACCAACATCTTGGGAAAATAAATTAAATTCTCGAAACTTTATTATGGCGTCTTAGTTTAGCTACTAAATAGCATCAATGTATTTGTACAGCTGTAGAAACTTTTGTGAAAGAATTCTTTGGTTATATGCCCAACACAATAATATCATTGTGCATTAAATAATAGTACACGTTTATTACTTACTATATTTAGAAAAAGATGATTAATACAAAATAAAATTATCTATTTTAACTTTTTAAAAGATGCAAGTCAGATATTCACTATTTTATTGTGAGCGTGTGTATGCGTGTGTGTGTGTGTGTGTAAATATGTATAATGTATAGAAGAGAGAGGGAGTTACAGAGATAAAATAGGTGTAAGGTGGTGAGATACCATATCTTATATAATTCGCGTTGAATTGTAAGAGTTACTTCGTTACAATCCATTTAGACATTGTAGAATGGTTTCTGATCATTAGGGTTGCGTTTTAATAAAAGCTGAAATTCAATTTAAAAAGTAGCAGAAATTTTTAGAGGTGTATTGCGTAATTTTGAAAAATACGTTGGATATTAATTTTTTAACTTTAGTCTAAATTGAAGGCATAAATGTGGTTTTCAAATAATGTCAGTGAATTTAATGTGTAACGTAATGTGTATGAATTCGACATAAAGTTATATTATGTACGGGAGAGGATCGTGAGCCATTTGCATTACTGATGTTATGATCGCTTTTGCAATTTTACAACTTCATAGTGGACGTTGCATAATGCTTACTAGCAGCAAAAAAATTATTTAAAAAAATGATTTTTTAAACCAAAGAAATTATTTAAGAAAGTGTTTTTCAAATAAGATATATTTTATAAAGTGTTCATAAAACTTGTTTTACGGATTAGTATGTAAGAACAAAGGATCATTAATTAGTTTTTCTTTTTTTTTTTTAGTTAAAAGTGTCTTAATTGTCAGTATTTCTACGACTTCCATACTATCTCCCAAACGCATCCTTTTTTCTCTCTCTTTAATAAATTGTAAGTTATATTTGATCAATATACCTGATAAATTTCTACCTATAGATTGCTATAACTCTATGGAACAAATAGTGTTTATAAGAATTATATCACGTTAATATATATTAATATTTACTAAATTATTTTAAGAAAAAAAATGATATTCCACTACCCTCTTCTTTCTTGCGCGCGCGCGCGCGCGCGTGTGTGTGTGAGTAATAAAAAACTTATAATTCAAATTAATGTCTTTTAAATTAATTTCGTAAAAAATACAATTAATTTATAACGTAAATAGAACCAGAAAGAAAATATAACATTTTCGAAAATATAACATATTACCATAATGCATAATAAATTAATTCGTCAAGTAATTTAACAAACGACAACTTTATAATTTATAGTTTCTGTCTTATCAATTTTCTATAATTATTATCGAGGTTTTGTAACTAAATGTAGTGCTTTTTATTATTTATGGAAATAGATTATGGAAATTTTGTTGGATTTATTTTGCTCTTTTCATCTTTTACAATGATACTTTCTTGTTCCAAACTATCGTATTAAACCGTTGGAATTTGTTATCAGCTTAAGACATAATTCAATAAAATGCACAATTTCTGTTTCAATATGTCGACTAGGAACTTATATTGCACTTTAATATCTCAATAATAAAAATGATTCTACTCATTCCGACGAAAACTGTCGCGTATAAAGGTTGGGATAGCCAATTACATAGACACATGAAACAACAGTTTATCTACAATGCTTATCTATACAGCACTGCAATTTTTCAGAAGTATCTCAGAAATATTTCAACTCAAAAGTGAAACATTTCATAAAAATTACGAAATATGTCTGCAACATTTTTGAGATAGGTCAGGGATAACAGAAATTGCAAAATGTCTCATACTCTTACATATGAAATCTTATACAAAAATTATTAATATATTAAAAAATGAACTTTCTGAAAGATTATCAGAAAAGTTACTAAAATGGCAGAAACTTTTTTGAAATATTACTGAGGCCGTAATCTTCTGAATATAATAAATTTTATTTTTAAAATACTTTAACTTTAAACCTTCTAGTATACGATTAAAAATCGAAAAAGCAATAACAATTAGCAATACTATGTGATTATGGCAAATATGTGAATCAAATCACGGAAAATGTAAAGTAATTTAAACAAAAATAACTGTCTTAATAAATTTTAAGTCCCTTAAAGATGATAATTAAATTATTAAATTAAATCATTCAAATTATTACTACAAAAACCAAAGATTATACATAAAATATATAAAAATTACACATAAAATGTACGTAAGCATGTACACCAGCAAAAAGATATACGTCATTTATGTACACATGTTGTCAGATATATGTAACATACACATACATATATAAAAAAATATTTGAGTAACACTTTTGTTCTCGTACCTTACTGTATAAAATAAAAATTTAAAATCCATATTTGAATAACATTCATCAACTTTTTCTCTTTAATAAACTCAAAAAAAATTTTTTTAATTAAAAAAAATCCTAAAGTTAAAATATTAAGGCAAACACTGTTTCCTGTTTAATTTGTGCTACCCAATCCATTAGTATGGTTATTGCCATCGCATAGTCCAATTATATAGAACACATCATTATATGAATTTATTGATTTGATATTTTCACAAGTCATACTCAAATTGAAAGTCACAAAATTTATAAAAACATCAAATTGATATAAAAATAAATGGTGATTGATCAAAAAGTTACTTTTACAATTGTTTTGGAATTGCTTTAATATTTCAATGTCCTGAATTTTTTTCTTCTTCTGGATATGTTTTCAAATTTACTGCATGTGATAGATTTTAAAAATTTCTGTTGTAAAATTTCATAAAAATTTTATAGAAATTCCCCAGAATTGTTGTATATAAATTGTAAAAGTTGAAACTTTTCTGAAAATTTTCTACAACAATAGATAAATGATGTAGGCATATAATACAGTAGTTACTCTGTCTGAGAGAGAAATATCTCTGTCCTTACATGAAATTTTTAAGTATAGGCTATATAATGTATTGATTTTATAGCCTATACTTGAAAGTTCCTTATAAGGACAGAGATATTTTTCTTTTAGACAGAGTAATTACTGTACGTTTACATCATTTACCTACTGTAAAAAGGTTTCAACCTTTTACAATTTATGTACAACAATTCTGGAAATTTTCTGTAAAATTTTATTTAGAACGTTGCAACAAGAATGTTACTTCAGTTATACACCTCAATTTACTAATATATCGTCACATCAAATCCTTATTAGTAATGCGTTTTCACATTAATCGTAAACTTTTTATTTATTTAATACATTATTTAATAACATTACAATAATAAAGATTTAACAAATTTTAATAAAATTCTTTTTTTTTTTCACAAATAAATTTACCAATTTTAACGGAATTATTAAATCCTATTTGCAATGATAACGTATAAAAAGCACTATTTAGCTGAGAGATTATTAAACATCCCATTGGGAAACGAAACATTAATGCTTCAAATGATAAAATGTGAGAATGCAATTTCGAAGTTCCATCTAAATTGAAACATACTTGATTACTTTTAAAACAGTTTTGGCAATAATAACTGTTATATAACAAACAGAATTTTATTTTAATGTTGTTATTAAGTTAATTTGAAAAATTCAACACATGTGAGTTTCAATAAAACCAAAATAGTAATTTAGTACCGATTAAGAAACTTATCAAATATGTATATTAAGTAGAAATTAATGATATATTAATAGAACTGTTATTGACGTCACATAAAAAAAAACTAGCAGACATTAGAAAGATTGCTCTTTCATAAAAAAATCTTTTTTTTTTTTTACTATTTTTTAATATTCAACTTATTTTCCTTCTGATAAGCAAACCTTTCTTTACATATTAAATAAATTTTTAATTCTTTTTAATCTTTAATGATTTAAACATACTATTATTTTTAAAATAGCAATAATAACTATAATAATATGTTTCTTGTTTGTTGAACTCGTTGTTTCTTGCACTTAAAATATGCAATGTTCACGGTTCAATTTATTTAATATATGATTAATAGATTGTTTGTTCTTGTTCAAGCTGATGACGACTTAGTCGAAACATACTTATGTAATATCGTAAATCACCGTTTTTTTTCAATATTTTTTGATTAGCAATAATAATTGTTATAATAAATAAAATTTTATTTTTACTTAATCTGTTATTTATACACTTGCTAAATAAAGCTGCCTCACATAAATTCGAGGTAGAAATTTGAGAAAGCCAAATAATAACAACTTTGCTAAATAATTCTAGTTTTGGGAAATTTCGAAACGTAACGGTTTGTTAGAATATTCATTGTCACTATGAATCGGCATTGCAATTAACGATTTTAATAAAGTTACTTCAATAATGCTGAGAAAATTTTAATGAGATTGCCTTGTGGCACGGACACTTCATTAAATTCTTAGAACGTCGCAAATACAATTCTAACTACACGATATTCCAAGCAAGACACATTTCCATTATATGACTCGTAAAGCATGCCTTATTCTGCTCCTATTATATCATAAATCGGATGAGAATGAAATTCAATCTTTCGTTATTTTTAAAATATAATAGACTAATAGAGAATTCGATCCGCATTGAATTGCTCATTTGCTTCGACAAAAATAGAAGTCCGTGGCAGAGTAAA
The DNA here is from genome assembly GCF_016802725.1 of Solenopsis invicta. Lineage (NCBI taxonomy): Eukaryota > Metazoa > Arthropoda > Insecta > Hymenoptera > Formicidae > Solenopsis > Solenopsis invicta. The sequence goes on from NC_052664.1 coordinate 14,107,236, forward strand.
TCAATCTTGCAAGATAATTTTTCAACAGTTTCCTTTTTTATTTCAGAATTATATTCAGAAGAATATATTTTTATTTCATTTTTCTTTAAAATAAAATAGAGAAAAATTCTAATAAATTTACTTATAATATGAGAAAATTTTTATTATACCTAGCAATTTCAATAAAAAATTAAAAAAATTGTAGATTTCTTTATATTCTAAAAAATTTTTAATAAAACGGATGGAAAAATATTTATTAATTCTTCAATACGTTTATCGTAATATTATTACAAAGAAAGACACAAGCTCATAAATATATCCTAATAATATATTAATTTCATGTAAATATTTTTCAAATATTTCTCCATATTCCTTAATAAAACATAATATCGCGAATATTCTATAATATTCTAAGAGGTATCATGTGTTATTAAAGGTTGAAATGATGGAAAAATATCTTATTATTTCAGAAAAAGGATTGCTAGAAAGATTGCGCTTTCATAAAAAAAATTTTTTTAACAATATTCAACTTATTTCTCTTTGATAGGCAAACATTGTAATGCTTATTGTTGCAATTCAGGCAAATTTAAACTTAGAAAGTTTTGAGTTCAGAATATTACTCCTATAAATTTTGCAAAAAAAAATATATTTACGTAATGTTTCATAAATTGATTAATTTGCAATATTTGGTTAAAAAGCAGATTTATCAACATTTTATAATAGTGTTGCGGGAGAAAGCATTGTGCTGAAGCCATTTTGTTCCTTACTACTTTCTCTGAATCATAATTAATTTTGTTGAATTATTAATTATTCTAATCGTGTCCAATACGTGCATGCGTGAATTAAAGCATTAGTAATTTGTATTTTAAATTAATTTGATTCAGATATTATCTTTTTGAAAATTATTACGTATGGATAAATAGACCTGGAAGTCTTAATCAGATCATACTTCATTCTTCATAGAAAACTGCGCTCGTCAGACAGTGCGAGTCTCTTCAAAAGCTCACTGAACTTTTCTTATACAGTCGATAAGGTAGGAAAGAAAGCTGATGATATGGATCATATCATGTGAAAAAAGCTCATTAGGCACCTACTTTATCAACAGATGTAAGCATAATACTCGATAAAATATAATTTATATAAGCTCCAAAAATCAATAGAGTTGCTACGATAATCTGCATATGATTAATAAGCAATAAGTCACGTAAAAGTAACAATTGTTACAATTGTATGCAACAATTTTTGTTAATTTATATTACAAAATTAAATATTTTTGTTAAAAAACTACTTTATTAAAATAAGAAATAATGCAATAACAATATTTATGAAATATATTGTTTTTATTGAAATAATAAAAAATAGTTGTAATATACTATATAATATAATAATTACAATTATTTTTTATTAATTCTTTCAAGCATTAACTTAGTTGTAATAATATGGTTCACTTAACTATATATTATAATTCAATTAACAAAATTTGTGTGGTTGCCCATTATAGTTGCCACCACTACAATTTTTTCTCTTAGTAGAAGCTTTCTTCCCAGAAAAGTTTTTTTTTTCTACATTCTTATATATTTTACACAATATTAGATATGTGGCTTTATGTGGAGCAAATTATATAAGAACATGACACACTCAATTTATACAGTTCATCCGCAACATAATTGACAAGGCACCTAATCGAGGTACTTCGCGTAAATAATGTTATTAAGCACCGCTTCAGATTTAGAAATGGTGTAGAGGAAATCGCATTAATCGACAGAATGAACACAGTACACGAGAGGGGAGATCAACGAACCAGTTGATCACACATCGATAATGGCAATTACGAAACATTCCCCTTGTGTATTAAACTAAAATTCCAAATAACAGTGGATTACTTTTAATAAATATATACATCATTAAACAGATTGCGTATAATTTTAACTTCCTTTAATCAATATGACCCTTAAACTACGTGCAATGTGTTAATTAAATTTGTAGCGTTATTTTTATCTATCTTTCAGAAACGATTGTTTCAAAATAAAATATTTACATTTAAAAATTATGCATTTTGTAAATATATTTGAGTTATTTTTTGCTAATCGATGATCCACTTACAAAATGTCAAGAGTCTAAAATTTCCGAAATAGAATTTTTGATATTGTTGTATTTAGTAAAACCGGTTCCCTTGAATTATTGATGTTATAAAACAATCGTGGAGCGTCCTGGGGCAAATATAATAAATATAATGTAATGTAATGTAATTTCAAAATATTTCTTGCTCTTCCTATAAAGTTACCGATTTTAAACATACAATTTGCAAGTAGGCCATCAACTTATCTTTTTTAGAAAAGTAACGATATTTTAAGAGTAAAAACATATAATCTTATTGCAGAGATATTTTTATAAATAGTAATTTATTAACATTTTTATTTCATTATTTTCTCGTCGATTTAAAAGCCATGTTGTTTCCATATTGAAATACAATATGTGACGTCATATTTTAAACGCACTTATTACATGGCCCCATTAACTTCAATTAATATAAAAATAATGAGAAGAATATTAATGCGTAAATACTTTGATAAAATCATTTGATTGCAGTTTAAAAACATGAGCCGAAACTGGTTGTGAACTCGTAATAATAATGTCAAGAATAAAAAAAAAATGACAATAAAAAAGAAATGATCTCTGACATTTTCGTTATAAGAATAGCGTCAAATCCGGTTACATTTCGTACGTAAATTTAATTCCAAATTTTACCCTTGAAAAAAAAGTTGATAAACTTGTTTCAATAAACTGATTACTAATCAGTAACTGATGATATTTTATCATTTAACTGACGAAATATAATCAGTTACTGATTAGTAATCAGTTTATTGAAACAAGTTTATCAACTTTTTTTTCAAGGGTAATTTCAGTTTTAATACAAGATACTTATAATTCTGCATCAGATAAGAATTTTAAAGCAATAAATATCTAGCAAACGTTTTTTTTGCAGTTAAATTTCTAAATGTAACTTACAATAGAAAAAAAATTAAAACAAATTTGTCATCAAAACCAATATGTTACAGAGTAATCGTATTTATATTTAAATTTTTTTAAATAATTTGAGATACTTTTTGTAGTATTATAAATATACGTAAATACATAAATATACATTATGTTTTTTCTGTTAGTTTCAGTTATTAAAATGAGTTTTTCTAAAACTCTTTATAAAGGGTATTTCAGTAACTACTCCCACCTTAAATATCTTCAAATTTATAATATTCAGAAAAACTTTGTGCAATCAAATTTGCACGATTCAAAGACAGCTATTACATGGCAATAATACTTTTTATCCTAGTGAAGATGCCTCAAAGATTTCAAAGTTAACTTTGTTTTTTTAAATAGAATAATATGATTTTTATACATAATATAAAAGCTAAATTGTATGTCAAAAATACAATTACATTTATTTTGAAAAAGCAATTATGTATTTTTTACACCAATTGATTTATCACATTATTCTGTGCATAACGATGTTGAGGAACAATTAATTGTCAAAAAGCGATTGGTCTACAAAATACTTTATGTCAAAATTAAGTGTAAAATATATCATAAACTATTGATTTTGCAATACCATCATTGTTAATACATTTATACATTTATATGCAAAATAATTAAAGAAATCATATTATTTAAAAAAATTATACAATTACATGTAAAAAAATAAAGTTGATCTTGAAATCTCCGAAATATCTTCATATAGACAAAAATTATTATTACCCCCTTCCCCTTCTATTATTATAGCCCTTTTGCACTGTGCAATTCTAATTACACGAATTTTCGTTTGGATCATATGGATTCAACGATATTTAAGGTGGTAATAGGTATTGAGACACCCTGTGTATCAAGTTTTATTTACTGTCAACAATATTGATTAAAAACATGTATTTTTATTTATTCTGTAAACTACACTTTTTCGCCTAAAATCATTTTCAGACAAATTTAAATGTTACATATAAATTGGGTACGTGAATATTTGTTTAATCTCTTGTACCCTATTTATCTGTAACATTGAGGTACCTAATTTATTTATAACATAGTAACATCCAAATTTGTCTAGAAACAATGGGCAAAAAAATGGTTTATAGAACGAATAAATACACGTGTCACAAAAAACTGATATTTTTCTAGTTGATTTTTAATCGTTAAAGTAAAACGTACAAAAACATCGCTAAAAGTAATTGTCTTCACAAAATAAACTTTTCTGTGCTAGAGAAGATTATGGCTAATCTACTCAACTCTGTAATATGTAATACTATACAAAGTGCTTCATGAATAAGTATGAAACATTAATACCTATTATACTTGAACAAGGTTTTCTATTAATTAATTAGACCGTTATATTTTTATATAATATAATTAGGAAACAATTTTAAATATCTTGCAGTCATTTGAATATATTTTTGAAAATTGGTGATTTCTATTCGTTTTGTTTTTTTATAACAATTGCATAGATTAATAATCAGTTTTACAATAAATAAGAGTAAATAACCAGCTTTATTTATTTTTCCTCCATATTATTGTAATTTTATATTAAGTAATGAAAGAAGAAAAAATCTCTTAATTGATATATTTTCTACAAATTCTTGTTATGTTTAATAATAAAGAATTGATTTGCGCTTATGATATTGATAATTATATTGAATATTTTCATACAGAAATACGTGTATATTTGGTAATACATTTAAAACATCTGCTGCTTATATTATGTCGCAGTTCGCCGATCTGAAGAATTCGAATATAGTTCGCTTTAGGTTCTGGCTAGTAATATCAATCGCTAAATCGATGTTAATTCAATTACTTACGTATAATGAAGAAAGTGGCAAAAATATAACTCCGCACTTACCTGAAACAAGAAAATAAAGATATCGCAAATTGATTACTCGAAGCAATACATAATAATTACAGCATATAAAAATAAAATACCTATCAATTAATTTTCCTTCTATAGCAATCTTTTAGCTTCTATAATACAGTAATACTAATAAAAATAAATAAGGCAATAATTGGAATGTTATTAATAATATAAGTGAGTAAGTGTATGTAATAGCATTTTTAGATACTTAATACATGTGATATTATAGTTCCACTTTTATAATCTTATTCTTTATTATATTATTACAAGTATATATTTATTTATAAAACATTTATCAGAAATATTTTAAACAAATAAGAGATTTAGAGATATTGTAACCAGTTTTCTTTAAAAATTAAAACAGATTTTATCGAAGCTATATGTACAGAATAGATTTTATTTTTTTATTTTTTACCACAAATTCTTTATAGTATTTGAAAGTAGTTCTTATTGGTATAATAATATACCATGGTTGTTAGCATCATCATTATTAAATTGATTATCTATTTAATATTGTGATATTATTTTTCTTCAATTTAAAACTGTGTTTAAAGGCTGAAAATTTATTCAGTGCGCTATTTAATAAACTTGGAAATCATAAAAGAAATATTATCATAAAGATTCAGCTATGGCTAAATAAGGCCTATCTTTAACTAGCTTTTAATTGCATTCTTGCATATCGGTTTACGTACATGTTCTCTTATTATTATTTATAATTTTTATAATATAAATAAATAATTTATAATTTAAATAAATTTTAAATACATTTTAAGTACATTATTATATAAACTTTAGCATAATCTTTTACATTATTAAATATACTAATAATGAATCCGAACATATTTAAAGTACAGATTTAATCCAAGCTTAATTTAAATAACGTAATGAATGTGCAAATTAAATGTATAAATAATATTTCTTATTAACTTAATTCTCTTAACGGCATGAGTTACATATTTGCTAAAGTTTCCGGTTAAAAGCACTCTAAAGGACTTAGTCGGTGCTTGAGAATGTAATGTAATGTAATGATTTCTCCGCGGTCAAAAAGAAATAAGAAATCTCTTCCCTTTCGGGCGCGTTATATACTGAAGTGTTTTTAGAACATCTATTGAATGATACCTTAGAGTTTGTACTAAAAACAAAATTGATAATTTTATCATGAAGGATATAAAGAGACGAACGTCAGCACAAAATAATGCCTCTTTTTGATGCATGATAAAATCCAATTTATGTGCAGTATAAAATCGCTTGAAATTACTTCAGTTTCAGAGTACTAATAAAACCCAATTACTCTTCTGAGAATTACGCGTCAATATAATAGCAGTTGATACCAAGATGTAAAACGGTCGTTCACTTTTCATGTGTAAATATAAGAATTTATGAGTAAATTCAGGATTTATTTGGTTTAGTTACATATAAAGTTGAAAATAATACTGTATGTAGCATTCATCATTAAAATTAATGCTTCTTATCGTCAAAGAGATTAAAAGTTGAAAAAAAAAACAAAATAAAAGTACAAAAAATGCTAGTAGATTCTTTACTGACAAGATATCTTTGAGTAAAATCAATAAAAAAAGAATTAACAATAAGATGATAATAAGGTTAATAAAGTAGATAAGTCTCTACACAGAAGGAATTTTTCCTCATATTTTATCGCAAAATTCGCTACAAATTTTATCGTGTGTATTGAAAAGCTTGGGACGAAACTGGGCAACCTATCAATTATGAATACAAATTTTTAAAATATATGAAATACTTTGTATAAATTGTTAAATAAAAATTATCGTGTATTTTAGCAATGTAAAATGTTCTAAAGCAAAATTTCTACAATTCAAGATAAAAGTTTTTTATATAGTAATATAAAATGTTTATATACCTAATTTGTTTTTATATACATCGTTTTTTAAAAAATATGTTTACTTTAGCAAGATTCACATCCCTGAATCATGAGTCTCCTACCTTACTTACTACGCAATTCTTTTTATTTATAAATATGTTATATATTGTTTAGTTATGGTGTAAACAGCGCGCCGATGAATGGCCATGCTGCATGATAAAATTATTAGCGACTAAATCGAAATATCACGATGCATTGTAAAATTTATATATGATATACAGGTTTATATCACTGCTTGACATTTATTATATTTAAAACAATAACGAATCGTAAACTTTAACATATTTTAAAATTATTAAATTTAATTATATACCTAAAAAAACAGTCTTAAATCGAGTCATAACTGTCATAAGATGTCTTAAAGACGTCCAAGAAACGTCAAGACATAAATAATGTTAAAGATATTTTATAATTTAATTTCAAATATGGTTCTATCTTGGTATTTTATTATAAATAAAATATATTTTACACTTTATATTTTACACTTAAAATATAAAATACGTGGTAGATATAAATAAAATATATATATAATATATATATCAAAGAAAATCATATAAAATTGTTTGAAATAAAGTGAATGTTTTCTATTTGATGAAAAACATCCACTGTTTTTTCACAAAATTTTTCTCGAAAATCATGATATTTGTAGGACATTGTGTGCTTTCCATTTAGTAACACACGTCGACATAAACATTATTCTATCTTTCTTTGATATTCAATGAATAACAAAGATAGAACGATGTTTGCGTCGACTTGTGTCACTAAAGCACTCAACGTTGTCCTACGAATATCACCATTTTTTAGATAAATGTAAAACAATTTTCTCTTCGTGTAAGGGATTCATTAAAGCTATCTCCAATTTAATTTTATTTAACTCCTTTGCCAGATATAATCTTAATTATTTACAATTAAACTATTAAAAATTATCATATAATATGTTAAATAATAATAACAAAAAGACATCCTATTTCTTTTGACATTGAATATTTTGTGCCCATCCGTTTCTCTTTATTTTTTTGTCATTATTAGTAACTGAAATTTCCCTTAAAAGTATTTTAAAGAATTCGGCCGTTGTTTGAAAATAGAATGTAATGATCTATGTGTAGTCAAGAAGAAATAAAAATCTCCTTTTATTCTCGTTATTTAAAAGTTTTTAGAACATCTATTGAGTGATATCTTGCTACTAAAAGCAAAATCAACAATTCCATCATAAAAAATAAAGAAACGAACATCAGCATAAAATAACGTCCTTTTCTAATGCCTGATAAAATCTGATTTATGCGCAATATAAAATCGCTTGAAATTGTTTCAGTTTCGTAGTACTAATAAAATCAAATTACTCTTCAGAGAGTTACGCGTCAGATAATATAATAGCAGTTAAAGCAATGGTATAAGATAGCCATACATCTGTTTAAACGATGCTAAAATTGCAAATTTCGTCACAATTTTGCTTAAATGGTAGACATTAATTTTGCCTTATTAAGGAGTTAAATAAAATTAAATTGGAGCTAGCTTTAATGAATTCCTTACACGAAAAGAAAATTGTTTTACATTTATCTCGAAAATGATGATATTCGTAGGACAACATTGAGTGCTTTAGTGACACAAGTCGACGCAATAAATTCGAATTTAATAGCTAAAAGATATTACTAAGCTTGTTTCAGAAGAATTTACGATGCCGTGCATTAGTTTCTTCTAAATCATTCTTGAATATAAAAACAGATTTGAACGTCAAAGTCTGAGAAATTCATTATTCTCTTTATATTATATAACACTTATTTTATTCAAAATTGTGTTTAAAATTTTTAACAGTTTATAAAAGTTATTTTACGTATATATATTTACAACACACATTTTAAGTTTAACATCATTATGTATTCTAATATATCTAAAAAATTGTAATTGCTATTATAATTTATATACGTATAAATTTTCAAAATAACATGTGATACATAAAAATTATAAGAAGCGTCAATGTTCATTAATAAATATTGAATTTTTTAATTAAATATTGAATATAAATATAAATTTCTGAGAAATTTACGTCATTTTCGCGAAAATGTGCAAACACAAATACAAATATATCATAGAAGCAAAATGTTAAAAATAACCACTATAAATGTATCTTAAAAAAACTTGTAAAAACTTTGTGACAAATAAAGTAAATAAAAGCAAAGTTTTATACATATGGAAAATCTCTCTGTGTCTATATCCAACTAAAGCAAAGTTCTCTTTTCCTATCTTTGTTCTTTCCAAAATATGCATTATTTAATTATAAAATAATTTAAAGAGAAGATTTATATTGTAGTAGAATCTCATAATTTTTATATTGTTAAAAAATTTTACAGATGTTATTGTGTGTAACCAAATGTATATCAGAAGTTTTAAGATTAATAAGTCGTTGCGTTATATTTATTTAGCCATGGCTACATTTTTTGAACAGATCTCATGAATGCTATGATTCACCAACGAAATTTTGTTGCACTATGCGGTATTAACGTTATATATCACAACATACAAAGTGCACCCATGGTTTCATTGCCTAACGTAGTATAGCAATCACTATTGGTTTTCGATGAAATGACCATACGTGTACATTGTCGATAACGATGATCGATAATGGAAAGCCTGTTCTTTGTAAGGTCGTTTACGATGCACTCCCGAGACAAAGCTGCTCCGCGCTTGCTCAATGAAAAAAACGGATAATGATATTATTAACCTCTCCCACAACACTTTTAACATTTTTATTTAAAAACAAAGTCGAACCCACTTGCCCATTTTATCTATATCAAAACGAATATTAATAAGGTCACATTTTTTCCTGTTATTAAAAAAGAGAGCTAAAATAATGAAATTTTATTAAAAAAAAGATTAAATTTTTTGAATAATAATAAATAAAGTAAAACAAAAATTTTTACGATAAACATTATTTTATATTAATCGTATAAATTATTATTTGTACAATAATTGAAAATTTTTGTAAAGTAATGTAACAAAAAATGGTATAACAAACAAAATCTATAATAAATTGAATATTAAGTTCAAACATAAAAGTACGAATATATGGAAACTATGCGGGAAATAAAACGATGAAATTCTTAACGAAAAATAATAGAAGCTCGTTTGTAAATGCTTTATTTCAGTAGCATAAAACTTGATAAGTATAAGTACTACAATAAAAAATTCAATATGCAAATTAATTTTTATTTTCAAAGAACTTTTATGAAGAATTTTATTTCCTCACACTCAACAGGAAATTAAATTTTTAATTGTCATTATCTTTATTTGCGCACCGTCTACCGCGCCTGACACATATTTGCCGCTTTTATTCTTAAATTTTTAATGATATAAAAATATTGTTATACGGATGTTTTGCGGATTGTGTTTATCGTTATTTCCTCATATTTTCTTATACGAAAAAAGAAACTAAAAATGTAAACAAATGTTATTTCTAAAATATAAATACGGATAAATGTAAATTTTGTAACATAAAATAAATACGAGAATAAATAGAATATAATAATAACATTTATTCAATATTATGTTTCTAAAATCCATTATGATGTTCTTGAAAGTCATATAATATAATTAATTTATATTAGATTCAAGACCATGATTATGTACAATTTAAATAGAAAAAAGCTCATAAGGTCAAAAATCTTGTTGAAATAATATTTCATATGTGACTATATACAATTTCCAATTCTTTCAAATTGTGCTCTGTTACTTTCTGTTTCAAACACAGTTCTTGAAATCAATTAAGAAAAGTAATATCACAGAATTAAATTAAAAATCAATTTAATATTACTGTAAGTAACTACTGTGTTAACGCTAACTAGTGTCTCTACTTCGAAGACAGTAAAAAAATTTGTTGCAAAAAATATTATCTCAGTCAGGGTTTAAAACTGCATCTTCCTACATTCCATGTGGGTGTTTTAGCTAGTTCGATCACTAGGGCATTTCAATTTCATTCTGTGATATTGCTTTTCTAATTCATTTCAGGGACTGCGTTTGAAACCGAAAGTAACGGCGCTAACAGTTCGAAAGAATTGGAAATTGTAAAATCACATAAAATATTATTTCAGCACCAAGATCTTGCTCCAAGATTGCATAACCCTACTTCTATTTAAATAATTAATTTAACCTTTTATGTGTTATTTTGTAAATTTTTAATATAGATGTTTTAAATTAGATAAAAAATTCTTATTGCAATAAATACATTCAACAAAATTAACTTCATCATAAAGTAAAAATTTAAAAACTTTGTAATTCTTTTCATAGTATGTAATCATGTATCTGTCTTCTGACAAAAGAGTCAATTTGTTATGCAAATTCGCATTTATAAAGCCAATTCAAATCGCAGACTCTAGGTAGGATCGTATGCTAATCTTATATTAAGATTGTCTAACGAAACATTAAGCAATCAGTTAAAATAGAATAAAATTACGATAGTTTAACCCGGAACTACATCCGAAACCAACGAACCTTTCCTCCAATCTGAAAGACGACCTGGATAGGTCACTCCAAGCGCTCATGCTCCGACTACGTCTCCTGCAAGACTGCTGGGGCGCCAACAGCCTATTGCTGCTTCTTCGTCTAGTGGACGCCAGATTTTCTGCTTGAAAATACACTTTAGGCGTTTTCTGCTGGGACGCGCTCGGTGGCGACGAGGTCGGCGTGACCGCTGTCGAGGTGTGAAGTTCCGGCAGTGCCTCGTAGTCCCATGCTCTGGCGCCCATATCGAGCAGGGGCACCGACGAGGCTGAGCTGGCGGAACCACGAAGCGGTTCCCGAGGCTTACGATAATGAAACAGGGTGAAGATCTTACAGCACGCCGACTCGTTCTCCTTGTCCTTCTTCTCTTCCTTCGCTGCCGGCAGCTTCACTTTGAAATGATCGCAGGACGTGTGAGATTTACCGGTGACGTCCGGCCACATCGTTCCTTCGACCACATTGCCATAAATTTTCTCCAATCATTTAGCTGAATAATTATAATTGGTCGACCAGGCAACAAATTCGAACAAATACATAATTGATCGACGGAGAGAAAAAGTTGACAAATCTTGAACAAACATCATAAGAAAATGATATCCACTAACGTGTAGTGATGCTTGGCTTGTTATAAAAGATTTAGAATTTTTGTCCGCCTCTTCTATGATTGTTGTAATGTTGTTGCTTCATTTTGCGAATGCTACATCGTAAATAACTTTATAGCATCTTTCTATTTATATTCTGAATAATCCATTAATCTTGCATGAGCATAGTTTCAGTATATTATAAGTGTATTTTGTACACTCATTATTTCTTTTTAATTATTAGAATCAAGTTTAAAGAGAAATCACTGACGAAGATCCAACATTCGTACCCAAACTTTATGATAAATTAGCAAAGTTCTTCTGTTTCCGGTTTTTAAAAATGCTTCAAAAGAAGATTCGACTAGAACTGTTTTCTTGATATAGCAGAGAACGAAATTGTGGAGAAAATGCGATCGTCTACTTGAAGTTGTTTCGCTATTTATAAAAGTTGATTACGTTCTAGCCAAGTATTGTGTTTCTTACAAGAGTAACTAGAAACACTTGGCAAAAGTATGTTAAAAGGAAAAGCTAGGGTAATCTTGGGAGATGTATTCCGTGCGTGAAAAGGGCTCTCAAGTGATCTGAATAATTCTGATCTTGTATTCAATCCACCGAAGAAGTATGTAAGTTCTGGTTCTTCAAACTGACAGAAATGTCTGCTTCTCAATTGCCCTTTTCTCTCAAAATAAGATGGAAGACGATAGTTGCTGATGCGGTAGCTTTGTGAGGTAGTTCAATTTATTTTTTGCCTTGTGGATAATTATTGCCAACTAAAGTATTTTCTGCCTTGAGAATATTGTAAGCTATTGCACAAACTACTCTAGTTGATATTATTTCAACTAATAAGCCCTTAATACCATTAACAACATTCATAAAAATTCCGAAAAACTTTATAGCGCACTTTGTAGCGCTGAGCATTAATTTCTCCAATACTAATTTATTGAATCTCACAACAAGCGTTCACAATAAAGATTTAGATTTTAAAAGCAGTTTCTCAAAATCCTAAGTTCTAATGAGTTACAAATCTCATGTAACTAACGTTTTAATATAATATCGTCGACGATATTTATTTCTTTTGTTGATTATGTAGGATAACAATTTGCGTCGGCTACTGTTGATCACCGAAAATGCATCAAAAAGCGCAGCTTATATGATAATAACGATCGACAGCAAAGAGTAACTTGATATTTCCGTTTCTTGTTCAACCATTGTCAAACTTCGATTAGCGTAGAGTTTCATAAAGTTCGCTTTCTTGCATTATTACATTTGATATCAAGTGACACTCACGTTAAACGCTATCCTTTCAACACAACAATAACGATTGATTGTTAGTAACAGTGGAAACAGGATGAAACATTAACGCACCTTGCGCAACTACGGAAAAGTATATTCGATAATTCCTTAGGAATCGTTTTGTATTGATTTGCACTTCTCTGTCACTCACCAAATGAAAATACATTTACGTTAAAGCATTCTGTGAGATGTTAAATTTCACACTTTTTTATCTTTTGAGTGAGAGTTGAAAGTTAAAATAGTTTTCTGGTACTCTCCATTTGCTCGATCACTTTTTTATCAAAGTAAAGCAACGTTTATTTTAAACTTATATTACTTTACGTATTTTCCATGCATTATAAACTATTTATATGAATTATTAACGATCATAGTCACACGCACTAGAGCTGAATCTCGCATAAAAAGTATTGGAATACCAAAACGAGATAAAACACCCCTTATTTTTTTCGAATAAATTATCTTTCCACTACTATCTTTTTCATCGAGCAAAGTATGTATGTTTTATATGATGAGTTTCGCTAGAAGATTCGAGATAATAAAACAATGTAGCGAATGCACAACATTCTGATTGATTGCAACTACTGTTGTCGCGACGGCAGTCACAAAAGCGTCTCAAGATACATCGTTTGCACGACACCGTTTCCGTCTGACCTGAATGACGTCACATGGTGATCGAAGGTCACGGTCAACGAACACAACAACTACAACGAGAACGCGAAGGTTGCAAGTTAGGCGAGTTCAACTTTAACATCTCGATGGAATTGCATCAGTTTTATCTTACTTAACAAGTTCCTGGAACAATCATGTCTTTTCGTACACTTCAACTACAGAATGTATTTATTATTAAATTATTAAGTGTTAATTTGCGCTTCAGATTTGATTATTTCACAACTACTCTTGTCAAATATACTGATAGTATATTTTATACTGATAACGATTAAATTTTACGTATATGCGAGTATTCACTTTTTTGCCTTTAAAATCTTGAACTGGATATGCGGCAAAAATAACAACAGCGCACAGGAGTTTTCTTCTCTAAACAACAAAAACTGCGTTCGATCACGTTGAAACAAAATATGATTCTTCATGTCATAACATACATCTCGTTTGAAGTACGATAAAACCAATTGTTCTCTTGAGAATCTGCTATTTGTCAATGACAAAAGCACAAGTTATTTATACAAAAGTTATTTATATTTTATTTTTAACAATATCTCTGTCAGCTTTATTCCGTAGAGTCTCTTCACGTTTCAGAAAAATGTCTTAAAACTCTCACACGTCGAAAATATCCACTTAAAAATTTTTTTTCATATGCCAACCAAATTTTTATCGTAAGTAAACGTTCAATCCGTTTTCATGTAGCAAAGCTATTCTTCACAATTCATCAATGACAAGAGTATCGAAACTTCATGTCCTCGATTAAATACCACTAAGCCGTGGTGCGCTTGTCGCAGGTGGTAGCGTCTCACGAAGATATCGTTCCACTGTCACTTCTAAAAGCAGTTAAGGGAGGATCGTTATCCACTTCGTCGTCCTCCGATTCACTACACTCGGGAACAGGTGCCTGCATTGTTCACGTTTCGATGAGATTGAGATACGATGACAAGTGGTGCACTTACGACTTAAGAACAAAGCTTTCGAAAAAAGGATACCAGATATCTCTGACCTACTGACACTCGCAATGCCCAGCCAAAGTTGCTGGTCCCTCCGATTCACGACCGCCACCGAGAGTTAGGATCTAACGGGTGTCGCGCCGAAGTACAATGACGAAATGCCGCATCGTCCTTGACATTCGGTAAATACGTCGCGACAACTGGTACAAAAACTGGTACGTCTTGATCACACCCAGAGGAGATCTGGAGCAGCTTCGAGAACAATCTCGAGTGAATCCCACAATTATCGTTGTTCCCTCACACACATCTTGTCATGAACTAGAACGACGACTAAAGCGAACACCTTCGTAAACTATCTGTCCTCGCAAGATATGTAGAATGGCGGAAAGCGAACAGCTGAACGGTCGTATTGTTTCAGCCGATCGTGGCTTTTTCACAGCGTGAGAAAGGAAGACTAGCTCGCAGCTCACTATCCCGTACTGCGGTACACGCTAGCGGTTTTCTCTCGCGCGCCACCCCTTGCGTCCTACCGACCGTCCAACCCCTGTATTCCACCTTTTCTGTCTAGCTAGGCACTGTCAAGCGCGCTGTCGCGCTTTCTTCCTCTCTCTCTCTCTCGCTCCTGCTATCATCGCGCAGGGTGTAATCTGTCTCACTCGCTCCTGTGACCGTTGTCCTCTTCCGTCTCTTCACCGTCCGTCGACGCCGTCGTGAAAGGGCGCACATACACGCACATGGCGCCGCCGTTGTCAAGGCGACTGCGCCACTTTCGAGTTCGTCGGAGATCTACTCTACGTCTCATCGTCTCAACTTGGCAGTCATGTCCAAGGAGCTCGTGTTCCATGAATGACAAATAGCTGCGAAATAGTTAAGATAAATGATAATGACACACACGATTTATTCACTTCTTAAAGGTGATCACGTTTCTTCATCGTAGTACTTCTTGAGAAGAACGATACTACCGAACTACAACCGAAGATGATTTGCAAATTTCAAGAAAAAGCACGTACTTCCGTGAGTCCATTTTTTCCTTTCAATGGATTTCTAAGATCAGAAAAAAGATATAATATTGAGACTATGAGGTACTACATTTTTTTAAATAGCTTTATGTTAATGATATTTAGTGGAATAGATTTATTTCAAACAATTGTTCTTGTTAAGCTGTAAAACTTGTTCTTCTCTTTTCTGATATTCTATTAATAAATTATTTAATACTTAACTTTTTCTGTTTGTTAAATTAGTTATGTTTGCTCTGTGAATGAGCATCCCTGTTTGATCAGCAAGATAACATGTGCTTTATCAAGAGTATGATTGCACTTTTGGGGCGGTGGGTTATTTTGGTGTAACAGAGCAGGATGAATGGACGGCTCGGACAGACAGCATCGATTTGCACCGGGAGTCGAGCCAAACTTGCGTGACGAGCTTGCGCCGTAAAGCAGGTGGAAAGCTTGAAATATAAGCGAACCACGTGGTTCACTACTGTACGCCGAGTTTACGTAATAAAAAAATATGCGCGAGACTAACGCTTTAACGGAACATTTCATGCTGTTTGTAATCTCATGATCGCCATTTCATTGCTATTTCATTCTTGTAACACATCGTCACATTTATATACAAAAGTTTAGAAGTGGAAGTTTGTGACACGCGAAATTAAAGTGCACTTTTTATCATTTATAATAAAGACTTTAAAAATCAAATAACTGTACAAGAAGAAAATATTTATTCTATTTTAAAAAGTTCTTTAAAAACTATATAAATTGAATATAAACTTTACGCGTTTTCAATAAAAATATTTATTTAACTTACTTAAAAATTTCCTTTTACGTAAAATAGAAGTTCTAAAATAAATTTTTAAAACAACATAAATATTTTTATTAATTTAAAAACGCAAGTAAAGTTTATTCAATTTTCATTCTTCCATAAATGTGATATTTTTATGTTAAAAATCATCTTAAGGTTAACATATCCTGTATATACGGTTAAATTTGTTTCTCATGAACTTACTATGTGAAGAAAAATATGCCGTCTCATTTAAAAAAATGTAATTCTAAAAATTGTGTAAAATGATACGAATAAAAACATATGTTGTTTATCATAATATTTGCCCATTTAAAACGTATAACATTTTTCTATGATATTTTGTTGTCATTAAAAACAAACGAGAGATATTCTAACAAGCAAACCTACCCAACTGTTACACTCCGATTTTGATGAGCTTTGAATATGTTGTAGTCTAGGTCAAAATAAGAGACACGTATTTTTTTATAAGGGCCCATACGCACTTTTAGGGGATGAAACACCTCTTTGAAGAAAAAGACTTTTTTTTTTCGAAGCGTATATCGTCGAAACTATAAGAGATAGAAAAAAATGTTCTAATTAAAAGTTAAATGGCATGAAAAGTACTATACAACAGTGATAAAAAAAATTTTTTTTTTTAATTTTTTTTATACTTTTCCTCATCACCTACCAATTTTTTTCAAAATTTTTATTTCTTTTTATAAGCGGAAAAAAGTTTATTTTATTACGAATCCAACGATGTATAAGAAAGTTATATTCCGACATTTCCATTTGCCAAAAATAATTAAAAACTTCTCTATATTCATGGTACGCGCACCCGTCCGTGTGCTACGGAAGTGTCCCTTTCCAATTTTGACGAGTTTTTAATATGTTGTTTTCTATTTATTCTATTTCTATATTAATTAGTTGATTTCTGAAAAATGTGTCTTTGGGCTACAACTTTATCATACATGTTTAAATTTGTTGTTAGGCTATAAGTTTTGATATAAGATAAATTTTAAATTTTTCAAAAATTTAGAAGAGGAGGGAAGAAGATTTTGAGAAAAATGACATTTTCAAAAAACCTGAGCGAACGGTTATAAAGTACATAGAAAGCCATAAAACTTTTATTTGAAACTTTTTTTTATATCTTTTACCGTTTCGACAGTATTACCTCAGAAATTAAACAATCAATTTTTTTCAACAGCGTGTTTCACCCCCTTAACGGTCATATGGGCGTATAAAAAATGCGTGTCCCATATTTTTATGTGTATTACAACATATTAAAAACTCGTCAAAATTGGAAAGGGACACTTCCGTAGCACACGGACGGGTGCGCGTACCATGAGTATAGAGAAGTTTTTAATTATTTTTGGCAAATGGGAATGTCGGAATATAACTTTGTTATACATCGTTGGATTTGTAATAAAATAAACTTTATTCCGCTTATAAAAAGAAATAAAAATTTTGAAAAAAATTGGTAGGTGATGAGGAAAAGTACAAAAAAAATTTAAAAAAAAAATTTTTTTATCACTGTTGTATAGTACTTTTCATGCCATTTAACTTTTAATTAGAACATTTTTTTCTATCTCTTATAGTTTCGACGATATACGCTTCGAAAAAAAAAAGTCTTTTTCTTCAAAGAGGTGTTTCATCCCCTAAAAGTGCGTATAGGCCCTTATAAAAAAATACGTGTCTCTTATTTTGACCTAGACTACAACATATTCAAAGCTCATCAAAATCGGAGTGTAACAGTTGGGTAGGTTTGCTTGTAAGTATTCAAATTAAAAAGATCACCTTGTAATAATAGTATACAGTTATTTTTTTATTAATAATCTTATTCTCATTAATAACCTTATTTAATTATTTACTCAGTAAACACAAATATAATATTTGTACTGTTATATAACAAGTACACATTTTACATCTATGTTATGACAATTTTATTCAGTGTTTGCTGGATATTTATGGAAGCTATATGGAATGATGTATCACTATACAATTTATGCGATAAGTTATCGTTATACGGTGCATGACAGATCAAGATTAGATATTATTAAATTCTTAACATTTCTGCAATCATGAATTTTTTTACAAATATAAACTCTTGGTTAAATTATAAATGCATTTCAATAAAGTGTCAACTTGCACATAAAATGAAAGATAAGAGATAAACTTTTATTATTTTTATTATTACATCTATTATTTATCTCAAGAAAAGATTTAATTAAAGTTTTTAAATTTCTAACTACTTAAACATAGAAATATTTTAACGATAGCTTTATTAATAAAATGTTTATTCAGTTTATGAAAGAAAAACAATAGATGTAAAAATGGTGTGTGTGATAAAGAACGTTACAACAGAGGCCTATTAGAGAACAAATGCAAGTTTGCTAGATATGCAAATAGCACGATATATAATCGATTGGTACGGTTTAGAGAACAGCGCTTTTGCATAGAGTTCATAGGGTAATAGCAAGAAGACAAGCATGCATAACGAGCAGAATACACATAGCTTCATTTCAAGAATATATCGCTCCTTTGTGGCACATTCATTTTTTTGACAGTAATATCAATTGGACTAATGGAGACGTAGATTTGTGTTTGCTCATCAGAAATATATCTTGAATGATATGAAATAAATCTTTAAAATCCATCGGGTAAATTCGATAGCTTTTAACTTTGCGTCGCACATATTGTACTTTATGTATTACTGCAAAAATTATTTATAAAAATAACATTTTCATTAATACTGCCATATTTCAAAAAGACAGTATCTTACAAATTTATTCCATAAAATTTGACATTTTTTAACACAGTATGATGCAGGCAATGAAAATAAGATAAGATTTAAATTATAAATGATATAATAAATAAACAAAATGTTTTCCCAAATGCAATATCCGTATATTTTATGTTCACAACTAAATTTAAAACCAACATCTTTTATTCTTTCACTATGCAAAATATATAAAGATGATAATATGTATAATATTTATCTCTAATTAATATTTCTTGCGCCATGTATAAAACATCAATGCACACATTAGCTTCATAATCTATGCAACTGCAATTTCGCAAGTTTTTATTGCTGTTTCTACCGCACGCAATACCGTTATTCAGAATTTAATTATACCAAGTAACTCAAAGCGATTCAATGCATGATTAATTTGGTTTGTGGGCGATAAGCTGCTTTCCACATAGAAGCATGCGTAACATGAATTTCATTAATAACGTCTTAATCTACATAAAGGCAAATAATTTGAAGGTGTGATATTATCTTGATATCAAAATTCTTAAATTTAATTTGTAGTTATTAATATTCACAGAAACTCTTGTGTTTGTAACTTCTATTATAATTAGCAAAACACAATTGCGAAAAAATAAATACTTTGAAGAAGCTTTAATTATTTAATCCAAATGTTATATATTGCATCAATTAATTAAAACTATTTTTATGTACACATAAACACACACACACACACACACACACACACACACACACACACAAACGTGCGCGCGCACACACGTACTTTATTAATTATAATATATACAATTTTATTAATTATTGCAAAAATTGCAAAATAATGCAGAATATATATAGTTTACTGTCTCTCTATCTATTGATCAATGTAAATAATAATTATCAAACGTTCTGTACATAAAATTATAAATTAATATTAATATTTAACGCAAGATTGCAGCTTCGTCTACTTACAATGAATAACTTATTAAAATTCATCATAAATTTCTCATAATCTCTTGAGTATCCACATTAGATGAAACAATCCATTTTTTGACAAATCCCTTAAGGTTCAAGAGACATATCAGACAAAATCATATTTTATGAATAACAAGATAAATCCTGTAGGATTTGGTTAAAGTGTTAAGAAAACGTAAACCGAGATTCTCATGAGAGTGAATCTTTTTATTGAGCGTCTTAAGGATCTATACTTTAACCTACAAATAATTAATTTAACTGTAACTTATTAAATATTAAATTAATTTTTAAAATAAGTTATGAAAAATATTAAACTTTTAAAATATAAAAGTTATAAGAAACATTAAATTTAATCTCACTTAAAAATTAAATACAATTAGACAAGGGTGTAATAAATTTGACTACTTTAAAGGATAAAGTCCTGATTAGAAGACAATGTTTTTTAAATATTTATTATAATATTATTAGATATAAATTATACAATTTATTACTGCATTATTTTTAACGTTTTTAAAATTTAAAGTTAATTATAAAATTGAGATAAACATTTAATAAAGTTTTAATTAAAATAAATAAATATTTATTAAAATGTATTTGAAAATTTATTAATAAATGTGATTTAATACCTTCATATTTATAAAAATATAATTTTTTTGTGTTAAAATTAATTTTTTTATACTAGAAATTTAAATATTATTTAATTTCATGTTTTATAATATTACAAAACGTGCATTAAATTAATTTTTGTAGCTATTACATTTGTTCAACGTCGTGAAAAAATATTCAAAAAAATGATTTAATTAATTACCAAATTTAAGTCACTTATTGATTTTCACAAAGTTTTTAAAACTTTTATTTAAATTCTACCCTAAAGACTTAATTTTCTATTTAGATTTATACAACAGTAATAGTGCATTAATTACTAAACAATTTAAAATATATAGTTTACCATTTGTTTAATATAATCCTGTTAAGTAAGCTTGTATAAATATGAAAGGGGCGCAATCTAGGAATCAGCAAGAGCATCTGCGGTAGTATAAAACGAGAGCTTAAATGCGGAAGCTCCAAGGGATGCTGAGCAGTCGATAAGGCAGTAGAATGGCTATGTTGCTTCTTTGCTCTTGAATAAGGAGACAACATATATCTATTGTTGACCTATAAAATGTATGTCTCTTCACACTGTAATCTCTCAGAAGTAGCGAACTTGAGATTGACTTGAGCGAATACGTGCGAAGTACATTTCATTCCTAGAAGGATGTCAAGTACAAATCACGAATAAGCCATTTGAAGAGTATACTTAATTGGAATAGTATTGCGATTTTTTTAAGTGATAAATTTTAGTGATTCCGGAAATTTCTACCTTATCAACATTGGAATTACCACACAATAGAGAATTTTTCGTTATATTTTATTACAAAACTCTTTACAAGTTTGACCATGTTTAGATATAAGCTGAATTATCGACCTATTAAATATTATCGTCATTAACGATAGAAATTTTTTAAATATCCATAAATCATTTTATAAACTGTATAATAAAAATTACTAACAAGGGGAGGACGCGGTGACTCACCCTGGGATTTTAATCCCAATTTTTTTCAATTATTCTAGAGATGAAAAAAGTTTACGTTTCCCGTTTGATTGTATAGGCCTTAGTTTCAAAGTAATAAATTTGTGTCGATTGGGATCGAAATTCCAGGGTGAGTCACCACGTCCTCTCCTTGTAAACTTTTGACTAGATTATAAACTTTTCTATAGAGATAAAATGTTTACAATGCTCTGTAAAAGTTTTTCTTCATTGAAATAAAATAGCGTACATCCGTTATTCGAGCATTATTCTGTTGAACTACTGAATCATGCACATCGGCGACTTTGTCTCGTTACTTAATGGCATGATTGAGTCGCCTGTGTAATGTATATCAGTTCTTTAATAGAAAATACTTCAAACAATCTGGATCTTTCTTTGTTCACTTCTTCTTTGTTCAGGTTGATCTAGCGGAACTAATTATATAATTAAAAAAATATTGTAGAAATTCAATACAATAAATGATTATTATTAGACTAAATTATTTCAATAGTATTTCTATGTAATAGATACAAATGTCTTTCTATGTAAAAGCTTATATTAACATTATTAAAGTTATACAAAAGAATATACAAAGAACATTATAAAATTTTAAAGTATTAAGAATACAAATTTTTATATAAAATAACACCATATATTTTACAGAAACTTATTAGTCACAATAATAATTCTACAAATATTGATTCTTATGGTATTTCGTGATATTTAATTATTCAGTTTTGTAAATACTTTAAAAGTTTAATAAAAGTATTTAATTATTTATATTCTGTTCAATTAAATTGGGTAGCCCGCGCAGTCCATGCAAAGATTGGTATAGGTATAACATAAAATATTAAAAGATTAGATATTAGTGCGCTTACATTCCTTAGTTTTTTGATTATGAATTACACGTTATAAAAATGTGCAAAAACAATTAAAATCCTAAAATCCTTAAAATCAAAAAGAAATAGATGAAGTTGATAAAAGAAGTTAAATCCCAATTGTATACTATTGCAAATACAGTTATATCTATCAATCATATTTAAAATTGCAAAAACATTTGAATTATGATAGTAAAATAACAATCTTAAACTTCAAGTTGCAAAGTAGCTACATTTTTGTAAGACTACATTCTTTCTTTAAAACTTTTATAATATTTTTCCCTCCTGCATATGTTTTTGAGTCCTTATTAGTGTAATAGAGAGACTATCATATCCGACGTTATTTTTTCTGTTTTAAAAAAAAACTTTTGAAACATTAAAAAGAAGTTCATTAAACATCTGTCAATATTAAAGATGTTATAGCTGTTTTGATAAATATTGTTTATTGGATATTTAATTTTTAATAAAGTTTGAATATAAATATAGGAAAATAGTTTTTTTTAATATATGTTCACTTCTTTTGTACAAAAAATTCTTTTAAAGTTCTTTACTTCAAAGGAAGTGTTCAAGAAAAAAAAATAGATTGATATCTCCAAAGAAGTTAAATTATTCAGAAGGGTAAAATGGTTAATATTTTAATAGAAAGAAACGTTGATAAATCACAAATTTTTAATATAAAAAATTTATGATTTATCAACTAAAAATAAAATTTGAATGACATTTAATCTATTATTTCCATTATTTAATAAAAATTTATGGAATACACGTAGAAAAAAATTTAAAGATGCATTCAAACTCTAAAGTTTTTGTGCATCTACTTTTTTTAGATAGAAGAATTAAATAGACAGATTTATGTGTTTTACAACTGCAAATATTTTGTGTCGAAGAGATAATTAAACTAAAAATAAAGGCTATAATGTATAATGTGCTTTTTAAGTCTTGTTTGTGTCCTCTGTCTGTCTTGTTTTCTTTCTCTTTCTGCCTTTTGGTATTTCTCAATTTTCTGTCGCCCGAGATTAAAGTTGACAAACTCCAGAAGAAACAAGAAACACGTGAGAAGAAATACAATTTACAATAAAACAGTGTACAAAGAGGTAAAAGGTAAGAGAATAAAGGCAAAAAGCAGAAAGCAAAGAAAACATTATAGAGTAGCCTTAAAAGAAAAAAAGATTTTCTCTTTCCAAGAAATAATTAGTTAAATCGTCATGTACAACAAACTAATTTAAAAAAATTTTTTAAAGTCGTGTAAGAGTTCTTTGAAAAATTACGATTAACTTAAATTTATTAATTTTTTAAATTTTATTTACGTTTTATGAAACTTGTGCTATTTTTTCTTTATATATTTAGTATTTTATTTTTCATTCAAAGTTGATATATAAAGGAAAAAAAGGCTTTGTATTTTTTTTATAAATAACTAAATGTTGTGTTTTTAATATAATAGATAATGTCTTAAAACAACAATCTATATAAGATTATCAAACTCCAATTATTTTTCTTATAAATGTCTACTTTTGCGTCACAAATACTTAAACAAATTTATAAATCAAGGAGAAAATAGCTGATTATAAATAAACAATTGAAGTTTGATAATATATTTTGTAAGTTTACATAGTAATTATATAAAATTACTATATCTGAAGAGGGTTTACTAAAATTTTTTTTAGTCTTGAACACATCATAAAGTTAAATTCTGCAAAAAGTAAATACTTACATTTTTACAAAAAGTATAAATATTTACAAGAGTAATCACTTAAATTTGATAATTCCATTGATTATTATTTTAAAAATTGTGAAGCTATCTGTTATTATAAAACAGTGCTATAAAGTTTGCAATTTTTTTGTATAAAATAATTTTTTTTATTTCTACAAAAAATATAAAAAAAAATAAACGCAAATGCAAGAAATAACACTTAAATTCTATAATTTTTATATTTGAATTGCTTTTAGTAATATGAAAATTTCTTATCATCTGTAAACTTAAAAAAAGTTTTAATATCATAAACTTAAATCCAATGAGTTAATTACACATGCTTATAAATACAAGGGGTAGTTTTCATTACTTATGCCATTGCCACCATAAACAGATAAGTATAAAAAAATAAGTAATAAAAAATATAAAATAACATAAGATATAAAAAAATAAGCACTTATTATTTTTTATTATTTTTACTATAATAGTAGAATTTAATAAAACTTGGTACATTTAAGTGTATCAAGTTTTATTAAATTTTGCTAGTAACATAAAAATAGGTTTACTTGTAAGAAATTTTTTTTTGCCATATTGTACATATTTTGTTGACTAAAGTAATAAATTCTTTTATTTTTTCAAAAAAGTTCTTATTGATAAATGAGAAAAATTATACAAATTTTTCTACTCTTACAAGAAAAAATTCAAGTGGTTTTAACGATTTTGCCAATATCTTTAATCTATGAATTATACTCGATTGAAACTAAATTAATCAATTATTACTGGAGATGTACAAATGAGAGTTTTTTAATTGCAATCAAATTAAATTTTATTTCTTTGTTTTAATTTGAATCGAGAGAAAGAGAGAGAGAGAGAAAGAGAGAGAAAGAGAGAGAGAGAGAGAGAAAGAGAGAGAGAGAGAGAATCAACAAAATTTTACCTGAATTAAACCGAATTATATTAAATTGAATTGAATCGTTGAAGCATGACCTTTTATGAATAACATAATTAACAAAATTAAAGATGAATCATAAAAGGGCAAAAAACAAGCACTAAACAAATGTTAATCAATCACTCAATAAATATACATTTATTAAATAAAACATAATCGAAAATGAATCTACTTAAGCGAAACTAGTTTCAGCTTTGCTTAGCCTTTTTCAATCGTTACTTCACTACAAAATTTCCCTAACAATTACAAAATGTGTGTGAAAATTTGCCAGTATTGCACAAATAATTTCTTTTGTTGCCAGAGACTTACAGACTTACTGTATGTCATAATTTTAGCTATCAAAATAAAACCTCAAATAACTTATAATATAAATTATTCAACACAAAGTCATTCAATAAAATAAAAATAGGTGCCATATTACCCTTTTTTCTTCTATACATTAATACAAACTCATTCACAATTAATTCCCGCCTCGTGTTGCAATGTCTATGTGACAATCTTTATATCTAAATATTTGTAAGTGAAATCGTTTTTCGTGACTTGTTCATTGTTTTTTTTTAGTAATTAAGTACCAATTAATTGTAACTAACAATACAAAATTTTTGTCAAACGTCAAAAAAAATGTGAAAAAAGCAACAATAAAAACAACTACATATAAATAAGCGCAGATTAACTTACGGATTTCATAGCAACTGTCACATCTAACAATGTTCATAAGGCAACGGTTTGTTTTGAAATGACAAACCTATGCTTCGTAATGATATTGAAGCACAGCATAGCAACAATTGTGTAAACATGTGCCAACGATCATTATCTGTTGTACATGTTAGACATATTATCGAATGAATCAGAATAAACGTCATCTAAAAACTCAATGTTTTCAAAAGCATTAATGTCATGTTTTTGTGCACTTTTATGTGAATTATTTCCAATATAATTCCTTTGTAATAATTGTGACGCGTCATATGTAGGGTAGACGAAATGACAATTAAGAACGTGAGTTTCTGAAAATAGAAAAAATATTGATCAAGATACATCTAAACTTTCTATGGTCTCGAATCATATTATAAAAGTCAATCACGCATTTGATTGGGAAAACACAAAAATATTAGATTTCAAATCAAATTGTTACAAAAGAATCATATCGGAAATAATTCACGTAAGAGCACAAAAACATGGCATTAATGTTAATGAAGAGTTTTTAGATGATATTCTGATTTACTCGATAAAATGTCTAACATGTATAGCAGATAATGATCGTTGGCACATGTTTACAATAACACAATTGTTGCTATGCTGTGTTTCAATATCATTACGAAGCATCGGTTTGTCATTTCAAAATAAATCGTTGCCTTATGAACATTGTTAGATGTGACAATTGCTATGGGATCCGTAAGTTAATCCGTTTTATATGTTCTTATTGTTGATTCTTTTATATATTTGGACAAACATTTAGTTTTGTTAGTCATAATCAATTGGCTCTTAATTACTAAATAAAAAATGGACAATAGTTACGAGAAGCGTAAGTTTCACTTACAATGGAGATATTTGGACATAAGTACAGATCGTCACATAAACATATTATGAGGCGGGAATTAATTAGTTGAATGAGTTTGTTATAATGTAATGCTTCTTTTATTTCTATTCTGGAGAGTTTAGATGCATCTTGATTAATATTTTTCCTACTCTCTAAATTCTTTGGAGTGGAATTTCATCTGAAAGAGCGGAATCCCACTCTAAAAGTGTGAAAATCCAGCCAGTCTTTATCAAGACTGGCAGGATTTTTACACTTGTAGAGTGAGATTCCACTTTAAAGAATTTAGAAAGTATTTTCAGAAACTTGCGTTCTTAATTGTTAGAGAGACCTTGTACTAAAATGACAAATAAAAACGGCTGAGTACAGCTAAAACTAGTTTCGCTTAAGTAGATTCACTTTTGATTTAAAAAATTTGTATATTTATTGAGTATTTAATTGACTAACATTTGTTTAATGCTCGTTTTTTTTATCATTTTATAAATTTTAATTTTGTTATCCAATAACGAGCTGAATTGATTATAAATTGTAGCATAATTATTGTCAGGTTGAATACTAATACGAGGTGTGTTCAAAAAGTATCGCGAATTTTGTGTTTTTTCAAAAATTATTTATTTATTCATGAATATCTATTTTGTCCCCTTCAAAGTAATCCCCATGAGATATTATACACTTGTGCCAACGGTTTTTCCAATCTTCGAAGCACTTCAAAAAATCATTTTTTTTTATCTTGTTCAGCTCCTCCTTCGATGCCGTCTTTATCTCGTCAAGCGTAGCGTAACGTCGTCCTTTCATGGGCCTCTTCAGTTTAGGGAACAAGAAAAAGTCACAGGGGGCCAGATCTGGGGAATACGGTGGCTGCGGCATCATTAGTGTGTTGTTTTTGGCCAAAAAGTCGCGCACAAGCAACGATGTGTGAGCAGGGGCGTTTGGTACGAATTTCGCGGCGACCCGTCTCATGCCCAAATCATTGATAAAAATCGAATGGCACGAGCCAATCGATATGTTTAGGTCCTCAGCAACTTCTCTAACGGTGATTCGACGATTGGCCAATACCATTTTCTCCACTTCATTAATTTTTTCGTCTGTTGTTGAAGTGCTCGGGCGTCCGGCACGCTCTTCGTCGTTCACATCTTCTCGGCCTTCTGAGAACATTTTGTACCACCGATAAACGTTGCTTCGGTCCAAGGTAGCTTCTCCGTATGCCACAGTCAACATTCGGAATGCATCCGCGCACTTAATTTCGTTTTTCACACAAAATTTGATACAGGTTCTTTGATCCATTTTTTTGAATAGGTAAAAATCGAAGACGATCCAAAACACGTACAAGCAAAGCAGCTGTCAACAATTAAGTGAACATTCAAAATGGCCGAGCTTGTCGGCATAAGTGAGAGACATGAGTACCAACATAACGCCACAAAAAGATCGAAATTCGAATATACGTAACCCGCGAAAATTCAAAATTCGCGATACTTTTTGAACACACCTCGTATATAAATAATAACAAAAGAGTTCTATATTTTAATGAAAATAATATTACTTATGTGTACAATATTATTTTCTTAAGTGTATTACAAATTAATTTTGGGCTCTTATATTTAATCAACTACAGCATCTATTCAAATATTTTTCCCGCCTTTTAATCATTTTAAGTCTGTATACATAATCATTTCTTAAATCTCAAATCTCAGTCTAATTTTGTTTTGCGTTTAACTATATGCGAGACAAAAACAGACTGAGATCTGAGATTTGAAAAACGATTCTAAATACAAACCATAAAGCGTGAATGGCTTTAAAACGTAGTATAATAGTTGACGTTGCTGATATAACTTCAAAGAACGGTTATAAAAGCAACGTCGTAAAAAAAGCAACATTTAAAGCACTGCCTCCTTTTTAACTTACAAAAAATAATAATAATGCTAGCGAGGCTAACAAAATAATTTGCTCGGTCTTAAAAAAAAATGCTGTATAGAAAATTTAAAAAGTGATTTCAAAAGCTTCGGAAAGGCAATTTTAATCTCCAGGATAAAGAACACCCTGGACAACCAAAGAAAGTTGCAGATGAAGAATTGGAACAACTTTTGAAAGAAAATCTTTGTCAGTTAGAGCTTGCAAATACACTTGTAGTGAGCCAACAAGTAATTTAAAAATATACATGAGCTTGATAGAATTCAAACGTTAGGCCATTAATTTTCGCTTTATCACAATGTGTGACCGCATATAACAAGCGCAACCTTGGAAGTCCTCTCTTGGATGGGAAATTCTCCCTTACGCGGCGTATTCTCAAGATTCCAGTCTCTTCGGATTATCATCTTTTCCGATCCCTACATCACCTGCTTGATTTTCACCTCAAGTCTCCAGAGAAAGTCGGCAAAAGCATTGACGAGTTTATTAACTCAAAACCATCATCTTTCTTCTGAAGCAGTCATTTCAAAGATAGCAGAAGTGTATATAAAATAACGAAGACTATTTCAAAGTTTAAAAAAAGTTTAAGTTATTCATTTTTGTAAAATAAGTATTTTCTTTAAAGAGGACAAGAATTAAGTTGTACACCTAATAAATAAATATATATATATATATATATAATTTTATGAGATGAAAATATATAAGATTAACATATGTACGTGATTCGCATTTGAATCACAGAGATTCAAATTCAAATCGAATCAAATCAAATCTAATCTTTTTCAAATCGATTCGATTTGTAGTCAAATAGTTTATACCTCTTTAATTATTACCTGTGTTACTTAATTCTCTAATTTTAATTTCTTTGGAGATTTCTAGAAAAATGTCTAATATCTCAACATAATTTCACGTCCATATGTTAAAAACTTTTATTAAAATTTTACATACGTACATATACTTGCAAATAAGTACCTCAAAAATTAAATGATGATTGGTAAACAAAGCTGTTTGTCAATTTCAGTCAATCTTTTTAATGTTATTGGCAAGATAATTTCTTTAAATGTATAATGTCATCCATGTCAGTGCAAATAAATACATAATAAAAATATTAAGCCAAAATCAATTATATAAGGCTATCGGTTTTATGTCTTTGCAATATATCATTAAAATTCCACTGACGCGAAAAAGCAATCAACATCGTTCACGATATCGTATTCGATAACGGAATTATGTACGACATTTGATTAGGCAATATGACGAAGTTATTTCCACGAAATAATTACGATCGAAATTCAATTCATTTCCGTGATGAAAATTAAAAATCGATGGAAACATTGATCACAATTTTTATGGACTAGATTAACACCTAATGCGCAATATACAATATACAATATACTAGATTATGAATACATTTATAGAATTGATGAGTGATGCTTTAAATGTTTTCCATTCATACACAAATGATAAAACTTTATACAAAAAAATAACATGGCTCCAAAAACAAAACTTTTCAATGAATACTTTGAACTTTCTTTAAAAGTTTTGAATAATTGAAATTTTGTAGCATCATTAATCATTTGTAAATGCGATTTTGGTGTTACAATTTGATCAATTGGTTGTAGAGAAAGTATCATTAGTTCTCCACTCAGTGTATTCACAATTCTCATCAAAATTCTCTTTTCTTTGCAAACAACTTAAAAATTATAAAATAAACAATATAAAAATATACTCTTATTCTTCTAAATAGGATAATGAAGAAGATAATAAAGAAAACGCTTGTATAACGCTTGTACGACACTTCAAGAAGCATTCTATTTTTTTGCCAGAGTTTAACTTAATCATCTTCAATAAGTAATAATGGAATCTAAGCCTCGTTTTGTATATAATAAAATTAAATAGATCTACCATATATACGGCCTACACGATCATAGAATCTTGGTGTTGAAATAATATATTTTATAATTTTACATACAATTTCTGATTTTTTTCAAACTATGTGTCATTACTTCGGTTTTAAACACATTTCTTGGATTGAATCAGAATAAGTAATATCACAGAATTAAATTAACAAGTCAATTTTATATTACTGGTAACTAATTACCTCCCTCCTACCTCAAAAAAAAAATAAAAAATTTATTACGAAAAATATTATTTTGACCAAGTTTAAATTTGGATCTTCCTGCATTCCAAGCAACCATCCTAACCAATTCGATCAGCGAAGCACTTAGGGCGCGTTCCACTTAACGCTCGCAACGCTCATTTCATCCAAGTTGTTTGCAAAATATTAAACAAGGACAAATAATGCTTGCGATCGTTGCATTAAGTGAAATGCGTCTTCAATAATACTTTTTATTGTCTTTCAAATGGCTTAACACGATTGATAGAACATTCAAAAAATAATTACAAAAAAGATTACAACGCAGATTATAACATTATGACAATTGATTACAACGTTACACACAATATCAGCAATGAAATACACTGTTGATTGTGGTATACTTATGCATGATTTGTTTTAATCAAAAACAAAATTATAGGGCGAAATAAAAAGGATAAGATATCTATCCATACAAAAACATACAAATATGTGAGTTTATTTTATATAATTTAATATTTGCGTGAAATAGTGTCACGCAAGTCAGAAAAATGAAAATATTCTATTAATTAAATATATGTAATATCTTCAAAATGTTATTTTTTTAAATTCAAGCTTGCTTTAGGTGATGTTGGATAGTATTTCTATACATTTATCTAGATATTTGTATGGAGATGCATTTTGTATCTGAACATGTATGTGAGGTGTACATTCGAATTGGAGCATTTGTATTTGTATCTAGATACTAAAACACAATATCCGATTTATTTTTCAGATACATTTTTAGATAACATTAAATCATCTTTGGAACATACTTGGTTTGCAAAATGAGTTTTTGATTAGTAAAAATAAATGAAGTAATTTTCAGATTAATCAGACAATACTGTATCGTGTTGAATGCTAAAAAAGATAAAGCAAGAGCATATGTGAGGTACAAAAAACATCTGTCCTTTTTTATTCTCTAATTATGAATTTGGTTGAAGAAATTTTTTCATGTGTTTTGTACATTATTACGTTAATAATACAAATTTAGTTATTATTTAATATTATTTCATAATTAAATTTAACAGATATTTCTGTAAAAATTTTATTTATATTTCACATTTATGCAAGTTTATTACGACCCATCACGTTTTATTAAAAAAATCTCCGACAATAAAAGACTACATAATGTAATCTACATCGTTTTAAATTGGGAATTTAATCACATTTCGTATTCTGTACTTTTAGTTAGATTATTGCGGATAAATCGTTATATGCCATGTTCCACTAAAAGAACACAGAAGTCCAAGTTTATTCTGCTATTATACAAAATTTACTTTTTATTATCTTATGTCTCTTCATTCATTTTTAAACATAAGTACCTTGCTCATTTTGGGCTCATCGAGTATAATATAACGAAGTGCATATTGGTCGATAGAGTAAACTTTTGAATACCTGATATAGGTTGCTGAAAATAGAAAACTGCTAAATTCAATAAATTGAGCAAAAAAATGTTATTTAATACATTTCTCCAATGTGTCAAAAAATACATTACTGAACAGCAATGTCTTATAAGAAAATCTCAAAAAATATCAAAATTTGCATATTAAAAAATTATGGAACGTTTGATCTTCTAACATAATCATTTATTTTACAATTAAATTTTGTTACTAAACTGAAGCGGTTTAAAGAGTATTAGTTATTATTTTAGTAAAAAAATTTTATATATGTATATCATTGAGAATATTTCATCGGAATTCATACTACGAAATATTATATTCAATATTATATTCAATTTTGCCGAAAAAACACGATTGAACTTAAAACTTATCTTTGATAAATTTTTGAATGCTATTTTGTTTGTCATTCTCTGCAAATGATACAAGTACATATGAATTACAATTTAAATATCATAATATTTAAAAATACGATATCTTAATCAAAACAACTATTAAATATTCAAATAGCAAATTGTCGTTATTTGTCATCGTTTGATCACATCAAATAACATGTTTGACGACATTTTGACGTCAAAACGACGATAAATAACAACGATTTGCTGTGTAAGATACATTTATCGGATGTGTAATTCCACGCATTAATCGATTTAATTCTTAAATTTTTATCTTTATATAAAGTTGGAGTATTTATTTACCAATTTTTGTTTCTAATATTTTATTGTATATCTACTAATGATCTAATATTTTTAAAATGTATTGCTCAGTTATACAAAAACGTACAAACTTAAATAAAACTTTTTGCTAAAAGTTATAGAGCCAATAAGAATCAAAACATAGATGTATAAATTATTTTATTTGTATTACATATAATTTAACTTTTTTATTATACGTCTAATAACTCTTCATTTATGGTTTCCTAAATGTCTACAATTTCCCTAATATTTAATATGTATTATAAACCAATTAAAATAATCCTAATAATATAATATAATGTTCAGTAAAGTTTTTGATTATTTTATTTTGTGTTTTTAGCATTATATTAATGAATAGTATAAATAGATAGAGTAAGTTAAATTTCTAATTAATTTTACAAATAATAATTTATAAATACCAACACATCTGGCGTAAGAGTGTTTTTTTGAGAGTATAAATAATTAAAAAATAATTGCATTAAATGTTTATTAGATTAATTTCTTATTTTCTAAATGATACCCATTGCAGATTATTTGTGAGAAAAATGGAATTGTATTACTACGTGAATTCTAGTATTCTAGCGAGATATTTAAAAAATATGGAGAAACACGTATATTAGTTTTAATTGTGGTTTGTTAATTTTTTTTTTAAATATGTTTAATTGTAGGAACTATATGCAATTATTCATCATGCATGTTGTAAATTACATTCTTATAGTGCATCTCTCTCTCTGTCTCTCTCTCTCTCTCTCTCTCTTTCATATAGATATTTAATTTAATAAAATTGCGGTAGTATTCATCGAAAAAATAAAGAAAAAAATTATTATAAAAATTTAATTGCATGAGTATAGCGCATGTACAGAATTAAGAAGAAGCATCTTTTGCATTATATACTAAAATGCACTTGTATTAACAAACTGTTTAACATATATTTTAAAATACATTATGTTTATTATGTTTATACAAAAATAAAAAATACAAAAAAAACTCAGTTTGAAGTAAAAATATTTTTTTCATCCAAGTATATATTATTGATAATGTTATTCAAACTGATGTATTGTAATATAACGTTTATAGATGATAATTATTAATTTCTGATGTAACTGTTGATGGCTTCAATTTATGTTGAAAGAATGACAGATACGGAAAAAATTGCTCATAAAAATTTGTCAGAGAAAATAAAGAGCAGCACAATATCGATCGCACAAAGCAATTTCCTTTCTTTCTTCATTTTTGATATGCTAAATGATTTTAATACAATAAATATTGTTGTACTTACAATTTTATAATTGAACAACGAGATATAACTATTATAACAAGATTGTAAAGATATAACTTAAAATTAATAGAAATAATTTTACAAAAGGTTCCCAGTAAAACGTCGACAACGTTCTAGGAAAACATTATTAATGTTTTTCGAGGAAAACATTATGTTAAAAGCGATAATTCAAGAAAGGTAATAATGCCGGAAGGACATGAGAACTCTCATGCTTACGCAAAAGAAGAATTCAACCCTCAGGAACAACCAAAATAGACACGCTGGTCGATATTAATTGTGTCAAGTGAACTTCTTCAGCTTCTACATGAGCACCATACTGCGACTTTTGTGTTTAAGAATTGTATAAAATTTCTGACCCACTGCGTCTTTGATCAGCATTGTCAGTACGCGCTACATAACTGTTTCCAACTTGCAATATTCTGAATAACAACTTTATTTAATACTTCTTA
Source organism: Solenopsis invicta (assembly GCF_016802725.1). Taxonomy (NCBI): domain Eukaryota; kingdom Metazoa; phylum Arthropoda; class Insecta; order Hymenoptera; family Formicidae; genus Solenopsis; species Solenopsis invicta. The sequence goes on from NC_052664.1 coordinate 14,141,958, forward strand.
AAAAGTTCTTATTTTAAGAATGCCTAATTTTCCTGTTAATTTATTTTTAATACTTTAATCTTTTATTTAATTTTATTTAATTTATTTAAGTCTAAAAGTACAAATAGATTTGTAGTTGAACTTTATAAAACGGAACAATTTATTCGTCAAAGGTTTGTCAACACAGACAAAACTTATTGTTAGTTCTATTCTAATAGCAGTAATATTACCGTGCCGAATTAGAACGTATAGATGTAACTACATCAAATTTTCTTTATTAGTAATTAGTTATTTTATTAATTATTATTAACTTAAATTAAACTTTATTCATAAATTTTATTCTAATTTTTTAAAAAATTATATCTAAGCTGTTTTTATAAAGAACATTATAACAAAAATTTTTATAATATATCTTGTAATGTTTGCATTTACTTATACGTTTTATAAATATTTGTTTAAAAATATTTGTATTATAAATCATTGCATGTTTAACAATAAACAAACAACTTAAGAATTTCTCAAACGTTATGTATTATTACATTTGTTTGTGTGTTCCATCTAATTATTTTAAATAGTAATTGATTTAATAAAAGCACTTTTGTTTTTACAAAAGCTTGCGAAAAACCTCAGATAAAACGCGAGAAGAATCGTTTAATATTCAAGAGCAGAAGTGTAGGAGCAATGAAGAGATCGCTTCGATGAATTCTTGATTGCGTCGAGGACGTACTAACCAACCAAATGAGAAATGAGATTTTGATATAAGAAATGAAAATCATTTTCTCAATAATATTTGAATTAAAATGCGTTACGTTGTATTCTCGATGTAAAAATACTAAAAATTACTCTGCTTAAAAGAAACGAAATAACATGATATAAAAGATAAATTGTTACTTCTTTTCCGATTGCACGCTAGAAACGAAACAAACACTCTGTCATGTAAGCAAGCAGACAGCAAGCAAATGTAAAACAAACAAAGTGCCTACGTTTCTTGAGAAACTTAAATCTCGAAAGATAAATATGAACCCTAAAAGCAATCCATTAAGTAATTTTATTATACAAACTGAAGTTATTAATAGGTATCTTCTGGTTTTCGTTTGAATTTTTTGAAAAAATAATATTACACCAGCAAAATATTTAGAAAGATTAATTACTTTGAAAAATTCATAACAATATATTATAAGTAACTTTTGATAATAAAAGTTCCCTGACTCTTATTAATATTATAATGTATTAATGTATTATTGTCAGTATGTCATACACATTGTTTAAAAGTATACATATTTATGAAATATATGTACATATCTGGGGGTATATATTTTATAAATATAATAATAAGCTTTTGATTAAAAATTAAACTAATTAAAAAAAAAGAATAACAAGTTCTAACGAACTGATAAAATTAAAACACAAGATTAGAAAGCTCATGTCAGTCACAGTGATTCTTATTGCTGAATAATGATTTAACAATGTTTTTAAAAGCATTAATATTACATATTCCGCTTCATGACTGTGTTTCAAATCCGACGAATATGCGGCGCGCAGTTTAAGTTGGAGATTGTAAAAATCAAATTATTAAAAATATAAAATCAATTCAACAAAATGAGAATTGCCTGATACAGACTTTTTAATCTCGCGTTTGAAAAAAAGAATATTAACACATTTACAGATTGCATTATTGTATGCGCGTAATACACTGTAAAAATTTTTTTTTTAAATTATCGATTCCAATAGGTGTAAAGTTACTAAGTAGTTGTAAATTTCCACACATTTGTAAATTTTCAATATACAAAAGTAAGATTAATTTTGTAATTTGTAATTAAAAAGATTGCAGAAGTAAATTTACAACATGTATCGAAAGTTATAGAAACGATAAAGTTAATACGTTATACAATTGTATTATGCATTCAAATATTATCTCTTTATCATACATGTTGTAAAACAATAAAATAAACAATAAAATAACTACTTATTGTGTCCGCACATAGTGATGCTAGGTGGGCAGAGTTCACGTTTCACGTAAGCACAGTGAATGTTAATTGCATTATATTTCACAGCGATATATGGAATATTGTTGTATTATATTACAAAAATCTAGATAATATTTAAATATCCTGTTATATACATAATTTTCCATATAAAATAAGATACATTTACTCAATCAAAGCAAATCTACATATTTTTTTTGTGGAATTACATGTTTTTTATATTTACGGACTAAGAACTAATCATATAATTTTTATTATATGTAAATGTACTGAATTTTTTTACAGTGTACATAATAAACATAAATTTCTTTGAAAAATAATTTTTAGTTTATTTTAATTTAAGTACCAAAAAAATGTTTCAATAATCTGTTAAATGTCTATCTGTTGATCTGCTTTTAATTTTATTAACTTTTTTAATTCAACAAAATCATTTGGTCAACAAGCTCGATATTTTCTTCACATAGTTTTTCGCAATAACGACGAAACAATCTATTGTACTGAATCATTTCATAGAAAGCCATCGCGAGCTTCATCGCAGTGTTTGATATAACGTAAATAGTTTCCAATCGTAACTGCAACATAAACCCGATCTAAAGCCAAGAGAGGGAACTACCACGTTCTATTCCGTGTTTCCGACAGGAGAAAATACTATCTCCGGAAAGGAGGTCGAACCACCCGTGGTCAGATTCTAGCCGGTATATCTGCCAGGACGCGGCGAATAAATGTATCTGACGAAAAGAGTAATGCCGTATATGTATACGCGCGATAACAGATACTCGAACTTTGATCTTTTGATAAATGCTTATGCAAAGTAGTTACACGGATCTACTACAAAAGTGTACAATTGGGCCATCCATCACATTAAATAATCCTAATATCTCCTTGTAATACCGAATTATATCAATCACATAATATATGATTGAGATCATTTGTGATTTTTGAAATTACATTAAATTTAGTAAATTAATATTGTTTTACAAAACTCAACTTCGCTAAATCAAATATTTTTGCAAAAAATTATTAATTGATGAAAACATTCTATCGTAAAAATAAAAGAAGTTTTACTTAATAAGCTTTATCAAAAAGGTGAACAATTGTAAATTTAAACATTTACATAGTTTTGCAAGGAAAAATAAAATATTTTGTTATATAGTAAAATTAATATGCAAAAAATAGAGGAAAGTTGTTAATACTAGCACAGACATCGTAAAAAGACATCCTCTAATTTATAAAAAACTAAATATTGCTCTATACTAACAAAATAATGATCTACTGAAAGAAGTGAAGAAATAAAAACTTATAGTTCATACATTTGTGGCTTTTTTCTATAAAATCTGCTAAAAACAAATTCTTAAAAAACGAAAGTAAAATTTGCACGATTTTCTCTTGCAAATTTCATAGTTTAAACAATAATGAGTAAATTATTAATAATATTAGACCACTTTACATGTTTGTAGCTTCCTAAAATTATTTTGTTATATATTTTCTTTTATATTTCTCTCGCAGTGCAATTTGAAACATAAAATTGTTGTACAAAGTAAACTGATACACTTTTCCGTAAGAATAAACAAGAATTATAAAATCTTTAATTATAAACTAATGTTAGCAGATGCTTTATGAATTTTTTCACATTTTCTTTAATATCTTTAATTACGAAAGTAAAGACTAACGCGATAGATACACTACTAAGATACCAAAAAAATCTTATAAAATAGAAGAATTCCATTCATGTATGAAAATATATTTTATTACTGATTTATTAATTTATTTTATAGTTAATTTCTTTCCGGAAGCCGTGTCTACATTCTGTCATTACTTTCTATAGTGCCAATGTCTGGCTTTTTTGGATTATGTTGCAAAAATATTATTTATTGCAAAATACAAAACAATACTATAAAAATTTCTACTTTATGTTTATGCTTTAAAGTTTTATTTTTAACTTTCGTTTAACGAAACTAAAATCATTTAAAAATAAAGTGTTAGTGACTTTCTTTTTAGTGATACATTATTCATTGTTTATCTAGAGGATATTATAACTCTTATGTACCATTCTTTTTTTTATAGAAAGGGTTAATGTTTCTTCATATTATTATAGACTATGCGAACTAACTATAGATATTGACTGAAACTATTCACATTCCAGTTTACAGTTTTCTAAAAAAAGCGCGATGAAAGATTCACACTGAAGGATATATACAGTGTGACACTCGATCTATTGCATAAGCAATGTGTCTTTGCGTGTCTCGAGTTACAAGCATTTTATAAAATGGTTCTTCGCGTTAGACACGTATTTGTACGTGTATAACCATAACGGATGTAGCAGCTTTAGGGATGTGATATTGATTCGCCAAGAAATGTGTTCTTTTACTTTTCCATTGCACGATGTATTCATCAAATATTAAGGTAAATGTCCCAGTAACTAGACATGTATCAATGCAAAGCCAAGATTGTAAAATTTTTGTAAAAATTTACAATAAAAAAACATTTAAATATATAATTTTTTAATTAAAATATGTCATATATTATATGTAAAACATTATTATTAACATACAAAAATATGAAATATTTTTAAATAATTTTAAAAATAATAAAAACTTGTAAAGCATCTGAATGCACTAATATCAAAACAATCTAAAACGCTTTTTTCTAATACCCTAAATAATTATTCTAAATACTTGTTCTTAATTTGAGTGTGGTTTATAAACAAAGTACAAGAAATATCTTAACATGACTTAAAATACATAATATTTTTTAAAACATTTTTAAACATCAAAATATATTAACATCGTCAAAATATAAACTCTTAGCTGTTTAACAAATTTATTTTTTTAATTAAATTTTATAATTAGAATTGATATTTTAAAATATTTACGTTACAATTAAATTTTTATATTACAAAAAACACATTTAAGACTAACAATAATAAACTTCCATGTAAGTGTTTAAATATAGCACGTTTGGTCACTGAGATATTTACTTTAATGTTAATTAAAGTAATAGGTCATATCATAAAAGTTCAATCAGAATATAAGTTGCACATTATATAAAAACACCGACAAAGAATTAAGTTTCAGTAAAATTACACAAAATTTCACAATAATATAATTATTAGAAAAATAAATAATAAATAAAATTCTACATAGAAATAAAAATTTAACTTTATAATTACTTTCTGAAAACAAATTTTAGAATAATTAAACTAAAATTGTTTTAGAATATTAAAACAATTTTACTCTGTTGTGCATAAATTGTATGAGAACTAAATCGGAACACATAAATATAAAGTCCAGATTTAACGTAACAATTTATTTAATGCTGTTATAAATAAATATTACGAATTATATCGTAAACTTTAATTTTTTCCTGAAAAATTTACATTAAATATTAAATTTAATATTTGAAGGATTATAAAATCAATTTTATTATCAAACTTCAAGAAAGACCAGCAATACATAACTCAAATTAAATTACGTTTGTTAGTCTGATAATAGTACGTACACGCACACAGAAATTTTAATGAAATTACATTTAATTAAATTAAATCAAATTAAATAAAACGTGTCATTAAATATTTCTTTAGCGGACTTTAATCTATAGACGCTATGTTTCATAAGATCTAGTTAATTAGAAAATTGAATTTACATTTTATGGATGGTAAAAATTTTTATTTGCGTTAAGGTTATTTACACATAAAGTTTTAAAATTAAAAAAAAAATTATGTTAAATTTAATTATGTTAAGAGAAGAATAGTATTTTAGACGGAGGAATTTTTTTATTTTTGTTTATTTTTTTAATACACACACACACACACACACACATATGTGTGTATGCAATGTATTAAAGGTAAAATTAATATTAAATATTAAATATAAAAATCTAAAATATTCAGCAAAAATAATTACAAATTGTTTAATCCTCCTAATTTTATTAATCTACAAATTAAAGTAATTGATATAGATGAATCTATAATACCTCAATGTAAAGTTTATTACTTACTGGAATTTATATGCTTTTAATAAAAAAAGGATCGATGAAAAGTTTACTCAGTAGGGATTTAAAATCCTTTTTCTTGTTAATTAAAAAGTAATCCTCTTAAAAGTTACAAATTTTTTTCACCTAATTTGTCAAAAAATCGCAATAAAATATACATGAGCAAACAGTTTAAGTTTAAGCATCAAAAGTGCATATATTGATAGAATAAATTTAAAATTTATTCTGTATTAAATTTTATTTAAATAATATTTTTATTTAAAAGTAAATGTAAAAATTTTCTTTTAAAATTGTACACACACACATTTAAGATATAAAAGATATCTTATATATAAATAAGCAAAAAAATAGAACAAAAAGATTATAATATTTTAAATTTAATAATGTAGTTTTTATATGATTTAAACAAAGAACTAGTATTAATACGTTTATTATAATACTACAATAATGATATTATATTACTGTATTTAGTAAAGCGTTTTATTAATTTAACAAAAATAAATAAAGAATTTTTTTGACTTAATTATTAATTTGTACTAATAAATGAAATATATTTACATTATTTTTACAACTATAAATATAAAAAATTTAAAGTTTGTGAAAAAATATCTATTCTTATTAATAAACTTTTTGAAAAAATATATTTAAAAAATTAATTATTACTTAATAAAGTACTTTTTAAATGTATTCATAAACATATTTATAATATGTGTATTAAAATAAAAATATATATAGTTAATAATATGTAATTTATAATATACACAAACATAGTCATTTTAGTAGCTATGTTAATTATATAAAATTGTTTAGAACACACACAACCCCCATCATATGCAATTAATATATATGCAATTTGATACCTACAACTTGGAAAAAAATCCATTATATGACGCGATTTTAATTATGCAATGCGATAAAATTACGTTCCACATTGCCATGAAAGATATATTTGCTATAGCATACGAGGTCGGTCGAAGATACACGTATTATCTTCACCACGCATTTTTTTCTTATCGATTTCCCTTGTGGTCGCTTATCTCATGAGTAAACTATTATTATCCCATAGTTATTTTAATAAGAAGATTCAATGGAAGAAAAAGAAATAAAACTTTTTAGATAGACAATAAGAGTGTCCAGAAAGCTTGTACAAAATATTTGAGTTCTAAGATGTTCACATTACTCAAATGTCATCATTTAAATTCTTCTGAGAGTACAACAATTTATTAAAATTATAAAAATATAATAATCTCGTATTTCAATGGAAGATACAAAATTGAATACAAAAGCCATTTTAAAATTACATTAACGCCATAGTTTCTGGTGTTTCTACACTCGAAAACATCTATCCTTTTTTACCAACAATTTGTATATCATTTGTATTAAATAAAGTGGATAAGCAAAAAAATGCAAGATAACTAGAGACATTGATTGGTAAATTATGTATCTAATTTTGTACAAAAAGTAAAAAATGCACGTATCGATAACGCAAACTACTATTTTTACATTTTTTTTACATATTTTTCTACAATTCACAATTATTAACTAAAAGTTGTAAAAAATTTTCAAATTTTAAGATACTTTCACATTATTCAAATATTATTTAAATTCTCTTGAGAGCACAATGCTTCCTTGAAACCAGAAAAATATGATGGTCTCATATTTCATATGGGAGATACGAAGAATTGAATACAAAAGCGATTTTGAAATAACATTAAAGTCAAAGTTTCTCCGTTCTTGAAATAGCTATACTATTCTTCTTGTATCAACAATTTGTGTTATCATAAATCATTTGAATAAAGTGTATAAACGAAAAAATACACGAGACAGCCAGAGACACTGATCAATAAATCATTTACCTTCAATTTGCCGCAAAAGCAAATGCACTTCCGCAGATCAATAGCGTAAACTATTTTTACATTCTTCTGATATAACCGTGTATATCAATATGTTTGTAAACTTAATGTAAGTATATATTAATAATTTCCCTTTTATTTTAATTAACATTTTGCATGTTATTTAATATCATAAATATCTCTTAAACTTTTACTAACTAAAGTTTACTAACTTATAGATTTTAACTTGTATTAGAAATATTAATAGTGCAGTAACCTCGAATTACAATCAAAGCTAAAAAGAAAAAAGAAAGTAATTATAGAAAACATAAATTTTCCATTATTTTATTGAACTTCAAAAAACAAAGACAGAAAGAGAAAAAAATAATTACCCATAAATATTTTAACTAGAAAACAAGGGGATTAATGTTTAAATAAAATTCTGTAATATACAAAACTCTATAAATAATTTTGTCAAGAAATATTTCTTTGTTGCATATGTTCCATAAAAAATAATAAATTATAATTATAAATTATATATGTTATATAATACAATATATATAATATATAATACAAAAAATAAAACTATATAATATTTAGACATAAGAAGATGCTACAGTACCACGAATTACCGACATTTACAGTGCACTAGCTATTTTTGAATTGGTGTTATAGAATCACAAAAACTTCTTTTTAGAATTAAAATACGCGTAAAATGAAAGTGTACTAAAATCAATTTTATAAGAAAATCAAACAAAAATTTGTAAATCATTAAAAATTTACTTGTATAGCCGTCACCTGAGGTTAACTTTATCTTAATATAGAAGTTGTGTAGCTTGTACGTACAAAATAATAATAGAGCGCACTTCAGAAAACATGCAAAAATAACATTGACCGCGTGAAATTACGATTAAACACTTAACAAAAAAGATATCCTAATGTGCTTTTACCACATGCATATTTCGCTCAGCAAAGCTGAACTGTCATAAACAGAGCAATATGGTCTTCAACAATAGTTGATAGAACTTTTTGCAGACGGCAAAATAATAAAAATTTAAAATTTAATATAGAATAAATTTACTTGAAATTGTAAGTTTGAATAAGTCGGAGATTGTAAAAATAAAAAATTATTATTTAGCATTAAAAACCGCTGTAACACAGGCTTGCTAACCTTATATTTAATTTTCTTAATTTGATGTGATTTATTATTGTTATAATTATAAAATTTTTTACATTTTAACATACAAGATTTATTGTTAAATCAGTAGAAAATCTTTCTTTATTGTCAATTATTAATAACTAACTTTTTAGTTTCCTCCTTATTTTATTATTAATTCCAACTAAAAAACTCCGTTCATCATCTAGAGGCGCGGTCGCGACTCGCGCCTATGTAGGAGAAGCGAGTCGCAGACCGACCCTCTTTTACGCGAGTCAGCGAGTTCCAAGCATGCGAGATTATCAGATCTCAGTAACGGCTGAACCGATCAAGTTCTGAGTAGTCTCAAACGATAGCTTGGCCTCGACTTGTATAATAAAAGTGTTTTTATTTTTTCTCTCCGTGCCCTACGAACGGAGATATCGAGACGCAAAGTCCAAATCTCAATTTTTACATTTAAGAAACGTCATCGTCGCTAAGATTTTCTTGTCCAGTACATATTTTCGACACAGAGAGGCGTTTGCTATTATATTATATTAGTTATATTCAATCAATCATGTCATGCACCTTCATCTAACCTGAATAGTAGTTGTCACCTAACGCAACTGACCATTCCGTCACGGCGATTTCGGTGGAGCGAACAATCTTTTAATCCGTTTTCCGCCCGGTTAAGAATAATCAGTACAAAATTACCGTTTCAAAAAAAAGGTAAGAAAAGGCACCAAGTGTATGTGCGCGCACCTAAAAACTTTTATTTTTTTCTGCAAAACTCAAGTGGTACTATCTCTGTGTTAATTGAAAAACTTACTATGCCAGCCCATGTCGTAATATCTTGAACTTTAATATACCTTTGTGAATTACAATATTACATTTTATTCTATTTTTTTTTCTTACAATTTTGCCAAGTTGAAATCATGTCTTTTATTACAAAAAAATACAAATTGCTTGACACTGCAAAACGCATGATATCAGTATAAAATTACCTTTTCAAAAAAAGGTAAAGAAAGGCACCAAATATGCGTGTGCGTGCACTTTATCTTTATTTTTCTTCTAAACCCAAGTGATATTATTTTTGTATTTTAACAGAAAAAATTTTTTATGCTAATTTAATTCTACAAAATCCAAGTAGTACTACTTTGTACTTTATATTTTCATTGAAAAATTTTCCTATTTTAACCCAATTGGTATGTATTTGATTCCATAAAGCTTAAGTAATAGTGTAAATCATGTCTTATTACAGAAAAAAAAAAATTACATATTGCTTAACACTACAAAACGCGTGATATCAGTACAAAATTACCTTTTCAAAAAAAGGTAAAAAAAGCGCCTATGTGTGTTGCGCGCAACTTATTTTGAAATTGTGTAATCTAATAAAAATGATATACGTTTATTAAAAAAAAAAATGTGTGAAATCTTTTAAAGTGCGCCTATTATAAAAAGAATATACTTTTTTTTTATGAGAAAATTTTATTAAAATAAAAATTTTTTTATGTACAAAAACATGGCGCTGCTAGATAGGAAAAACAATGAGAAGAATTGAATAATTTCTGTACAAAACCTAATTGCTACTATCTCTGTATTGTCATTGAAAATCTTCCAAACCAAGTGGTATTTAATTGAAAATAAATAATATATTAAAATTTTGTAATCTAATTTAACCTAAATAATTTATATTTTAACAGAATCTTTATTTTTTTTAATAAAATTCAAGTTGTATCTTAAGTTTAACTTACGATAAGAATTACTTAAATGTTAAAGAAACTAAAACTTATTTCGCAAATTTCTTTTATAACGCAGATCTTACAAGTGTTACATTTATTGCATTCTTTCTTATGTTACAATTTATACCAATATTATGTTCCATCAAAATTAATGTCACCTTAAATATTTTCAAATTAAAGAAAAATTTAACTTTAACAAAAACTGCATTTTTTAATTAAAAATAAAATCCTTCTGAAATGATTGACTACGATCATTCTTTATGCAAAAAAATCGCGAAGTTGTATTAAATAATGCAATACGTTTTATTTTTGTTAAATTATTTAAAAATAAAACCATATAATATTTAAATTTAATGCATCGACCGCACCAATAAATTTGTCTTTGAATATATATAATATATATTTTAGAAATTTTTAATCTTTAAAATTTTAAAAATTTATTTAAATTTACTATTATATTTTTACCTTTTCTAAAAATAATATATTTTGGTTAAGTTTAAAAGTATTTGTAAATAAATTAAAATATATATTTTAAATTTATTAAATTATTTTACATATTCAATTTTCTTTATATCATTATTGTTAAAAATAATTTTTATTTGATTAGAAATAATGTGTTTCTTTTAAACAATTAAAATTAATTAATTGTATGTAACTATTTTTTTTAATGTAATTTAATTATTCCTTTTTTTCATTACATTCAACATCTTAGAAGGTACAATTAAGGAAAATTGTCTTAAAAAATAATTATATCGTAATTATATCTTAGAAGATAGTATAATTAAGAAGAATATGTAATTAATACATTCTTTATACCTATATAACATTATCTTGTAATAGTAATAATAAAAATAATTTCAACACTAAAAAGAATTGTAGCATATTTTCAAATTAGTTATATATTAAAGTTAGTTTATTCATTATAGTTTTCATTAGTTAATTAGCAATGTTTCATATTAAAATTTATAGTTCTGCATGACAAAAAATAAAAAATGTTATGGCTTCAATAATAAAATGGAAGAAAATATTTGTTATGTTTATACTAATGATGAAAGAAGAATAGAAGTAACATGTTACTTTCATCTCTGGCTTCTCTTCCTATTAGTATAAGCATAAAAAATATTTTTCTTTGTTACTTCTATTCCTGAGAGAGAAACACGTTTATGCATGAAATTATATGCATTTTAATAATAACATTTTGAAACTTATAACATTTCAAAGTTTACGGTATCATCTCTCCCAACATAATACCATAAACTTGAGTAATTTCCCTTAAGAAAAAATTCCATGAAGACTGATTAAAAAACTGAACACTAATTAATAAATAACTGGTCATCAGTTAACTGATAAACGAACTGTAGTAATTTGAAACGAGTTTTTTATCAGTTACTGTATTTTACTAGTTACTGATAAAAACAGCTGGTAATATATTAAAACAAGTTTTTTGTTAGTATTAATCAGTAACTGATATAAATCAGGTTTTATCAGTTACTGATCAATATAAAATTTGATAGAACTAGATAAATATTTGTCGAGTTTTTTTTATCAGTAACTAGTAAAATTCAGTAACTGATGAAAAACTTATTTTAAATTACTACAGTACTTTTATCAGTTAACTGATGACCAATTATTTATCAGTTAGTGCTCAGTTTTTTCATGAGTTTTCATAGAATTTTTTCTTATATATTATCAGTTACTATAACTATCAGTCACATAACTGATGGTAATATCATTTACAATTAAATTACCAGTTACTCATCAATTAGCGCTCAGTTTCTATGTTCTTCAGTTCAGCTATCAGTTTATTAATCAGTTATATTTGAAAGATAGCTCGTTGAATTAGAAAAAAATCTTTATTGAAATATTTATGTGTATATTTATATATATTTGCACATTTTTATATATTTGCATTTAGACGAACAATTAAAGATTTAAATTATCTTTTTCAATGCAATTAACAGGTGGTATATAATATAAACACCATTTACGATCTGGAACAGATACACAAACATTATACTACTGTGTCCAAATAAAAAAGTGACTCTTCAATTTAAACTTTACTGGTTTATCGATTTCAGCAAATAATTTTTTTTGTAGTTTGGTAGTACTGTCTTTGATATCTGTGCAAAATTTTATGTCAATATCTTTATTAGTTAACAAGTTGACGCTCGATTTTGTGAATAATAAAAAGTAATTGTTTTGATTTTTACAATGTCTGATTTTGTTAAGCAAAGAAGTTTTGTATACGGAATAAAATTTATGCTGCAGAAACGTTAAGGATGTTGCAGAAAGTAACCAGGCTATGTCAAAAAAATGTTTACAAGTGGTACAAACAGTTTCAAGAAGGCAGAGAAAGCGTTAATGACAAAATGCGCCCCAGACGACAAAAAAAAAACATCAATTGATGAATTAACAACACGTCAAGGATATCAAAGATTTGGTGCTCAAAAATCGTCGATTGACAATTAGAGACCTTGCTGATATTGTTTGCATTTCAAAAAGATCAATCAACACCATTTTAAAAGATGTTTTGGACCTCAGACGCGTCAAATCTCGATTGGTTCCAAAAACACTGAATTTCTTTGAAAAAGAGCATCATATTAATGTCTGTAAAGAGATGTTTTAAGACTATAAACCGGTCATGCTTCTGTAACATCCTTAACGTTTCTGCAGCAGTAATTTCATTCCGTAGACAAAATTTAATCTTGCTTTTTTACTTGAGAAAATCAGACATTGTAAAAATCAAAACAATCACTTTTTTTTTGTTCACAAAATTGAGCGTTACTTGTTAACTAATGACGATATTGACATGAAATTTGACACAGATATCAAAGACAGTATACTACCAACGTACAAAAAAAATTATTTGCTCAAATCGATAAACCAGCAAAGTTTAAATTAAAAAGTCATCTTTTCATTTGGACACAGTAGTATTTGAAAAACTTGCAAGAACAATGTACTTAGAATAAAATTTTGCAATCAATTGTTATAAACAAGTTTTAAAAAATTGACTGTAAAGGAGAACTGATCACGCGATTCTATTTCTTAATTTTTAATAATGTAAATTGGTTGGAATTCGAACATGTTGTCCGTGACATCTCAAACGAAAGTCTGAATAAATTTCGCGATAGAAAAGAGATGCCGCGCTCTCATCAACCTTGTGAATACTTTATTTGATGGGTAAAAAAAATTGATAGAAAATAAATATTCATATCTTATCTATTACATTCATAGCTTAATTTTTCTAATAATAAAATTATATTTGAAAAATTTACAAAAACAGTGTTGGACTTAAAATAAAATTATTTATTTTTAATTTTATAAATATCTTTAAACTTGAAAATAAAATGTTTTCAAATACATTATTTTTATGTTATTTGTTTATTTTCTTATAAATTGTGGTATTTTAACACTAAAAAATGTTAAATATCATTTGAACACAAAATGTTCAAAGAATGTATAATGTCTATAATAATTAATGGAATTAGTTGGAATTGGAACATGTTGTTGTCCGTGACATCTCAAACGAAAGTCTGAATAAATTTCGCGATAGAAAAGAGATGCCGCGCTCTCATCAACCTTGTGAATACTTTATTTGATGGGTAAAAAAAGTTGATAGAAAATAAATATTCATATCTTATCTATTACATTCATAGACTTTATTTGATGGGTAAAAAAAGTTGATAGAAAATAAATATTCATATCTTATCTATTACATTCATAGACCTTGCTTAATTCTTAATTGGGACATCCATTTGATGCAAATTAATCCATACAATTCACAGTAATTATAAAAATTTAGCAATATTAAATTCATTACATTTTTACAGAATTGCTAATGTGTTCAAAGGATATGATTTAAAATTAAATAGCAGATTTTTGTAACTCTGTCATTACATTAGTAACGTAAAAATATTAATATCAAAGAAATAGCGTTACAATAAAGATTATAAATTTAAGAACGCACGAGCAAGTATTAAACATACATGCCATGTATTTGGAATTAATTGATTATCCTGCTTAAGGCATTATGGTATTCATTGCTTAAGAATGTTTAGATGTTTTTAGATGTATTTGTGAAATACTTGCGCAAAAAGTAAAAGCGTGAAACCTTGAATTGATTAAATCGACGTATATAAACCTGGTCTTTAATCTTGTTCCTCCATTATAGCGTTCTCCTCGAGACACGTTCAATAGCCAGCATATTCCCTCCTCAATATGTTGGTCAAGATTTTAAGACTCTTTTACTTTTTTAGTGCGGTGATCGTAGTTATTCCATTTCAGTCAATCGGGCAACCGCGACCGAAACGGTATCACAGCATATACGGCAATGATGTGAGCGGACGCGAGTTAACAAATATATTTGAGCTAGGTGCCGGAGCCTTCAAATTTTTACTGCAAGATCAACGTAATTTGAATGAGGAGGTGCCGGACGCGATTCTGCAATTCGGAGCCGAGTACGATTTTATAATAATTGGCGCCGGTACGGCTGGCGCTACGATAGCTGCAAGATTAAGTGAGATTCATCAGGTTGAGGTGTTATTGATCGAAGCTGGATCTTACGAGAATTTGCTGATGGACGTCCCGGTTATAGCTCACATGCTGCAACTAAGCAGTGATGTTAACTGGATGTATCGAACAAAATCATCCAAGAAATACTGTCTTGGTATGAATGATAATAGTTGTAATTGGCCTAGAGGAAAAGTGATGGGCGGCAGCAGTGTACTAAACTACATGATCGCAACCAGAGGCGGCGCCGAGGATTACGATCGATGGGTTGAGATAGGGAATGAAGGCTGGGCTTATAAGGATGTCCTGAAATACTTTAAAAAACTGGAGACAATCGATATGCCAGAACTTCAATCGGACACTATTTATCACGGAACTAAGGGACCGCTGCATATCTCTGAGTTGTCATTTCATACTCTATTGGCAAAGGCCTTCTTGAAAGCCGGCAAGGAGCTGGGATATCCACTGTTGGACTATAACGGGAAAAATATGATAGGATTCTCGTATTTGCAGGTCACGGCTGAAAATGGCACTCGTATGAGCAGCAATAGAGCTTACCTACATCCTGCGAGAGATCGTCGCAATCTTCACATAACACGCAAAAGCACGGTGAGAAAAGTACTGATCGATCATCGCACGAATCGGGCGATCGGCGTAGAGTTTATCAAAGATCGTCAAATTATCCAAGTGTTGGCGAGAAAAGAAGTAATTTTGTGCGCGGGTACCATCGGGTCACCACAATTACTGATGCTGTCCGGCGTTGGACCGGCTAAACATCTTAGCAAACTCGGCATAAACGTTGTTCAGGACTTGCCGGTGGGTGAAAATTTGATGGATCACGTAGCTTTCGGCGGGTTAATGTGGACGGTGAATGACCCGATAAGTATACGAATGCTCGAAATGTTAAATCCCACTCTTCCGTATTTAGGAGACTTCTTGAAAAGGCGCTCAGGACCATATACAGTCCCGGGTGCGTGTGAGGCTCTCGCTTTCATCGACACAAAAAATCCAAAGAAACGTGACGGTTTGCCGGACATAGAACTGCTGTTTATCGGTGGAGGACTTAAAGGAGATTTTGTTCTTACAAGTGTACTGGGTCTCAACAAGCAAATACGTCAGATGTGGCGGAAATATAGCAACAATCACGGTTGGATTATAGTACCGATATTGTTGAAACCAAAAAGTCGTGGACGAATAAGACTGCTAGCCAACGACATTAATGTTAAACCCGAGATTGTTCCGAATTACTTTGACGATCCAAAAGATCTTAAAACGATGATTGCTGGCATTAGAGCTGCAATAAGTGTCGGTCAGACAGAAATAATGCAGATGTTTGGTTCACAATTGACGAATGATACTTATCCGGGATGCGAAAACTACAAATATGACTCTGATGATTATTGGGAGTGTGCGATAAGAACGCTGTCTGTCACCCTCTATCATTGTACGGGTACTTGTAAGATGGCACCAAGAGGAGATCCAACTGCTGTCGTCGATCCCAGATTAAAGGTATTTGTTAAAAGACGCACTATAGAAGAGCACTTATTCTCAAATTTGCAACAAATATTTCAATGATCTGAATGCACACATGCACGCACGCATACGTACATACTTTTGATTTATAATTTACAAATTTGCGTATACGTAGGTGATCGGCGTTGAAGGACTGCGAGTAGCAGACGGTTCTATCATGCCCGAGATTATATCGGCGCACACAAACATACCTATCCATATGATTGCGGAAAAGTTGGCAGATATGGTCAAAGAAGAATGGGGATACACTTAAACAAGTAACAAACGTAATGTATCTTATCGTGCTATTAACGAGTTTTTAACCGATATAAACTTCATTATAAATTAACAATTTATTAATTAACACGTTTGCTGCATATAATTCAATATATATTAGAACACACCATCAAATGTAATCTACATTTAATCAATTTCTCCAATTAATATTTAATCGCAAACCATCAATAGTGACACATCGTAATAAATTACTCTTAACATGAGTAGTTTTTCTTTGAAATAGTTTTAAAAATCTTAATTTTGTTAGAATTATTATCTCTTAAATTAACAGTCAAATTTTTGCAACATTCAAAGTTACATTAATTGTCAACTTGCTCTCTTCTAAACTAAAATGACAAAAGAGATAGAGAATTGCGCAGGAGACAATAAAAATAAACAACATTCAGATAAGTTTAATTACATGACGTTTGCAATTTTATTCCGACTCTTTTACTCGTCAGTTCTTTCATTCTTTCGTTCTTTCTTTTATGTGTATTTATTTTTTTTTTAGTAATGTAGAAATTGATATTTAAAAACTGGATAGAAAAATTTTATTAAAGAACATAACCAGTTTTTAACAAATTATTAAAAAACTGCAAACAACTAGTCTTCAGTTACTAATGATAACATTTAGTACCTATAATTTACTTTATTTTTTTAAGTAATGCAGAAACTGAAAGTTAAAGCTATATAAATGTGAACTAAAGAACATAACAAGTATTTGATAAACTTGTTAAAATCTGAAGATTACTCATCAGTTACTGATGATAGCATTTAGTGTTTAATCAGTTTTTTTGGCTTAATACAGAAACATTTTAAAAACTGAATATGAACTGAAGAACAGAGTCAGTATTTGACAAACTGGTGGAAATCTAAAGATTCTTCATCAGTTACTGATGGTAGCATTCAGTGACAACATCAGTTTCTTAAACTGATGTAAAAACTGTTTATTAAAACTGGACATTAACTGACAAGTACCATCAGTAACTGACGTTTATAATCAGTTACTGTCAGAACATTACAAATTACTAATGAAACATCATTAGTTACTGATGCAGCATTATCAGTTACTGATGAAATATTACTTGATAAAAAGTACTGATTAGCTACATCATGTAGTTAATCAATACTTTTTATCAAAGGTCAACAACATATAAATTCTAATTGCTTTACAAACTGTTATAAATATTATTATTACTAAACTCATGTTACATAATCAAATTAAAGAATTTATTTTTAAGAAGAATGTGTTGAATTGTTGAAAAGCTTTTCTTGAGAAATAATATCTAATTGTAAGTATATACATTAAAAAAAATATTTTGCAGTTTATTTTCAATAGCAAAGAAAAGAGAGATACATGTTCCGTCAAAAATATGAATTTTTGGTCCAGTTAGAGGATTTATGGTCCATGTAAATTAAAGTCTTTGAGCATTTACTTACCGTTCCCCGTCATCGTTGAAAGCATAATCGCCCAAGATTAGATCGCGAAGTCGATATCTCGGTGGCAAGATGAGGGGTAGGCAAGGATCAGGCTCATTCATTTCGCAAGTATCTTCTCTTACGGTTACTTAATAAAGGGTTATTTGTAGCTCCCTATCTTCCATCGAAGATTTTAAAAGAGAAGAGTGAAATATGTCACTGTAAAGTACACGTCAAACACACACATAATCGTCACTTGATTATCACTGTACACAGTTTATTAATCACAAAATTTTATTTAATTTTCATTCAGCTTTTTATTTTACACACTCAAGATGGAAATAATAAAGGTTTTATCACTTCCACTTTGTATAAATAGAAAATCAAAATTTAAGATTTCCTATTAATAACAAAATAAATTATACTATTTGTTGATATACAATGAAAAACATATATATGAACAATTTTATAGTGTAATATGTATACATAATTTCATATATACATTTTTTTGCATATTAGTGTAATATTTAATAAGTCATTTAACACTTTATAAGTATAATTTAAAAAAAGAATTAAAAATTTGTTTTATATTAAGTGATGTTAAACATTCATAATTAGAATGAAAGAAGCAGTGAGTGACATTAACATTTTTATTAAAATTGAATTGAAATTAATTGCAACGCTGCAAACTAAAAATCTTTCAAAATCTTGACCAAGTTCTATCAATTATAATTGTAATTTATAATTGTAGTTTTTACTTTTTTCCGTGTTTAAATATATTCTGTTATTACATAGAATTAAATATATGATGTAAGGTACTTAAATTTAAAAACCCTGTTAATCGATTAATTTTTTATGATTTTGGAAATTATGTGATTTTATGTAATACGTACTAGCGCTAAAATAAAACATCAAAGCAAATTTTTTATTCAATAATGATTACTGTCCTGGGAATTAATGTATAGCATTTACTTGTAAATTTATTTAATGTTACTTTATTATTTTAATTTCTCTTGAGAACACAGCGACTAAATTAAATTTAAGAAAGATCACGCTAATTTAATTATTCTTCACGCTAACTTAATTAAATTTATGAGATACCTCTATACCATGAATTGCTAATTAATTTTCTATCAGATCATATTTTATATGTCCGTAACAATTAATTTCTAAAATTGAACTAATCTGTTAATTAATAACGTAATAAATTAATAGATATATATATATAAATGTCTCAATTACATTTTTCTCTTTTCTGTCTTTTGCTTTACCGTCTTTTTTTTGCTTCCTCTAACAGTTTTATATTGATTCATTTATTATGTTAATTATAATTTCTATATTTTTCGTATAATACACGGATTACGCACTAATACCGGAACAATAAAATACACGATTGTCAAGAATTATTTAGTTAAAGGATAACATTTATTATTGCATATGCTATAGTAAAACAATGTAGCAAGTAACAAATAAGCATTACGTTATTAAATGTTTTCTGTTAACATAAAAATATTCTGAAATTTTACAAGTATTTTTTATTATTTTTTACATACACAAAATTTTATTTCCAATCCTATCTTTTAAGAATTTCTTAAAAAATTTTCATTATCAAAGCATATCTAAACTAACGGTAGCAATCACTTTACTGGAAACTATCGGAAATAGAGTAAATCTAGGTCAAATCTAAAATTTTAAATAGCAACATAGATCGGAGTAGTATATCTTTGGATAAATCTTTTAATAACAAACTACTATCTTCTAAAAATTATTTGCTTTTTTTATGTCACGATTTACGAGGAAAATAAGGAAATGTCAGGATGAGCCATCCATTTATCTAGATGTAAAAAATTATCGGAGTTTAAATTAAAACTTTTAAGATCTTTGTTCCTATTAAAAATTTTAGATTTAACTCAGGTTCAATCTACTCCCGGTAAATTTTGGAACCAAAATGCCACCGTCAGATAATTTAGATAAACTTTAGTAATGCCAAAAAAAATCGTCCACGGATAATTTGATATACCCTGTATAATATGTAAAAACCAAACTTCAAATTTAATAGAAATATCAATTTATATTTAAAAAATATCAATTTTATACTTTTAAATATTTATATTTATTTCCCATATATATCCCCGAGATTGAAATATCCAGTAACATTACGCTGTCCTAAAGTTACGATAGCCTAAAGTTAAAATACATACGAGTTGGACGATAACTTATCGTAAGCTTCGTACGAAATGTTCGATCGAAGTGCAATCCATTTTACCGTGACTTAGTCTGGCTCCAACTCTAATTTGATATCAAGTGACAATGTATAGGAAAATTGACAAGACGAATAGTGTGTCTTCTTGCAATACTTTTCTAATAAGACACATCAATATCAATATACGATAATAATCCGCGTCGCGCTAACGAGTGTCATTATCTGATTTGTCTTTACAGAAAATTATTGAAAAGATTCAAATTTTTTTGGCACAAATATTACGATTGTTTGTGCTAAAAATCTAGCATTAAATTCGTTAAATTTAAAGCATGACAATGTATATATAAAATTATGTGTATTATTAAATGCGAGAGATAGATTCACTTTTAGATAGTTTAACACATAAATTAAATAAACTGCAGAATTTGGCATTTTATTTAAATGAATTTTAATTAATAATATTATACTTTTGAAAATATATATAATAAATTCCTATAATTCATGTAGAGCGTTAATTAACAATTTGATAGTTCACATAAACTTTATTATGTATTTATAGAAGAGAGTTACTAAAATTGTACTATTTAAGGTATTTTATTCATTATATTATATTTCTCATTTATTATTAACTTCAAGCAATATTGAAAGTTGTAGCTTAATTTTTAAATCACCTACTATTATATGTTTAACTTTTCATTAGGAATAAATTAATTTTTATAAACCTTTTGTAACTTAGTATAAAAAGTAAGATTTAAAAAATGGATCTTCTAAATTTTCTAAAATTTAATTTTTGAAACCGTTATATTTTTAAAAAGTAGTAAACTTGCACACAAAAATAATAAAAATATAGTTAAGATTTATACATATTAATATCAAATAAAAAAAATATTCAATATATGTTAATGAGATTAATGACGCGATTTGAAAACTCATGTTTAACACATTCGCATTTATCTTATCAAGTATAAATTAAGTATATTAATCATTTGTTTACAAGCTAGACATGATTTATTGACTGCACAATTATGTAGTCTTAGAATAATAAATATTATAGAATAATAAACAAATAAATTTTATAAAATGATAAATAAATAAATATTTGTTATAACTTAGCCAATTAGATAATTATAAAATTTAGGTGATTATGTGTTCTTCGTGATGGACATCTTAACAAACATACTGAATTTTATAAAAATATTGATTTAACATTTTTAATAATTGTAACATGTGCATAAAATAAACGTAACAATGCAGAATAGAACCGCAACATTAAATTATTATTGACTACATAAATGGGTTAATAAATTACATCAATCATATCTGATTTTTTTAATGGCACTCTCATCGCTCATGTTTTTTTAAAAGTTTGTATCACGCACATTAAGATGTAATCTAAAACTTTTTCCGTTTACATTTCTCATCGCTTATTTCATATTTTCATCACTTAAAGCTTTATTCAATAATAAGAAAAAGATTGATATAGTACGATTCAGGTAACCAATACATATTAGAAAAATGTCTCATAATCACAATTTAATCTTATCTAATTAATTTATAGCTTCAATAATAAATAAGCTAAATAAATCAACTAAAAATAATAATGTAAAAGTATTTTCTTGTGTAGATTTAATTTTATTATTCTAATAAAATTACACAAAGATTTGAATTTAATATAATAAAACTAAATTTTAAAAATTGATTATGTAAAATACACAGCTGATGATATTGATTATGTAAAATACATCTTTGCGAATTACGGAAACGTAAAATAAAAGAACCGAGAAATCAAATTGTGATTAAAGATTAAATTGTATCCATAAAATATCACTTGTTATAGTGACCCGACCGTACAAATGACGCACTTGCAAGCATGTAGATTTCCCTCCATTGTTGTTCTCGGAGAAACCAGAAAACTTAAGAAAAGTTATGCCCAACGTGTTAAGATTTACATTCATACGCCTCGCGGCCCGATGGAAACTTTATAGAAAGTTTTTTCATCCTCCACAAGAATTCCCAGCCGGATGTGTTGCGTTAAGGGATATTCCTACAGTATCTTAACTTTAAATTTAACACATATCGTCGACAAGATATCTCAGTGTTACCTGCAGTACAACTGTAAAATATATTTCTTCGAGTAAAGGTCTCAACTCATTAGCTATAATATATTTCCGTTTGTGTCTTATATATCCTTATATATTCTTTTATATATATGTTTATTGTATATCCAACAGTGCAAATATTAAAACGTGTTATACGGAAAAATTTTTTGGAAATAATCAATATATAAAAACGTAAAATTTAACAAGAAAATTGAATAGTTTTCAAAGTTCTTAAAATTATTTCTTTCTTTTCTACAAGCAATTAAAATGCAGGAAAAGCTATTTGTGCATTAATTAATATACAATTAAAAATAGATAAAGTATAATTGACTTTTAACTTACGTTAAAAGAACGTTAAACTTAAATTATAATTTAACTATGAAATTTATACTTTTTGCGGTTGTAATCTCTACAATCGTTATAACTTTTAAATTCTGCTGTCACTTTTAAATATCTTCTTTAATATATTTACATCTTTTATCTTCTTTACAAACGCATCTCTTTAAACACGCTGCAAAATTATTTTTCTCTTACTTTATGATACTAAGAGATTAATAACTTCTGCTAAATATTGTGTAAATTTGTAAAATAAGGTTTTGTTACAATAGAGCTATATAATTAACTTTTTTATCTACATACAATATTTTACTTTTTTTACTCTAATCTCAAATTTGAAAGTTTTATTATTATATTAACAAATTATTATATATATTTTATGACATTACAATCAATATTAGTGTTAACAGTGTTTCATTTAATAATCGATAATATCAAAATTTGTAATAAAAATATTTCTTTTTATTTTTTTATTTTCTAAATATAGAGTATGTAAGTAAAAATTAAAATTAAGTAATGTTTTTTCCAATGGAAAATTTGCTGATTAAACTATCTATTGATTATTCAATTTCTCTCTTTATAAAAACTAATTACATGTCAAACAGTCCTTTTTGTATATACACGTGATTCTGAAAGTGTCTCCATTTCTGTTCTAATTAATCTTTAATTAAAGCCCACGCTACGAATAGTATCAATCAAGAATGAATATAATGTTTTTCAAGGATAACCGTAGAGAGAAATAAACCGTACTAAACAATTTAAGAATATTCTGCTGGTAAAATCGATTCGAGAACACGAACGCAATTCCATTGGACGCGACAACAGCGTTTCTCCTTGAAATCATCGCCTGAGGTTTCAATCGTTTGTCAATCGATCTCTGTAACTAAGTGTAGAATTGCCAATAGTACTCTCAACTACAATTCAAGTATTTTATGTACGTTATGCACTTATCAACGAAACTTCTTGCGTTTTCTTTTCCAAATATTTTTATGTTTTTATTTGAAATGTAAATTACGTTAATTTATATTTATTAACAATTACAGTCTTCTAATTGAAGACTTATTTTATCAATTCAAACTATTATTTTATAATTTTTTGTTTATCTATTAAAATTTATTAAAATATAAATAAATCTCATTAAAATCGTGATCAACGTAATGGATATTTCAGATACTTAAATTGTCTGATATTTAAAAACTAAAAAATTAGAGAAGATTTAGCTTTAATAATTTTTCTCGGTTATCTCTATATAAGTGAAAAATCTATCAAATTGTAAAGTTTTAAAATAGTGATATATATATATATATATATATATATATATATATATATAAGCAATGTAATTTTTTAACAAAAAGTTGGCAATCTATTTTTAATTTGCTCCAATAAATTTTCGACTCTCTTAAGTACACAAGTCTTTTAAACCATTTTTTCACAACACGCGTATGCAGGTGTTATATTTTG
Source organism: Solenopsis invicta (assembly GCF_016802725.1). Classification (NCBI taxonomy): domain Eukaryota; kingdom Metazoa; phylum Arthropoda; class Insecta; order Hymenoptera; family Formicidae; genus Solenopsis; species Solenopsis invicta. Next base: position 14,166,436 of record NC_052664.1, read on the forward strand.
ATCACAAAACAACACTCCGCTTCAAAAACAACACTCATCAAAATCCACAGAGTACCACAACACGTGTATAAAATACTAACACCATAATTCAGATCTACACTATATATAGAAGTAAATTTCCCCGTGTTCATTTCCGTACCGCAAAAACGTTTGAGGATCCGGTGAAAATTGTCGTTATAATCACAACACTTAATAATTTCAATTTAACTTGTCAATTGTCTCCCAACTCTCCAAGTGAAATTTCGCCCGATCAATGGAACTTGTATGTCACACGTGTTTCCGTACAATCGAACCACGCGTCCGACGCTCCTTCGACGAAGTCTCGCGGTTAAATGACGACGCACCGCACAGTAGTAGTCGCTATGACGCTACCTAACGACGCCCACCCTCGTCGTGCCTCCCCTGTCGATCGGTGGTGCACTCACTTGTCTAAGAACGCCGGTGAAAAAAAGTTCAGAACTATAGTAAATGGAAGCAAGCGCATTACAGTTTTCATATCCCTTCTCATCATTATTATTCACTCTATCTCTAATCTACTAAACAAACTTTCTGATCATAATATTTTCGCTTGGGTGTCAAAACAGTTTGCTTTGTAATTTTCTACAATTGTAATCTGTTTTTGCTACATTATAACCGCTAATCAATAGACAAGATATACTCGTATTTCTTTCACATTTTGATTCTTACGTTTTTATATTATAAAGTATATTCTCTATTTTTATTCGCTCATACTATGCAATAGTTTATAGCTGAACCCCGCCTTTGTCATTAATTACGTCAGTAATGCGATGTTCACGTGACGCCTATATATCTCCATTCTTTTTGTTGATTTTTTTTGAATTAACTTTCCTTTATCTTTTAATAACGTAGATCAAATAATAATTACAGTAACAGCAATATCAGAAAACCCATAAGTAAGCACTGTATAAGTATTACACTTAAATTTAAATTGAGTCTAACACGTGCAAGTAAATCAACACTAACTTAAAATATGTTCGATATTGTCTAAATAGCACCATATAATAATTCTTTAATTTATAATTTTATTCAAAATATGTTTTTATTTTATAATCCTTTAACTTAATAACGTTCTAATTGATAATTTTATTTTTAATTCTTCTTATCATTGTTTCATTGCTACGATACAGTATATATATGGGATATGTTACTAAGAATTGTCTTACAAGAAAGAAGTGTGGAAAGTGTACAAATGCTCATGAGGATTGTGAGAGTTTTTTTGCTGTCGTTCAATTTCGACCTTTCGTATGGAGTAACTCAACCCTGCTGGTTTTCTCGAATGGCGTGTGAAAATTTACACTTGTCGCAAGGCGCGTTATTGACATTAAATTATTATACTCTACAAACATTTGATCAAAGTCTAAAAAAATTTATTAAAAACGAGTGAATTTATACGCCATCACATTGAATTTATAAATCATAAAACAAGCGTTTGATCTCTTAAAATTACAATATAATTTACCTGTACATTCTTTCTAGTAAAAAACAAAAATGATAATCTTTATAATTTAAATATTTCATATATATAATACGTTTTATGCTTTTAAATGTAAGACTCATAAAAATCATCCCAATATTAAAATTAAATAAATACATTTTCAAACATTATTTTAAAAACATTATTGTCAAATAAAAATTAATTAGTAATTTTGTTGTAAAATTAATTTAATTATTCCGTAAAATAAATTGATGATAACAAGCTAAAAACAATAAAAAGTAATTATAACATTTAGTTCTTTAAAATCTACTTTTTCTGTCATACCATATTATAAATAAAATTAATACTTCAAGTAACTTGATATTTTCCTAACATTGATTATTTTATTAAATAATAATAAATTTTTTATGCACATATATTACAATCATAATACATTACTTATAATACTTCTTTATATTTGTTAAGGTTTTTTGAAACCAATTATTACTACGTTATTAATAAATCTAGCTTTTAGATTATTTTGAACACTTACATCTCAAAATTTACTTTTTTGTTGTTTGTTTGTCCTATCTTAGATAATTGTGATCACGGAATCTTTTCATCATTCTAGATAATTTTATCTAGAGATTTTATCGTATCAAGAAAAGCGAATTTCTATTTCCAAAAATAGTGAAACAATAAACGAAAGAATACACTTGCTAAAAAAAAGTAGCACAAACTATTTTTGAATGAGAGCTTGAAATTAAGTATACGTATATAGAGATTTTCCTTGTTTATTTGTTTTCTTTATAATTTTCAAAGTAACATTAAATTCATTTTTTTAGGCATTATAAAGCAAAGACTCAATGTAATAATAGTTTTTACACATTTTAGTTATATACAGAATAATTGTAAATTAAAAATTATATATTCTATTTCAATATAAAGTACCACCATTTAATAATAAAATTTTTGCCGTCATTTATTGAGTCACTTACGAAAGCTATGTCGAAGCTATCTCGAATGACTCTCGATCGCAGGTCACGTCTAAAAGGAGAATGCCACGACGCGAATATAGAGCTTAATCGAATTTGCAAAATAAAGGATCTTGTTCATGCCGATAATGAGGTCATAATAATACGGGCTGCTTTACTTCATCAGAATGTAAAGATAATTTCTTTGAAGAATAATTTCAAATAGAAATCAATTTTTATTAACTAAAGTTTTACAAAATTATCAATTATAAACAGAAATATGATAAAGGATAAAAGATAAAACAATTTTTTCAAAAAACATTTAAACAAAAATAGATTTTCTTTTTGGAACTTAAATAAACAAAGTGTTTTTTGATGGATGTTTATTAGACGCTGAAAATAAATCTGGCAGTCAACGTCAAAGTTAGATATTACAATTTTGAGACTAATAGCATTAAATGATTAAAGAGTTAAAACGTTTCCCAGGATTTTTAGGACGTTGTAGCGTCTGCATCAAAATTTTTTTCCAATTTTGTTAATGTCACGCAAAAGTATCAACTTTTAACTTTAACATACATTTTGTCTTATTTCAATTTGATTCTTCATTTTCAAAAAGTTAAAATAAAAGACATTGATCGCGTGCGTTTGGTATTAATATCGCGTCGAGTATTATTTTCTTGCAATGATTAAAAGTTGTGACTTACAAAGTATTTTTTACTGTATTAAACATAAATCAATTAACTAAATTTGGCTGTCGCATTACAATTAACCAGTTCGCTGTGTATAAGCGAAAAAAAACCACAACTGACCATGACTCATATGTGAACATCATGCGATGTGATAGCTATATTTAGTTAACGAATTTATGTTCAGCAGTGAGAAATACTTCAGAACTGACTATTTGTACTCATTGGAAAAAAGTAATGCCAAAGATAATATTAATATCGGACGCATGCAATCAGTGTTTTTTATTTTAGCTGTATCTTGAAAATAAAAAATTAAATTGAAACGGAATAAAATGCATGTTAAAGTTAAAAGTTAATGCATTTTCATGGCATTAACAAAATTTGGAAAAAAAGTCAAGTCGGTACTACAAAGTCCTGAAAAATTATAGATATCTTTTTTTATCTCTTTTTTTTACGTTGTTTGTTCAACTGTTAAAATAATTATGTAAGATGATAAAAACCGGTTGCTAAAATATCAAAACTTTTTGCAGCATTATTATCATGTTTAAACATCCTGCATAATTATTTTAATTGTCCAACAAAATTATTTTTAGATGTATATGTAGTTAAATATCTAAATACTTTAGCAAAATCTTTTTTTTTGTAAATATGTAATTAAATTTTACTTTCATTTAAATTTTAAAAACGATTGAATAATCGAACAATCGAACAATCAAAATCACATTCGGCTAAAATTCTATTTGTAAAATGTTTGTCTACTACAAAGTATTCTTCTTAAATATAATCTATATGTCTGTAATCTGAAAGTATTGTATCCAAAAGAAAAAAAAACAAAGTAAATTTGATTTCTAATAAATTTTATTTTAATGAAACCTTAAGAACATATTTAAAGTACTTTCTTTTCAAATTCTTTCAAATACAATATTTTCAGATTTTAAATGGTAACTGGAAACGGAATATTTGTAACACTAAAAATTAAATTCTAAACAAATGCTTGCATTTAAATCTCAGAAATAATGATACAATTTCGAATTGCTTGTGCACTTCTGTGAGATTATACAAATGACAAAGGCAAAAGCGCAGCATCATGCATTAACTAACGTAAGAAATTGGGCCGTGGCTGTTGCATACTAACCGCAACAGTAATTTTGTGATGCAAATTACTGCAAGAGCTAAATATCTGAAGTACGCAATTAGATAAAGTATATTCTTGAAATACGGTTTCACTCACATATTCTATGTGAAATAATTCTCTAATAATTTAAAAATAAATAAAAAAGATTTATTATTATTATTAGATACTTTTGAATACATATAATAAATTATTTAATATTACTTTTCTCACTTATTTAGCTTCATAATTTAATAGTAATGTTATAAAATATTACTTTATTTAATTTGAATAATTTAATAATACAAATAAAAGAATAGTAAACAAAATGCATTTTATACATACACATATAATTTTAATTATTTTACCAAAAATTATATTTTCATTAAAACCGGTAATAAATTACATGTAACTTTATTATTTATAGTTATATATAAAATAATTAACCATGGACTTATTAAAGGTTAATCGTCACAGATTTTCATATTAATTATTATTAATTTACATGGAAATATTATAAATATTAAAAGAAATGTTTATTATTTTCATATATTATAAATTCTTTTACATAAAATCTATTTTAGAAGATTATGACAAAACTTTATTTTTTCTCATAAAATATTAATTACACATAATATGTATGCAAGATATAAAAATTATTACATTGCTAACTTTCAAACTCCGTTAAATATTGTAGATAAAACCATAAGGATACCACAAGATCAAGAATAGATCATTTAACTTCATAAGAGAAGTGTCCGTTATACGGAGGCTTTAAACTCTAAAGTTAACTCCAAAATCCCTACACCTTCAGACTCGAGTTAAATTACATTTAAATTTTAAGCCAACGTGATTACGTCACTCCTAAAAAATTGTGATAAATGTCAAAGTGAAAAAAATATAAATCTTAATTTTGAAAGAAATTCTATCGTATCATTTATAATAATTTAACAATTCTTTCATTATTATCTCTTTACTAAACGTATTTTTATAGAAAATTTATGATAAATATAAATTAAAATTCTTCCTTCTGTAAGTATAACTTTAATTAAATCTTTACAATTTTACTAAATACGATAATTATTTATAATTTTACAAAAAAATGCAAAATGCTTCTCATTTAAAACATCTCACTAAGAAAATATATGAGATCTAAATAAAGTTTTGATAAACATTATAGCTTATTTATAGACCAACAGATAACAGATTAAAAGTTGATTGAACTTTTTATAATTGTCTTTGAAAATCAGATTGTTTTACATATACAAAAATATAAATAAAAAAATATTTTTATACAAATTGTATTCAAAAATATTATTTTCTAGTGAAGTTATTATATAGCTTCCAATAAAAAATATTATTTTCAGTGAAAGCTACATAATGTAATTATTACTTTCCAAAATAAACTGAATCTTTATTTCAATACAAAACAATATATATAAAATTAGAAAATAAAAGAAAATAAATTTTTAATTAATTCAATATTGTATATGTAATATTATGTTTTTAAAATATATTTTATGTAACCAAGTAATTATTTTGAGTTTATAATAAACTTTACAACATGCTTTAAAAATGCAATTAATCGCATTATACTAAGTTAATAATAATGTTTAGCAACAAAAATTTATTTTATGTGCATTTAAATAAACAATTAAAAAAAAACCTTTTTGTTTATTTTCTCATTTTTAATATTATCATTTAAATACAAAATAAAAAAAAATTATATATATATCTCTGTTATCATATAAAATAATTTTTATTTTTTTATTTTTGTCATAACATGTCATTTATAAAATAATCTCAAAAAATACGCAATCTAAATTTTGTTCTTATATTTATAAGAACAGAAAAATCTAATATTTTTAATCAATAAAACATTTGCTAATATTAAAATAAACAATTTTTCCATGAAATTATCTTTTGTAAGTGTTGATTTTTAATATTTTTAGTACTATATTTAAATTGTGTACCACATCTATACAAATCTTAAATTTCCTTTTACCATCAATAGATAAATAATTTACGTATAAATTAGATATAAAACATAAAGATATTAATAATTGGTTCGTAGCTAAATTAGTTTTGTAATCTATAAAATGAGTTGAATAAAACTAAAATAATTAAAGAATTTTAACCAATTGTTGGTATTCAACTTTACGATAATACAGCGATCTTCAAAACTTAACTTCAATTAATTTAGATTTATGCAAAAAAATGCATATTTAAAATATCTCGTAATAACTATACTATCATAATAAACTATTTTAAAAAGTTATAATGTAAGAAATAAATAAAATTATGACTCACAACTTAGGACGTTAACTTGATCGCCGTAACTGGGTAATATTAGAACGGGTAACCAATGCTCAGTTGGTAAAATAAAAGTTTCGAGTACTGATACGCGAACGTCTTTAAAAAAAAAGCTAAAGAATTAACACACACAAATACTCAATACTTTTACTATTATCTTTATTATTAAATAAATGAATATCAGTATTTTGGAGCATCTCTCTAGAATTACATGTTATGCCGACGTGTTCTCCATTTCATATCTTTCCAGGTCGACGATGATACCGGTGACGCCACTACCAACAACGCCGTCGCCCAATTTCGTCAATAATACGTCGTGATGTTACATAAAAGTCAAACGTCGACACTTATATAACGCGAGACGTTTGAGACGCGATGAAGACAACGAGCGAATAATGCAATGTATGAATCGCCGTGTAAGCGAAATATTTACACGCTCATGTAATCGACTCTTATGCGCGCAAATGGCTGCGCCTTGCCCTCTTCTAGAATGCTACAAGGTAAGAAGCACTGTTTCGTAACGCGAGTAACGAGAGTATAAGCATTTCAAAGTCAGCGGGTGCGCTGGTTTTGTCCAGCGGGAGTTGTAATAAGAGCCGCGACGCCGAACAAATTAGAAACAAAGGTCCGAAATCAGAGATGACAAAGACATCAAGATATCCTGTAGTGTCACTTAGACTTCACAGGAAATACTATACAAGACATGAGATGATGAGCGACGGTAAAGTGCTATTGCGAAAAATTGATCTCTGATATATCAAATGATGAACATAAACAAAGATTTCTAATTTAAAATAGTAAATAATTAAAAATAGCGAAATAATTAGGGATGTTTTGGCTGTACAATATCAGCTGAAAGTTATCAAAATTTAAAAACTTTAGACTCTTCTTCTTACATATTTATTTATTTTTTTTTAATCTTAATTAACGACAAAAAATTTTGGTTGCGTATATTTGAATTTTGACTTTAAAATCAGGTAAAAAAAACAAAGCAACAAATAATTTGATTTATAATAGATTATTGCAGTGTAAATGCTGCCTATGCCATATTTTGATGCAATTTCAGATAAATAATTTTTAAATGAGTAAGTGTATCCAAATGACCTTTTGCGCGAATATTTATTTAGAGTTTTATTAGTATAAGTAAAAAATTTGACAATGTTACTTATGATCTTGTAATGTCACTTTCTTATAAAATTTGTAAATAAGTACCTCAAAATTTTACAGTTACTGTATAATAATTTACGTAATTTTACATAAGAACCAAACAAACTCGATACTTTTACTTTACAAACAAAAAATAAAATAACTTATTCCATTAAGAGAATTAACTGTTCTCAAATACGCAAATACTCTAACATAATAATAGATCAATTTATCAAATTTTTATATTTTTGATAATATATTAGCTGTAATACGTTATTAAACAGATATCGTTGTAATAGTACTGTTAAATAGTACTGTTAAAAAGTTTTAACATGAGAAAAAAATAACTTCATAATTTATTTCGAATTTAAAATAAATTGTATAAAAATTATGGAACAATCTTATTTGTAAACACTACACAGAGAGAACAATTTTGCTGTATTATCTAAAGATTTAACTAGATACAGATCTAAAGATAATTTTTTTTTCATCATAAAAATAATTATGAAGAACGTTCAACCATGATGGCCAATGTTGCTAAATGTTTTGATATTCTAGCAACCAGCTTGAGCGTCTTACATAATCATAATCATTTAATCTAACAAAATTATTTTTAGATCTGTTAATAAAGTCATTATTTCTATGTAAATGTTTTAAAACACGTTAATTTCTACATAGCAATTAATTGTATTATTTTAAGAAGGGCAAGAAAGGCTTCATTGTCTAGTTTCCTAGATTCCTAGATATTCATATATCGTAATGAAGATAAAGAAAGAACCAACACCATAACAAAAACTAATTTGCCTTTCAAACAATAAGATATTTAAATTGTAATCCCCGTTCCCAGAATTAATTAAGTAGACATTATAACAAATTGTACATTTAGGTTTATGTGCATACATTAGTGCGTACATTGATTTTTTTACTTTGAAAATAATAAATACGAAAAACTGAATAAAGAACGTATATTTTTTTATTGTTTTACTAATAATTGATTACAAAAAAATATTAACTATTTTATACTTTATAAGGTAATTTTGCATAAAAACTTATTCAAATAAAAAAAAAAATTTGTTTAAAATTCCACATCTTTGTGAATCTGCACAGTTAAAAAATTTCTGTTAAATTTCATGCATATCACGTGTCCCAAACTGTCTACTCAAATATTTGTGTTATTTAACACAAGATATGTTAGAAAATAACATAAATATATGTAAAAAATTAATTTAAAAAATATTAGATTTCGACACAGATTGGAAACGAATGCGGAAACATATTTCTTCGGTAAAATTAACATTTATAATATGACATATATGTTGACACGTACAATGTATTTATTTACCTTAGACTTTATGTTTTAAAACTTCATTATTCTTATGTTATTTTTTTATTTGTTTACAAATTATGTTATTTTAACGCTAAAAAATGTTAAATATCAACTTAACACAAAATATTTAAATAACGTCATCATGTTATGTTCAATTAACACTTGCGTATGTTAAAAATTTAACACAAAAATTTTGACTAGAACCAAATTTAACATAAATACAAAATGTTTTCTACTGTATACATTTATTTTATCTTTAATACTTATATATTAACTTTTTTACCTATTTCTGCTTGTTAAGAAAAAATTGTTAATAGCTTTTTGAGTTCAGATATACATTTTCTTTTTTGTTCTTTATTTTACATTAGGCATTAATTTTTACTATATTTGCAGACATTAATAAAAATCAATATTTTTTCCGAATAAACCTTTCTAGATGAATACAATTTTTATGTTTTAAATAAAATTATGCACTGTAGTAATCCAAATATTTTGTAATTTCGTAATTAATTATTAAGAATGCAAGACGTCCATCTTTAACATTAATTTAAAATTTGTTAAAATTACAATCAGTAAATTCTATTAAAACCGATTGTAATATAAAAACTACTTCATTCTATAATTATTTAATTTTGCAGTTGTTCATCCAAAATTAAATATTAGCAAATATTAAACGTATTAATCTGTCCTGATACTTTCAATCATGCTCGCTGGAGAATCCACCAAGGTTTTTTCGCCGCTCCTTCGTTCGAAATATTGGTAATATGTAATTCTTATCTCTTGCCCTCTCCCGTTTCCCTACCCTTCCTCTCGTAATCCGCCTTATGTAATGACGGTAATGTAACCAAATGTATGTAACGCTTGCATAAGATAGCCCCTACCCTACCTACACGTCGAGCGGCGACGCGGAGCCGCGGCATAATCTATTGTTTGGCAATAGTTATGGTTCGTTGTGTAACGGACTAGTTAACGGAGGCGATCGATAAGTAACACGGCATTGCGTTGTACAATGTAGCCGACGCTACAAGGGAAGGCACCAAGGAGGGAAGCAAATTAAGAAAGCAGCTCGCCGGTTTGCCTTTGGCACCGACAGAGTTGGATCGCTTTCGAGAAAGCATCGAGATTTTCGATCCTTTTGATAAAAAATGCCACAAATATATAACACACAAACAAATGTAATACAAACACAACAAGCGTTAAGACCTATTGACATTTATTAGCTTCTCTAATTTATAAATATTTTTACTTTATTAAAATACGGACAAATTACGCGAAAATAAACCTAAGCTGCAAAGATCTAAGCATAATAAAAATATTTTATAATAAAAATATAAATTGATATTGATTCATTGATTAATATTCATTCATTATAAAAAAATTAATTTAAAAATTAATTACAATAAAATTTATCTGTTCAAATCTTTAACCTTTTTAACACATTATTTTAATGTTTAATTCTGTAACTGGTTATTCGGATTTTATTAAAAATTTTACAACTACATATGTTTTGTGATATGAAATACTCCCTGAATATAGCCATATTAGATTACAGATTACTCATGGTGAGATTAATTAAAAAAAAGTTAATTAAAATTGACTTGAGTTTACTGTTTTGTAAATGAATGTAAGCCACTTATATCCTAAATATATTTTTTTATCTGCAACCGAAAATACTACAATTTATTAATAAAGTAACTCATTTTTCATTCAAATGGATCAATCATTTTGAAAACTTCAAAGAATTTAGTTTTTAAAAATATATTTTTAAAAATATTAAATCTTTAAAAATATTTTAAAAAATATTAACATTCTTAATTAACATAACTGTTGATAAAAAAGTATTCTCATACGTACGTATAAAATTTACATAAATTTTTTATAAACAATTAAGCAAAACAAAAATTAAATTGCTTATTTACAATTCAACAAAACTTTACTAAAAAAAAAATATGAACAATAAGTTTCGGAAATGCAAATCGATGAAAATAAATGTAAGACGGCCTATATCGGTCACAGCAAATCTTAATGCTGAATAATAATTTAAATTATTATTTAACACCAACATCCTCTGTAACCGATAAAGGCTGCCTTACATTTATAAAAGAAATATAACTTATATAATTTTCTTGTCTCTAATTGACTTCTAGATTTTAATAATTGCATGATTCAGTTAAATTTAAATAACTATGACGTAAGCGTAAGGATTATCTAATCATTTTTCATTCTATGCGTAATATTTTACGCTTGTTATTGATGTATAATATTTCTTTGTTCGTTATTAGTTTTCAGCTAAGATACGGGACGATGATTTCGTGAGACTTTAATGAGTCTCAGAGGGAACCAATCGTTAGAAGATCGTGTCCACGAGTCGTGATTCTTGGATCCTTATTTTGCTCAGCGAGATCTACAGTTTGTCACGACGTAATCAATTTGCGGTCGTATGTAACGAAAATTTAATGAGTTTTTTTATCTGAAGGAGAATCACGTAATGCACTCGCGCAATAAGCGTTGCAGGGGCACATGATATGCAACTTTTCATAACTGTACACATATCGTGTGACTATTTTGAAATCGTTTGCGAATGAATAGAGATATACATATTTCACACCGTTGGTTGCCTTTCACCCTTAAATGGGCACGCTGGAATATTACGCGGCATTTAAGATTAGATATAACTATGGGAGAAAAAAAATTAAAAGAGACTAAGCTGCATAAGATTAAATCTATGATTATAAAGAAAAATTATGGCAAAAACTATTTTTAATAATTTTGATGATAAACTTTTATGGTAAATATCATTTTATTATTGTACAAAATTTTTACAACAAACAAATAATTACTCTGTTTCATAACTTAGATAATAATATAGATAAACTCGTTTTTGTATGCAAAATGATTGATCGGAAAATTGCGAAACTTAGTTCAGTCAGAGTATCAATTATCATTCTCCAATTTTTCCATTACTTTCACTAATTTCTCTTATTTTTCCGTTACTTTACAGCGGAAAAGTTGGCAATTGATGTTTTGCATTGACATCAATCATAAATATCGCGCATGGCACACACAGTTATTCCCAAATTGATTGAGTATCAATTAAATATAATAGATATAATATTTGTTTGATTATGCGCTTTGATTAATCTAGATATTTATGTATTTATCTAGCTAACCGTATATTATGCTGATACATCCAACTACAGCATAGAGATCAATACATATGAGAAAATTTAAGATTGTCACTCTTTGAGTAGCTGATATGATTGATATGTATAACCATGATTTTAGTGATGTAACATTTCTCCTTCAAAATTGTGATCCTGACAGCGAATTACGCTAATAATATCATGTATATTATGTATATTGTGGTCATCAAAAATTGTAATTTAACAGTATTTTTTTTTTTTTAATTTTTTAAGTCTACCTTTTCCAATTATAACTTAAAAGTGTTTATAAATTAGTAGAAGCGTTGTTGAACCATAAAGCGATATTTTACGAGTAGTCTCATCTTTCATTGGAGAGTATTTATTCTGACTGTATTTATTCAATCAATAATCAATAAAGTAAGAATTAGCATTTAATTGAAATCATTAAACGGATTACTATGAAGACCATATTAAGTCACGTAAAAAATTTGTCAAAACAATTATGAAAACAACTTTCAAACCTATAAATGTTATCGCATGGAAAAAAGAAGTTAGTTGCAATTAGTAGCAGTAGTAAAAATCTGTGTAAATAACAAATTTTAGCTATATACAACTGAAATTTAGCTACCACGTAAAGATTCGTACTATTGCAACTAATCTCTCCGATTTTTCCATGCGCGTTTTCACAGCTGATATTTTATATGTTGACGCCGACGGCACGTAACAGGCAACGCACACGAAATATTTTTTTCATTTATTTTTTGTTTTTCTACTTAACGACAACTCATGTTCTAATTCACGGATCTTTTGACTCGTTTTAAGCTCCGCATCTGCACTATTTAAGTTAACGCTACATAAAAAATATACATAGAAAATATAAAAAGCTTACACAAAAATTTTGTACAAGATATCTTAACAAAAAATAATTCAAGAAAAAATTTTCTGATTAAAACAAAACACACTCTCGAATAATTTTAAACTTATACGTCTTAAGAAAAACCGTACATTCATGATAGAAAAAGTCCAAAAGGAAAAAATCATTTAAATTCTATTATCACAAAAATTTAAGTAATTGTTACACGATACTAATTGTAAGTATGATTAAGAAATTAGAGTAAAACGCAATATGGCAATATGTTCTGTTTTAGCTGCTAAGTGAGATTAAGAATTTTTCATATAACATAAATTATATGACATATAAATTTCCACTTTATTTGAAATTAACAAAATCTGTATATACTATTTGCCAATTGCTAAAAATATTCAGCACGCACGTATTCATTGCGCCACTGATACACGAAACGACTTAAACCAATCCAAATCAAACAAGCAAACGAAAAATAAATATGAATGAATAACTTGTTTCAATAAGTGCGAATGGTACCGTCAGTATGGCGACACGAACAAACGTACTTAAATCTTCTATTTAAAATACAAGATTAGAAAGCCTATGTCAATCACAGCGGTTCTTAGAGCCAAATATTAATTTTAATGAAAACCATTGCGTTTGTCGTTTCTGAATCACACGGAATGTAGGAAGATGCACGTTCAAACTCTGATAATGATATTTTTCGCAAAAATTCTTCAGTTTTCAAGATAAGAAGGATTGTAGAGATGATTGTAGATGTCGAAATTGACTGACAATTTAACTATGATATTACATTTCTAGTTCTGTTCTAGTTTAACTTAACAGCTGCGTTTTACAATCCTTTGTTTTATATGCTCCTTGTTTTTGTCCTGAATCAAGATATTTTTTTCAAATGTGACAGAGAAAACCGAGAAAAATAAAGATATTTTTTTTCTATTTCGCTAATAACTCTGATATACTGATATATCATTATATTATCTATTACTTCAAATTCTATTTTAAACGATTAAATTGCGCGGAAAAAATACCCGTTTCAATAAAGATATTATCTTAATACGAGTCTACCGCGAGAGTTAATTAATCATAATTTTTAATTGTAGCTATAATAGGTAATTCTAATTATTGTAAGAAGTCACGTTTTCTATTTCCTAGTATTTGTCGCAATTGCATTAAAAAATATAGTAAGTAATGTGACAATACATAAAATAGCCAGAATTAGATGCGCATGATTAATTTCTTCTTTTTAAATATACTTCTTGTTAAATAGAATTTTTAATAATGATGACATTTATTTGATTAAGTCAAAAGATTTATCTTTTTTAACTGAGTCTCTTGCCCAGTTCTCCTTTTATTTTTTCTTTCTAATGAAAAAAGAAAAGAAGGAAAGACAAGAAAAAGAAATGAAAGAAAAATCGTGTGAGAAATTCAGTTTAAAAGAACAGGCCAAATGTAACTTTCAATGGTAAAAAAACTTTGAGTATAACTAGAAATTTTATATACCTAATCATAAAATGCTAACTAAATCTTTATAGTCAAGTCTCAAACAATGTAGCTGTAAAAAGTGTAAAATATTAAGTTCAAAAGCATGATGACCAGAAAATCTGTTTGATCTCATCAAAATTCATTTTACCTTGTTGGAATACTAAATTCATATTTTTCTCAATGTAAATTTTTATTGCGATTTCATAAGAATTTCGGCTGATTTAAAGATTTTAAAGTAATATATAAGACATATTATAAGACAGAGCATAAACAAATTTTTTAAATATTTTTTTCATGTTATATTAAACTTTTTTTTATGTCTATATTAAGTAACTTTATTAACGTAAATTTTATTTAGCATACATTAATTTTACTTTAATAAAAAGCAAAAAAAAAAGTAAAACAGCTAAAATTTAGAATAAAAAAATGTATTATTAGGAATTCAGATCAATATTTAGACGGAAAGATTTATTATAACACTACGGAATTTTGAAAATATCTACGACATTGGTTTAAAAACCTGTGAATATTTTTAGATGGTTTAAAGGAAGACTAAACTAACCTAGTTTATGGTAGTAGATTCCTTCTTGTATATAACTGCATACTATGTCCGTTTTATGACCGTTCCGAGTAAGCATTTCGGAGCGTCACAGTGTTCGCACGTGTCGACTTCCGTTTGTTTTTAACGATCGCCATTTCCGGCGTTATTCTTTGCAGTGCATAACGTATTATTTAGGTGATTTTTCTCGCAAATGTGCCACGTTTTCGGAGTCATCCGCCATAAAAGCGACTAAATTGACCGTTACTTTGTTTGATTTCTATGCGTTGTTATTGTTTGAGGTGTTACGTCTTCTCGTTAATATAAGCGCCTATTTTCGCGCATTTATGCAACAATCGTAGGGCCACCGAACCACGCTTTATTACACAGTATTGTATAACTGGAATATACCAGTGCATTATACGTGTATTATTTCTAGCACATGATATAACTTGTGACAAATAGATATTTATCTTTAATCCCACTCAAATATATAGATAATTCATAAAGTACTCTTGTAAACAAAAATAAATTGTTTAAAAAATGCATTAAAAAAAAAAAAATTTGAACAAGTCTCTCTCTTAATAAAGTTACCATTAATGTAGAAATTGTAATAATTAATAATATATACTGAATAATCAATTTACTCTGTATTATTTTTCTAGTTGCCTAAAATGAAAATAAACCGAGTTTTGATAAAAATATTATATTAAGTAAATTTACTAAATTAACTAAATTTTGTGTAGTTTGGCTAAAATTATATTAAAATAAATATAAATTTTTAAACTGTTTAAAACCATTAACTCTTGCAAATATAATTTTTTAAAGAACTATTTAAAAAACAGTTTTTTTTTGCAAATTTCTGTAATTGTAAAAAACTTAAAATTAAGTGTATAGATATACAGATAATAATTTATATTATATCATTTTCTTTATAGAAGATTTGAGTTCAATTGAAGAAATGATCATAAACTCATTAAATTTTTCTCTGCCGTCATTCACAATTTATAATAATTAATAAATGATTTGTCAATAATATTTCTACGTGTTACTATCAATAATAACGTAGCTAGTGAAAAAGAAAGAATAAGACATTGTCGAGCTTAGCATAAAACTGCGATGACAATGGTGAGGTTCTCATTAACGGAATCCTCATTAATGAGCGTAACGAGCGACGCTCACTTGATTTCGACACCGTAACCGGATGATGCGCTATTATAACGTAGAATAGGCAACGATTTCCACACATCCGACAAATCGACAACCGATCGTATCGCGCTTAAGCGCGCGAGTCGCGTGCGGTTAAAATCACAGTGACCCTAATCACAAAATTTATTCTATTCGACACGGTTATTAAAATTACTAAACAGAAATTGTTTAAATTAAACAGAATATAAATAACAATATTTAGATATTGCACAAATTAAAAAATTTTACATCCAAATATTAAATTTTGTAATTGAATATTTATCCAAGAAGTAACACAGGCTTAAATATTTTATATCATTCAAATAAATAAAAATTACATGTTTTTAATTTAAACTACAATCTTAATTTGAACTTTAAATAAAAATTTATTTTAATATAATATATTAATGTTCTAAAAGAAACAAAAGGGAATTGTTTCGATTCATTTTTATCATAATATAAATTGGCTCCGCACTATGGTTACACACGCATCTTTTTACAAATTAGTTTTCTTCGGAAATTTGCAAGTCTCACTAGTTTTTTTTTTATGTTTTTATAATTAACACATATGGTTATTTAAACAATTATAGTAAAAATAATTTTAATTCTGTAATAAAATAGAAGTGTAGACCCACGGAATCAACTAGTGCAGCAATGCAATTGCAACGACCACATGCGGCAACGGAAATATGGCATGTCGTAAGAGATTACTAGAAAAAATGAGTAGTTTCGAGATACTATCTCGTCAATTTGTGATTTTGGTTTCCACATATCACTTTGACATTTATTTGAAATATAATTTTGCAATAGTAAGAAGTATTGTTGACTAATGTTTCTTACTGAGTAATAAATACTGAGTTTTACTTTTCTTTCCTGCCATTATTTTTTTCAAGATTGAATATTACTTAAATTAGAGCAAAAATGTAATATTTTTGGTAAAATGTGTTTAATATACATGTAACGCAATTACAAATAAAGAATTGTTTTATAATATTTCTCTTAGAATATTTTACACAATATAACAAAATTTTTCATAATTACTAATTAAAATTTTATATTTTTATAACGCGCCAATTTTAGCGTAAACTTTTACAGTCTATCTATATGCAATGTCATCAAGAAAACCCCAGAAACTTATACACAGATTTAATAAAAATTAATGCAGGACTTGATATAAAACTGAATTTAGATCTGCAATGGTATCTACAATATCAGAAACAGCAAAGCTTTTCCCACGGTAAAATTGCAGCTAATGATTATAACGCGTGCTAACGCAGCCACGCATTAAAATATTTTCTATAAGTAGTTAAATTTTTGTGACTCTTACCCATAACGCTAACAGTCAATTAAATTTAATTATGTCACTAAAGTTTTAACTACCCATATGATTCAATATTATTTATAAACGACATCCTGCTATGACCGCGAAGTGTATCAATATATTTAAATTAAGAACGTGGGTAACCCGGTTGGAAGTGGATTTTAGAGCTTAATAATAATTTTGTAGTTTAATTTATAAACAAGTTTGCTCAGACCGCATGCCTCATATTTGCCGGACTGTTTAAACGCAACTTTTAAGTAAAACCAGAAAAGTAACATCGATATTAAATTACTAATCAATTTAATAATTTTAATACTTAGCATCTCTATTATTTATTATATCTTGAAAACTGTAAAGAATATCTTGTAAATTGAAAAATATTACCTTGGTCAGGATTTGAATCTGGATCTCCTTATATTCTATATGGGCGTCCTAGCCAGTTCGACCTGAGGCATTTAAACCTGTCACTTAAAATATTAAACTAGTTAGGACGCTCGCACAAAATGTAAGAAGATCCAGGTTCAAAGCCTGGAGGAGATAATATTTTTTACAACAAATTCTTTATAGTTTTTACGATGGGGGGATTATAGAGATAGTAGGTAGCATCAAAATTATTAAATTGATTAACATTTTAATTTCGTGATATTACATTCCTGGTTCTACTAAATAACTGCGTTTAAAAAGTTCAGCAAACATACGACGCGCAGTTTGGAGGAACTTGCAAATGCATATAAATTCACCTATGAAATTATAATTGAATACTAAATTCCGTTTTTGACTGATATAGCCACGTTTTAATTTAAACTTATTATTTATCTAATTTTTCATTATAATAATTAGATTAAAATAAATCACGATTACGTACGTTAAATGAAAAGTGTTTTTAGAAAATTGGCAGAAAATTAGCGGATGGATGTTTGTTCGAATATGTAATGTTTAACAAAAGAATCCAGTCCGGCCATTGTGTGACGATACAATTGGCAATGGACTTTCTACTCAACGATTCATAAATGTCACAGACTAATAAAATTATTCCATGAAGCATCGATTTTGCAGGTAAGAACGTAACGCCATTAATCCGCATCACAATACTTAGATCGACGAACTAAAAAGATCGTCGTGAATCGCAGCGATTCACGACAAGATTTAACGTTGTGCTCGATGGCTCTCATTATGACACGAAAACTCAAAACCGCGCAATATACGACGTAAGAGTCGTTAAATGCATTAATGGCTATTGCATAACAATCTCACAATCTTACGATCTGTATAATCTTACATAATATCCATACCAGGTGTATCGTCACGATGTCACGAGGTGGACGGATTTTATATATATATTATATATATATATATATATATATATATATATATATATATATATATAAAGCCAAGCGTTTTACATATTAAGTATAAAAAATAGTTATGTGATAATTTTTACAAAAAAGAAGAAATTAGTAGTTTATGTCGCCTAAATAATGTATAACAAAATGATATAAATTTTATTTAATAAATAAGAGCAAATTTTGAAATAAAAGTATAATTTTTCTAATTTTTAATGGATCAATGTATTATATTTATAAATTTATATCTGTAAAAAAATATAATATTTAGATATAAAATATAGCATAAAAAAAATATATATAAACAATATCCATATCTATTTGTTATTCTCACACAAAATTATTTTCAAAATTATAAATATTTAAAATAACTACTTCTAAATGTTTCTTCTATTTTTGTTTCTTTACATTATCAAACTTTTTTTATAAAAAGTTTTTATTAATTTTAAAAAGATTTTATTTAATAACTTATTTTCAAAAAACAGCGCGTATATAAATAACTAAAATAAAAATAATAATTTTATATATACTTAATTAAAAAATATTTTTAAAAATTATGTTAAGTTATTAATTAATCAATTTAAAGCATTTTATACATGTAACATCGCAGTCATAATACTGCACTTAAAGATTGTAAAATTGAGCACGTTAATCTGGAATTTGCTGTAACAAAATGTCACTTGAGCATTATAGAATATTATTTCCATGAACCGTTGTATTACGCTAAAAGCCACCAGGTGTGACTGACAGGTAACTACACCATTTCCGGCGTAACACCATCAAAATCTTTCTTTTTTTCTCTCTCTCCTTTCCTCAATGACACCCGGTTATGTCGTTCTTACTCCCTGAGGCACTAAAGTAAAGCTCACCTCCTGTAACGTCTAATTCAAGGTATTACTTAATGTGCCGAAGTTACGTGACCAGTTCTGTAACAAGGCGTTACAGCGTCCCTCATTACAAATTCGTCGGATCAAGCGTGAAACGCAATGACGTGCCGCGAATATCTACAAACGTTGTGCATCCTCGTGTTTTCTCCATGATCGCGCGAGACATTATTATATAATGTACGTATATATATATTTGTATATACAAACTTCCCATATCCGTTTCTAGAGATAGGACAAATGATTCATTCATCTAATCTCTCGACGAGCTTATTTGATAACTGTTCTACTTGCAAATAGGTATAATCGCGTACTCAGTGATTGAAATGATCTGAATTACTACCTAAACTGTAAACGTTCTTTATTTAACATCTAAATCGCTGTTAATATCAAATTTGTATAAATAATGATGTCATAAATAAAAATAAAATAAAGCAAAAAATATAAATATAAAAGTAAATCGACGCTATAATAAGAAACATTTCTTTACAAATTTAATAAATTTATATTATTAATATATTATTAATATTTTTTTATTAATATTTTATTTATTTTGTAATTCTAAAAAAATAAAAAAATAATAATAATACAATTATACATAAAACATATTAAATAGAGGACTTCGACCGATACGTACAAACACAATGTAAACGAAATGCCTTATCGGTCATAGTTACATTTTAGTGCTGATATTTATTATCATTTTATAAACTTCTTCGAGTTTACGGAATTAGGCGCCGAATAACTTTTCAGTTTTAAAACACAATTCCAAGTTAAATAAGAAATAGTAAAATCGCGTTATTAAATTAAAAATCAATTTAATAATAAATGATGCTAACAAGCATCTAAATGTTGAGAACCCTTTTCCTCTAAAAAACTGTAAAGAATTTGTTGCGAAAAATAACATCTCAGCCAGGAATCGAAGGTGGAATCTTCTGATTTTCTGGGACGGGTGTCTTCCGGTTATTTTTCGCAACAAATTTTTTACAATTTTTTTAGGAACAAAGGGTATTCGCATTTAGATACTTGTACCTTCAATACAATTAACTTTAATAAAAAATAAGATAGAAACCATTTATGATTATTTATATGATTCACACTTTCTGCGACAATTTATTATAATTCTTTTAATTTATAAAAATTACAATATTTAATTTTTAAAAAACATACTATCCTATTTACTAGAAAGTGTTTTCTATCAGATGATATAGCAGTTTTTATAATATTGTTTTGAAATTTGCGATAATTAAATTTATTATAAAATAAGCAAAAACGAGCGTCTGACAAAATAAGTCCCAAAATTGACATAATATGTAGTAATAGGTACATTATCTTCTTTTTCTTTTAACATGATTTATCTGTGCAAAATACAAGTTAAAGTATATGAATATTTATAGGAGTTTTTCATTTCAACGTAAAACGTTTACTGTTGATTTACAAATACCTTATGCGCTGTTCCACAAAACACAAGATGTAGTGCGATAATACTTAAAGATTAGATTAGAATAACTAACTTAATAAATAGATCTGCTAAAGCTATTTTTCATTCTATGTTATATAATTTTCACTATCTTATAGTCTGTCTGATCAATAAATATGTTGATTTATACTGTACTCCAATTTTAAAACTGTATTATGAGAAGAATAGAAAAATATAAACCAAACAATTTTAGGATTCTGTACACATGTAAAACGATCTAATATTAAAAACTATGTTTAATCGTTCGTTCGAATTAAAAAAAAACAAAAGTGATTTAAGGTCAAATATGAGATAATTTTAGATGTTGTATGAAATTAACTCATGTTTGGCCCTAAATTACTTTTGCTAATCTGGTTAATAATATACTTATTATTGTTTTAATTTGCAAAAAAAAGACACGCACAAATTTTTTTCTTTTGAAGAATTTAGTTTTAGCAGATTTTATATTTAATAAAGTTACAGATTTGTGAATTGTGTATTTTTTCGTTAATTATCTGGATAAATTATGTTTTCATCATGTATATATATTAATACAGTACAATGTTTAATGTCCAAGAAACAAGGAGGTGCTTTGAAAGATTTACACCAATGATTTTTCTTTAATAATAAAATATAATAATAAATTAATATAGTATATAATTATTCCGTTATAAATTTTACTTAATAAAATTAATAAGTTTAATAATTATTCTTAAATGGAATAATTACTATTTAAATTGTTATTAAAATATTAAAGTTTTGCGTTATAGTTAAATTTCACTAGAAGAAATGGGAGTAATATTGCGTCCATTTTTATTTTCTTGAAAAATTTTGTTAATACTCAATATTTTATATTGAAATTTAAACAATTATATGTAGTTGTCAAAGTATTGTTTAACATTTTAGTGTTATTTAAAATTCTAAAGTGAAAGTAATAAAATATTTATTACTTTGGACGTCATTTATAAAAATATGACGCATAATTGCTGGAAGAGAAAAACTGGTGGTAACATGGCTGTCCTAGAAACACTTACTGTTAGTATTTTTTACAAAATTATATATTTATAATTTTCTATTTTTTAGAATTCTTTTTGCGTTCAGAAACATTAGAGATATCATTCAAAATATTATTTTATCCTTGTTTATCATCACACAACAAGCATAAAATGATATCTCTGTTTCTGAATACAGTTTTCTAGAATGATAATCGATTTATTGAAGAAATATTCCGATATAAAATTTTTGCTTAAAAAGCAATGTTAACAAAATCCCATATTATTGTTTGCATAACTTGAAATATGTACAGCTAAAGAGATAGTTAAATAACAAAAAAAAAACACTCGAGTGTACATACATTTGTGTAATAATACATATTAATAAATTTCAACATACACATAATTTTTATGTGTATTATAGATCGAAGTAAATTTCTTCTTGAAGCAAATTAGGATTTAAATAAATAATATTATTTTTTTTAGACTGTTCTTTTAATCAAACGTTATATCATTCCTAATTTTAAATAACGTTGACAAATCCGCAAATACACAATAAGAACTTACTTATCGAAATATACTTAATATATAACAGATATTCATATATTTGTATACAGAAATAACGTTAAACATTTCAAGCAATAAAAACAATCTGACATATAACTTCGGTGTTGTTTTGCGCGGTCTCGTAGACAACGCTGCTCGCTCACCGTATTATCATTCACGCGGCGAGACTCGAGTTGGTAGGCAACCGCACGTGCTGTTCTGCGTATAGCCACACTACCTATTGAAATATTTTATGGTTGAGCTATGATTAGCTCAATTATCAACCCGTGCAATTAATCAATTCTCGCAATTTATGACTCTAATTTTTTAATTATTTTTATTACAGATAATATTTTGCGCAATTTATTTATTTAAGATTTGAAGCGACATAAAGATGAAAATTATAAAATGTGTAAAATTATACACAAAGAAAAATGTTTCTTTAGAACAAATATGTAAACAAATATGTAAAAAACAAATTTTCTTAAATTCAAAGAAATTTATGTATTAGAATAGTCCAAATTAGAATAATGTTTAAAATAAAAAATGCAACTTATTTGACTTTAAATAATACTGCTTTCAAATAATATACATTTACTTTAAAACAAATATATTTTGATTCGAGATTAAAAGCCTCTGTCAGTCATAGTTATTCTTGGTACCAAATAATTTTTTAATTTTTAATTTTTACCATTTTCAACCTAAACTGTTCGCCACATATTCGTCGGACTCGAAACAGCCAAAATAGTAATATTAATGTTATAAAAAGCATACATAATAACCTTTCTCCTCGGAAATATATTTTTAAAAAATAGTTTAATACAATCACTTTTTTACTTAAATAATTTTATTATTTCAATAAAAATATTATATTTCTTAAACTATAATTTTCCATTTTATTTAACAAATTTATTATTTTAGTATTAAAATTGTTTCACTTGTAATGTATATTTATGTATTTATATTCATATATTTAAAAAACATTTTCTTTTAAATTCTGATTAAAATGTAATGTATTAAAAAATTATAAATTGTATGCATTGTTGCAGTAAAGGGGGGCCGCAGGGAGAGCAAGGGTGAGAAGAACAGAATTGAGTGCGACATATTTATTCTGTATAAATTAATATTTTATACTGTGTAATTTGATTTAAATTCTTTACAAATTAATGCTGTAATTATACACAAGCAATAACATTTTTTTTATCAAGACTTAAATTTTAATAAATCGTACCTTTGGAATTTAATTTTTTATTGATTCAAATATGATTTCTTCAACTATTTCCTCACTTTCGAATTAAAAGTGTAGAATACTACACAGATTACTAGATATAATAAATCATATAAAATATATCGTTATACATTGCTACACTTTATACTAGATTTGCAAGTATCGAGCAAATCATAAAGAGCTTCATATTTTTTGGAGTTTTTTTTTCACAATCGCATTTCAATGGAATTCCATAGTAATATAAAATAATAAAGCACGCATTGCGTGCGATTGACATCAAGAATACTATTCAAAAAGTGACCAATTATTTTATTGTAATGATTGTGTACGATTATGTAATTTAATTATGTTTTCTCAAATATTATGTACGAGCGTAAATAAAACTGAGAAGAGGAAAAGATCTGAAAAACATTAGGTAGCATTAAGTAAATATTTTTAAATTTATTTTTAAATATTGTTTTTAGCAAATATTATAAAAATACATAAATAACGTTATAAGTTACATTTCTCGATTCTTAATACAATAGCTGTGTTTTAAATCCGGCAACTATGTGGTGTACAGTTTGAGAAATTTTGTAAATGTTTGTAAATTTACCTAAAAAATTATTATTGAGCACTAAGATCTGTTTTCGTAATAAAGCAGCTAAAAAGTTAATTAAAACTTTAAACATAAAATTTACACACAAATTACGGTTAATAAAACGTAGCTTAAAACGTAACTTGAGTTTGTTAAACACTAATAAGAATTAACTAAAACAATAAATACTAATAAAGCAATTAATTTTCTAAATAAACTGTCACGAAAAAACTTATAAGAAATTGATCAATTATTGCATAATGATTATAGATAACATTATTATCATATTACATCGCTTTAAATTTCCGTGCTCTGAGTATTTACCAATAACTGGTTTATCCAGACATTCATTAATCTCGGTCAACGCATACAAATGAGAATTCAGTTCTCTACTGAGTAATTCAATTGGACACAACTTTTACAAAATTACGTAGAGGAAAGTTGCCAATATTAACAAGGTCTTCGAAAAAAGCGACAGCTCCTTTCTTTATTTCGTTGAAAAAAAAAATGAACATTGCACTTTATTAATACTGATAAAAACGTGATCTGTTTAGATAATTTGTTGGCGTAACGTACGGAAAGTATAACCATTTTCAGCATTACTTTTTTTTAACAAAATAAGTCTATTTTATTTGAAAAACGAAAAAGTGCTTTACACACTGCCTCTTCGCAATACAATATTCTATGAAGATTATTACAAAATTGGACTTAGAACTCTAAACTTCATTTGTAATATTACATTAGATACTATTTCTACGTTTTAAAGTCTGGCAGAAACGTCTGCGATAATATTTCTAAAACCTAAGAAATTATTATCGAGAGTACTAAAATCTGCTTTTAAATGATTATACTTTCAATTTAAATTTGTTTAAATTTAGAATGTTAGCCCCCCTCCCACCCGTCTTTTTTTAAAGAAAAGCATTTGATCCTTTCGGAAGATTAGAGTTTTTTTAATGAGTATCTTCTACACTGCAAATTTAAATGTGTAAGATGCGCAGTCACTTTTCACGCATATGCATTTTTTATGCATTAAATTAAGTGTATGCGTGTAATTTTTGTACTTATTAATTAAATGCTTAGGCGTGAATCAATATTAAATTACACTAGTGCATGTAATTAATGCAATTTTTTAATATGCTTAGACTAATTACTAGATTAGTCTAAGCATATAAAAAAATTACATGCACATAAATGCATAAAAAGTACCTATATTAAAATACACTTAGATTTGCAATGTAGTATCGTTCCTGAGACCGAGTCACGCGCTACCAAAAATAGCAACGATATGTAGGAACGACAGTAGGCATATACTCCGATACATTTCAATTTTAAGCCACGCAAAACCGCAAATCTTACATTGATGCAAAATGTAAAATGCTCGATGAAACATTCGCGACGCAAGTATACCGCGAACGATTAGTGTCGCACGAGTAAGCAAACGTCTTCAGAGACAGTAATGTCATAGAAAACAGTAAACAACAGGTTATTTACTCACCTTTCTAACCTTACGATCGCTCTGCCGCCGCCCGATGTCATACAAACAAAGCTTCATGGCACCCACACACACGAGAACACTCGACACGCGATCTTACGCGCGCGCGCGTGCTAATTACCGAAACGCAACGAATATAGGACTAATTACGCAGGCCGATTAAACGCGATTCGGGAGCGTTTTGCTTCACTGCGTCTTTGAGGGCGACCGAGAGCTTCGCGTCGGTGTCGACTTATTCATGTCGGCAACTTCACTCCGATTTACCGCCGCGACACGACGCAAGTCAAACTAGAGTAGTGCCGAATCGATACGGTTGACCTTCTCTTTTTGTATATGCATGCGTTAACGCGCATTACTTGTTACATTAGGCGTCAAACATTCTGTGCGTGCACGGAAACCATCTCGATACTCTCGATTATTAGCCGTCTCGATTAGTCGTAGTCTCGATTTCGGCCTCTTAATCCTAGCTTGACTCGCATTGTATCGCGCGGTAAATCGGAGTGAAGTTAGCGCTATCCGCTATCGAAGCTCTCGCTCGCCAACGGAACGCCACGGAGACGCAGCAAAGCAAAGCGCTCTCGAACCGCATTTAATCGACCTGCGTAATTAGTTCTGTATTCTCTGTGTTTCGGTAATAAGCGCGCGCGTGTGAGATCGTGTGCTATGGAGAAGCAGCTGCGAAAGATTTCGAGAGAAAGAGCAGCAGATGAGTCTTACAGCTCGGGGGCGATGCGACCGGGGAGGAGGGTGAGTAACCTAAAAACTTGTTTATTTACGCGCTGGCGACGCACTCGCGTCGCGTGTCTCGTCGTTCAATTTACATTACCGCTGTCCAAGTTTCGTAGTTTTGTACTTGCAATTGAAATGTATCAATGTTTATGCCTACTACCGTTTTCTACACATCGTAGCCCTCTTCTCATAGCGCACGACTCTCAGTCTCACGGACGAGATTGCACACATTGTAATCCGAGTATGTATTTTTGTGTGTGTATAATAATATTGTTACTTCTTACACATTTATGTGCGTGTAATTTTTGTACATACTTCGTACACGCTTAGACGTGTAATTTAATATAAATCTAATACATAAGAACACAAATGCGTAAAAGGTAACTGCACGTTCTACGCACTTGGATTTGCAATGTAGCGATCGAAATAAAACCTTTAATCTTAACATGAAAAAGTAAAAACTCTTAGTTCATACATTCACGGATTTTTTTCTATATGAAATCTACTAAAAATGAATTTTTCAAAAGCAAGAATAAAAATAAACACTTATTTTGTCCAATTTCATCAAGTTTAATCAATAACACATTATTGATATAATTAAATCATTTTTTTTTTACAAGTTTGTAGCATTTTAGAATTGTATTTATTTATATTTTTTTTATTTTTCTCATAATGTGGTTTAAAATTGTCGTGCAACGTAAAAATTGACATATCTATCAATAAGATAGACTATAAAATTATGAAAGTTATATAGGACAGAATCAAATAGGATTCAGTATTAGAAGATCTATTTATTAAATTAGTAACCTAATCAAATATATATTTTCAATATATCGAAATTGTCAAGTACAATGTAAATAATGCTTGCAGCGGGTAAAACAAAAATACGAAACACACGATTTCGTACTTACAAAACTAATAAGTTGTGACTATTTAATTGCAACTGACTGCAAAAAAAAACCGAGAAGATGAATGTAAGCTTTCTTTCAATAACGTCATCTTTTAAAAGCTTCTTACGTAAATTATCGAGATTTTTGACAGAAAAATCAATTAGCTTTTATGATTTCAATAAATTTTGTTGCAAGTTTCCTTGTTAGATATCAGTTCATCTCCTTTATCTCGTTTAATTTACTGATAGCGCTTGACTCAAAGTAATCTACAAATCTTTTGTTTTTAATTGCGGATTTCTTTGTATAGGCCGTATAGGCAGTCTAAATTATTATAATAATTTACTAATTACGGTTGTAAATTCACTTAATAAATTATTATATAATATGTAGTTGATCACGTTCGCACGTAAGTGCATTAATTTCGTGGATCCGAAAAAATTCTTTGTTGAGGTTTTGAACCATTAATATAAACTTGTACAAGTTGAAATTGTTTTTGACATTTTATTTGTATGTTAAAACATTACAAACATAGATTATAACAATTATTGTAATAAAAGGCAGGTTAGAAAAGATACTTTTAATAGTAACTTGTTATTAATTAAAAAGTAATGATTTGTCACTTTTTTTGTACTTTTTTAATACTAAAGTCAAATTAAACAAAAAATGTACTTTTTAACGTTTTTTATTAAAATACAAATAAAGATAATACTTTTTTAAACCTCAAATTTGCAAGACTACAAAAAATTAAAAAGATTTCAAAATGCTCAAAATGCAAATAAAATTTTAGTTTTTGTTAAATTTTAAAATATAGAAAAATTTATATTATTTTGTATTTTTAATCTTTGTACATAAAAATGTTAACAAAATAATTTTAAAATAAAAATTATTAAAAATATTATACTTAAACTCATGTAATAAATATTAAAATTTGCGAATTGAAAATTTAAATTCAACAAATTAGAATAAAATTAAATTAATTTGTTAATAAAATTCTTATTTTTAATTTGCAATTCTCAATTTTCAATGCAGAGCGACTTGTCTGATACAGGCTTTGAGACATGATTTAATTAACAATAGACTAAAATACGGATCAAAGTTTAAAGAATAAAAACACACAAAACGAAATTATATTACACATAGGTTCAAAACATAAAAAATAATTGAAGTAATTATTAAATTTGTCATCATCACTGAAAAAATATAATTATATGTTATTATGAAAAAAAAGCAACACCGTTTTCATCAGTCCATTGTCAAGAAAAGTAAGTATAACGGTAATGACATTACAAATAACACGTTACTTCTCAACTATGCTCATGATGTACATACATCGCCGTTCGCTGGAGACAAACAGCAGACACTTTTTCAGGAGAAAAGTTAAGGCCATCACACGTTAAAAAAGTTTTAGTCGAATCATAAGATCGTAAGCATATCGACCAATCAAATTCAAGCATTTTAAAACGTAAGACCGTACTTTTGATTATGATTAGTTTTTTTATTATGATTCGATTTGCTTACGGTCTTATGATTACGACTTATGATTATGACTTTTTTATGCGTGATGGCCTTTGGTCGAGAGATATATCAAGATTTCGACGAGTCTAGTAGACAGAGGAAAAAAACCGTAGCAGTGTCATCTACTTTGCATATTCGATCGAATTGATAATGCATACTGCTTGTAATCACAAAAAACAACTTTACAGCATCTATTGATTCTATTGCAAAATAAATAACGAAGAGGTAAATAATTAAAACTAAAAATAGATAATGACCTAATAAAGGCCTACTAAAGAATTACATTAAATTAATTGACTGTAGTAAAGAAATCACGAAAGCTGTGGAAGGTGGAGTATATTAGACAGATGTCAGTGCAAGTAGCTTTAGAATTAATTACTCTTGATAGAAGTACCGTAAGAGCACACGTTGAAGCACGCAGATATTAATTGCGCGGATCACGTACTTGTATAATGCACAAGTATAAATCACGTGTAACTGTAAATGCGTTACACGTTACGTGGGAAACGCATGTAATATGATGCCTCAGAGGTGTGATAAAGGTCGCAACAAGCAGCGGGTGGGGGTCAAACGATCAATAGATTACTTGTAACTAATTAAATCCTTTCGCCATTTGACGTGGTCGTGAAGGATAAAGCTGCTGGGGCAATGTCTTGAAGGATTCGTTTGCGTAACGAATGGCGATGTAACCTTTTCATTGTAACCATTTAAGGACAGCAAAAGATTGGTTCTAACAGTGTAAAATTATAACGAAACAGTCATAGTATTCTTTTGAGTTACTTAGATGATATAATTGTTTTGATGAGATAATGGAAAAGTGGAAAGATATACGTGTAACTAAAATTATGGAAATTAAAGTTTTTACATAGTTTAATTCTAATTTATTTTATCTTTTTATATTAATCATAATAAAAAATATACTATTAAAATAGTTCTTTCAATTACCCCGACACAAATGCATTGATGTCCTTCTATTATAAATAAGATGTTAAAATATTTCACATTAGTATACAATAAATGTAAAATATAATATTCTTTTTTTATTTTAATAATAACAGAAATATATAAATAGATAATAAATCACGAGATGATAATTTCACTGTCTATTTCACTATTTCACTACTGTTTTCGGTTAACATTTTTATAATATTGTATAAATCTATTTTTTAATTAATATCAGTTACAAATTTTAATAGAATTTATTTTTAATATTCAGAAATTTATAATTTTTCAAAACATTTTCATGACTTTATTACAGTAATATGAGAATTATTGTAGATTCTATTTTAAATAGCGGTACATTAAGGACTATTCAAGGCAAAGTCTATACCAGTTATGTAAGACAGCAGCAACACGACCATGAATTTATCGATTTTGGTCCGTTTATCGTCGAATGACTATTTTGATATCTCGCTTACTAATTCATCTCTCGCAGACTACAAAAATAATTTAACAAAAATACTATCTTTTATCTTTTCATGGAAACAATATTGTGTTATGTGACATACTTAGGTAAACCATTCCATAGATTTTAGATACGTAAGATGTGTAAGATTATAATATTCAAAGCTGTACTTTTAGAATACATATAAATATCGCTTATAATATTAGAGGAAAGTTATCGATATTACATTTGTTTTTGAATAATTATTTCTTAAATAAAAACTACAAATAAAACTTTATAAACATGAATACAAACGAGAAAGTGTCTTTTATTAGATGGCAATTTTTATAATATTTTTGTACCTCCGAAATAATAAATATTTTTACAACATAACCAAAATTTCTTAACCATGTCATTATATAATCAAACAAGAGTGAAAAATTGGGTCATAAAACTAGCACAGTAGGTAATAATGGCAAGATTTAAACACGGTTCCATAGTGGAGTTAAGTGTACAAAACAATTGGTAAACTAAATAATAAAATATATTTTTATGCATAAATTAAATGACAAAATTTATAAAATTAAAAGGCTAGAATTGAATCCTTCCACTGCACACGTTTCTTTGACACTTTATCAATAGTTCTTTCAATTCAATCTGTCGTATCCGATGCTATTTTTGCTACCTATCTTAAAATATTAAAAATATCCTATCTTAAAGTATTAAAAAAAACGTGAAAAATTCATGAAATATCTGGTTTACGCTGCACAGTAATTTTATATTCCAACCACACTACGAGAAAAATATGAAACAAAACAATTTTAAAAAGCTATAAACATGTAAAATTGTCTAATATTATCAATAAACTTACTGTTGTTAAATTATGCCATTTGCGAAAGAAGCCCGTGCAAATTTTATTCTCACTTTCCAAAAATTTGTTTTTAACAGATTTTACATTAAAAAAAGCCATGAATCACAGATTTCTGTTTCTTTAATTATCTAAGCAGATCGTGTTTTTAGCAATATTAGTACAGTATAACATTTAGTTTCCAAAAAATAAGAGGATATTTCTTGAAGAGATCTATGCCAGTATAATAGGCTTTCGACTTTCTGTATACGTTATTTATTTTTTGAAAAAACCTTTTTATAAATAATATTTATTTTTCATATTTGTATGCTTATTTTACGCCATAGATTATACACACACACACACACACACACAATTTAATTTTATTTAGAAACATGAAAAGAATAATTTTACTGAAATATAGATCTGAAAATAATTTGTTAAAGCAGTTAAAAAAATTATATTTTTTATTTAGTTATCAAAACATCAAAATTGTTGGCAACAATATTATTATGCTTGGGCGTTCCTTACATAATTATTTTAATGGCCTAGTATAAAATTATTTTCTGATTTTATATCTAAATTTTTAGATGTAACAATAAAATTATTCTTTCTGTGTAGCTCAATCATCATTGCTCAAATAATAAATTGTTAATTAAAAATAATTTTTAAAGGAATTTAATCTATATTAAAAACTATATCAAAAAATAGAGATTTTGGAAATATTGATCACGATGTAAATATGTAATCGCAATATAGTAAATTTTATAACTTATCTAAATTAAAATGTCATTTTTTTTAATTGACCAATTTTTTATCAAATTAAAACCAAGATTTCTTACGAATATTAAAAGTGATGAAACATGATATACGCAGAAAATACACTTATATCGCAATTAATCGTCATTAAATATAGAACGTGCAATAATAATATACGTGCTGTCGGTACATTAATGACATACGTTGCGCGATGCTGGAAACACCGAGAAAAAAAGAAAGATAGAGATATAATAGATGAGATAAAAAGTATAATTGAAGTTTAGTTGAAAATTAAAATTCAGTTAGCGCGATTTGTATTAAGCAATTGCAGCGGAGGAAAACATGCAATTTATTAATTCAATTATAAATAACATCGTAAAAATTAATAATAAATAAATAAATATTTATTTAGTAAGTTTTAGCTAATATTCATAACTTTATTAAATATTTTATTTGTTTTTGTATAATCAACTATAAAAAAATTGTATTTAATGTAAGTTGCATATAAATAATTTTAATTTGCATTAATATGTTTTTTAAAGCGTACGTAACTCTTAACAAATTACTTGTTGAATAAATGCAAATTCTTGCAGTGAAAACCACCAGAATGTTATTAACATCTATATTTTAAATCTTAAAAAATTAATGATCAAAACATTTTAACTCGAAAAATTATTTCAAAGAAGGAATGTGAACTTTAACGTTGTTTGTTAAAAAAAAAACTTACTGTAAAATCTAAAAAAATATTTATAAGAAAATTTTATCGAGATGTCCCTTTTGTCGTGTGCGATACCCGATCTTCACTTTAAGCTTAATTACAAAAATGATCGAAGTCAGTGTGCGACACCATTGTACCGCGACACGATCGTGGATTAGGCAATCATCCAACATTCTTAACGAGGCGTTATAAAACACACCTTAAAAACAGACACGATATAGGAGGGCAAAGTGTACGTGGTGAGTAAGAGAGGAGGAGGAATCTCGTAATATGGTAATACCACAGGTTCGGTGGGGCATTGACGTTATATAATGGTATACGAGAGCACAAGAGGCATCGCGATACACAAACTGGCTGGCTATCAGAAACCTCGGGAGCTATTATACAACGGAGACGCGGATAACAAAGAGCACCATCTCGCGATGCAACAGTTTAATTCGAATTTTACTTTACAATTGCAAGGAGAGATTTATGAAGAGGTTTGCACTGACAATTGACAATTCTAATCGAAAACGACAATTTCCCAGAACGGACGGACTGCTCGCGAATAAGAAATTGCCTTTGACTCATAAACTTGTTAGTCAAATGAGGTCATCCGTTGATCGGGGGACGGAAAGTGATTCACTGATACTTAACGTCGACTATGATGTAACTTGAAATGGCAACTGGCGACAATTTTACTCAATTTTACTCACGTCGTTCTAAAATTTTGTTTATGCGCGGTTTATAAAAGTTGTTCAACAGTTAGGAAAATGGCGAAAGCAACAAACAAGTATGATGGAAAGTACAACTGTGTTACGACAATTAAATTTTCGCAGAACTCGGTAAATTCTCCATTCGATACGTTAATTATCTCAAGCACTTCACTTAATTTTTTTGCATTATGAGAATCTCTTTAATGAGAATTTCATATGAGAACTTAGCACATGAAGATGTTTACGTAACGCTTTTATCTGGTGTGCAACAACAAATTAGAACAGATCATATAAGGTGTTCTTATATCAAAATCGTCCAATTAATACTCTCGCATGCATATATATATTGAAATAAATACGGTTAAGCAGATTTGCATGCTATTTATAATCTAAAACCCTTATAACCGAACATGTGACTACGGTTTCACAGTTCTCTGTCATAACATTCACAGACGCGAATGTGTATTTTCAGTCATCGTGTGAAAATTGTTTAAAAATAGAAAATTCTTGTAAATCATTATTTAAAGGTGTTAAAATTTTGGAAGGTAATTAATTTAAATTAATGAAAGAGTGTAAAATTAAAAAATAGTCAAGTTTCACTTCTGCGATTTATTGTAAAATTTGTTCTAAAGTTCGAAAAGACTCCGGTATCGGACCGGAAAAAGCGTTTTTACATTTTTCATTATAACCCAACATAGATGAGAGATACGTCAAAGTTATCTGAAGCAAAAATGAAAGAAATTAAATTATCTTTCCAAGGCACCTTCGATTGATACGATCAGACTTTATTTGCGCTTTATAGAGAGCCAAAATTGCAAATAGGTCCAATTTATCCCACCCTCCCCTATATTATTCAGCTAGAGAAATGTCTCGTGTGTGCGTTAACATTTTGAAAATTTCAAAAGATTCTTCTTCAGCGTTTGCTAGATAATATCAGTAAGCACACAGTGGAGACATCGGAGGCAAAGGTGCTCGCTCTCACGGGGAGTGCATCCCAGTGGATTTCGTAATACCGATCGCGAGATGTTTCAGCCTGAGGTCGGGTCGATTCGCGCACTGACTCGCGGCTATGTACCATATGTAAGCTGCTGTAATGTACGGCGCAGCGGGGCGATTTCGTCACCGATGTCGAGCGTCGACGCTCCACAATAGAAACGCGCGCATGAAAGGTTACGTACCTTCGGCACTGTGCTGGAAACAGTTATGAAATACGAGTAACTGCGCCCGTCGATTCCTCGCCTCTGCACGAAGGTACGACTGTTCCATTCGCGGTGGTTTCCCTGAAAGAACATGAAGTCAGATTGGCAGATTTTGCAAGCGATAGATTTAATCCATCGTTATCCATTCAAACACATTCGCAATTTACGACGTATAATATTATATCTCTTCGCAAATTTAAAATGATAATGTACGTAGTATTACACTGACATAGTATTGCATATTCTCACAAGTTAAATATAGTAGCCGGTAGACATAATACGTTAATACGTCTTTTGCGGGCTGGTAAAAATCATGTTTTAAACATGTTGTAAATACATAATATAACATTATGTGTCTAAAATATGTTTGAAACATAATTTTAAGATACCTACCTAAGATAATATCTTTCGTAACAAATTATTTTTAAAGAATGTTTTTACGATCATAAAATATTCAAAATCATAAATTCTTTAACTAAGATCTATTTCTATTAATTATTATCTATTAAATGCGTTTTTTACGTTTTTCCTTTTATTTTGCCTTAAATTATTGTAATAAGTGGTTAACATAAAATTAAAATAAAATTTTGATAATGTATAGAGGGCATTTTGATAAATAATAAACTATTTTTGTTTTGTTGCACAATTTTATTTTGAAGGGACAAAATCAACTCTTAAGAGAGAGAGAGAGAGAGAGAGAGAGAGAGAGAGAGAGAAAGGATTTTGATCCATTTTTATTTTTATTCTATTTACTGACAAAAAAAGATAACACAAGATTTTTTTACAGAAAAAATTTATTCTTTTAATAAAATTTTTGGATTATAAAATCTGGAACAATCTTAAAAAAATTAAGTAAATGTTTTAAAAAATATTTTTAAAAATATTTATTGTCACTCATACTTCTTTAATGCATGTTTACATAATATTTACATAATATTAATATATGTATATTTGTGTGTATTTATACAATAATATTACTTTATATGATTTTAATTGTAAATTTTATAAAATGAAATACGTATTAATGTATTCTAAAGTAATATACAGAGTGTTCGAAAAGTGTGGAAACCCTTTAATATTTTAAAAGTTGAGCATTTTAGAAAAAAATGTTTCGGACAAAAGTTGTAGAGTTTAAAATGATCTATTTAGTAATCATGTTAATTTGATTTTGGATGATGTCGTCATGGTCAAATAAAAGTCGTATCGGGTTTCTTAAATAGAACACCTTATTTTTAATTCCAAATTCCAATAGCTGGTGTCAACATCTTTTCAAAATATTATAGTGAAGTTATTTTTCATTTAAGTACTTTCCATTATGAAGCTTGAAAGTTACAATATACTTTTATAATTAAATTATAAGGTATTGAAATCTCTTAATATTTTGGAAACTAAGCATTCCGAAAGAAATGTTTTACACAAAAATTATAGGGTTTGAAGTGATGCAATAGATAACACTATCAATATAATTTTAGCTGATGCTATTAAGGTACAAATTATTTTCACATTTTCAAATAAAAAGCCCTGTTTTTTTTTTACATTTTCTTACAGTTGATTTCGAGAGCTTTTCAAAACATTATAATGAAGTTATTTTTAATTAAATACTTTCCGAGTAATATTTATTAGTATACTGCAACTTTCAAGTCTCATAACTTGGAAAGTACTTAATAAAAAGTAACTTCATTATAATGTTTTACTAAACTCTTGACACCAGCTATTAAATTCTGGAATAAAAAATACGATGTTTTAATTTAAAAAATAAATGTGATTTATCTGTCTTTTTGAAGACATCACTCAAATTAATAAATTGGTAAATAGATTATTTTAAACCCTACAACTTTTGTCTGAAACATTTTTTTTAATGTTTAACTTTTGAAATATTAAATAGTTTTTACACTTTTTGAAATCTTGTATACAATATTATAAAAAAACTACGCATGAAAAATATCAAAATATTGAGTGTATATTTCTTCTACTTTTGTTTATTAGAGGTTTTCTTAATTTTTTAAACAAATAATAAGTTTTCTGATATCTTATTAAAAACAACAAAGTTTTTCTATGAATTTTTGTTCTATCTTCTTATATTAATGAATAATAAAATAAAAACGAAAAATGGTTTCAATCTTCAGGAATTTATTTCTTCAGAGTGAATTTGGACATCAAAAAAGTTATTACATATAAAAAATAGTAATATTAATAATAGTACACATATCAGGATGTTTTAAATGTATTACTAAAGTTTTATAATTTTTTGAATTTTTAAGTCGCGGATCTTTCTTTGTAAGTTAAATATTAACAATATCACAAAATTAAGATTACCATTCCATTTTCGATAAAAAAATAATTAATTTTTGCACAGATTAAAATATACATCTATACAATTTTACTTTCACAATTAAGATACCTGTTAAGATTGCGTAAAGAAAAATGTATTACATAAAGTATTTTATTAAGTTTATTATAAGAAGTAAATTATGAAAATTATAAAATTTAGCTCAAGATTTATTCTATTATACGGTAAGACATGCAAGCATAAGTAGTAACATGCAAATATAAGAAATTTTCAAGATAAATGCGAAATTGGTTTAACGTATGTGTTTTGGGAAACGCGCCATGATCTCCTTCGTTATTTCGGCGCGACGAAAATTAAGAGACGCCGCGTACGTTTTCCAAAGAGCTGCATTACTATACTTCTTTATTCGAGGGAGAGAACGACACACACGTTGGAGCTCGAAATTTCAACGAGGACCAATGTGCTTCCAGACCGTCTCTAATTTTATCATCACGGCCAGGTCGGATTACATAAATTATGCTCTCATAAATTTCACGTTTTATGACTGGTCAACCTTTGAAGAAAAGGAGGAAAAAATGAGTTTTATACATGCTGATGATTTCGACACGTTCCACCCTGTACACACTTTTATACACGTCACATTTGTTTGTTTGCGCAAAACTCAACATCAAGGAGACTGATTTCTGCGCATATAACTGAATTAGAAACATAATATTGATGTCGTCCGTATATTTCTGTTATTTTGCGATGTCAGCATGTGCGATCCTTTTTCTAATCGTAACCGGAAGTACAATTGCCAACAGCGGGTAAGACTATCAGTATGAGAGAAAAATCTGTTGCCGCGACATGCGCTTCGTTTTGTAGAAGAAAAAAAGCAGACTAAGATAAGGTAATCGCTTGGACCGAGTCGAATAGAACGTTTTGTCGATAAACTAAGCAGCAATCGTTATTTATCAATAGTTCACGACGATATTGTTGATTACTCAAACGCAAATGATTCTTATATAATCTGCACGTGGCCGCATAAATTCAATACAGTTCGAAGTGTATGTATAGTGGTGACTGATTTGCACAGTCATTTGGGCTTAGCGAACCCGAGATCAACACACTGCCGAAACTCATAAACATTTACATAACAACCCATATATGTTTTTGTTAATAACACAATAAACAGTCGAAGAATAGATAAAAGAAAAAATCAAGAATAAGAGTAATAAGATTCTATTTGTATTTAGTATAGAGTGAAAGCAAGCTAAAAAGCTCATTTATATTTAAAGCATATTTCATCTAAATATAGAAATCTCCATATAAATTATAAATAAATTTTAAACTTTAATCATAGATCTTTCATACAAAAAATAATTTTTAAATGAAAAAAATTGTTTAATACGTTTAATTGGTTTTTTTTTTAAAGAAAGAAATATTATGTTCTTTTGTGCTCATAAGAATAGCTTACAGAACATTTATATAAGTGATTATTTTGTTCTTAATAAATTAATCACTTATAATGAATTTAAAATTTAATGATTAAGGACGTTTTAGGTTTACAATACCAGCTAAAAGTTATCGAAATTAGAAAACTGCTGGTTTCATAAGGTATATTCCGTTTTTCTTTTTTTTTCTAATCAACGGCAAAAAGATTTAGTCACAAATATTTGATTGTAAAATCATTTGCAAAGAAAAAAATAATGAAAAATTTGACTTATGCGAAAATGATCCTACTTTACAATCGTTTTAGGTAAATAACTTTTAAACGAGTAAGACCAAATGTCCAAATGAATTTTTGCATGAATACTTATTAGAATTTAATTATATATAAAAAATTTGATTTAATTTGTAGTGTTCATCAAATTTGCAAATAAGTACTATTAAACGCGATTTTACATAAGAATCAAGAGCAAGCAAAAAATTATACAACTTTTAAATGAATAAGAGATTTATTCTCAAATTTTACATAAATATTTAATCGTATGAATAATTAATAAAAATTTAAAATTTTTATTAATACTTTGAGATGTAACACGTCCTTATTAAGGTGACAGTTTTATAATCACTTATATTTATGTAACATATAAAATAAATGGGTATATGTGCCCAAATACAAATGAACAATTATCTCTTCGTTTATTATTTTTTAAACTGTTATAAATCTTTTTAATTTGTTCCTAAATATTTTATTAAAAATTATTATATTGCTTTTAATGTCTAATTAAAAATAATGTTTCTATTAACAGACATAAATTATATAATTATATAATATTATATAATAATTATATAATTATGCAAAATTTTCTGCTATACTTTGTAAATTTTATTAGAAATGCTAATAAAATTCACTGAACGATTCTTCACGCGGTTTGTCACTATAGAAATGTAAATGATCGAGATCAAATGTCGTGATCTTGTATAATCGCGCCCGTATTCGCAAATGATTCCCAATATTGGTGAGGCAGAGAAAGGCGGGCTCTTTTCGGCATGCGCCTGGCCGTGACCCGTTTCGCGTTACATAAGCAAGCGCTGCTGCTTCGATTTCGAAGACACGGCGGCAGACCAGCGCCGAGAGATCCGGACGGGTGGGCTAACGTCGGGTGAACACCCAGACAAGGTCAGATCCGAGCAGGATGCAACTATGCAGCCCGATGGGATGCGCCGCGCGTTGTATCTTCTTTTCTTTTTTCGCTCGCCATCCGATCGGAGAACAAGTCTTTGTTCGAAGGAAGGACGCTCGAAGGCTGCCGAAGAATGACCTGGCAGACCAAAGCGTTATATAGTTAACATCACTAAAAATATTAAAATATTTCATCATTTTATTGGCTTATAAGTATGTACGTAACAGTCTATCACAATTCCTGACAAAATGATAGAAATAATATAGCTGTTTTGTTAGATACGTTATTATGTAGGAAAATTAATACCGATTAATATAATTAATACAGCTTTTTCAATTAAAATAAATAAAATGTTTGTTTAACACAAATTTATTGTTTGTTGGCTTTATAGAATAATTGTTCCCGATATGCTCCAAGTCATAGTAGTATAAAAATATAAACACGCAAACGCGTACTTTCGATGATTTCTCAATTTCGTATTTTTAAATTGCTTGCATAACGAATTTGATTAAAATCTCTTACAACAAGTATTTTCTTTATTTTTTCCTTCTTTTTTTATTATTAACTTAAAGTTCATTAATATATAAAAATTAAGAAATAATTTTTCAAAATAGATCGAAATAAATGTAAAAATAGATTTGAAAAGAATCGAGTGAAAATGTGCAATATATTTTAAACTCGACGAACTTTCTTATATTTGTGCTTCTCATCAACTTGATTGATTGAAAATTATGTAGAAATATGCACGGTTGAGTAGTTAATTTCGATGACAATAAAATATTTAGTTACAACATATAAAGTTCGGAAGTTGGACCGGAATGCATAGCAAAATTCAGATGTGTCGCAGCATAAAAAAAAATTTTGGTTTCGAAACGTGAGAAATGCGAGGCATGCGTCGCGCTGCAACGAATGTTACTACGGCTTTAATCGTGGCGAGTCGTACGGATTTGTCCCGTGGTTCTTTAATCCCGCGGACTTACGTAATGCGATCCAATTTAGCCCGTTCCTTCGTCCGTTCTCCGGTGATATACGCTGGAGCAAGCGCGCACCGTTTTCGCAATTACAAGGCAATCGCCCGAGAAATCTGTCAGCTCGCAGAACGAAACGCGTATGGTGTATATTAATGACACGCTCTAATAATGTATTATCATGCACAAGCTATCTAATCTAGATATTTTCTCGCATTGCAGCTCGGTATCATCACATTGATTATGCACGATTATCGCATTGCAAATGAATGAATTAACATAATTCGGAACGTCATGTTTATTTACAAATAAACAATATATGGAATACAATTGTAATTCCACATTTCTCTCGAAGTCCTTTTGCCACAATACAAAACGTGTTAACTGATTTTTTTTTCACAATTAAAATCAATTATGGCGATTCTTTCAGCGTAGCACGAAATATAATTTATATGAATCCAAATGACAAATCTTGTTTCTCGACATGATGAGGTAATAATGAAAATTTTATCATGCTTATTGATATATAAGATACCTCTGTAAATGAAAGATATAAGTTATTCTTTAAACAAATTCCGATTAATTTTGTCAATGCAAAATTTTTGCTTCTTTCGCTTTAATTTTTATTTTCTGTGATACTCCATTACATGTGTCAATATTTTTGCTAGAGAAAAGTTGAAATCCCAAATTGGTCTAATAAGAATGGGATTACATTTAGACCCACTATACTAATAACAATTTTATGTGTACTTACACAGAATTGTGTAAAAACGGATTTATTTTTCCAGTTTCTCTTTGAAGTAAATATATCTATTTTTAGAATAATTGCATCTAAGAAACTATTCCAGACTTTGCAAAACGCTAAATATGGCAAAACGCAGCATGCTTCTACCAACTATGCAATAGTATTTCGTAATATAATTACATTTTGCTTATCTTAAAAATATCTGTACTCCCTTTCGTTCTCCCTCCCCCCCCTTCTCTCTCTCTCTCTCTCTCTCTCTCTCTCTCTCTCTCTCTCTCTCTCTCAATTTTGGACATAAAAATTGTAAATAAGATATAAAAACAAAAGAATAATTATTTTTTTATATAGGTATACTTTATAAATAAATAATGACAAATAATGGCAATTGTAAATTTACAATTTTGTGTTGACTTCGACATTACTCGTGTATTGCGCGAATTATCCATCAGCATCAATATTTCTGTCGATTCAGCGTTCACACGACAGATTTCTTAAATTAATCGGCCGCACTATCCCTAAGCATGATAGTGACATAATCCATGATCGCGCAATAGCAGAACTTTGTGCAGACCTCGCGGGAATCGCGCTAAATAAACAAATCCACAATTAATTACCATCTGGATAACGCGTGGCCAGATGTTATCGGCGTGAATCCGGGTGAACATTTGCGCGGATACGGTGACTTACGCAAGATTTTCGACGTTACCTCAAGTTTAGTCAACCTTGATGTTACATACATTCACTCGCGCGCGCATTGCGTAGATGTTAAACGGCCGATTATGTAACGATTAAGTCCAGCGTTAGTCAGCAGCCACGTAAGTCCCTAATCGCCTCGGCTTGCAAATTGCAAAATCGACAGCGCTAAATTGAAGAGTAATTTTATTAATTGCAAAAGTAGCAATAATAAAATGCTGTTTAGTTGTTGTTGTTCGATTCTACCATAAAGTATAATGAATACAAAAAACAATGTTCCCGGGATAAATTATAGATATGATAAAGAGGTACGTTTAAAATATTAACTCAGAAAAAAATTAGGCTGAAAATATTGTTGAGTAAAATTATGTGTAGAATTTGACGAGAAGACAATTCGGAGAGCAAGACTCGTAAAATTCGGAGGAACATAGGACTTATACGTAATCGCTTAGCCACTTACGTAACGAGTATGGCTAAGCTCGTGTTCGCGAAGCTTCGTGGTTCGCAGCGTATTTCGCGGCCCACCTCAGTCGAGAAATCAAGATGACACAATATGTACCGTTCCAGGCTTTCGTAAAAGATTTCACAAAGCAACGATCGTTTGCGTCCCGATATGAACCTAAATGCGAGTCTTTTTCAAGCGATTCATTGAATTTGCGTGACAAAGTTCCGTTATTCATCGAGTAAAATATTCGACATGTCTATCGATAAGTTACTGAGCAGTCATATCCGGTTAGAGATATAAACTTTATGTCGTATATAAAATTTAAATGTAATTCGAAATATTCTTAAACTAGGAAATTAAAATTTGAAAAATTTTTAATTATAAATAATGCATTTTTAAGTAATAAAATATTTACGGGAATGAAATAAAAATTAACTAACTACAAAATTATCAA
This sequence comes from Solenopsis invicta, assembly GCF_016802725.1. Classification (NCBI taxonomy): domain Eukaryota; kingdom Metazoa; phylum Arthropoda; class Insecta; order Hymenoptera; family Formicidae; genus Solenopsis; species Solenopsis invicta. Next base: position 14,209,429 of record NC_052664.1, read on the forward strand.
AGTTTATGCAAATACATTTTTTATTACCTAGGCTAAAATATAATGTTTACAAAATTATAATAAATATTTAATAAACTTCTTACAATTTAATTTGTGTCAACACTTAGTGTTGGAAAATAACTCTCGTTCCATGAAGCTATCCAAAGCTATCTACAGCTTGCAGTATTTCGTCAAACGTACCACGCGAAACCATTTGAAAAAGTGTCGTTGTCATGTAGTAACTTACAATCATACGGATGATTGTTTTTATGATAAATCTGTCAGTTGCATTGAAATGTAACAGACGCCGACGGAAAGATCGATGCCAATTGATTTTCAACACGCTTGATATCGTCGACTTAAACCACTTTGCCCACGCAACTACCAACGTAGATACAGCGCGTTTTGTAAATCACCAATGAATGCTTACTTTATCGAAACTCTGTAGGAGAAAATTACAATGTCTCAAGGTTGTAGATATGCATCGTGAGACAAATGTGATGTAACGATAAGGCAAACTTTTGTGTATATAATAAATAATGATGTATAGAAAATGAAAGCTGCACAACCGGTAAAATATTAAGCGTAATTAATTATCTATAAATAGATATGTAAGATTGTTGATTTGTTAGGATATTTCAACGAGAATCAATCACATATTAGTTGAAAACTAATCTCTCCAAGAGAAATTTTCATCTTTATACTAATTGGTGATAGGTACTTGCACAAACATATATATGACACATACCATATAGAATTATTACATCATTAGATATACAGAAATGACATTATACTACTGAAATTGGTTGAGACTATTTTCATTAAATTAATAATTTTTGAAGGAATTAATTATTACACATCTAAAAATTAATTAATTTTTACTAGAAAAGATCTATTTTATTAAATAAGAATTGCACAAATTATTATCGTTACTAATTTATCCGTGTGTATAATAATCAAATAAAGATTTTATCCTTCTTTATCTAAATACATAAAATTGATGTTGCAAAGAATTTTATTTTTGCAGTAAATTTCACAGTAATAACTTTCCGTATTCTTTTGCTGAATTAGCTTAACATTTGATTTTTACACTATAATTTTGAACATTTTGCTCGAAAATTTCAGCGTGCATTTCTATTGCTACGTAAGCTCATATATTTCCATACCAGTTGCGCAAATTTGGGTCATAAAGTGAGATTGCTACAGCCCACTCAGGTTATCGTAAACGTGAAATGATTATGCAACAATACAATATCTCCCCTCTACTGTACAATAAAGAGTTTAATACGTTGATAGTTCAATGCTAAAAAGATGATATAATACTTGTTTATTTGAATAAACATAATTATCTTATTTGATTTAAAGTGCATTAGAATTAATTACTTCAAGTATGTCAAATAATCAAATTTTTAATAATTCAGATTCTAAAATTTGCTTAAAATTAATAATAAATTTGAATTCAAATAATTAATAAACTTACCATACAGACATATTACATAAATGAAGATTTTCGTTTAATCTAAATTATATATCAAATGCACTCTCTAAAGCTGAATCAGTGAAAGCTTGCTGATTTGCAATACTATAACTATGATCGTCAGTGACTATTTATTGTATTTTATTTATTTCGATTAAAAAGAAAATACTCTCATTGACCAGAATCAGTGTATTAGTGCATTGAAGGTGCATACATTATTAATTAATATAATTGTAAAAATAGCACTATATAAATTCAAAATTTTCAGTTTTTAACTGATTATGATTTAGAGAGCAAAATTAAATTTCTGTATTTGAAATTTGTTTAGTTAATACATAATTAAATCAAATCAATGATATGCATATTAAAATTATCATATAAATTTAATTTAATTATATAGATTAAATTGTTATAATCAAATATGTGTGAAACAATACAATTTCATACTGTACAACCATTTAATACAAAACTTCGATAAATATCGACCGTTTAACATCATTTTTCGTGCACGCGTTCAATCTTTCGCATTGTCATTCTACAAACTTTGCCTTTATTGTCTAAAAGATTGATTAAATCTTTCTCAATACGATAAACACGTGGTTTTGTAATAATGAGCTATTCTAGTGTCGCACGAAAAAAGATACTGTTACTCACGGAAAGAAATGTCGGCATCGTGTCCTACCAACAGTATTCCCTGTTGTAAGTCACGCTCACCTAAGGAGGCATAATCGCGCCATTTTCGTAATTGCATTATTACGAGGATAGGCATAAGCATCTAGTCGGCGCGTTGTGCAAGCAGCCGCGACTTTATTCGTTACACCGTCTCGCGACGACAAGTAAATAATCGGTTACTCCACGATGTGCTTGTATGAAGTAAGAAAAATAATTTTGCAATTATACATTAGATGACAACATAAAATTATTTTGAAAATAAAACACAAAAACTTGTTATTTATGGCTAAATTGTTCGAGAGTATAACTGTAAAAATTAATTTTGTCAGAATAGAGTCATAAGAATTTGATTAAAAAGTCTCCTACCATCAGATTTTTTAATTTTTTCCAAATTTTAAATAAGTATTTAATAGATAAAATTTTGTTTTATATGTATGTAATCGTAAGAAAAAAGTTGGCATTGTTTACAACCTGTTGACGTTCTTACAATATTTATTAAGCAAAATTGGCTTTAAAGTTATTAAATATTTCGCGCTTCGACAATGAGAAGAAAAAAAAACAGAATTACTGTAAGCCAATATAAGTATCAGCATGCACTTATATAATCACCGTAATCGACGGCGCGCGGACGGAGGCGGTTACGGCTTCGCAACATTGACGTCTATCGTTGTAAATGATCGCATTTGCAACCGACGCGCGTTCTAGAATATCACGTAGAGAATAAGAATTCAATAATAAGAATGTTGCATTCGCCATATTTATGATGTTTTATCTTTCTTAGCCTGATGATACAATTTATGCACTTTTTGTGTGATTGATATTTCTATTGAAAATGGTTACTTGCCGCAATACTTCATTAATAATATAAATTTAATAATAAACGAAGCAGAAACAGAAAATTATAGATGAATAAATCTATTATTGATTTATTATGCAAAATCATAAACATAAATAAATACGTTATTTATTCATTAGAATTTTTCTAAGTATTTAAATTGTTAAAATTTTATTTTTTAATATATTTTTTGTTTTTTAATATTTTATTATTATAATATACAAATTATTTAAATGTTATGCTTTTTATACTTGCATTATATGTTGCATATTTTGTAAGTTCTCTTCAACTCTTTTCGCCTATATTGTAAAATAGATTTCAATAAAGCTTTTGATTGAATTAAAAATTAACAATTATTTATCACTTATAATATTATAATACCTAAAGAATCAAAGTTATTTAAATTATTAAATTTTTAATTACATGAAAGTAAATGCTAAAAAAGTTCAAAAAAACATTTATTGAAAAAAATGTTGCATTTTTTAACGTTAAGAAAATTTAAGGAAATAATGTTCTTTAGGAGCTTAACACATATATTTATATGTGAACAGAAACTTGAGCACGGCACGTTTGGTAACTAGAAATAGATTACAATGCATATTAATGTTCAGACAAAATTACTTCTGTCTTCATAACAAAGTATTTCCAGCAACGTTGGGTGCGTAGATAATAGTCTGTATTTACATCAAATTTTAAAAATAAAGAGAAAACATGTATGTATATACATATTTTTTTTTTTTAATTTGATGTAATTTAATAAGAAAACATTAACAGGTTATATAAATTTTTAATTATCCTAGTAAAATTTTTAATTTAATATAGTAAACAAATAATTTTTATTAACGTTTAATTATCATGCCTTAAAAATACTTAATTTAATGAGATTGTTTGAACCTAAGAAACATTTAATATGACCTTATTAAAGTTCAATATTAACAATCATGTTTTATATTTCAATGAGGAAAAAATTTCTACAGCAATACATTAATGGATATGTGTGCAAGTAATTAACATACATGATAAGATATAGTGTACATTGAAATGATTATACGTATGTATATACCGCATTATCTCTCTTATTTTTGTCACAAGTACTCTTAAATTTAAAAATATTGAAAACACCGCTTATCAAATATAAAAATAAACGAGTATTTAGAATAACTTTCAATTGCAATTTTGAAGACGTAACTGACAATGAGCATAATAAAAAAAAATGTGAAAGTAGGTAAAGAAGTAAAAAAGTCAGACCCGAATTACGTGACCCACGTTTGGAATATCGCTTTACGATTGACCGTACCGTGAGAAAGACACAGAGTAGCTTCCTTTGTTTAAATGATATAGCTTAAGTACAGCGTGCGAAAGCGCTAAACACTCATTATTCTCGGAACTGTAAAACGCCAGGGCGTCATCTTGGCAAACCTCATACTCGAGAAGCTCGTTGTTCTCGCACGGGGCAGTGACATAACGCGCCGTCTACTCGCGCGTATGCACACACTCGCGCAAAATATGGAGAATCACGATGCTATTTCGCATTGACTGTAGAGAAGATATCGGGCGTATAATAAAACGTATAATAAGCGAGTAAAAATTATATTCCTCAATAAGTCTCAAATAATCATGCAATTAATTTAGAAAAATTGAGGAATCTTGTAATATTATTTCCTTCATATTTTTTTGTAATAAAAATTTAATTTAAAATTTATAGTTCATAAAATATATTTATAAAAGTTATAAAATAAAAAGAAGAAAAAAGAAATTTTTTTTATTAAAATATTTTTGTTACTAACAATTTTGTAATCTAATGAAGCAGATAGAATACTTCGAAGTAGTTCAAAGATATTTACATTATAAGCCGCAAGAATTATTAATAAATAATTTTAACAATAGTAAAAAATAATAATTACCTAAAGTTTAACATTTATAAATTTCTATTTCTTTAAACTCTTCAATTCTTATAAAAAAAAATTTATAAGGGCTCTGTAAACATAGTATAAAGGAAAGATCTACGAGAAAAAAAAATAAAAATTTTTGATATCAATTGTGTTCAGATTTAAAAGCGATAAACAGCTTCCATGATCGTGTATCTATCCCTACTTTCGCAGACTCCTGTGCACGGAATGACATTATGTAAACCTCTGTCTTGAACGTGCGAGTGCACGTGATTGATCACGACACACGTGTTTAACCTGTGTTTAAACCCATGAACACATACAATGAAACAAATTGTACTTTACTCATTAATTCAAGATTTATTTTAATCTGTTTAACACAATCTCTGATGTACAATTATGTAATTGATATCTTTGTCCTCTTTACGTAATCGCAATGACGCAAATTTTAATTTTCAGTTTTTCTTGTTCACGCTTTATCATGAATTATGTTAAAAATAATAATTAAGATTTATATCTATTCCCACTATAAAAAATTTATATAAAACATAATTAACGACTTCAGAAATAAAAAGTACTGTTTTTTATAAATATTGATTTATTAAACATTTACAATCTTATTTATGTTGCAAACAAACAAACTTCGCAAATAAAATTTTTTCTTAAAGAACTACTGTCGACAACTATGACTCAAGAATTTTTTCATTTTATTAGAAGTAGGATTGTGTCGTTCTTCTTACGAGAAAACAAAGCGACACAGATATCACAGTATCGACAACAAAGTGGCTTTTGTTATTGAAAATGGAACTACCTTAAAGATACAAAATACTCCAAATAAAATTGTTTACATTTAAATTATTTATCTTATAAAAGTGTAAAAGTTATCTCGCACAAATTGCAAAAGTATGAAATCAGTGACAACTGTTTTCGTTGCAATAACAAGTTTAAAGTAGATCGAGGAAAAAAATAAAGATAGGGAATGAAAAATTATTATTCTAGATAAACGTATGTATATACGGAAACATTGTATTAGATACGTTTATATCTAATGTTTACCACGGAGATAAAAGTGCGAAGATGAAATCACTTCTGTCATCGTGAATCGCCTCTCGATGCGAATCTTTACATTGATATCACGCAAGCACTTGCAAGAGAGTATTGCGAATCATTAAATAAGATTTTAATACATATGCAAAATATACTAATCTTTTACATATTATAAAAATATTATAGATTATTGAATTAAAGTTTTATAATACACATGCATAATATTATATAAGATATAATCTCATATTAAATGGAATTAAGAAAATATTTATGACTCTTCTTATTTCTTGGTCACTTTATAAATATAATATTTTCAATAACAATTTAATGATTAAAGATATCAAAAATTTTGATTTGAACCAGTATAACGTTCGTTTAATAACTTTGTTTGTTTAATAAAATAATGTAATAGTCTTGATTCATTTATAATTGTTAGTACAATCGTTAGATTTATAAGCTAAATTAGCAGAATAGAACTTGGTAGACAAAATGGAACACTTTGCAAATCCAATCCGACTCAACATTCAGAATCATTAATGTTAGAAATGTTAGTCTGTAAAAAGTAAATGCTATTCTCGAAATCTTATAGTATAAAATATTATTCGACATGAGTGAAACGCAAGTGTAACAAAGAATAAAAGTTAAGCCTGTGCATTTTGAGTGACTCGCCACTTTAAATGAGAGTTTAATTGTACTCTAAAAGTTGAAGTAAAATCACACTTTATTTGAGCGAAAGTACACTCTTTTTGAGTGCAGTAAATCAGCGTCCATAGGAGTAAATGTACTTCATAATTTTAAATGGAAAATTTCACTCTGTTAGACATTTACTTATCGGTGTGAAGTGATTCACTTATTACACTAAAAATAGTAGCGATTACCCAACTTAATGTGTCGTCTTACAGCATTAATTGTAATACGAATTATTTATTGTGCATAATATAGACGTTGAACAAGAGTCTTAATATCCGACTGTTGGTCAATCTCTTGTAAAAAAGTTTTGGCCCTCTCATCCGATATACATATATAGAACGCCATGCGATGTTCCGATGCGATGAGGCTGATTAGTTAAATGAATCTTATAATAATTAATAAATGATTATATGATATTGCATATTTAACTTTATTTCAGTTTCGTCAATCTTTTACCGTTGACTTCATGTTTTAGTATAATTTACTACGTAAAGTTACTTATTTGACCTGCTTTTTGTTTATTTTGATTTAATTACAGTTCGCGTAATTGTGACATACATTTGTGCCTTTCTGAGACTTAATTTTTTTTATTCTAAATTTGTTTTATAGAGTAGTTTAAAAGTGAGATTGTTTCATTGTAATAAAGTAAACTAATTCACACACACACGCGCGCGCGCGCGCACGCTCTCTCTCTCTCTCTCTCTCTCTCTCTCTCTCTCTTCAGAATAAAATTCCTATAAAATATTATCAAAATATATTTTATATACTTTCATGTTCAGTCGTCTCTAAAAAATCATTTTATTAGAATATGGGTAAACAATCTTATAATGCTACACCTTTCATTTTGTATTTACCAGAAATATTATTTTACTCATCTAGCTGATGGTGCACACTAATGGTGCATATCTAGATTGTTTTAAAATTACGCTACTTAGTGGATTTTTTCATCACTTTACTCTAAACCAGCGTAAAATAGAACTTGTAAGTACTTTGCGAATTGTTTTACATTAACCTCTCTAAAAATTTTTGAATGAAAAGTTCACTCTTAGTTTATAAATATCTGCATTTATTTAAATTAGAATAACAATTTTCTTTTATAGAATGACTATCACAATCATACTAAAATTAGGCGATATCGCTCTATTTCAGTTTTAGAGTACGCATGTCAAGAAGGTCTGAGAATCATTCGTATAATTTCTCCATCATAATATGACGAATTCTAGCGATTACTTATATTAAATGTTAAGTAGTCTGCCATTATACAGTAGGATTAATATGTCAATACACAATATTCAACATTTGTTATGAGCCGTTTTTTCTTTTGAGCATTGTAAAATTTTTTCAAGGTTTTATTTTAGCTTTTAAATACATATACTCACGTATTTTTTTAACTTAAACGTATTATCACATGAATACGTAAATTTTTTTTTTCCTTTTTTGTTATTTAACATTTTATTCGGCTGTACAATATTTTGTTATGCAAGGTTAAATAATAACATAGGATTTGTATACAATTCAGGAATTTATAAAAATTATGTTTTAAACATGTTTTCAATACATAACGTGTTTTAAAATTATGTTTTAAACATGTTTTATTAATTATATTTTAAAATTATGTGTTAAACATAATATGTGCTTAAAATTAGTACATACATTTCATTAAAAATATTGATTATTAACAGTATTATTGTAAAATATGAATGGGGAACCGTAATATTATCTTTTTCTCTAATATATCAACAAATAATTCAATTCTTAAGTTTGAATGATTCGCTTCTTTAGCGCATGTAACTTGCAATCGAAAATACGAAACACTTGGCTCTCGGGTTGGACAACGGAATGCTTATAGCGAATATTGTCTAACTTTGCAAGTAATATAGTTATAGTTAGACACGAATGTGTGTCATCTCGTAAACAGGTTACACCACTGATAATTAACTACGTAACGAAATCTACACTTCACATGCGTTTGACTTCATGTTCTCCGTTTTAGTATGACATAAGCATTTTGAAATCACAAAAGCATATTAATTGAATGTATAATACAATTTCCTAACAAATGTATAAAAGCCTGGCATGCCATACGTTATATATTAAAAAATATTATATTAAAAATTCAATTTCGTTAAAATGTTAAATTAATTTTTATTAATTAAATAATTCTAAACAGAACTTTACTATAATTTTAATTATATGATAAATATAATGTAACAAATCTCTAAAATATTTATAACACAACATGTGCAATTAAATCTATTAGTTTATTTCAGAAATTAATTTATTTAAAAATTTTTTACGGAATATTCGGAATATATCGTTTAACACGCTTTATTCTAAAAGAAAAATATTTAGAGGTTCCAATAAATTATACTTTACAAATATACGTACATTTGCATGAACAGGGTGATGATACACCGAGTCAGCTTTGATGCTGGCATAAATCTTAAGCTTTCACACAACCGAATTTCCGTGAAACTTTACGCTCCTGAACGAAATTATTGTTTCGTCATAAACCTTTGTCTATGTCACATCATCAAGCTTGCCATCAAAGATAATTTTATTCAGTAATGAATAATGATCGCATTACGATAGAATGATCAACTGCCACAATTTATCGGACGAGACTCCATTAATTAGAATTTGTCTTTATAAAAATAATATTTATAACATTCAGTTGCCAATAGGCCAAAGGGTTGCACAAGATTTACTTTCTTATTTATTGTTTCAGACCGTCTGATAATACTTACTTTTTTCTCAATAGCTTTTTTTTATTTCTTCTTATGTTCTTAATTTGTTTTATGATTTTACTTTTCTTTAAATTTAATTATTAAAAAAATAAAAGTTAAATTAATTATTTAGAAACATTAAAACACATTAAATTATTTCATAAATATATGTACTGTTTAATAAAAATTGCAAGTTTGAGAGATTTAGCTCTTACAATTAGTCATTATCGCCAGACTGATTTTGCGAATCTTCAGTCATTCGCTGTGATATGTTACGCATGCAATCATTCCGAATTTCAAAATCTTGCAACTTCAATCCTCTGATCCATTGGTAGCCCCATATTGGCATTTGTATATTACTTTTACAATACATCAAACGTTTTCAAAATTCGCGAGATCCAGCTGGATCTCCCCTTGTTAACAGGAATCGAGAAAGGCATCAGAGAATTCGTTCGTAGAACGTTGCCACGTAGAACATGTATTTAAAGATGTTGGAATTTTACAAGATACTTCTCGCAATTGGCGCGTAAGAGGAAAACCCGTCCGTACTTAAACGCGCGCTGCTCGCAATCCGATCATTCATCGCCGCGCGTCGCGTCGCCGCAGTAGATACGGACGCTCGCGACAGACGTATCACCGGGCGGCGCTATAGCGACGCTCCCCACGTCCCCACTGTATCGCGCGACGGGCGCGATTCACGCTCATTCATTACATAAAGCAGCTCACTGTTTACCGAGAGCCCGCTTTATTTTTAGTCATGCCGCGTTGCTTTATGCGACGCCCGCCGATTTGCGAGACCGCACCGTCGTCGTCCCTCGTTCGCTCGCTCTCGGTTAAATCCCGGTTTACGCAACCACGTTTCGCAGCCGTCCTCGCTGCCGCGCCGTCGTCGGTTCATGTCGCATGCGTGCAACCCGCGTGTGCAAAATGCACGTTTCGATGCATCGCGATCGCGTCTTATTCGAGCTCTTTCTATCTCTCTTTCCCTCTTTCTCTCTTTCTCTCTTTCTCTCTGTCTCTCTTCGCTGATAACGAGAGTCGGGAAATCATCGTTTAGCGCAAAACGTTTATGTAACAATCATGTTACGTAGCATGTAATTTTAGACAGATTAATGAAGAATTTCCTTTTAAACAACTACAATAGTAATGCGTCGACTTAACAGAATAACAAGAAAGGAACGTAGAATGCATTTTGTTAAGTAAATTTTTAAAAATCTTAATAATATACAAAAAATGTAACGATCTATGACGTATATAAGCATACGTTGAATATCATCGAATGCATCATTAAGGATGTTTTGTCTATAACACAAGCTACATAGTTATCAAAGTTTAAAAACAGAAGTCTCCTTGGATATTTTTCCTTTTTTTTTCCCTAATCAACGACAAAAAATTGTGGACGCAAATGCCCGAACTTTGGTCCTCAAACCAGCTGCAAAGAAAAAAGCAACGAAGAAGTTAATTTATATAATGATTTATGTAGCGAAGATGATTTTGCTGCAGTAGACATCCTTAATATCTTTTGAATCATTCAGTACTCGATCAAAATTATTTAACCAAATATTTCTTCTATATTTAGGGTAACTCCTGTCGTTTTTTCTATCTTCATTTGCCACTTGAACGCGATCATACGTTTTCCACAAAATCATGGGCAATTAATTTTGCAAAGTGAAATCCTTATAATTTTTTATTGCTTCAGTAAATCGACTTTGGATTTTTTTTAAATCTTCTAACATATGTGAGAACAATCTGTTAAATTTTTGTTAAATTTCAAACATTTCAAGAATAGACATCCTTAATCACAAGCACAATTTTGTTTTCATTATCGCGTAAAATGGTTTCCTTTTTTAGTCGCGTCACACGCAGAATCAATCTTTTTGTAAATTAATCGGCTTTATATTGGAGGTCTTATATAAGCTACTAAAACCTCTCTCGAAGCAGTTCTAACCACATTTTTGCGAAATGGCGCAACAACCAGTAAATATCCGCAAGACGTTTCGGTTGTGTGTATCCGGCCGATTGAGGAATCCGAACCAGTGTCCGTACTCAATTTTCAATCGTGTGTATTGAACTCGTTAAGCGTTGCTCAACGCTCTAATAAACGCGCAACTCGGTAAGGTGCCTAATTGCGAAACGCGATGTTTAATAACGGGTGCGCGGTAGGTCGACGAAGTTATGTCAGCGCGCGACGAGCTTTCCGAGGCAGCCGTCATTACCTTTGAAAATGTCGAATATAATTTGACGAATGAACAATAGGCCTGTTCGCATTGCTTAACTTTTTGCAATCAGAATCTTCACTTTCTCTCTTCAATGATCGTATATTCATCTCGATTCAGAGACAAAATTTTTTAACTTCGAGCAACATGAATAGATCTAATAGATACATCTGCATCATTTGAAATAGTAGGTAATTTAAATTTTATAAAATAGGAGTGAACAATAAAAACATAATGCTTTTTATATTACAAGTAAAATAAATATAAATTGAATAAACAATTATTAGTAAGAAAGTAATATCATTATTAGTAAAAAAATATATAACAATCAATACAATATTTTTTTAGCGATTACAGTTAACATTTTAAAATAGATTATAAGTAATTTTTTGTATTACACAAACTGGTATTATTTAGAAAATTCGAAATCGATTTATTTCGAGTTTTATCAATAAATTTCTTCTGCTCTCCTTAACTGCAGCTCGATTAAAAGTTAACCTAATTATACGCCGGTTATTTTCATTCGTTACATTTTCTATCTGAGAGCGAAATATTAAATATAAACATGAACTTGCGAGCGAGATCATAAAATTAACGAAGGCGTAGACTCGCGAGAGGCCACGGTCTACGATCTTAATGAAAGCCGCGTTAACGACGAGTCTTGGTTGCATTGCGAAATGCGCCAAGAGCTTCCTCCGCCAAAAGGAGCAGGTATGTACGACGGCGTGTGGTTGCGGCGCGCCTCGACAGTATGTAAACCATTTACGTAACGGCGCGAGATACGCCGTATTTCGATGATTAACAATTTGTTTTGCGATCGGCAAAGGTGACTCTTTGTACGGCACAAATACCTTACGTAAGATAGCAGATAAACGCGCGTATGCAGCTGGAGATTAAGTGCGCGCGGCTTTTCGGATTTCGTGACGAGACGCGATCGTTTTCGACCGCATCCTTCGCAACGATCGCCGATGTTTAATCGGAATCGAGGGAAGCGCTAAAATATCAAACGTGCATCACTCATTCATGTTATCTGTGTGTGCATATCGGAATACTAGTTGTTGATTCTAAAATTTTCCATTTAGTAATTTATTTTCCTTTTAAATGTCTACATCGTGAATCATGAAATGTATATACAACCGAATTGATATCATCAATCGTTAAATTGTTAAACTACAAAAGCATAGTTAGTTTGAAAGCAAACTTTTTTCCTAACATAAGTATTGATATGGTTTTTTCTAGTCTCTAGAATTATTCTCTACAAGATGCAAAAGAAATAGCACATACAGCATTTATATAGTAGATAATACATCAGATTAGATAAAAAAGCCTTAAACAGAGGTCAAAAATTCAACCGTTTCGAAGATATAAATAATTTTGTATGTTAGTTTATCACAGTTGACTCATTGACTGCATTGCGTGTCGCATGCGACGTAAAGATTTACCTCAGTGTTTACAAATCGCGCTTTGAATGTCCTCATTCAACTTTCATACATACGTCATCTTTATCGACGCCTAATATGAAGAATCACATTTGAAGGTAGTAAAAAAAATTCCGAAACTAGCGTAAAAGGAATTTTATTAAAAAAATGAAGATTATTAAAAATTATTTATTTCAAATAAGTCAATTATGATATTAACATACAATGTTCGGAAACAGTTGAGTTTTTGGTTTATATTTATTAAAGCTTTTTTTACTTACAAGGGAACATCCTTAAGGGTGGCTCTGATTTTGAAAAAAAAACTTTGCTTTTGATTTTACCTTTATCATTAAAATATTCAAGTTTCGGGAAAAATCTTTGATTTCAACCGTTTCATCTTTTATGCGCAAAATCCGTTATATTTTTATTCCTACGGATTTTGAGCATTGATCTCAAAATCAGAGTGACACTTGGAGATGTTTTCTTGTTGTATGGTAAATATTATCTTCCAAATAGATAAATGATGAATACTTTTTTTTTAACACCTTGTATATGTATTTATAATTATTCTGTACCTATTATTTTCTTAACAGCTTATTTCTTCATATCTAGTTAATCATTAGAATTGATTACGTATTTAATGAACTAAAAAATAGAGCATTAAAACGTCTGTAACAAAAAAATAATACTCAATATTTTATATTATCAAAGTATAATAAAATCATTAATTCAATTTAAATATTAATTTAAATTTAATCTTCGTATTTTTACAATCTTTCTTAAATAAATTTTTACTTAAGAATTATAATTGCTTATGTCTCTTTCTGCTTAATACGTAACATTCTCATTTTAATATATGTAAATTGGAAGTTTTTATTAACGCGATTTAATACAAAACAGTTTGTAAAATCAGGTTGATTTGCAATAGTACTGATACAGCTCGTCACATAACAAGAAATAATATTCATAATGTAGCTTCCCTATGCATCATCAATAATCCCCGCCATTTCCATCTTGTATAATTAGGGAATCAATTTATTCGTAGAACGCAAAGCACCTGCAGAAAACTATTACGAGCAAGAATTGTGTCATTTTAGATTCTACATGTAGAAACTTCTACACATTAAGATAAAAATATAAAAATAAATTAGAATAATGGAATAATCATTTAATAATCATTAATTTATCGATGCTTTTGTAATTCAAGTCTCAATTACTTATTTATTAAATGGCTACTAGCATATTTAACATTCTACTGTTGAATTACAAAGTGCATAATCGCGTTTGTTATGCTTTCCTTTTCCGTTGTGTCATGAACAAACGCGTAATCTAAATATCTCAAGCAATCGTAAGGGTATGCACTATCAATATGCGCGTTTGTTATTCCAATTATTGACAATTATCTACCTCACATTCTGGCATAACGATTACGCGCATAATTTTGAGCACAATTGAGCACACTACATAAATGACAAATACGCATATATGAATGGCATATCCGTATATCACGATCAAAACAGATCTTAACATTTTACCCGGAAGCTTACTAATAGAATTTTTGCTGCGAACGCGTGTTGACTGCAATCAATTGAGAATCTATTTCCTACAAAATTTTATCTTATTATTCTTATTATTTTATTTATATGTATATTAGAATATATGCCAACATTTTGATTTTATTTAAAGAATATATTCATAACAGTATCGTTGTCAGTCGGCAATGTAAGCATTGATTTCATCTGCGAGTGGTAGACCAAGTGTTAGAAATTTCTTGATAATATTCATATTTAAATACACATTTACGAGCAGGAAAAAATTATAAAAATTCTTTTTGATTAAAGTTTCAATTTAAAAAGAAAATACATATTAAATTATATTTTGAGAAGAAAAAACTACATCCAACTGAAATTTTCTACGTTCATTTATTTGCGCTTAATGTCGGTAAAAATTTATGGACTTTTAATGTAATGAATAGGGAAAGATTACCGAAATCGTACCGCCTTCCAAATCACACCTTTTTATTTAAAAAATCAACTGCTGTATATAGTTTCTATGGGATTGTTTGAGAGTGAGAACTATAAATACTACCATGATGCTTTATTTCACACGAGATATTAGATACAATAGAAATTTTGTTATTTTTGTTGTTTTTGTTCATAGAAAAAATTTGTGATATGACAGCTATTTCTCGACACATTTTATAACTGAATTGCAGAAAAGATAAGATAAATAGCTTAGGTTTTGATAATTTGTAATAATTATAATACTGTTAAAATTAGATTAATAAAGTTAACTTTCTTTTTGCTTTTGTTTGTGGATTAGATAACCAAAGTTTTATAAAATGCCCTAATCTCCTTTAACGCATCATGAAGTTGCTTAGATTGCAATTTTAATTACCATGATAGGTATAAATGGTTACTTTTTTTACAGTGGACAGGAAACGGCTAAAAGAAAATACGTAAGGAGATATTCAGAATCTATGAATTTTGCTCTCAAAGAGTATAGAGACTGTAAAACAAGATTAAATGAAGCAGAAAAAGAAATACGATATTTCTGTGAAAACATTTTTGCAACATTATCAGAATGAAGTTTTACGTGGAATGGAATGAAACAGTGAAGACTCCACGAATCACTGCGATTTTGACAACTTGTGGTGCGAGACCCGTTTCCTTAATCGCACCACTTGCAAAACTTATCAAAATTTCTTATTTTAACAATTTATAACAAAAGTGCAAAAGTTAAGAAACAAGAATACATATGTAAGGAAAAAGATTATACTTTATTATGATATAAAGAACTTAATAATATTCTTCGTAATTTCTGAGTTATAAGCCTTTATATAAAAAGTATGATATAATTTCGACAACTTTTTTCTATACAAATATTTAAATAGTTTATACAAATAAAAGGAAATAAGATATACATCCATTGTCGGTAGTTCTATTGTTAATGTAATTTTAGTATTTAATATTAAATATTTTTACAAGCGATTATTGCATAATTTGTATTTAGATAAAGTCCAAAGTTAAAAACAATCAAAGAACAAAATATCGATATGTATTTACACGTTTAAAACTTAGCTTACTAAGCATATGCTTTATAAGCATTTCATTTTTTACATATTGTGAATTTTTTGATGACTAGACCTTCTTTAAAATTTTTACTTAAGAAACACCAACTTTGAATCAAGCGCTTCATTCTTTTCTTTTTTGATACATCAAAAAAAGAACACCCCATAGATGGCAAGTGCAAGAGGTTAATCACCCCGTGAACTCGCCATATATTGATCTCTCATTCTTCGCCGCCCTTTCCCTTACTACTCTCGCAGTACGCAGTTCAGCCCTCTCCTTTCATTTCGAAGAGCGGTCCTGTGGCGTCTGCGTACTCCCTTTACGTACACGCGTGTATCTAAACGCATCAGATGAGCGGGATATCTTGGGAAAAAGTTACCGCTCGTGTGCTCTGTGAGAATTCTGAAGACTGAAAGACTGACACTCGCCAGTGAAAAGCGTTGAAAAAAGCTCATCGTCCCTCCCTCCACATTACCGTATATTGAGAGTGCAATCACGCTTCTCCTTGAAACGCTCCATCCTCCGATTTGCGCACATCCAACGTTCCGGCGAGACCATTCTCTTTAGAAGAACCCGGTCGATCGAGCTAAAGTTATAACAAGTGTTCGGCAGGGTATCTCGAATAAAATTTGCTATGCGGGACTCGATGGTATTAAAAAGCATTTATTATTGGGTCTTGGTACGAAAACGATTTTGACAAGAGCGGATGCGAGGGTGTGAAGGATATAAATGGGGAATCGAAACGATTTGATACGTCGTTGGGCTAACCGATAACAGAACCGTTGACTGACGTTATTGGATTTCAAGGTGATATCAATACTTATATAATCACACGTGATAAGAAAATAGTGTGAGTTTTTAACTCAACAGGCTTATATAAACTTTAAATATTTTAAAAATTAAAATTTTAAAATTTTTTAAGAAAAATTAAAAAAAAACATTTTAATGAACAGGTTTTGCTTTCATTAATCATCAATACGTTGAGCAGTTTATAATTTTATTTTATAAGATAAGATTTAAATCATGCTGTAACACATGTCCTAAAAAGAAATGATGAAATAAAAAAATTTTAATTGCATATTATTATTAGATACTTGATATAATTATATAATTAATGTAGAATTTACGTAAGTTCTTAATAAATAGAGAAAATAAATGAAAGTGATTCAACGAAGACTTGTTCTGCCTTATAATATGTAGATGAGATCAAAATAATGACAATCATGAATTATTATAAATTACAAGGATAATTAGGCAAATACTCATTTCTTCTAAATTACAACCAGTCAAAGACAAAACAAAATTAAGAAGAGAGAAACGATCACATTTTCATCATTACTTGGACAATAAGACTCACAAAGAAAAGTAATATGCCTTTTGTCAACCGTAACATCTCATGGACAGAAAAGATCAAGAATCAAATGTTTTAAAAAATATAGGACAAGAATAGAAAAAAAATCACAGAAAGGTTTACATCTTTCGAATAGAATATCGCGCGTCATAACGTTGCACATGACAATAAAAATTTGCTCAACAATGAGGGCCGGAGATCAGGGGGCACTCAACAGACAAAGAGACGAGCTTCGTTGTGACGCGACGTCGACGTCTCGTCGGGTGGGAGCAGCGTCGGAAGTGCGGCAGCAACACCTACGCATCGTGCCAGACACGCCGTCACAGTATAAGTAAAGCGGCAACACGCTCCTCCTCAAGCTACGTGCAGCGTGGTCCGTAATTCCCTCCGCGATCTCCCAGACCTCGGCGTGGTGTATCCGAAGCCGCGTGGCGCTGGCTTCGTGTCTCGGAGGCGGCTGCACTCCTCCACCGCTACCACCGCCAGCACACCGTCACCACCACCATCCCCTGCTGACGGTCGACCGATGACAGCCGAGGCGTCAGTCCTCAGTGCGCCAGCGTGCGGTGTGGAGCGGTCGCACGCGCGCCCGTCAACGTGCGGAGCATCACGCGTGGACGGCCAGCTGTCAAACTCTCTCTTTGCGTGTGTCGCTCGCCGACGATTCCGGTGAATCGTCGCTAAGTGAATCATCGCCGTTCCAACGGGTCAAGTGACTCGTGATCGTGCGACCGTATTCCTGATTTCCGGCGAACCGTGACCCCGTCGCGCAACCCCGCGTAATTCCCGTAGCCTCTGAAAGATGTGCGTCGTCTTTGACATCGCGAAACCGGCATCGAGTGGTTTTTATCGAAAGGACGTTCGACGGGCGTACGCGAGTTACTCGTAGAGGGAACGCGTCGCGAAGGGATACACTCCCGTCGTTTTCATTCCCGAAGAGTGACGCACGAGGAATAGCGCGATGACGGAGCTCGCCAAGGAGGCGTTCACCTCTCGCAACTACCACCTGGCGGTCGAGCTGTACGAGCGATGTCTGAAGCAACAAGGTTCGAGCTACGAGGTGCTGCTCGGCTACGGCGACTCCTTGGTCAAGTGCGCTCGTATCAGGGAGTCCATTGAGATCTACTCCAGGTGCTCAACCGCGATGTCTGTGCCGACCGAGAGACTGAAACACCTGGCGACCGCACTCCTCGAAGATATGGTCGGCGTCGCAACGAGCTCCAGACGTCAGAGGCTAGAGACATCATTTGCGTGTCCTCTGTGCGAAGGCACCCTCTGTCAACCGGTGACCACCGGCTGTGGTCACACGTACTGCAGGAACTGCGTGGATCCATCGAAGAACTGTCGCGTGTGCGGGATTAAAATCGCTGTTGTGGGTGAAACGAATGTGCTAGTGCAAAGACTTGTGGAGAGATGGTGGCCACGAGAAATGGAAGCCAGTCGGGCAAGGCACGAGGGTGATATCCTCGTGAGGAAAGGTCACCTAGGTCAAGCTCTCGAGAGATACAACCTGGCGGTTCATCTCGGTAAGGAAATCACATTGTCACTCTTTGTGAGAGATCTTCGTATCGCGGTGAATGTTTCTTTGTATTTCTGACATATTTTAACGTATCGGTACTCTTTATCAGTAACACGACATGCGATTAAAATTCTTACTCTATTGCGTAGAATAGAAAAACGGTCTCTTATTTATTACGTTACAGCTATGGATTAATGATGCTTTTGCAAAAGTTATTTTTTCTTCTAAATTTCTGTTTAAACAATTAAAATGTACGTCGCATTAGTCATCAATTTATAAGTTTAATTTTCATGAACAAAGGAATTTGTTTCAAGAAAAGATGAGACATATTTTTAATAAGATTTTATTTTTGGAATTTTGACCAAAGAAGTGACCTTCGTATAAATGTTTAAAAATCTTTTTGACGCTTTTATACAACTTTTAAATATCTTTCAGAGAATGTCTCTAGCGATTTATGTTTTGTTTAAGAAATAAAAATAAATTTAAATACTTAGAAAAAAAGATTTATAAAGAAATATATAAAATAAAGAAGAAAAGATTAAAAATGATTCAGTAACACATTATGAAAATAACCATAGGGTTTCAACATTATTTATGTAATTATAAATAATAAATATTCAATATCATGCATAAATGAATATAAGATTTACATATAAAATAATATTAAAATAATAGGTACTAATATCCATCCTCTATCGTAGTTGACTTCTTTACTTATTTGTGTAAATGCACTTAAACGATTTAGTTTAAATTATTATTGCTAAATATTATTCAATCTGCATTAATATCTAAGATAAATATAAGTATCTAATTATGTTATATAATAACTGCAATTTATAAAGATTTAGTTGTCAAATTTTGATGTTAGTATCATTTTAACGTATGTTACAATGTCACAGTTTCTCTGATACATTAATCACTAGATGCTTCTATGAACTTTCAAATACAAGTTCAAGTTAATTTATTGTAATTTTAAAAGAATAACAGAAATGATTCTTTAAAAAATCAGGCGATACCATTTTTAATTTATTCGGCTTGCGAGCAAAAGGTAACAACATGTGGTTATATAAAGATTATTATGAAATACCTAATCTGAATAACGTTTCAGGCTAGTCGGTAAACTAAAAGTACTGGTTTATCATTCACATTTCATAATCTGCCACGATTTAATCAAAGTCATAAACGTTTAGTGCAAAAAAATCACACCTTTTTGAAAGGACTACATTCCAATTATATCTAGATTAATACAGACAGATCAGTTGTTTAAAGTACTCGATGTATTTGTGAATTTAATTCACGTGTGAATATATACCGGATAGCAACAGAGTCAAATCTGCTGCGATAATAAATGGAATCAGCAATCTTTTAAATGGCAATTAATTGACCTTTTGAGAGAAAAATACTCGCGTCGGAAATATTTTGAAGATTTATTTTCATGTTATACCATTTAAAAGATAATAATGATATAATTTTATATCCTTTTCATTCTAAAAATTGTAGGATATTGGCTCAAATTAAATAAATCACAATAAGCATGAAATAATGCTAATAAAGAGCCAATAAACACTGAAGATATACTACACGTATGTACAATATATAAAGCTTTTAAAAAAAATATGTTATTGTTACACCTGATTATTCAGTGTTTAGTTCTTTATTGGCATTATGTCATACATATAGTGTTTTTCAATTCCATTTGGTACTTATACGTGAATTTTAACCGCATCTTGATTTCAAAAAGTTAAATACTCTATAAATAAATAACGACAACATAGAATCTTTAATTCAACACAGAAACTTTAATTTAAAAAATAAGAAATACTAAACGAAATGATAACCTATATTTATAATATTTATAAAAAAATATTGCAAAAATCATATGTTGAAACTTATAATTTAAGTAAAACTATACTACGAAATGAAACAAACATAAATTACAATGAATAACGAAATCATTGCAAAACTACATTACAGCAACGTTGATCCAGACAAGTAATTATTTCTTCAAAATTTATATGATAATAAATTTTTAATCATACATGCAAAATAGAATAAAAGAATTATGTGAAACAAATTAAAAAAAAAAAAGTTTTTTTTAACAACACAGTGTCATTTATTTAAGAACTTTTAAATATTGTAATTTATTATACATCAAAATCTAGCAATTAGAGCCAATTTTATAGAGAATTAATCTCTCTTTAATAATAATTTCAAATCCGCTAATGCAATTTTTAATATTATAAACTATTAAAAACGTACATATATGACGTTTTTATCTTCAGTTACTTTAAATTAATCAAATGGCATTAAAAAAGATTATTTTAAGAATATTTATTTTTTACTTACTTTGAGAATGTATATTTGCTGTTTTCTTTTCTCTGGCAATAAAGTTCATTATCTTATATTCGCTCTTTTCCTCACTCTCTTCTGCAGCTCATTTTTTATCACTTCAAGCTAAAGACACAACGATTATTGACCTCGGTGTAATCAATTCACAAACATCTGTTCTCTATTTCTTTAGATTTTAGATTTTAATCACAAATTCTTTGACACTAAAAATTTCTTTAAATAAAGATTTTATAGACAATTATTATTTATTATAATTTTATATTTTTTAATATTAAATAGACTTTTATATAAACAATATCTCTGTTTTAATGATTTAATACAAAGTTATATTAAAAAAATTTTTATATTTTGAAAATATTTATACAAAAAACTAATTGCTATATTAATTACTATATTTATTTGTAACAAAAAAGTAGCATTAAATATTTTATTTAACAATATATTATTTTCCATATAATATTTATACGTCTTTTTATAAATTAATAATAACAATAGCATTTATAATTTAATTTGTTGTGTAATTTAATAAATGTATTATAAAGTTTAGAAAAATATTTTTTGATATGAAATATTACTATTTTTTCGATAAAGTTTAATAATTTATTACTCAATTGTAAATTAGTTTTAATAAACTTTTGATAATTTTAATAATATGTTTAATGGTATGCGGAAAGCTATTTAAAGTTTTGTTAAATTATAGAGACAGTTTTCTTGGTTTTCTTTTTACTTTATTTAGATTTTTAGTATTGAGGATTTTGTATAAACAATATTTTAAGAATAGAATCGTCGATTTCTGTACATTATTTTTCGGTTTGAATGTTTTTTTAGTGAGATAACACCTGGGAAGTGATGTACAAATAATTTATTTTTCCAAAAACAAACAAAAACCTCTGCGTTAAAGACGAATAGCAGAGATCGGAATTGCGTTTGATGTTTAATCCTTACTACTCTAAGTATGTGAAAAAATTTTAGTTACTGAAAATTTTTTGCACATGCATACATAAAATAATTTTATCTGCAAACACGAAAAATTTACTTAAAAGTTTATTATTGATTACTTTTATAATAATTATATTATTCAACTAAAACGTGATGTAAACGTAATATTGAAATATAAATTTTATATAAAAGAATGACAATTGTAAATCTCTATTTATTTTTATTTATTGAAACTTGAATTTAATTAGATCCAAATATTTTTATATATAGAAATATTAATTTATTAATAAATTTTATTTGGTGTAATTAATGTAATTAAATATATATTATAATAATTTTTATTAATTTTTTTACTTTCTAGATACAAATTAAGCAAGTGTTTACTTATGCGTTCATGCTAGATAATACACTTTTAAAGCAGTTAAAAATAAATTATCAACTTACTGCGATAAACAAAAAAAAAACAGTGAGATAGGTCAATAAACAATATTTTGTTTTTAAATATAAATTTGATAATTATTCAGTAATTTTATAATTATATATGTTAGCAAAAATAAACCTTCAAACCATCGGCATGATTTCTCATTAAAGGATAGAAATTGATTTCTCTCTCTATTAAGACTTATTCTTAATTTCTGCTTTTTATTATATTTTTTCAATATATGTAACTACATTAAATTTATTTAAAACGTAATGACTTCACGAAGATTTAATTTATTAACTAAGATTCTAAAAAAATTAAAAATAAAGGGAAACGCTGTAAAACTGGCAATCACGTTAAGAAGAATAAAAATAAAATAAATGTTTATATTTTTACAATATTTATTTTATTTTTAAATTAATAAGTAAATTAGTTTAATTGGATCGAATGAATACCGTTAGTATACCATACACTGTAGTGCTCTTCTTTCTAATAAACTTGTTACTTATTTTAATAATTCGTATATATAACTATTTCTATGATAAAAAACATCAAGTTAAATATTGAAATCCGTATTCTTCCTTGCATACCTGAATGCACTGAATGTGTGTAAAGTGCGTGGAAAAGGAGGTATCCGCATTCGACTGCGACGATCACGACGACGCCGTTAAGTTCACGGCCAGTCCGAGGCGGTTCTTACATAACGCTTCTTGGAGATATCGGTCTGAATCGACGACGTCCCATCCGGAGACACGCTACGTCTACCCCATGAGATATATAGTATAAATATTTATACCTTCTGAATTAATTCTCACGCTTTTCAATATGTAACTTGTAAAACCGTATTTTAAAATACCAAAATCTTCCACGAACACTAATACCAACTATTTTTAAGTGATACAAGCAATATGCTAACAGAAAAAATTTTTTTAATAAAAAATGTACGTTTTCTTAAAAACATATATTTTGTTGCAAGCATTTATTTGCTCTGTTTAAGTAAAAATATTTATTTTAATGTAAATATAGACATATTACCTTAAGTACATAATTTCGTATTGTTACATTTTTTACACTTAAGTAATGATTTTACAAATAAGCTAATAATATTGTTAAATAAACTTAATTAAATTGTTTTCTTGAATTAAAGAAATTTTGATCATCTTGAATATAATATTAACCTAGCTAACAGTAAATATTTTCTAGAATCGCAAAAAAAAGACACTGGGTTAAAAATTATTTGATTATTTTATTTACATGAATATTTCTATTAAGAAACTTTTAAATTGATTGCAAGTAAGTAAGCTATTAGGACCCACCGAGTAAATAATTTTTTTATATCAAGTAAAATTTTTTTAAAGTATTCTTTTTTTGAGCATATTTAACTTGATTGTTACATGTGCTCACTTCTAATATTTCCTATTAAAAATTCTATGTTATTTATATTTCATAACAAAATATTTATAATTTTTTTTCATTTCTTCTAATCGTGATATTTTTAAATTGTAGATCTGTACTGCTTATAAAATCTTTCTAAATATCTGTATAAGAGTAGAAATAACTGGAAATCTGTGATAATTAATAGTTATGATATTAATTATAAAATTTAATGAAGTAATTCTCATTGATGCTGAGTTAATTATATTCTTACTGAGAGCTATGGCTGAGTGATCGCATCATCCCGACCTTCTTTGTGCCGATTTTCGAAGCGGGTTATCTATACAATTCTTTCTCCCCCCTCCCCCCACTTTCTCTCTCTTTCTCTCTCTCTCTCTCTCTCTCTCTCTCTCTCTTTCTCTCTCCTCTCTCTCTCTCTTTGAGACTGTAGAACGACAGAATTACCAAGAACAATGACGCGTATACGCGATAACGAGTAAGCGCTTCGTGACTAATCGGCCTCGCCAAGATCGTCCTCGTTATCTTCGTCATCACGCGTATCTTGAAATAGGACCTTTCGCAAGAAAAATATCCAAGGGATTGTAAATTGTGACACGTTTTCGATTAGACTTCTCATTGCTTGAGTACTCGCTCTTTCCAGTGATCAAGTAGTAAGGCATTGACAATCATAAATTCAAATGTCATCATGAAAAATTTTTCATTCGTCAATAGTTTTCATAACGAAAATCAAATATTCAATGAACATAATAGCGAGAAACTATTAAAAAAAAAAAAAAATTGACAAAGAGGATATATGCATGTAAACATACGAATATAAACATACAAAACTCAAGCTATAGTATCGATGTATCTCATTTTGGATTTGCAAAGAGAGAAACTAATACAAAGAAAGAAAAACACTCACAAAATTATCATAGATAACTCGACTAACGCAACGATAACCGTAATGCACCAGTGCAAGATTTCCTCGATAAATGCGATTAGAGAGTGACGTAGTTGTTTACACGTGTATGACTTGTAAATATTGCATATAGCATTAAATCGGAATTTTCACGAATATATTACACATGTACAATAAATCGCCGTGTTTAAACGTGAAGATTACGTAAAGCAACGTTATCGCTCACGACGTGTTTATTATATTTATGAACGATTTTACGTAAAAATGAAATTTTAAGAATCGAAAGATCTCGCTAGAATAAAACGAACTATGTGTGAGTACGGTAGCCATGCTGCCCTCGATCGCACCTGCATCGTTCACCTGGCTTACAGGTCGTTTACGGCAGTTTTAATAATGATTTTCAGCAATGCCGCACATTATATTTTAAAACAAAATTGGTTGACGATAATCGAAAGAAATGTTTTTTATTTCCTCAGTAAGTTATTAGGTGAAGAAATGAATACTTGAAGAAATTATTAGTTGTTCTATCCCTTCATACGAAATCTTTTATTCTAAAAAATCATTAAAGTTAAAATTTTTTAACAATAAAGTTATTTATAAAATATTTAAAAGACATTGTTCAATATCAAGAATTTAATTTTAAATTTTTTAATTTAAGCTTAAAACTGTTTTGTTAATTAGCAAAATAAATTAACTACACATTTAAACAAAATACTTAAACTATAAATTAATGTATTAAATATAATATTAAAGAATAAAAATAAAAAGCATGAATAATGAATAAAAAAAAAATTATGTTCAAATAAAAGAACACTCTTATTCTCCGAGACCGTCTGTATTGCAGGCGTCGATGATCTAGTTGAAAACATCTTCGTCAACGGATGAGAATGCCAGAGACACTCAATTCAGTCTGACTAATTCGCTATTTTAATCGGTATAAGTTGTCTCTATATGTCCAGTATATACAATTAATAAAATATTTTACTTTCTAAATTGCAAGGAGTTATATACAATGATATAACATGTTACAATAATTTGTAACAAAGAAAATACACATTATTAAATTTGAAAAAACAAAATTAAAAAAAAAGTTCCTCATTTATATAATAAAATATGTATAAAAAATCACAGAAATTTACATGTAATAATCAGATTCTATTTTCAAGATTCCTATAATATTTATAAAAAGACGTACCCTTTTCTTATTGTTATCTTTCTTCTACGTAAATTAGCTAAAGAACTGATACTTGAATTTATTACTGTGCAATATAAAAATTATTAAAAACTTTTGCATTATCCCCTTTCTTTCCTCTACTCGACAACAAATTAGCCGTTATCCTAATTATTTTCTAATTGTCTTATATCTTTCTTTCTCTATTTTGGAATTCGCGATTGTCATCGGTTGGGAATCGCTGTTTAAAGAATGCCACCTACAAGCGCATTTCGCCAAGACTGATACTCGTCTCTCCGCATATTCGCGAATCCCGGAGTTTCGTTTCTCTAAAGGCGGCTATAATTAAATTCGACGCGCCGCTGCGCTTATATAGTACAAATTTAGCGTGTGTCGCGTCGCGTCGCGCTGCGCCGGTGCAACGTGCTCGACAAAATAAAAGCGATGACAGGCTACGAGAAGGAGCGCTTTTACGCTCCTTAACTATGCACGCGAGCTCCATATATCGGACTTGCTTATATAATGATCGTCGACGCTGCTTTTCTCGTTGCCGATAAGCGTCGCAAAATCTACGCCGGTAGATTTAATGGTCACATCCAAAATCTGATGTAATTGTTCCTAGCCACACAAATTAAATCATTTAATTATTAAATTTATTGACTTTTGGTCTCCTCGTTCCTTTCGTAATATTTTTCTAAAAACTTTACAATTGATTTTACAATTGGTTTTTATTAAATTTATACACGTTATTTGTAGAAACCTATAATTATAATTAAAAATATATAGTAAACTTAATTTAAAATATTAATTCGAGTCAGTTTCTCCTTTTAGTTTCTATTAAAATTGTTATTGAGTTAAATATATTAATAACAAATATTATCACATATATATCATCATACATATTTTTATTTCAAGAAATATCCCAAAAAACACAGATCTTGTGGATATCTAAAAGATATCTTATTAGAGATAGCTTCAAAATATTTCTAAAAGTTGCTTTCATCTTAAAATATATTTTTAAGCTATGTGCCACATAAAATGTCTTTTAGATTTCTGAAAAATATCTTCAAGACATTTTCACAGATTTGAAAGGATAAATAATCTCAAAATATTGCATAAGATATTTTCGCTAAAGGATGTCTTTTTGAAGCTTTTCAAAAATTGCAAGACATTTCAAGACATAGTAAGATATTTTTCAGAAATCTAAAAGACATTTTTTTGTTTATGTGGGATACTACTAGGAACTGATATATGTATTATTAGATTTGTCTAAAATAAGTCATATATACATTTTACTGTTACTTGTGTTTGAAAATGATTAAAAAGAGAAGATTAATGAAGTTTGTTTAATGAATTAAATCATACATTAGAACGTTAAGAATTAAGATTGTGTTATCAAGGCAGTATACTTATTGTTCTAACTATGTAGTGCTGGCACATTTTTCTATACAATGCGATATTAGAAGTCTCTCAATGCGAAGCGCTCATGCAAGATGAAAAAAGTGGTATTGAGCTATGTGTGGTGATAGGAGATAAGGCAAAATGCGCGAGACGGTGTTTTAAATTAAATGCAATTTTAAGTTGCGCTTGTAATTTTTGTTTCTTTTACGGTCTGAAATAAAAATAAAATATACATCAAAATAGATAATATCTTCTCAAATAAATCGTTATTAAATGGATTACGATACATTAGTAAATACTTAATAAATTTAAGGTTTTTTATTTATTTTGTACCCAAATTTTTATTATTTTTTATATTAATTTCATTATATTACTTTTAAAGTCATTAAAAACGATTATCACATATTTTTCTCTTCACATTATTTGAAACTTCGTAATAAAGTATTTAATAACTCGTTGGAAAAATATATTTGAATTTCTATAACATCAAGAAAAAATATTAAACTCATTCTTATAAAACAGTGATTGTAAATAGTAAATAAAAAATATTTGTATGTCCTACTTAATTTTAACAAAAAAATTGTTTTATTAATTTTTTTAGCTATATTACTGTCATTGAGCATTTAAGGCAGTTAAAATTATAAAAACTGTTTCAAATCCGTAGAAATCAGAACCACAGCAATCTGCTGATGACCCAGTTTACTACAATTTAATTTCTACTAGTAGATCACAAATAGCTCTTCATATATCATTTTCTACTTCGATCAATGCTTCAATAGTTGAGTAGAGCCTTGCCTGACAGCCCTGCCGAGCACTGTTGAACTTTACGCTATAAATAACGTAACAATAGTGCAATGTTACAAAACACGTTAAAAGCTTTCCGACGTATTAAAGCAAATGTAGCTTTAGCGCATAGACCAAATTAAAATAAAAAAAAATTTTTAAGTATAAACGTTTAGTCCGACAAGCTTTACTAACAATTACTGATAAAAACTATTATTCTTTACATTCACAAACGTTTGATTAGTTGATATAAAATGTGTTTTGCATTTAAAAATGTCAAGGTACATTCGCAATTATGCGTTTATCTAAACATTCTTACGATGAAAGATTAACTGTAAGAGCATCCAAGAATTTTTCCCTTTTCACGGGAAATCTGAAGAAAGCTTACGGAGAATATGTTCCCTATACAAATCAAGTAAAACTCATCCTCTGAATCTCACCTCGATTAAAATGATGTGTTTTCTCCGAGGAAAATTAGGAAGAGTGACACGTACGTCGGAAAACACGATAGGCTGCGGTCGTGCATCTCGAGAAAGCTCGCGAATCCCTTACTCGACCCCGGCACGTGCATGGAACTCTGCCAAATCCGAGATGTCATCGTCTATTCGAGTCATACTCGGTCCCACAGGAGAAGCTGTCACGCGCGAGGACGCGACTCCGGCGGGTCCTATCGTATCAAGGACGCGCTCTCGTAGTGCTCCACCAATTTGCAAAAAGAGCAACGGGAGCGATTTTCGGGTCAGGGCCGCGCCGATCTCTGGTCTCGTGAGGAAAGACCTCGAGAGGAAATTTATTTTCGAGTGAGTCCATGCTCTCTCACTGCTTTATTTGGTTTATTTTGCAATTCTTCGGCGAATTACAGCGAGTTATAAATATTCTTTTATTTGTTTTTGTGTCATGACCTTCTTTAATCTAGCACAAGATCTTTTCTTTATTTTTTATGAGAAAAGAGAAATATTTAATTTTGAGACACACTAAATTATGACTCACACTGTGCCTCTCAGGATAAAATATTAACCAATGTACAAACATTATTACATTTTGACAGATTTATCGAGTAATGAATTTCAACAATAATTCACGTAGGAGATATCTTTACGATCTACTAAATTACTTATAATTGTAGTCTTTTACGATAATTTATTTTCAGTTGAATCAATATAATGTCACGAATATATTTTGTCTTTTTATTCTCTGCTTGATTTGTAAATATTGTTACTACCTTAATTTAATACAACTTTGATATTTTATTTGAGACTTAACGAGTTGTGATTTCTGCCAAGTATTCGTAACTAAAGTTGACAGTGTACGTACAATGTGACAACAAATAAAATGAGCCATGACAGAGAACACATGCTATCTTATTACACGAATCACGCGATAGTTTATTTAGATTATTTCTGTAATTCAATTGTCATATAAAATTTAGTAATTTTTAAATTTTGTAGGGAAAGGTTATAAATACTAACATATTATTTTGTTAATTTTTTAAACAGAAAATAACAATAAAATTTTAAAAATCTAAATATAAACCAGAAAGTGCCTACCGTAGTTTTATAGCAGGTTTTATAACATTGTTTTGTATTTTGCAATAATGTTTTCGTAATATAATAAAGAATAGGAGTCTAAAAAGTTGAATTCAAAAACTGACATATTAAGTAATGACAGCAATGACAGAATTCAAGCATGGTTCCATAGTAAAAAGGTTAATTATGAAATAAATTGATAAATTAAGTAATAAAACATATTTCTTTATATTTTGCAAGCAGATGTTACTTTGTGCTGGACATCTTAGATCTATGGAGGAAACAATCAAAAGATTATTTTTTTTTTACAATTTATACACGTACCTTCATTACGCCTTGTTTTGCACGATGCAAGTAACAACTTGTTTTGTTGCCCCCAAATGTACGCATGACAATTTTATGTTTCAAATCTCACTGTGAGAAAAATATGAAAAAGGAAAATATAAACAAAAGTTTTACAAAGCAAATTTGTAAATGAACTCTCATTTTTAAATCAAGAAAAGACCGACATATTATCAATAATATACTTACACTGTTTAAACTGCAATGCAAACTTATGCGAGTTGCGAAAGAAAATTATATAAATTTTATTTTTGTTTTTCAAGAATTGGTTTATAACAAATTTTATATAAAAAGAGGCATGAATATATAAAATATGGTTTTTATTTCTTTAATCATCTAAGCAGATAATGTTTTTATCAGTATTAATTTAGTGCACTGTTTAATTTCTGAGAAACAAAGAGATGTCGAGTTAGAAGATCTATATATCAGCGACTTCCTTTAATCTTTTAAATGCATTAAGAAAAATATTTGCATTTGTTTATATTATATTTCAATTTATTCAAATTTAATTTATGATTTATATGATACAATGTTATATTTATTTTCAATTACACTTGTTTGTTTATATTTAACGGACGGAGCAATAACTGTAGTAATGCAACTTGTCCTATTTCTCGGTTTTGTAATAACTGATTTGTAGCTGAGTGATTATATAAAGCATTAAAGTCCGATCTATCGACGATGTATATGTTCACAGAAGTTAATCTTATCAAAGAATAATATCATGAAAATTTGCACAATGTTTTAACTTGAATATCTTTCATACGTAACCATGGGTATTCTTGGACTTGAAAATAAAATATTATATATAAGGAAAATCGAGATAAAACCAGCACTTTAAATGCACAACGGAACAATATTTCACGAGATATTAAATTGTAATAAAAATTGATACAAGATATATATTCAGGATGACTAATTATTTTATAAATATATTTTCTATAAATTATATATTATTTATAATTACGTTTCTAAAAGCGTGCGTGTTATGTTAAGAAGTAAACATATCAGTTTTGTGTATAAAATAATGTCTTGTGTACGGGCAGATACTATAGAATCTATATGAAAGGCTAACAAAAGGAATTAAGGCCAAATGTAGCGTGTACGAGTATGTCATTATATAAAGAACGATTACGCGATGCGAATCTCGCGTTTCTGCAGATGCAAACCGAGACATTAAGGATTCGAAACGCTGTGATGAGAGTATGCAAGATTATTTTTAAGTTTAAGGAGTATTATTGCAAAATGAGTAATTAAGAAAAAGAAACGGTTAAGTATTACGAAGTCCGTGAAGATTCCATCGACAAAAGTGGGTCGTGTCCTCGATTCCTTTCCGATCTGCCCATCCATCAATCGAAACTCAATTCGCTTCACCTGTCGAATATTACTATACTACATTTCAACTTATATTCTAATAAAATCCCCAACGTCTCATAGGACATTGTAAATATTATAAATTATATATTTGTTGAAAATACTAATAATGCAAAATAATAACGCAAAAAAAGAAAAAACAAAAATTAAATAGAATAGAAAATTTTTAATATAAAACTTTAGTAAAAAAATCGATAAGGAATGCGAAATAATAAAAATCTTATTTCTGTTTCCTTCAAACTTCTCTATAAAATAGAATAGGCAACTAAAGATTAATAAATTCTCTTTTTAAATTCTGAAATAACATTGAAATCATTATATTACGATGACAAATTGCATAGATTTTGTTTATGTTACTCAGAGCGTTTAATTATTTCTTTATTGTATTTTTTTTTAATTTTGTTTACCATTACGTAAAACATAACGTAAACATAACGTAAAATTTATAAATTCAGTAACAATTTGCATATTTATAGTCTTGTGTCAAAAGCCAGCATTTCCGCTATTCTTCTTTATTACATACCGCATTCGTTTCTTTGAGAGATTCGATTTGCTAGTTAATTCTGTAGAAGTATTAATAATATATGTTTTACATATTTCATGTTAAGAAAACATTTACAATAATCAGACTTAATCAAGTGTCCATAATATTCCAAGCTACTTTTTTTTATTCATAATTCGTTTATTTAAATTTTGTAAAAGAATTCTAGGAAAATTTCAGTATTTTTTAGAAATTTTACTGCAATTCCAAAAAAGATTAAAGAATTTTTCAGTATTGAAATAAATTTATTTCATTACAATGTTTATTGTTCATGCAATGAAAAGCCGTTTAAGTTTTGAATATTAAATTTAATATAATATTAAAAGTAAAGAATATATTATATATATATGTATAAATTAAATACAATATGTATTAAATATAATAATCTGTCTGTGCAATAACAGATCTAACTCACCAAAATAACAGAATTCAAAAGCTAATTAAATACGCAACGCTAATTTAAAGCGATGCATTATCTTCTATTGTGACATTTTTTTTTTTATAAAAACTTGCGAGTTACAAGAACACATACAAGTATAACATATTTATTGATAATTAATTTTCTATTGTAAAAAATAATAATTGAGAAAAACAATTTTGTTAAGAAAGGGGAGATAGAACGTAAATTTTAAAGTATTAAATTGCAATAATTTCCTTGAGTAATAATAAAATTCCATCAAAGTCCATAATTTTCAAGAATAAAAAATAAATTTCTTGAAAATTCTAGATTTTCTAAATTTTTTCTAATAGTAAACATTATTATTTTAATGACATGATTTATTTGTCCAAAACCTGTTAAATTTATAAAAATTATATTTATACATAAACTCTGTTATATCTTAAAATAACTACATAATTTGTCAACTTTTTATCGTCGAATATCTGAGATATTATTCACTGCGACAGTCTCATTATGTAATGAGCGCAATATTAATAACTTTTTATGCTTTTTCAACCACTTTTTAACCTCCCGCGCTCACAACCATCGTGAACTATCTCACGACATTTAGCCTTTAAATATCTAATGAAACATTTTTTATATGTAATTATTGATATTTTTTTCAAGAACTTACATATTAGAATCGCGAGTTCTCCCACGACTCTTACACGATCGATATATATACATAATAAGAGGCGTCACGCTCGAGCGAGTCCATGGCTCTTGCAAATCCGCGAACACGTTTCGGTTGTGCAATTACCGCAAAGCGAAATTAATCCGTCGCAGGCGCAGTCGATTTGTGTCAAGGCGACGACAGAACAGCAATCTACACGCCGCGACGCCGGTTTCCTCGCATTTGAGGGTGGCACAGACGACACGAAAGCTCCAGGAACTATGCGTGCAATGTGCTACTTTCAGATTTTTATTCTACAACGCGGCAACGTTACTTTAAAAAAATACACATTCTAAACAACAACAATAATTTTTATATTCAAAAAATTGAAAAAAAACCAATTTTTGTGTACATTATTATTTAAGCATAACGCAGCTTTAAATATTATTTTTCTACATTTTTATGTACAAATACAAAAAAATTAATTCTTCTAACAATAATCTCAATTTAAATTGAATTTATAATTGATGATGAATTTATAATTATATTTCTAAAAATAATTTTTCGTTTATATATTTATTATTATAATTATTTTGTTATGAGTTAAAAGCATTTAAAAATGGGACTTATGGAACTTAGAATGCACCGCATTGTTTTGACAATATTATTTTAAGATAACTTTAAATTTTTAAATTCCAGTAACAACAAAATTTATTTAAATTTATTAGTATGTAAATAATTTTGGTTTACAATTTTAGCAGAATAAGAATTTTACTATTTTTTGAAAACAATAAACTATTTAGAATGCCAGAGAATATTGACCTTCCTTTGCACTGAATAACCACATCATAAAATAAATCCATTTCAGACATATGTAAATAGATATCATAGTTCCGGTCCTCGTGAACGAAGTGATAATCGACGGCAGCACAGAGGGTCTCACGAGGTTGCTTCTATCAATGCAGGGTGCTTAAATTGATTTAGCTGCTTGAACTCTTACGTATTTTCTAATTGAGTCCGATTACGACTCGCTTTGTAAGAGGCGCAGTACTGGATTGCACAATATATTGACTGAAAACATCTTTGCGCTGTGTCGCTGTATCGGACAAGTACAAATTATTGTTAAATTGTACTTGTGACTGCTACTGTTGTTTCAAACGCATTTATCTTGCAAATATTAAAAGAGATGGGAGTAATATGACATTCATTTTTATTTTATTGAATTATTTTGTTAATAATTAATATTTTATATTGAATATTGAATAATTATATTCGTCCAAGTATAAACATATTTTTAACTTAAAAATGTCATTACTGAATGTTGTTTTCAAAAAGCATTCATAAAAAACGTAAGAATAATAACATCTTGAATAATTTATTCTAGAAATTATATATTAGAGTTATACAAGTGTATACAAAAATTACAAATCTTATTTTTTAAATCTTCTGTATAAAAAAATTATAAAAATTCTGTAAAGATTGAAAATCAATTAGTCACTTAGAATAACAATTAGAAGAAATATCATAATTATATGATGCTATTATCATATTTTGTAATTTTTCTTTGTAAACATTTTAGCATATTGCTAAAAATGCTGAAAATTTACGCTCTAATGTTCTCAACTATGTTAACAAATATCTTTAATCTCATAATAGAGAGTTACTTTAAAAATACATATAATACAACGCGTTAGCGAGAATGATTATGAGCCTCTTTTACGCGAGTCAGCGATTTCCAAGTAGAAAGTTACCTTAAAAATACATATTAAGAATACATTCTAATATTTACCACCTACTAAAAATCTGTAATTTATTTTACTTATATGAATATTTTTCAATATTTACAATATAAAATATAAAAATAAATATCTATTTTATAATTGTATTACACGTAATCGTTGGTCTCTTACATCGCATATTTACGCATTGAAGAGGTGTGCAAATCTGTTGAACAGTCACAAAGAGGATAGAGAATTAAACTAACAACAAGTACCTACTAACTAAATATTTCTTTTATAATTGTTATTGATACATTTATATCAATAATTAATTAAATTATTATAAAATTATTAAAAAATTTTTTTAATTATGTTTTAATTATCCGATATTAGTATGCATCATGTGTACAAGTACATATAAATGATGTAATCAAAATTACATTCTTTTATTTTTATCAATATTTGTGTATGTGTGTGTAATTTTTATTTCATTATAAGTAACGTAATCACTTAGCTAATTACATTAATATTGATGTTTGAAAGTGAACTGGCGAAAAATACAAATGCATCGTCATGTTTACAACGCAATCTACGAACAATACAAAATGGAGTGCAACTAACACCGACGACTAAATTTGAATTTCGCAATGAGGAGATTTGTCACCGACTTGATTGAGTCACCGCGGGGCAATCCGGCCAGTTAGTCGAATGACGTCTGGCACGACAACGGAAATTTAACCGATTCGACGTTAAATACGAAATTCACGAGCGAATGAACGAATAGCCGCGAATTGATTCGGATCTAAAGCCAGATTTCACAGCGCCCACATTCCGAGTTATGATGACCGGGACGAATTACGTAAAACAATCGCGAGGTTTGTTCTTACTCATTCGTCGAGTTGCAAACGTGCGCACACATTAATTCGTGATTCATCATTTAATCCGCTGGAAGCTTTTCCTAATCAAGAGGGTTACTTACGCATTGAAAAGTAACGTCATCTACTTTCCGAGCAAATCATATCGACTCAATAATTAGATAATTTGGAACTTAACAAAAATTCTCGTCATAAAAAGTAAAACAGTTTCTTAAAAGTTAATAAACATAGTGTTTATGTATAATTACGTTGAAAGATAATTATAATTTAAACTGTATTAAATCTACATATAAATTGGAATAATATATGAGAATAATTATAAAAAAAGAAGATAAAATGAAAAACATACTATTACTATCGAGAACATGACCGTTATTACAGTAAAAAGATGTACACGTATTATAAAAATTATCTTACAATTATAAATTACTTATTTCTTTAAAAATAATAGTAATAATAGGCTATTATGTGATTTTACAATTTGATTTTTATGATACTAATGCCTTATTCACAATATAATGCTCATCATAATTGAATTACTTCATAGATGCTATCACTTATTATACACTTTGTTAGCGGTTAGATAGCTTTAAATTTTCATATGTAGTATCAATTTTGTTATTTAGTATTGTTAATTATTTAAAAACATAAATATTATAATTAAATATTATAATATTAATAATAGTGATATCATATGAATATTAAATGACTCAATTATTTTTATGTATATTGTATGTATTTTAATTGTATATTAATGTGAAACTGAAAATCAATTATTTCCCATTTTCTCCCACAGAAAACAAATGTAACATTACGTTACAAATTTCAAAAAATTTCTTATAATAATGAAAATAATGAAACGCACGGTAATAAAATTATTAGACTCTAAACATTTAAAAATATTATATTTCTTTGTTTTAATATTAAACATAATTTGCTTACAATTGATTGTTAAATTAACACTTCAAAAATATTTTTATGATAGTATAAATTAAATAAACCTTTCAACGTTGAAAAAATCCATGTATTTTTACATAAAAATTACTTGTTTATTATCAGAAAATTATCTGATTATGACTGTAAATTTTTTTTTATAAGTTTTTTAAAGTAAAAATACATATTAATGGTAAAAATATGTGAAAGTACTATTTTGTAAAAATAACTTGGAATTTTTAATTTAAACCATATTTTTACAACGTATGACCGGAAAAAAAACAGTTTTATGCAAAATTACAAAATGTAATTTTACATTTATTGTGTGATTTTACATTTATTGTGTGATTACTGTTGCCAAGCGCACCAAGAAAACAATGTCGAAATGCTCGACCGGTTCGTGCAGGAAAGCCTCCTACCATGCCGTTCTATTACTCGTGCAGCAGTTGAGCAGTGCAGTTGCTACCACTAGTTTATATTTATATAATATTTAGAGTCGTTCGAGAGCAATTAGTGGAACATTTGGCGTAAGAGTGCTATAGGGCTGAGAGAGCTAGCCGTTGGAACGAAGGGTTCCGAGTTCACATCCTGATCGGCTCCTTCTATTCTTAGTGTGTCGAAAAAATTTATCAAGGGCAAGTGATTACTTAATGTATGAAAGCATTCATACCTGTAAAATGAGTTTATTTTGTTCAATTTGTAATTAAAAATTCTCTAATATAAAGGCTTATAACAACCACCAGTTCTTCATCGTCAAACTTGTAAAAGATTTCAGTGTGTATATCCCAATTTCTTACTAACTTGCCACAAATCTTAAAGTAACAATTTAATAACGTTTTTCAGATAAAGAAAACTGCAAGGAGTACAAAATAATAATTGAAAATAAAAACGTTTTTAGCAGCGTCGATACTTTTGAAACAGCTCTGGAAATGGCATTTGATGTTTTTTTATATTTTTAATTTAGAGTATCCGAAAAATAATTGCGCTACATTGGAAATGATACAACGGTATTTCTTAAAAATCCACCCAGACCAAGGCTCAAGGTCGAAGAAACAAGGTGCAACAAAGAAAAAAGTCATCGGCTTAATGACAAAATTATTCTAAGTGTAAAAATAGATTGGTTCGTATAAAGGTAAGAAGGTGTGTTGTAATCTGTTGTTTCCGACTGTAAGTCGAAGAAAGGTTCGAAGAGTGGTGGATTCCAGTTCTCTCTGCGGCAATCTATTACGATCAAATAAAAGAAAAAGCACACTGAAAAAAATATTTATGTGAAATTACATGATCATGCTGGGTTTTTTCCGACCTAGCATAATATTGCTACTCAGATGGAAATTTTTACACTCATACTTTATGCATATACATTATCTCATACTTTATACATTTTTATTTACGAATGTACTACTTAATCTTTTTATGTATTTGAGTTTGTGATATTAGCATATGAGAAGTTTGTATAACATTTGTGATATTAATATAAACAAGTTTAGATTGTAAAATTTAAGAAGCACAAATATATATTTTTTGTTTGTATCTAACTTTGACATAGACTTCTATATGTATAATACTACATGCAATACGGCTATATTTCGTGATAATAAACATGTAAAGCACAGTTAGCCATTTACAATTGAGAAGTATATATGTCACATTCTGTGTGCGTTATTTAGTTCTAATTGTTTCTAATTGTTTATGACTGTCTTGGCTTTAGTTAAGTCGATATTAGCAATCTGGTATTACGAATATATATTAAAAGTTAGTGGAATTTTATTTATTTTCCATGCAATCAATGTCATATCCAATGTAAATTTAAAATTTAATATTACATAAAATTTTACATGAAAATATAAAATTAACATCTAAAACTACGTTTTTTCTAGTAAATTTTCTCTGTAAAATTATCCAAAAATGTAAAATTAATATGTAAAAACACAAAATTAAGTATATAATTACTGGGTAAAATTATATTTTGTATATGTAAAATTCCATGTTTAATGGAATCCAGAAAATAGATATTGTATGTGAAATTAATATTACCTGTAATTTTCCATGTGAGTAGCAATATTACATGATTATGCTAGGTCGGAAAAAACCCAGCATGATCATGTAATTTCACACAAATATTTTTTCCAGTGTAGCCTTCTCTTTTATTTAATCGTAATAGATTGCCGCAGAGAAAACTGGAATCCACCACTCTCCAAACCTTTCTTCGACTTGCGGTCGGAAACAACAGATTACAACATACCTTTCTACCTTTATACGAACTAATCTATTTGTACACTTTGGATTACATAGCGATGGAGAATGTTATGGCGGGATAATTAGGTAACAATTATCCAACTTAAACAATTAAAAGTAAAATTGAGGATAATGTTTAAAATTAAAAATATAATAAAGTGCAAATATAAAGTATGTATGCTTTATATTTCAAGCGCGGTAACATTAATATAAATTCATAAAATTCACCTGATAAAAAACAATTAAAAATGTTTCCTAATGAAATTCTATATACTGGTTACCATATAAACATTTAACAGATAAAGAAGATGATATTATAAACCACCCCAAAAATAAGTTTAAAACATTTGTTTTGTTTAAAAAAAATCACAGGATTTTATTATAAAATTATATACTTTTAATCGATTTTCAATTAACAGTAAATAATTTATTAATTGTGCTTCTAGTTCTGAAATATTATTGGCTCTCTCTCTCTCTCTCTCTCTCTCTCTCTCTCTCTCTCTCTCTCTCTCTCTCTCTCTCTCTCTCTCTCGTTCTAGTCTCATATTTACACCTTCTTTTAATAGCAAGTCTTTCACAACCATCAGAAAAATGTTTCTGGATACTTCAAATTTGCTTTTTTATAGCTTAATTTTTTTATTCTTCGTCGTAAAACTCATACAACATTACTAGTTAAATGACTTTTGCCTGATCACTTTCTGCTATCGATACTCAAAATCTATAGTATATATCGTGTGAATCATAGGTTGTAAAAAAATGACGATCGATTTAACAAAGAATTAATATTTCGATATGTATATCTCCAAAGTAGCCATAATACTAACACGCTTAGAGGACCTGATTGACAAAATGCTATGCTATTGTTTAACTTCTCATAACCCCAAAAATAATTTGAATAAAATATTAAATAACAAAAAACACTCAAATGTATATAAATTCGTTTAAATACGGTCAAATTTAAAAAGAAAAAGGAAATATGTGTAATTAAATGTTAAAATGTATCTCGAAAATGTTTTGAAATGCTCGAAAGTAAAAATGCTTTATAACAAATGTCTGCTATTATGATGTATTAATGCATTTATATAACGACAGTATATTAAACAAATGATTCCATAAGTAAGGACTAGATTTTGTCACTTAGATCTAACGGAGATAATACGAGTGGCCACAACACCTGCAGAGTCCATATCACCTTCTTCTCTATTCATTACACTTAAAATGTAATTATCTATCATGAGAGATATTTCAAAAAACTGGATGTGCTCGCTTGTAGAAATTCCAAATTATACATATTTAAACAGTAATTGACAGCAAGCACTCTAACGCTCAAGTTATATCGCGAACTGACAACCGCGATGATAAGATCTGTTTAATCGCATGCAGCAAGAAATATCTAGCGAACAGCATTTGCTCCCGTACACGTGATTTCTTCACGTGAGCTCGTTGTATAACTTATGCGTTAAGAAAAACTGCATGCTGCACATCGTAACAGCTCTGTTCCCAACGTACTACATTATAACGTTTATCAACATTACATAACGTCCTTCTCATCTCTCTCATCAAGAGACTATCGTCGATCTTCTAAAATATTAAACACAATCTGTAAAGTGAAAAATGTGAATTATTTGAAAATAGTTTTTTTAAATGTGATACGTAGCTAGATCCTATAAAATACCATTTAAAAAATCTTTTACTTTATTTGTTATAAAATTTAATTTCTAATAAAATGCATTTATAAAGTATTAGATGTAAAAATATAGAGCAAGATACACTTACGAAACAGAGAGAACATTTGTCTTGAGTTATTTCAGATTTAATGAAATTAAGATCGTGAGATTAAACTTATTGACAACGAGCGCAATACGCGCACGGCCAAAAGAACTTTTATATGTTTGGCAGTCTCGTCGAACCACAGGCTACCAGATGCATTCTATTAAGGGATGCGCTTACATGTGCCGCACACTTACACAACTTAGAAACACTTAGAAGACAAAGGGTAAACGGAAAATGTATTCCAAAGGTTGATCTGGTAGAGTTGATTATATTATCTTGTCCACACCGCAGGACGCCGGAAGCTTGAAGATATCGGCGGCGGAAACCGCGAAACCAAGTTGGCGGGAAACGCCCAGAGCCTAGGATGGCCGGTCGATACGCGCGACCGCCAGTTACGTAAAAGGGAATAATAAGAGCGACGTGCACACGCCGCGGCATGCCGGCCGGTCGGGGCAGGCATATTTGCTGAGATAAGATAGAGGCCGCGGTCACGTGCCCGGTACTGTCAAACTCCTCTGTTATGTAAACTTTGCGCTCTCCTGGCGATCCGCCATGAGCTGACGTCGTGTCGAGTCGCGACGCATCGCGTCGGGGTCGGTTCCGAGCCATCGGGGATTCCAATTTATTTTCGGTGAGGCGTACTCCAGAGTACCGCACGACGGATACATCGTCGTTTCCTCCTTTTCGTTGCATTCGTGAACAGGTAATAGTGTCTTGCGGTTCTGCTCGACGTTTTTCTCGTCATCTATCTCTTACGATTTCGCAGAGAGTATTTCGAACAGATCAAATGTGACCACCTATGCGCGTGGTTGAAACTAAACGCAGGATTGTTTAATTTATACGCGATAATAAAATTATTTACTTATACACAGAAAAAACTGCTTCTTTAAATTAAACTAATTTTCTTCGATCCAAAAAGATGTATGTATTAGAATAATCTAGTGAACTAATACAATGTTTGAATTAAAATTGTAAGATTGATTTTTCAAATAATATATAAGGTATCCTTACCTTAGAGTAAATATATTTTTTGAAATAATTAAATTTTGTCTTTACCAAACAATTTTATTATTTCAGTATTATATTATTTAAATTATAATATAATCTATGTTAGATTTAAAAAATATTCATAAAAGAATCTGAGTTATATTAAAAAAATATTTTTTCTTAAATTCTAAATAAATTGCAATATATTAAGGAATGATAAAGAATAGTATGCATTGTTGCATACAAGGGTAAAAAACGGGAGAAACAAACTGATTTTAATCACCCAATGGGTTGAGTGATTAAAACTTTTGCCACACGTTCTTACGTATTTAATATTAAGTATATCATTTAATATAAGTTTCAATAAAATATAAAAAACCATATTTTAAGAAGACATTAAATATTGCAGCCATAACACACACACACACACACACACACACACACACACACACACACACACACACACACTTTTGATGCAAATAAAATATCTTCTTATTTTTAAATGCACGAAAGTTTCATAAGTTTAGTAATAAATTCAAATAGAATTGTATTGAAGGCGGGACACAAATGCAAATAAGCATGAACAAATAAAAATGAATAACCTTAATGAATGCAAACAAATGTTGCTGTTTATTCTTTTACTTCAATTGATCTTAATTCAAAAACTATCAATATGTAGACATTTTTGTTAATTAAATTTTAAATAACAATAAATAATAATAAATTGTAATAAATGAATATCATGTAATTAACAACAAGAATAGTTATAAAATAAATATATTTATATATAATTTGTACATTATATTTATATTATTTTATAGATATATAATTATGTCGAAATCATATAAAGTATCTTTCCGATAAAGCATTCACCAATAGAAAATCAAGCACATTATATACCAAGAACGACGTATTGCGAAGGCGGCAAATCCACACGTATGATAAAGGCAATCTACCATAATCATATGTGTATGTACATGACTACATGGTTCCGATATGGACATTATGTGCTGCCGCCCACATATTTTCAGACTGTCCCGCTCTCCATAGTCTGAATTAGAACGTGCATAAATATTCACGTATTTGTAGAAACTAACTGAAGTTGCTACACTGACTGTAGGATGAAATATCGAAGCGTTATGTCAGCAACAAAAAATGAACTGTAAAATAATATATGTGAAATATACTATATTTGATATAAAAACTGTATATGTTAATATATTTTGATTCCTAATATATTCTTTCTCAACAAATTTAGTAATTTTAATATAGATTGTGATAACATTTGCATTAAGATAAAAATTATCATACTTTACCTCGACAAAAATAATATAAAATGTTATGAAGAATTACTATAATACATATGTAATCGATACGATTGCCGTAATATCGACGAGAGAAATAATGGAGGAGAAAGGATGAATGAAGTATCACTGTCGAAGTATCGAAGTATGAAATACAAATATCGAAGGCAAAGTATCAATTATTTAAATAACTTACAATATTCCAATACAAAATCATTAGTACCCGTAACGCGATCGGGACGCGCGTCGTAACGGTGGAGATCGGCCGACCGATTACGTAACGATAGATTTATATAAATGGTTACGTTGACACCGCGCGCGCGGAGCCCCGATCGTAGCCACCTAGGCCATCGTTACATTATCTAACGAGGAGTACATTGCGTAGGTAGATGCGTACGATACGAGGTTTGCTCTCTTTGAGCTCTTGAGGCAAGCATCGGAAAATACTAAAAAAAAACAGTTAATAAAATAAAACTAATCTTTTGCGTCAATTTAATGGTACTTAACTGTATTATATAACATATATGATGTAATTTGAGCCCATATCATATATCTATTATGTTTTATTCTCGTAATTCTAAAGACAAGACTTAGTTCAACCAGGAATTTTATAGAATTTTTAACAAAAATAAATGGTTTTTTCAATAATGATCGATGATAATATTAGTACACATATAAGATTTCTAATAATTTATATAAATTATCAGATATTGTATAAAAAATAATCATCTAAATAGAAAATTGATTTAAAATAGAAGTTTGATTATGAATTTCTTAATGCGAAAGAAACAGAGGTAAATTATATAATACGTAATGCAATTATGTAATGTAGTATACAAGTATTATATCAT
This sequence comes from Solenopsis invicta, assembly GCF_016802725.1. Classification (NCBI taxonomy): domain Eukaryota; kingdom Metazoa; phylum Arthropoda; class Insecta; order Hymenoptera; family Formicidae; genus Solenopsis; species Solenopsis invicta. The sequence goes on from NC_052664.1 coordinate 14,253,190, forward strand.
TAAATGGAAAAATGTGAAGTATTACATCAGAAAATATGCTAATTATTTGCGTCATGGAAAAGCATTCTTTGCTTTAAATTTACATTATAAAGTGCCGACGAAAAGACTAGATCTTTTTCACACATTTTTATTTGTACACAATTAAGACATTATAAAATGGAATAAGAATATTAGAATCTATAAATATATATAGTTATATCTATGTAAAAGAAAATTAATGAACTGGCAGTTTCTTCTTAAAACTGAATAACTTGCTCTTTTAATTTTTTTCTTATAAATGTTTCTAGTAATTGAAGTTTCACAAAATGTCTTTAGGTAATAAATCGGTAAAATTAATCTTTGATTTTTTCCTATCAAGAAGCCATTTAATTAACTGTTATGCAAATGTTTAATCGAATTTATCGAAATTTCAATTATTTCGGAGGCTTTTCTCGATACGGGACTTTCGCCGGCGTGAGCGTACATGCGCGCAGGGTCGGCGTTTCTGTCAATTACATAATAAAAAGCGTTATGTAAGGACAAGCGCTACGCATAATCGTAGGCAGCGTTCCCGGCTTCTGCCCATCCTGACGAAATTGATCGGTGGATTCTGTGCGTCGATACTGCCAGCTACGCAGGTATTAGTTTTTGGATGCACGCAGATAAAGAATTAATCGAGATTTCATAGAAATCAATATTTAATAATATTCTTATCGAGTCTATATGAAATAGTCTCAGGTATCATAAAATTACGTGAGATTTTATAATTATAAATAACAAAAGATTAAATGCAACTTTTTAAACAATTTTTCTAATTATGCGGCACTCAAGTAATGGTTTATCATGTTTGATGACAGGTATAATTAAGGAATATATAGATCATTAATATTACTCTTTAAGAATCGGTACATATCTTCGACAGTGTACTATTTAAAAATCATGAAATAATTATTGCAGATACACGCGCGCATGCGCAGGCACACACACACACACACACACACACACACACACACACACACACACACACTCTCTCTCTCTCTCTCTCTCTCTCTCTCTCTCTCTTTCTCTAAAATTATAAAAAATAAAAACGTTTTTAAAAATAAATAAAATAAAATGATAAAGTTTACAAATACATTTTTTTTTTCAAATAGCACAATAAGGTAGTTTTATAGTCTTATGTAACCTGTGCGCGATAAAAGAGCAACTGTAACATTATCAGCACTGTTTACAACTTTATTTGATAAATTTTATGAATCTATCGTCAAATGAATTTACCTGGAATTTTAACTACGTGGTTAGTATTATAACTTTATTTTATACGTCGGATATATCTCCGACCATGTTTTTATCGTTGCAGCATGTTTTTTATCAGTATGATAATACATTGATATATTCATCTGCATAACTGTATTGCATTTCCCCGAAACATTATCAATACTTAGGAATTCCATGAGCTACTGGCGTATCACAATTATCAAATAATAACAAGCATTCTCTAATCTTCTGCGTTGACTATAATAAAATTTTATCTATGCATACACACACACACACACACAATATGTCATTGTATTTTTTTTACATGTACATTTATTAGATTTAATAAATTTCCTATTTCTCAATGCTTTTCAAGATTTTAAAATCGACAAAGAATCTCTTTTGAATCTTATTTTCTATCATGCATTGTTCCATAATTTTAAATAAAAATATTGTTTTGCAATAATGTATTTAATTATTACGCGCGAGCGCAAAATCTTTAAAACAAAGATAGGAGAAATTGTGAAAACATATCAAGAAAGTCTCTCAGAGACAGTAGGTCGAAGACAGTCGGAAAACTCGATTGAGCGGAAGTATCACCAGCTGTGATACTTGACCATGAAAAGGCGCCTTGGCTATGTGCAAAATCACGAACGAAGGTTGCCATTACTAGCATATGTCGAAGAGCGAGAGGCGCTTTCTGCAGCTAAGAGAAAGTCAAGACACTTTCCAGAGATAATTCTCGTTAATAATTGCATCAAGCAAAAGTAGAACAAAAATTCTCACGTAATGCAAAAGCGGAGCATTATATGGTAAATTTCACATGAAATAACAAGGTATCTCTATTAACAGAGAAAATTTTTATATATAATTGAAACAAGAGTAGAAATAATTATATTCAAAATAAATTTATTTTACATTGAAATTAAATAAAATAAAAACTTATAAAAAAAGAAATAACGAAATCGAAGCAATTGGCAAATAAATAAAATGTAATTAAGAGAATATATTATATTACATTTAATGATGGAGGGAGTTATCCTACAGGTAATAATTGGAGGTAATAATTTATTATATAATATGAATAATTTGTATTTAAAACGTACATTATTACAATTACATATTAAATGGGTGAATATTTATTACTTGTAAGAATAGCTTTATTACTTTTTTTCTACAATCATAGGGCATCTTCGGAAACTGTGTCATGCTAATATAAATGTTAAAATATTGTACATTTTGTTTCATATATTTCAATATCATCCTTTTATTCAGCTTAATATAGCTGTTCAACGGCAGCGTATTTCAATCACCGCTCGCAACAAAAACGGATATCGAATTTATCGAGGAAACAGTAGGCGTCTAACGAGGACGAGTCTACGTCTTTAGGTATCGTCCATTATATACGGCGACGTCTATTATAGATATATGTAACAGCCGTTACATAATATTACCGTTTACAATGAGCACGGCACGCCGGCGAGACGTGTCAGTCGACGATAAACAATGATTTCCGTGCTCTCGTTCGAGGAATTGCGCGGTCATAGCGATCGTGATTTCCTACATGTATTTCTGTTGGTTATCTATTTTCCACTTAGTCATTTAGTCGTTACTATGTGTATTATACTAAGCTCTGTTTCTCGTCTGCTTTGTACGCCTCATACTGGATATTTCGGATACGTTTATATGATACATTGGGCTGGCACAAAAATTCGTAGCGTCGTTTAAATGAAATTAAAAAACAATATTTAGATATTTGTATATATTGTATACATAGATTTATTTAACAACATATATATCGCTACAAACTTTTCTTCCAACTTAATATACTTACATTAGATTAGGGATACACATATTATTTAAATGAGAACAAATTCAACCGATCAAGTTTTTGATAAGAAAATATACACTAGAAAAGAGCTTGTACAAAGCCATATTCAGTAATGTTAACAGATCATTATTTGTTTTATGATATGCATCTGCAAATTAAATTTAATAAACGTTTTTTTATAAAAAGAAGAATTTTTTAATAAAAATAATCACTATTAATAAAATCTTGTATGATAGCTAGAACACAGTAATACTTGAAAATTTCTATGTTGTATTACAATTTTAAACGTCTTGAAACGTTAATGATTATACAACCAACTTATGTTGCCTAAAAACTATTTTACCTACTGCCATTTGATTGACTTATTTCCAAAATTTTGACAAAGTTTTATCGAACACCCTATATATTAAATTGTAGTTTGGCAAATAACCCGTCGTGATACCACCAGAAATCATTTTGTTCTTACGTAACTCGACTGGAACTGCTCGCTGGATCGAATATACGAATCGAGCTATTTTGAACAGCTAAATTTCCGTAAGATCGTTTAAAACCGTCATTTCTCTTGATCTACTTTTATCTTGTGATATCTTGAGTGTGAAACGCGGTCAAATTAATAAAAATATAACTATAGATTAGACAACATTGTTCAAAAGAATTTTGATTAATATTCATAATTAGTGCGGTCATAAATAAAGTTTTACGAATTTTTCATAAATATTTCATAAATCGCGCAGAAAAAGTTGTTTTTAAGAAATTTATTTTATTTTTTATAAAAAATTCAAATAGTAATAAGTTTTTGTGTGTGATAGAAAATGAAATAATGACATGTTTCTAAAAGTCAGATAAAATTAATTGAATCAATATAGAGTATACAATTAATCCAATACAGAATAATAAATTAGTTCAAAAATCGAAGAATATATTAGTTTTAAATACAATAAAATTCACGATATTATTTATAACTAGTACAATGTTATAATTTCTACAAAATTCACATTTTAAATATTGTAATATTACAGTATTACAATATATATTATGATAGATTAAACTGCTTATACTTACACGTATAATACATATTAATTAAATTTATATTATTTTATGTTTATTTAAATTTATATTTATATTATTTGTGCGTTATGTTGGTACTCATGTTCTCTCACTTATGCCGACAAGCTCGGCCATTTTGAATGTTCACTTAATTGTTGACAGCTGCTTTGCTTGCACGTGTTTTGGATCGTATTCGATTTTTACCTATTCAAAAAAATGGATCAAAGAACCTGTATCAAATTTTGTGTGAAAAACGAAATTAAGTGCGCGGATGCATTCCGAATGTTGACTGTGGCATACGGAGAAGCTACCTTGGACCGAAGCAACGTTTATCGGTGGTACAAAATGTTCTCAGAAGGCCGAGAAGATGTGAACGACGAAGAGCGTGCCGGACGCCCGAGCACTTCAACAACAGACGAAAAAATTAATGAAGTGGAGAAAATGGTATTGGCCAATCGTCGAATCACCGTTAGAGAAGTTGCTGAGGACCTAAACATATCGATTGGCTCGTGCCATTCGATTTTTATCAATGATTTGGGCATGAGACGGGTCGCCGCGAAATTCGTACCAAACGCCCCTGCTCACACATCGTTGCTTGTGCGCGACTTTTTGGCCAAAAACAACACACTAATGATGCCGCAGCCACCGTATTCCCCAGATCTGGCCCCCTGTGACTTTTTCTTGTTCCCTAAACTGAAGAGGCCCATGAAAGGACGACGTTACGCTACGCTTGACGAGATAAAGACGGCATCGAAGGAGGAGCTGAACAAGATAAAAAAAAATGATTTTTTGAAGTGCTTCGAAGATTGGAAAAACCGTTGGCACAAGTGTATAATATCTCATGGGGATTACTTTGAAGGGGACAAAATAGATATTCATGAATAAATAAATAATTTTTGAAAAAACACAAAATTCGCGATACTTTTTGAACACACCTCGTATATTATGATAGATTAAACTGCTTATACTTACACGTATAATACATATTAATTAAATTTATATTATTTTATGTTTCATTTAAATTTATATTTATATTATTTATTCTTTTTTATATAAAAAAATAATTTCTTTTATTATTAAAAAGATATAATTTATTATTTTACATACAATGTTACATATATTTACTTTTTAATGCATTTTATATACTTGCCATACACTTTATTTGCAATTTGTATATAAAGATTTTTGTATATATTTTCTACATAATATGCAATTTTATTAATATATTGCGCATATATTTAACAAATTTAAAAATCCTACGAGATCATTAATAAAAATTGTATACATATATTTTACAAAATTTCTTCATAAGCTTACTAGAATACTATTTCATTTTCATTTCGCACGTATCTCTAAAAGAAGAAGGAATGAAGATAAGAATTATAATATATTTCACTCATGAAAGATTGAATGTGAACTATTACACATTGATTTACTGGTAAAATCGAGCACTCGATTAACGTAAGTGATGCAAAGAGACACATCCAAATGAAATACCCGTGAATTTGGCAGATGACGTGCGAAGGAATTACGGCGAATGTTCGCTCCACTACGTACGACGACACGTGGAGCATTATTGATCGTTGCCAGAATAGAAAGACAAGATATATGTATGAGTCTACATAACCTCCGCGTACATACAAATATGAGATGTCACACACTGTTGATACATTGTGCGCCTCTCTAGCTGGCGGATCCCCATTAGTGTCTCCTGAATGACTCAAATAAAGCATTTCAACGTTTACAGTTAATAGTTCACGCACATACTATTTAACAAATATATTTTGAAGATTTTTCTCATTTTATTTTTAAACAAGAAGATTGTGTAACTGATATATAGTATTCTTTTAATATTGTTTTGCAAATATTTTGCTATTTTGATAGCAGAGACTTTTTTGGGAACTTATAGCGCACAAAATATATTGTCCTTTTGTGCATGCTTTATTTAATTTATATCTAAATGCATGAGACATTCTAACAATTATTAATTATTGAACTATCTGTGTTGGTCAATAATAAAATAAATATATCAAAATTCTTTTTCTCAAGTTAAAATAGTATTATTCTATTCTTAATTATAAATCAATGCAAAAATATATGGCTAGAATTCTATTCTGTAATAACTGTTCCATAATTTATATTTATATCAATAGTTTTCTTATATATTTTAAATATTAAAATTGTCACAAATAAATATGATAATTTTATAAAGCAAATATATTCTGAAATATGATTATTTCTCTCAAGTCCTTTATGATTGAAGCTCGTGGCCTCCATTTGATGCATGCTCATGCATATTGCATGGTGACTTGACAAAGGTACTCGCAGTGGTTTGTCGTTGCCTTCCAACGAGTGATGATCGATAATTAAAAATGCTCTGAGTGCATTTGAACTTGTAGCTTTAGTACAGAGAGCTGACGCGCAACTCTTAAACCAAAATCACCAAAATGTTTATTGTAACACAATTAAAATTATTCTACCACTAACGTACCACTAAAAAATCAAACTAATCTCCTTAGAACTCATGCAGAAAGATAATAATTCTTCCATGCAGATAAATCTTATTGTTATAATTGTAAAAGATATTTTATAACACACTTTAAATAAAATGTATTTAGAAGTTGGCGCAATCTTCTCATTTCCACAAATAAAATATCTTCGTAGGACAACTCATGATTAAAATCTTATTATTAGCATCTATAATTATTTTATGATGTCACACTTAATCGAAACGAACTCTGTCAGTTCCAAAGCAAAGATAGTAATTCCACGCAAATGATACTTAAATTTCATTATTAGGCATGGTTATTCTGTAACATATCCCGCTAAATCGAGACAACCTTTCCGTTCTCGTAAATGAAGACGATAATTGCACGCGGCAGGCAGCATCAGCGATGCGATGCCAGCAACAACGGAACGGCGGCGGCTGTGGCTGTGGCCGCGGTGGCGGTGCCGGCGGTGTCGGTGGCGGCGGCGCGGCGCGGCGCGGCGGCGCGGCGGCGGCGCGATAGAGTAGTACGCGCCGGGTGACCGACCTTTACGTAACGCGCGGCTGTTTGCGCCGCGCCGCGCCGCGCCGCGCCGCGCCGCGCCACGCCGCGTCGGCATGGGTGACGTCTACTCTGCTGCAACGACGATGCGTCGACCGTTGCAGCTGCACCGGCGCGGTTCAGTCCGCGCGACGCGTTCACGATACAGCCGTTTACGCTGTATTCTTTCCTTCCCTCCTTTCGCTTCTCCCTTCGTGGTTGGCCAACGGCCGGCCGGATGCAGTTACATCGCGCTCCGCATGCAACCCAGAGGAAGACCGTCGCAATATCTCCACATACGTAAATTGGGCGTTCGCCGCATCATGCGGCGATTGAATGAATTGATATGCCAAAAATAATTGCTCAACTTTTAAGCAAGTTTATCGCCTGAGAGAATATGTTGATAATACTTTAGAAATAAAACAATTTTTGATTATTTTGGTAATTAAATAAAAATGGAACCTGTATCTTACAAATAACTATTTTTATATAACTAATATTAATTGTGTTCCAGTTTCATAAAAATATGAGTAGGTATAGAAATTTAAATATTATATTAGTAACAATTCAAATTTATTAATTAACTTAGTATTAATTTTTTCTTGACAAAAGTTTAATACATTTAATTAATTTTTATTTTAATGCAATGCATATTAAAGGAGACTTAACTTCAGTAGCCAAATATGTAACTTTAAAAATAGAAAGGCTGCAAAGACTCCAGATTTTCCGTCAAATGTTCACATGTTGAGAGAGAGGTTCCTTAACGAGACGGTCATTAATTTATCTTCACAATCCGTGAAGACGAAACAATCCATGCATTCTTAATCCCTTGACACGCTATCTGTCACGATTCCAATTCTCGGAGAATGCCGAGAATGCACAAGACAACATGTGCAGCAACAGTTCTTGCTCCGAATTTCACGTGAGCGCTTCACTATACGCTTCGTATGACGCTCCGTTAACTCGGTTCTCGAACTCGGCACTGGCAGTCCCTCTCTTCTTCTCTCTTTTTCCCTCGTTCCATACCGCTCGTCTTCTTTCAAACGAAGGTCAGCAGCCGTCTGTCGCGCCTGGTTGCGCACGCGGCATCGAACCTTTCGGAGTGCGTGAATGCATCTTTGCGCAATTTGAGAAATCTCATAGGTGCGACAAAACTGTACTTGATCTTTTAGAATAACAATGAGACATCTTCAGTTTAAAAATTCCAAAGATTTATCAATTTCTTTGTAGTAATAAATGCTAACGATACAAAAACTACTCTAAAATAGCGTAGACTTCTTTTATAAATTTAAGATTTACAGAGAATTGTGTTTGATCAACACATTGTAATCCGAAAACTAATTAAGAGCGTCTTTTTAACACTAAATTTAAATGAGTTACACGTATATTTCAACGATAGGCATGTTCTTTTCAGTGGAACTTCGTGAATGGTTTATCTTTCCTTTCTTTGTCTTCTCATTAGAGAGAAAAAAGAAGAAGATGGAGTGTGCGAGAAATTCAGCTAAAAAGAACAGATCTAATACTTTTAAATTTCATAAGATTCAATGAGAAACATCCAACACGATGTTTATCCAACACGAGATTGAGTTTCTTCGTATTGCGTTTTTAAACATCAAAATTTATATAATATAATGGATGGAAAGTTCTATGCTGACTATATTTTTGATGAAGCAACTCAATTTAATAAGTGCTTGTTATGCCATAGAATTTGTGTGATATTGATTTTAATTTTGTCTAAATGAGAGACCGTTAGGAAGTACACGTTCTATCGATTGGGTCGATTGCTTGCGGTGAGCAAACGATCGATCATCCGAGGCGGACCTTGGCATTCAATCGAACAAACAGGAAGAGCGCTTTTTACAGTATTCGAAGAATGATCGCGCTAATGAATGAACTTGTCTGTCAGTATCCCGTTGTACGTATTTCTTGTAGCTTAGCATTGACACGGAAAATTACGTTTCTTTGCACGCATTTAATTACGCATGAGTACTTACGTAATCTACACAATCGAAAGCATGATTGGATATTTCTCGGTTAGTTATTTATAAATTTAATAGAACATATTTGTAGTAATAGTGACGGAAATATAAATTAAAATAATTTTGTATTAACCGCAATATTATCATTTTATCATTTTATACGAAATTAATTCTTCTAATTAAGGAAGATTACAAGGCGAGTTTAATATTTTTAATTAAAAAATTGGTTATCACTTTATTTTAAGAGATAATTTGTAACACACACACTAATTTAACATATTAAAGATATCTTTAATCTAATTCGAAGATATTTTACTTTTCTAAGACAAAAATCGCATTTTACGTAAGATTCAAATTAAATTTAAACTAAAAAAATACTTTAATTTAATATTAATACTAATTAAATAAATTACGTACGTGTTTGTGTGATGCTAATAAATTTACTTAAGCGAGTTACATGTGTAAATCAACAACAACAGAATTTTTCAGGATATAGATTAAGAGAATTAAGAAGCTTACAATGATATTCGCGCAGCGATTAGGTTTCTTCGTGTCACGTCTTTAAATTCAAGCGTCGCAATATTCAAAGGCAAATTACATAAGCCGGCTTATAGGGATCACCTTTTGTATTCAGTACATCAAATGATAGAGATTCTTCTTTAAGCAACATTGCAGATCCAGCTTGATTCTAAAACTAAGTATATCATTACAACTAATGAGTGCTTAAGGCGTGTTCTACTTCTTATTTATGCCAAAGACAGATGTTCAAGCATAGATAAAGTAAGGCGATTATGCAAAAGTTGCTGTTACGTTACAAGTTAAAATCGCTTTTAAAATTACTATTTATTAGGATACAATTTAATAAAATGAAATAACTTCATAAAATAATGATTTTTTTTTACACTTTATCAAAATATTTATATATTTTTAAGATAATTGTTTATAAAATATATTTCTCTGGTAGTATGTGATGAAAAATATTATATTACATGCTTAATATTAACACTATAATTAAATAATATAACTATAATTAAATAAAAAATATTAATTCGTCTTTAATGATCTTCTCTAACAAACAAAATTATGTCAAATCTTTTAACGTGTTATTATTTTTATTTTTATCTGTATAAATAATATACATTTCTTTCCTTAGATTTATTATGTTTGATAAATCTAAAAGTAAATCTATAATATAAAATAGAAATCTAATTAATTTTTTGTACCAATTCTGAGAAAAATAATACATATCCTTAACTTTTATCAGATAACAAAGAACTTTTGAACACGTGTCCACTTCACAATCTTTTTATTAAAACTTTCGTATTGTCTAAAATTTAATTTTTATACAAATATTAGCATATTTAAAAAAAATCAATAATTAAAATATTTTTATTAATTTTAAATATTTAAAACTTTCAAAATAATAAAATCTGGCGAGTTATATTTTATTTGAACTTAAAACACGTTTCTTTTCTAATTCATTTTACGACGAAACATAAAACAAATCTCGATGCTACTTTTAGCATTCGCAATATTGACGTGAGCGTTGGAAATTTTCTCCGACGAAGAGATTCTAGCCGCGGAGGCAATGACATTGCTCACAATGCCAGGATGCGCCGCCGCCGCCGCTGCCGCCGCCGCCTGCATCGGCCGATGGCATCGTCCGCTGTCGCTTCTATAAAATGCGCTTCGTCGCAAATAAACGGCACATTTTTACGAGACGACTTTCCACGAAATTAAACAAGCCCAGACTACTAATCGTACAAAAAACTCCTAGACGATTCAAAATTTATATACGACAATGTTCATAAGTACATTCTTATGCAAAATATGCACTGAGGTATGCGTCAATGACGCAATGCTCTTTCGAATGCTCGTTTGATTTAAATGTCATACAAGTGTGTAATATTTTCTTGCATCACAGCATAAATATGTAAATTTATAAATAAAAGTTTACAGAACAACCGACTATCGCTATCAAATATATGCAATTATTAGTTTATCTACAAATTATCTGTTTTGCATCTCTATTGTTTCATATGTAACGTGTGAATCATAGTACTAGTCACCAATCATGAGAAAGCATTCGTCGTCGTTGATCAAATACCTGCTTTACTTTTTAAATACTAGGAAAGAATAAATTTATTCTGATTATTTCTTGATTCCCACAGAATAAATCTTAATGTGTTTCATACTGGAACTCGTTTGCCATTCGATAGGCATTTTATGAGTGTGTTTTCTCATGTTTCAGCACCGAATAGCCCGCTCCACCTTAGCAACAGGGCTCACGTCTTGCTCCTGTTGAATAGGCCTTTAGCCGCTCTCACGGACGCTGATCATGCAGTTAGATTGAGGCCAGACTGGGGCAAGGTGAGAAAATACAGGTCTAAAGTTTACGCATAATCGGTGCATGGTATCAAATAGCAAAACATACTTCAAATAAAATCCGTACATTCCGATTTAATAATCTTTATTCTTAATATGACAAAATGTTTTAATTAAAATAAAAAATAGTAATCTAAATATTATTTTTTATTTTTATCTCTATCTTCAATTGATTAATTTGCGTATGTAAAATATATAGGATGTGATATAATAGACGCGTTAATTTTATTAACATTTTTCTTCGCATATATAGTAATACAAATCTTACAGCGATCTTATTACTGTTATACAACGATAAATATTAAATTATTATGGCACATAAATTTTACAAATAAAACTTGTGCTTTTATAATATTTTAACGTAATATTTTTACTTTGTATCTTTAGGGGCACTATAGAAGAGGGATCGCTTTGTCGGCGCTGGGAAGGCACGAAGAAGCGCTCTATGCTCTCTGCATTAGCGTGGCTATTGACAAAAATCCGCAAGCTGTACGCCATGAATTGACTAAAGTACGTTCTATCGATACTCTTTATAAAAAAAATTATTAGAGTTAATGAATTATTTATTTTAATTCCAAGAAATTTACAACATCCGTTTGAAATAACTCTAAAACTGAGATATATTGTTCAAATTCAAAATTAATCGATTATCTGCACTGGTAATTCATTAGTCCATAATAAATAAAATTGTATAAATGAAAATTTTACGGTGACCAACAATCATCGAACGTCAAACTCGATTCACTTCGAGGAGATTCAAATCGAGTTACACAAATTCATCTACGTCTCATCTAATTCTAAAAATCGACATTACGAGTTCTCGAACGAAAGGCTAAGATGCGTCGCATAAAACATAGCTCGATCAAAAGTAAGAAATGCACGTTCCTCGCGGAGCAATCGCTATTGCGCGACTGGCGGAATTCGCCGCGGGGAACCGAGTGCATCCATCTCTATCCGGAGAGCATCACCAACACAAAAGAAATGCTCGCCTCGTCATTTCCGGCACGACTGCTGCCGGCCGCGCAGCTTAATGACTCGGTATGATGGTCGTCAGGTGAGTGACCCGCAGGGGCAACGCCAGGGGCAACGATAACCACGTTCGCGCGAGCGAGCGAACTGATGCTACTCTCGCGAGTAAGTTGCGCCGCGCGCCGTTTCCACGTGTTGTTTCACGCTGCTCGCGACGGCGTCGATATATCGATCTTCTGCTATGTGACGCATGGCCCCGCGCCGCTGCGTTCTTCACCCTCTTAATACATAATGCAAAATGCTTCTCTTCTACGTCGGACTTTTTAAATGCCGCCCACTTCTCAGTCACATCTTTTTGGAAAACTTTTATTCGTTGATCGGTCTATCAATCTTTCACTTCAGATGTATGCAACAAACATCTCATGTCTTCAGGTGTGTTATGCAAAACACGGAGATTTCCTTACGTAAAAATTTAAATAACATCCTCATTTATATACTCTGGAAATGTTTAAATACCATTAAAACAGATACACCACTGAAATACTAATTTAACATGTAAAAACCTTATGTCTGAGTCATAAGTGTCATATTGATATTTGACATTGAGGCTGCTCGATCGACATTATGTTTCACAATGTTGCGTCACATACGAATTTCTGCAAAGCCCGAAACGCGATTACGTGTAGTAACAATCGATAAATATTCAATAATTCAGTATGACAGGTTGCGTCAAATTTCGATGTTAAATAATTTAAAAAGCGAAGTGTCTTGAATTTCGAGCGTATGGCGATTATGTAAGCGAGCGCCCGATGGCAGAATCATTGATGCAAGCTGCACCGCTGCTTATGTAAGATCAGGGAATCATTCTTTCCCGTGCCGCGCGCTGAATCCGCCAGTTGGGTCCGCATTATGGAAGGCACACTTTTACTTTCATCGTCCGAAAATGTCTTGGATTACTCAACCGTGTTATTTCATGCGTTAATTGCGCCGACTTAGCGACTACTTGAATACCCGTCGATCTTGCAATTAGAAGCATCTCATATAGGACACGTTAAAGAAGAAATACATGCTGTTGAAGAAATAGTAAAGAACAAGCATAATTTATTCGTCACTTGCAAAAATTGCAATCAAAATTCTCATTTGTGATTTATTTATTTGTAATATTGAGTTCTCATTGAGTTCTTACGTTAGAATAACGATTCTTGTCTTCTTATAGCAATTATTGTATTTTATAATACAAAAAAAAGTTTCATATTTTGCAAAATCTTACATGTTTATAGCAAAAATATTTTTAAATTGTTTCTACGTACATTTTTAATTTTTTTTTGCATATATTAATTTTATATATACGTATGTAATATAAAATTAATTTTATATATACGTATGTAATATAAAATTCTACATTTAATTGAATTTGAAAACTCAGAAATTATCCGTAAGTCCCACATTAATTAAATGATTAATATTCTCTCTCTTTTTAAGCCAAATACTTCATAAAATAAAATTATATAAAATAAATTTATTTCTAAAATTTTTAATTATATTTATTTTATATAAAATATTTTATTAATGTTTTAAAATTAGATTTTTTCAAAAAACAAGAAACTTATTCTATATTAATTGGTAAATGCGCATTCTGTATACAAATTTATTTGACTGTTACACGTGTTACTAAGTTTGTGATCATATGTTGCAGATTCTGCACAAAGTGTTGTCGCCTAAGATACATCGACAAAGTGTTCTATCGTCACGCACGCCGTATAGTTTAACAAAGAGCGCGTCACGCACGAGGAATCGTCATCAACTAGTGAACCCCAAGCGAAACCGACACGCTGCCCTGAACAGGTCCGATTGTGAGGACAATAGCAGTGGCGAAGAAGAATTCACACAGGTGCTTTCCTCGAAAATTATGATTATATGTTTTTATTAGATATTTTTATGCTTGGTAAAAAGGATTCAAATTAAATTATATGCCATTCAACATAAGCAATCTCAAAACGTGATACGTGCCCATTGAACGCTATAAAAGCTGTCTTATTATCATTAATAATATCGTTAAGAGTAAAAATTACAATATTATTGAGCATAGTGATTATTATTATTAATAAGCAATAAAATAAATACTTAATAGTGTCTTAAATTGCAATGTTTTTTTATTTTAATATTTATTATATTTTGTTACAGTTTTCAAATTCTTTTAGATTTTTATTTTTGTCTTGTGTTTTTATAAATGTATCTCTATCTGTCCAGTTTCTTACACGTTTACTCAAAGCTGAATTACTCATTTTATGTTTTTCGTTTCCCAGACAATAAACAGAAGAATTCGGTCTTCTATTGTACCGCAAATCAACACGAAGCTACAAGCAAGTTTAGATCGTGTTTATCAGGACATAGAAAAATTAAAAAGTAAGTCTTTTTGCTCGCCGATATAAGAGCACTTCTTTTATATTTGTCAAAATACATTAAGATATCTTTATTTGCAGGAATCGAACCGAGACCCGCCGAAATCCTCTTGCCAACTCTTTCCGGCGGCACTGCTGGAGAATTGGATTGCATCTTATGTTGTCGCTTGCTTTGGAAACCTGTCACGACACCCTGTGGTCATACTTATTGCTGGATGTGCCTGGACCGTTGCTTGGATTATTCTTCGGCTTGTCCTTTGTGCGTCACGTCTTTGGCTGACGTAAGAGAAATTTTTTATATAAGTGTTAACTCAGTTTGTAGAAATGCTTTCAATAATATCATTATTTATGTAACAATCTGCTTTAATTATTGGTATAATTATTTGTTTAGATTTGTTTAGATTTAAAATTATTTTGATTTGGAAAATCGAAATCTTCAATTGAAATCAACAAATATAGAAAACAAAACATTCCTGTTTTTTTTCTTTTTTATAAATTTTATTAAAACACTTGCAGAATGAAAAGCAATTATTTTTCTAAAATTACTTAAACTTTTTTAGACTATTTAGTTTCAAAGGTTAGAAAAGTATTACTTGTCTTCATTTGAAGCTATTAGCTTTTTACTTCTCTATCATTACTTGGTTTATGTACTTATAATTATGTAACTAATGCATTTTTCTCCAAAGATTTTGTAACTTAAAATTTGATCATTATTCGCGAGCTCTTGCTCTCAAAGAGTTGGCTGAGAAATACGTATACGCGAGATTCCGCAACAACACCTGTCTATAAATGAGACATGATGCTTTCTAACGGTTAACGACGATGCTGCAGATTGAAATGATTATTGTTTGCGGTCATCGAGGCGGTTCGTCACTTCAGCTTCCGCGTTCGTGACGTCATTACCGATCGTCTGTATTATATTTAATGACGATGAGAACAACAACGTCAACGGTGATCTTGCGGCGCGCTACTCCTTTTATTTTATTTTATTTTTTGTTTTATCTACTTGATATATCGATGATTGCATTTGATTGTCTAGAAATATTTTTTTTTTAACTCTCTGTGCTATCAGATATAATAATCAGATATAATATTATATAAATTGTATTTTAGGATTTGCTCTTTAGGATTTTGTAATTTTATTATTTATTGATATAGCTAAGTACGTAAATAGTTAAGTGAATAAATAAAAGCTTAAAAGATCAAACGCAGTTACGCACCAATACCCACGTTGATTCTTATAGGCTTTAATTTATTTATTTTATTATTTGCATTTTTTTAGAACCTTAAGATATTGTTTTATTTTATGTACTCTTAACTTTTACTTTTATTTTATTTATTTAAACATGTAAAATTTGTGAAAAATGATTTTCAGAAACCTTAAATATTCTAACGCTGAAAGAAATAAGCAAACATCTTTAATACATAAAATAATAGTTATCATAAAGCAATAACAAGTATATTTTTATTGTTATATTTCTTATTTTAAATAATTTTACTCTACATTTGCTACATGAATGTATTAATTTCGATCAAGAATATTTGTCTTTCCATAAGATTTACTTCTTTGAAATCGATATCATGAATGATACACATGATTATTTTATTAACCAATTACATGCTTTCTTCTGCTTTCAGTATCTAGCTAGTAATCAAAAAACTGTGACGGATTTCGTAGAGAGAGCACTTAAAACAATAGCGCCCGCGGAATATACCTCCAGAGCTGTGAGTCATCAGCTCGAACTTGTCCAAGGACTCGGTCTTTTGGGTAACGAACAGATCGCCGTCTTCATCTGCACGACAGCTTTTCCCTGCGTTGCCTGTCCCTTGTTTGTCTACGAGCCTAGATACAGGCTGATGGTCAGAAGATGCGTGGAAAGCGGAGTGCGCCAATTTGGAATCGCTGCATGTCTCAACAAGGAGGCAACAGGCACGAAAAGGTGCAGCTACTTTATTTTACGATAATCTAAATTAAATCTGTTTACACAACAATTAATTATGCATTATTTCAATCTTTTAATTTTTAACTTTTAAGCTCCTTTTTTATATTTCTTTCAATTTTAATTTGTCATATTAACCGGTTGACAATGGGAAAGATTGTTACTTAAATACAAGAAATACTAATTACGAATAAATTGCATGTAAAATCACGATTATCTGAAACATAAATAGAAGAACACACAAATAAATTTTAATTTTACAATTTAAGTACATGTATATAAAATGACTTTAATCTTTGAAATTAAAAATAATTTATAAAAATATTCGCTATTTGTAACTATAGGTCGTAGAAAATGAATCATTTAAAGTTTTTTTCTTGTGATTAATTACGCCTCTGTTACCGCTCCGACTCTCGACATTAATTTCCTTTTTTTATGTATGTATATATGAGACATGATTTACATAAAGTTTTTATATCTAATCATATATTGTTGTGTATCTGTACATATAAACACAGTTATCAAAAACTAAAAACCTAAATGTTAATCTGTTTCTTCAGATATGCGGAATATGGAACTATTCTAGACATTCGAGATCGAGTATTGCTCAAAGATGGTTGCAGTATTCTGAGCACGGTCGGAAGTAGGAGATTTAGGGTACTTTCTGGTGGAGAAAAGGATGGTTATGATACAGCACAAGTAGAATTTCTCAGGGACACCGTCGTACAAAAAGATCAATTATTAAATCTTCTGGAGCTACATGATAAGGTACAAAATCAATTGCAATAAAACAAAATTTAATCAATTATTTTGACAGTTTACAAAAATTATATATTTATTTATTATATACATTTATATTATAAACACAAAAATATTAACTCACGATTTTAAACATTTTTAATTGCACATTTATTCGAACGACAAAGTTATAACGTTGTTATATTATTATTTGGAAAAGTTTTAGTCTCTTATTTATTTCTTATTCTTCTTTATATTTTTTTAATCAATATTACCATTTGTAATATCAATTGAGTTAGAAAAAACGAAAGATGAAAATATTTTGAAAGTATTGTAATATTAAAATACAGTTAATTTTCCGACAACTAAGTATTACTTATCCTCCAAACATTACAGGTGCGAGCAAAGGGTCGAAGATGGTGGGACACAGTGTCAACTTCTCAGAAGTCCGAAATCCAACGGGTGTTCGGTCGTATGCCGGACACAGAGGAGGAGTGGCCACGTCTACCGGATGGTCCATCGTGGGCATGGTGGTTACTTGCAATTTTGCCGCTGGGACCGCAGCTGCAAGTGGGTATCCTGGGTACTACTAGTTTGGAGAAACGGCTACGAGCTATCGAGAAAACTCTCGATCACATGGAGCAAAGACAATTGACAATCGCGGCTGCCCCTTCCGAACAAACAACAACATCGTCCAGCATCTGCAGAGATGGAAGAGCAATTACGGAGACGGCGATGTCGGTTATTCAACAATCATAGAAAGCAACAAAGCGTCGCGATATTTTAGAAGCAACCGATGTCATTCTGTGGCCTGGAAATAGGATCGCGCTCTTTGTGGTCCGAATTTATAGTTGTTTTTCAGATCTCAAGATTAGTCTATCTTTTTCTCGGATACTACGTTTTATATACGAGAGACAAAGACAAAATGATTTTGAGATCTGAGAAACATCTATGAGTTTGAACCTGTATGTCGCCTTCTACGAAGAATTTCAAGTAGCAAGAGACAGCAATCTTAAGTAATAAAAATTATTTTTAAAATCTATAAAATTTACTGAATATTTCTCCAATTTGCCAGATGAAGTTTGATATATCATTTGGTAGAGTTGATTAAGATACAATATCTAATTTTTCCACAGACTGCAAAAGTCTCCAATATTGCATTTACTAAGCCATATTTATGATCTTATCGCATTCTGATGGAAGACACGAGATGTTTCTCTACAGCCATGTCACAGGGGAGGGGCATTTTCGTCATTTACCTTCTAAGTTACTAATTTAGTCGGTCGAATCTTTTCTACGTCGATCTCTTATCCGTTGCTCCCGCAACGCCGTTCCTCGATTGACCCTTCGACTCTACTTGACGTACAAAACATCTATAGAATGCTTAGAATCTATAGGATTCTTGGAACGCCTTTGTAAGAAAATTGGGTCGATCGATCAGCAAACGCACCTATTCTTCGATTTCGTTCGGCGGAGAGTTTCGAGCGACTCCTCTCTCTTCTTAGATCTAGCAAGGAAAAGTATGGAAGTATTTGGAAGTACCATTCACCGATTTTGATAACTTTCGGATGTTTCTATTATTTTTGAACTGTTCTGACATATCCGAAATTTATTAAAAATCAACAAAGCACATTTCCATACACTTCCGAATAAGTTAAGTTTCAACCCGAGCACTTTGCATCTCGTGCTCGTTAAATCTTCTGCTGGGCGCCTTATCGACGAGACGTTGAAAAGAAATAAATCCTCCGAAAATGCGACGTGATAATTATGATTATTATTATTTTAACTTAATGTTAAGGTATAAACAATATTTATTTTTATGCAATATGTCATTTTTTAATAATATACATATAATAAATTATTACAAAATTAATTACTTAATAATTGTTTATTAACGTAACAAAATTAATTGTGACACGAGAAACAACGTTAATCTATAATATGCAAAGATTTTGTGATCACATCGATGACCAATGACATATCTGAGAAATCGCGTTTTTTCGATAAGGCGTACCAATCCTCTTCGCGCTATCGCAATATGCAAATCTGTTCTTCCAAAACGTTATATGGATATTTATTATGTATATCTATATATATGTATACACACATATTTATGTATACACATTTAAACGCGTATACGTGGCAACTGGAAAGTAAGTTGCCTTGTTCTAAACATTTCAATGTGTCATGACGCACAAATGCTATTTGAGTGCAATTGTACACATAACGAATGAAATAAAAAATTTAACGAGATTTTAGTGCAAGTAGATTCAATGATTTTTATATTATTAGCCATTTTAATTAATTTTTTTTAAATATAAATTATAAATGATTTTTTTGAAATTATTTTAATAATTCTTATTTTCTGTACATACATACAATTATAATATTACTAATTACATACAACTTTTTCGTTTTGACTGTAAAAAGATCTCGTTAAATTTTTATTAAAAAGATATATATATATTATTTTGATTTTATACATATGCATGTTAAGGAACTTACTCCTGTTGCACGTAGATGCATCGAAATCTCTCGTGCACGAAAATTCGTCAATGAGCGAGTGCATCAAGTGGAAATTTATACTATCGATAAAATTATCATGGCTACTATGACGCAAATTGTCTATTTTGCATAATACATGTGTATATTTGTATGACTATAATTATTAGAACGTTGATTAATTATTCTATTAGAATAATAATTATCTATCAATTTCTTAAAAATATTAAATAGTATGTTAAAAGAATTGAAGCAGGGGAGTACATATACAAATATTTATATTATAATTTATTCATCGAATGATTATCTATAATATATCAAGATATAAATTATTATGAGTTATTAAACAATTTTTTATTTGCGACATAATGCACATGTCAAACGTAACTCGATATTGTATAATTCATTTGTGCATTCGCTCTACGAACGTTTCACGAGTCTGCCGGTACAATCACGCGCGAAAGTGCGATTGTAGAGAGAAGTTTGATATCTGCTAAACAAGTTTATTCGAAGAAGCACAAATATTCTCGAATAAGAACGGGATTCTTTTCGGCTCTTCGACGTCGTTGCACGATCACGAATCACGGGAATTTTCCGGATCGTACAAACGATCGCCGTACTGATTTTACACAACAACGGCTGATTCGCGTGTCCGGTGGCCCGAAATCCCGAAAATCTTTTTATACCGCTAGATTTATTCCGTCGCTCGTAAGATTTTTCGATTATGGCTAGCACGTAATAATTTATTTATGCGGCTTTTCGTACCGTCGAGACACAGCGATCGCCTGAGGAGCTAAAATTGTCATATCAATCGTATAATCAAGTATTTGTGAGAAACATGGTTAGTACGGTTGTTGTTATTTATTATTGTAAATAATTTTATAGATTATTAAATTTTTTTAATCTTATTACTTGTTGCTTGAAGGCTAACCTAAAAGAGAATATTCCAAAAGAAATTATTTCTCAGTTCATTAACTTGTCACATCAAGCAATAAAATATCGATTAACTTTTTTTAAAATATTCCATTTCTGGTATATTGTGAAATATAATTTGCACAAATATTGTAGATATGTTTTAAATTAACTTATATAATATGTAGTTAAATTTGTTCCCACAATAACAGGTTTCTCTATTAGCTCTTTTAAATAAATTGAGAAAAAATAACTAGAAAATGAATAAATCTATATATCCTATCTAAATAACATTATATCTTTTAAATATTGTTCAACTTGGAAGATATTGCATTATTTAAGCAAAAAAAAATGTCGATAGTATATTGCTTCTTGTATGTACTTTGAATATGATTATCTTTAATTTATAAAATTTATAAGGATTAAAAAATTTTTTATTTTTCTATTATCTACGAATGAGATTTATTATTAAAAGACATAGTTTTGATAATTGCACCATAAAATTTTTAGCACTAAATGTGCAGAATAATTCTAAGTCTGTAATCTTCAAATTAATAATATAAATCTCGTACGCAATTCTCAAGTAATCACACTTAACATTAAATATAATATTACCTGTTTTTTTTTTAATTTTTTTTTAGAATTTTTATACCAATTATTGGAACATTTTTCAGAAATACTGAAAAAAAACCTACACTTATCAGAATTTTTCAAATATGTAAATTTTGAAATATTCTAATTTCGTATAAAAGAAAAATTGAAAAATTTTCTAAAAAAATTTGAAATTATATAGAAATTCTGAAAAATCTTAAAATTTATATAAAAATCCAGAAAATAAGTAAAAAAGGTTTAAGAAAAATTTTCACAAGATTATAAAAATTTTTTCAAAATTTTTTCTAATTTTAAAACTCTTTAGAAAATTTCTCCAATTTTTTATACAAATCTTAGAACATTATATAATTTACATATATGAAAAATTCTCAGAAAAGATATGTATTTTCTCAAAAATTTTCTCAGACATGTATTTTTTGAAAACTGTTCCAATTTATATAAAAGTTGTGAAAAAAATTTTTCACCAGTTAATACGGACTATTATCACATTTTTCCTTGCTGATTCAACTATTTATAAAATTCTTTACACGATAATAATAACGACAATCGTTACGAATTAGCGTACTTCAAGTGCGTCCACTTTTGTGAAAAGTATGATAGAAAATTTTTTATTAATCGACATAACGCGGTACTCTGTCTCTGCGGCAACTCAATATGAGAAGCATCCTCTATCTAGATTTATATCCTATTCTCTAGACTTTTATGAAATTGTGAATCATGCATTGTGATATTACTATATAGCCTACCTTGTATATTGTTATTGCTACGTTACAACTACTATACGTAATGCCACACGACTTTCCATTTTTACTTCAACATTTCTATATTTATCTTCATCTCTTCATATAAAAAAAATATTGTAATAAAATATCACGAAGCCAAATTTGTGTACGAGTTTTTTCTGCCAAAAGAAACAAGCCTCAAACCACGATACTTAGATTTCAGAAATTCAAAATTTTATTATGACTTTATATACGTATATACATATATAAACTCCTAAAAGATGAAATTATCAAAATATCAGTCGACGTAAATGAAATAAACTTATTTGACACGAATTCGAATTAGTAATTCATTCAGTGATATCACTAATGAAATTTAAACGTAGTTTTTCACATTACCTTTAAAGTATTATTAATAATACTTAATTTGAAGTAAGTAATAAAATTTAATTTAATTTAATTTCTAACAACTAAATTTACCTAAAAATTCTAATTATTGTATATTATTGTATCATATGTTATTCAATTATACTATTACACAGAACATAAATAATAAAAAATTTAGTTTAATTACTCTCTATATCTTATAAAGTACAAAATCACTCAAAAAATTGCACAGGCGCAATTTTAGAGTAATGTTATTACTCTTTTAGAGTAATGTTTCATTTTACGAGACTTAAAAAAAGTATTTCTAAAAATCATGCAGAAAAGAAAATTTTTTGTAACTTTGCCGGAAGATATGATTCCAGTATATTTTTCACATCAGGATCTAAAGTGCAGCAGTACACGCAATCGATGGCTCAATCATCAATCCATGAGCGATAGTAAGGGGACACACAGTAGATAACGCCTCCGAAATCGGTCCGAAATATGCAATTACTTCCGAGCACTATACATTTCGATTCGATATACAATTATACAAATGCACGTCATTTTGCATTAAAGAAAACAATAAACTGTATTCAGATCAAACTTCCTCGATGCAGCCCCGTCGAGTATGAGCAACAAGATCGAATACTTAGTGAAGTATTCGGTTGCACCTCCGCCCAGCAGAGATTATTACGGCCTAAAGGTTTTCCAAGACGAGGTACTAACGAAATTAACGACATCCGTTTTTCTCAGATAACCTTTTCACATTGCTCAGGTAATTCTATACTTATGGAGAATTTCTCACGGACCTCATAAAGCACCGATCGTATATCGTGCTAAGCTTATTCAATTCAGTGAAGCAAAATTCTTGCAGGACGAAATACGTCGCGGATTTGGTAAGGCATTTTTTCATTAAAAGAATGTTTAATTCAGTTATAAATTTTGTTGCAAATTTTATTTATTTTATTCACCTCTATTGTATTTTTTTATATTTTTTTAATAATGTTTTTTTGTGTTGTTTCATTATTAATCATTACAGACAATGAGACATCTAATGTGTCTAACTAACGTATACATATGATTATGGTATACATGCAATAAATTTATAAAAATATTTTTAACAGTACACGTATAAATATTGCTAAACATCAAGTATCGCGTTATTTGTAACCGCCGTTATTTTTTTTTAGTAACGATTGGTCCTTTTTTTCTTTTTGTAATGATAAAGCTTAATCCATAATGAAAAGCACAGTTTTTACGAAAAAAATGTACCTAACTGTAATAGATGTTGGCGGTCCAAAATAACACTTAAATTAAGTGTTAACTCTCAAGTTAAAGTTTGATTTGGGAGTTAATACTCAATTTGAGTATCATTTCGGACCGATAACGCTTAGTTGAGTGTATTTTTTCATAAAGGAGGCAATAGCAATAGAGAATAAGGAACAGCTCAACAAACGGAAATTGATTGAAATGGATAGAAATGGATTTATGTGATAATTGCCAAATTCAAATTCTTGATTTTTTAAATTTGTTTCAATTCAATTAAAATTTAAGAATTCTTTGAATCTATTTTAATCCATGAAGCGGGTTTGAAATTACGAGATTTCTATTCTTTCAAAAAAAAGTTACGCGAGCTATGTAATCTATTTTAATCTTTGAAACAGGATTGAAATAAAGTGAAATCCATTCTTTCAATCCAAAAGAAGTTTTCGCGGACCACGCAATCCATTTTAATTCATGACATAGGATTGAAATGACATAATTGCTATTCTTTGCTTATGCAATAAAATTCAAATTTTATTAAAAATAATTTATTTTTGTAATAATGTCGCTAAGCTGCAATTTTCAATATCACAGGTAAATATTTATTAAAATACGTGAACAATATTGCTGAAGAAAACAGAAATCTTTTAACTTTACCAAAATCAATAATCGGAAATATATCAAGATATTTAAAATATACAGATATAATTAAATTATCTTCATTATCACACATTGCTTATGAGGTAAAAAAATTATTTAAAAAAGTAAAAGTGGTTTTCCACTCTGCTTCTCTGCCCCTTTTTTAAATTAATAAAAACCATGTGTTTTTAACAAACAAAACGGTGTTTCTTTTGCATTATATTTTTATTTAATAATATCAAAAATAAAATTTACAAAAATGCTTCTTACTTTTTGTCTAGTTTTTATTTAAAAAAAATTGTTACATGTAATAAAATAAACTGTCAATGGAATAAATAAGATATAAAAAGAGTAGAGAAATAGAAATACATTACTGTTTATAATAATTTTATTATTTCTAATAGATTGTATTTTTATTAGATATTCAATACTGATTTAGTTTGGCAAATACTTTACACGAGAGATAAAAAAGCCAATCTCAGCTTAGGAGAAAGGAAAGAAATAGTTTATGATTGGAAGCAATTGTATAAAGCCAAACAAATGCAGACATCAATCAAAGAACAAAAAGTACAAAATAATTAACAAAAATAATTAACAAAAATATAATAAAAATCGGAGAAAATATAAGGTTAATGAGAGTCCAGTGCGGTTAATTTTTCGCAAAATAGATAGGTTTATTCAACAGATTTTTGACATATAATCGATCATGTTTACTCCGATTTTTATTAAATCGAGAGTCGTTTACTTAAGTATAATTTATTTTAAACATATAATATACATTTAATAAAAACTTACAGAAAATATTTTTTTTCAGAAATTTAAAACTTCAAATTTATCGGTTATAAATAATGCAAAAACTAATAAATTAATAATGAAACCAACCAACAATGCACCAAAAGCTGTCTCGAATAAACCATCAACTATTAACATTATGACAAAAAAACATTCAGAATCTTTAATGAAGGATCTCGTAACAATCCCGCTTTCTAAACCGATGTCCGATACTCGATTTCGCACGTGTACAAAAAACGAGAAACCACTTCTGCAAAAGAAAAGTATAAAAAATACTAATTCTATATTTGACATGAATGAAAAGAATGTCAAAAAAGATATTATTATGCCAAAAACGACAACCGGAAAACAAGAAACTGGACGTGTCTCCAAACGTAACGAAATATTTGATAAACAAATAAATCGCACGGTAAAATCGGAAAAATATTCAAATAAAATTAACAGCATCCATATGAAATCAACGACATCAACACAAGAAAGTAAATTAAAATCTAAAACTCAAACTGCTTCTAAAACGTCCATTTCTAACAATATTATGGGAAATATCAAATCGTCCCCAGTTTTAACACAAAATTCGCATAGCAAGTCTCAATCAAAGATAAATCGCAAACCTAAGAAAAAGGTAACTGCGACCAAGTCTGAAATACTTAGCACCGATCAAGCATTGTCCGAGAAACCTTTCATAGTCGGAGACGACAGGATCGACTTGGCTGACTTAATCGAAACAACTTTGACGAACATTCGAAGTCCGCGAAGCATATTCGATTATGATTTCAGCTGTGTACAAAAATCGAAGAGAACAAGAGACGTTTTAGACATTAAAAATGAAATTCAGAATTTTGATAAGTTCAAAGAGTTAAGATCTACCGGAAGCAATGTTATCACAAATAATTTTTCCAAAATAATTCGGGATAAAGGAATTCTGGAAAAGCTTTCGGAAAAATCTGAGCCGTTTAGCGAAGCATCCAATGAATCTCTTGTGAACGATAAAAAACCTTTGTCAACAGGGGACAATAACTCTTTTCCATTGTGTGAGAAATATATAAAAGCTCGAGAGGAACTTCGAAAATCTTTAGATTGGAAACGAAATGATTCAGTATCTTCTCAACATCGATGGGATCCCTATTCAGATATAAATTTTCAAAATAAATCTTTTATAAGTCCCAGAAAAATTGATAACAATAATGAATTATTTCCTATTTTTAAGAGACCATTAAGAGCTACCTTTCTAAAAACATATACGTCGAATGGCTTGGAGAGTAAAAAGGAAAAAAGTTATAAAGATGTTCAAGGAAGTTAAATAAAATTTATGAAGATAAAAAACAGATAAACAAAAGTAATTAACGGACAAATTGACATCTAATTAAAGGAATTGTAAAAATTTTAAACATTATATACTAATAATAATTTTGAAATATTTGTTGAAAATAAATATAAATTTTATAGATACATAGAACAACGTTTAAATTATTATAAATACACACACAATAGGAGGGATTAATAACATATTATTTTAAAATTCTGAGAAATGCAGTAATGAAATTTATCTTTATTTACCTATAATATTTTCTGAATTTATAATTTCTTTGCAGATATATCGCAGAAGATATATATAAAATAAAATATAGCGTAATTTGCATTTGATGATATGTGTTTAGATACAAGCTATTCTCTAAAAATTATTTACATTGCATGATGTGTGATAACAAGGCGACGGAATGTGCAAGTTGTCAATTACACATATCTGACATTTGCTACTAAAAAACAAAATATCGACATTTCTGCCTAATAGTAAAGATAAAAAATATTATTTTTACACGTTTGTAAGCCTCATTTACAAAATGCTCATGCATTTGGTAATTCTCAGGAATTGCTAAACTAATTGCAAAATTATGGACGTAATGCATTAGATTTTTATGTGTTTACCGTGAAAGAAGCAATATAAAGTGCCTACTTATAATCCGTGTTTCTATTAACCTCTAACGTCAGTATATCAAAACAGTAAATTTAATTATAAATAAAAATATAAACTTTATCCTTATATTTAAACTAAATTTGATGCATCAAAACTGTTTATTATATTATGTTATTGTATTTTCTAAAATAATAAAAAAAATCCTTTGCACAACATGTGACAAGAATTACTTAACAAAATATTTAAATAAATTTTTATTTAAAAATTTGATAAAATAAATTTTAATATGTATCGAAAATTATATATACTACATACATGTATTGAATTAAATGCACCCTAATAATAAAAATATTTTTTTTTCATTTCATTCTTCAATATAATATATTACACTCAACAAACCAACCTCAATTAAACTATCAATGCAGTTCTATTTTCAAATCTTATTGTCATTTAACATTTTTAACTTTATCACCGTTTTAGTATTTTGTTTTAAAATTCAGAATTATTCCAAAACTTAATTTTCATATTTCAATTCTTCTTAATTTTTGTTATCATTATACAAAATTAATTCTTAAAACGTAAGTTTGTAAAAATTCTTTATAAAAACATAAGAATTATAAAAAAGATAATTCAAAAACAAACAATTATCAGATTAAGTAATATATTTAATTCGAATATATTAATGCTTAATATAACATTGAAGAACGTTTCGACTTCGTTTGGTCATCTTCAGCCTGTTAGATCAAATTATAATGTTATGAATATCATGAATACAATGACAAAAAATATGCAAATTGTTTAAATTTTGACGATTTGCAGTTATTATATTTCTTATCATTGTATTCGTGATATTCATAATATTATAATTTTATGTAACAGCCTGAGGACGATTAAATGAAATCGAAACGTTCCTATAAATATTATCTTAAATATATGTCGAATTAAATATATTCTGTTTACCTGACGACTGCTCCCTTCTTACCAATCTTTTTTATAATTCTATTGTTTAGATAAACGAGTTTTAATTTACAATTTAGAAACATAAAGTTCAACATATTTTTCACAATTTAAGGCGCATAACCTGTGCAGTGTTTGCATCATAGGAATTGACGTGTCCAGCGTCTAATACCGCGAAAAATTTAACAAATGTCGATTTACATCAACGGTATTAACAAGATTGTTTTTATAATTGACTTCACCGCTTTTTCCAGCCTTCGAAGACAATTCGATTTCGTGGGAAATATTCTCAAGAAGAAACGTTGCAAGACGTTTTCTCGGAGTGATTTTCAAAATCGATCCTATCTGTTTAATCGACTAAACTACCGCCATGGCTCGGTCTCATCGAACATCCGATCTATGTTATCTCGCAGCATCTTTTCTTGTTCTGAAAAATTAAAACGAGATAAATCATAGTAATAAGAAGACTTCGATCATTATGTGTTATGCACAATATAAATAATCGAGAAGCCCTAACTGTCATAGCTAGATTTTAGATTTATTAAATTTCGACGCGCAATTTCTTAGAAAAAAGTTCCGTAAGCTTGAAAAATATACATAAAATCACACAAAAAATATGAACAGTAAAATTTAAAGGTGACGTTAGAGTTTTTCAATTATTTATATTGTGTAAAACAAGATCAATATTTTAATTATTTTAAATTTAATATTTTTTAGTCAGAAAAGTTTTATGCATAGTATGAATTAAACACGAATACCTTTAGTTAAATTCGCGATAATACATTGTTTTCGGAGGAACTCTGTACATAAAGCTCGTGACAGGCCAAAAGCATGCATGTTACACGTAAATGTCCTGAAAAAATTATTAAAAGTCATTGTAATTGTTAAAAAAATGTATATAAAGTAATCATATATAATAAATAATAATATATGGATTAAGTACGGATTAATATTATTTTTAATATTACTATTTACCCTAATTGACCAAAGACAATATTTGCTTGAAACTTTCTGTCTTCGGAGGCGATGCTTTCCTGATCCAATGATTTTGGTCGAGGTGGTACCGGTCTTGATGCTCGTTCACATTGTACTGCGTCAAAGAAAGCAGCCGTCCAAAATCTCATGGACGTCCATATCGGTTGGACGCGTAAATGTGTGTACAAATATTCACGATAAGGCTCTAATCCAGGCACTTCCACTAAAATCACAGATCAAGATAAATATACAATTTTGATTAGTAAGTATGTAATACGTTTAATAAATAATAGGCAATAAAAACAATAAACAAGGTTCACAAATTAATGAAAAATAAATAATAATCTCTTAATAGTGTAATAATAATCGTGTCTATTTTAATATTTATTTTAATTCAATATAAAAAGATGATTGTACCTTAAATGTTTAATTAATATAATAAAATAGTAAAAGATTATTATAATATGTACTATATTAATCATTAATGCTTTATATATGTTTATTTTTTACAATATATATTTTAAATCACTATGTAGTATATAATTTTATTTTTACAATAACTCTATGTTATTTTAAAATTATTGTTTTATAATTAAAAATTAATAATTTATAATGTTTTGCAAAATCTGCAAAAAGTTTCTTACCTTCGTGGTAGAAAGTGAAGCACATGTTCATGAGACTTTTAGCGGGCGCAAAATCGTCCGCTTCGTGACATTCAAACAGCGCGACTGCAAAATGCTGTGCCAAAGAATAAAATGAAGCTTCTGTGACACACGCACGTGCTCTTCTCGCATTCACTACCCTGGAGAACCATATTCTTCCCGATTCTGTCTGCAAGTTTCATATTATATTAAATCAAATGTCAAAACAAATACTATATATTGGTACAAAAATGTGTAGCAGTATATATGTGATTGAATAAATATATGTACAAATATAACATTGTCTTCGAATTTCACTTAAAAAAATGCTATAAACTTGATTCCAATCCAATATTTTTTGATCGATTTTAGATTGATTGATTAAGAAGTTACATCTGTTTTGCAATTTGTTTAATATCTTATACATTGTATCCTAAAGAAAGTAGTGAACAAATTAAAATGTTTTGTAACATATATACCAAAACCATCTGCCCAAAATTAGCCTTTTGCTCTTGATCGATAGAATTAGGCGCGTCAAATAGTAAAGGTACGAAAGCTTTCATGAAATCTGCAGCTGCTTCCTCCGACTGACTATCAGCCGACAAACTGGAAGCCCAGGATTGAACGGAACACGATGATCCTGAGGAAAAATAATTTTATTAAGCAATATACTTTTTTTTATAATCTCATTTATTTGAACAAATTTCAATTATTAGAGAAGAAAGGAGTAATATGGCACCTATTTTTATTTTATTGAATTACTTTGTCCATAATCAATATTTTATACTGAAACTTGAACAATTATACTCGTCAAAGTGTTATTTAGAAGATCTAGACTCAAAGTAATGAAATATTTATTACCTATAATATAATTCATAAAAATGTGACGCATAATTGATGGAAAAGAAAAAACGAACATATGACTAGTCTAAAAATAAATTTTTAAAAATGTTTTAGTTAAAAACACATAGTATTTTGTTATAAAATTATATAATTATGTCTTAATTTTTTTCCATCATTTAGAATATTCCTGCACGTTCAGGAATATCAGAGATAACATTAAAGATACATTGTATCTCTGTTTAACATTAAACAACAAGCATACAATGATATCTCTAAATTTCTGAATACAGCTTTTTAAAGTGACAATCGATTTATCGATTTCTCGGAGAAATATTTCAATATAAAAATTTTGCTTAAAAAGCCATATTAACAAAATTCTATGTTCTTGTTTTACTTTGCATAACTCGAAATGTGTACAGTCAAATAAAAAATTAAATAACAAAAAAACATTCGAGTATACACAAATTCGTGTAATATAATACGCTCAAGTTAAAAAATGTTGAGAAAGTATGTGTAATTCAGTGCTAAAATGTACTTTGAAAAACTTGAAGATACTCAAATGTAAAAATGCCTCATAACAATTGTTAGCTTTATGTATTGGTATATTAACGCCGTTAAAAAATGGCGGATTACTAAACGAATAATTCCATAAGCAGTTCTTAGAATTTGTCATCTAATAACGAAGATAATAGAAATAGCCGTATTGTTTACAGTAATAATATCCCTTCCTCCTCTAATAGAAAATTTAAATTGCTTCTAAAGTAAATAAAATATAAAAATTATAATCGATACCTGATCTTTGCCACATTCTACGACCATCCATATTAGAATCCAGACTGGTGCTCGGTCCGTATCCATCTTGATCGCTCGTAGAATCACTGCTACAAGGCATGTCTGAAATAAAAAAGTATCATCTTGTATTAAACTTTATATTTAAGTGTAATCTTTAACATGAATGTAATGTAATTATGTAATTAATGTATCAAGCAATGGTGCGCCACGGGAGACACCTAAACTTGCAGTCGAATCTAATCTAATAATTTGTTGGACAAAACTAAATAACAAAGGAATAAAAGTTAACTAAACTATGCAACTAAGGTCTCACTCTTGCATAATTATATTCCGCTAGTTTTATAAAATAATATTTAATAAAACATAAGAAAAACTTTAAATAAGTAAACCCAAAATGAAATTAAAAGACGTGTTTATAACATATACATTATATTTGATCGAAACAAGATATTCTCTTCTGTATGTACATGTATTTAATTTTAATGCACTATTATAATACACTTTATGCAAATAAATGTTAAGCTGGAATGACTTGCCTAGAACTACTCATCAACGAGATGTAAAATTATCACGCTCACTTTATTGATTTAACGTCACAAAATGATTCAAAGTAAAATGATCCAAAGTATATCGAAGCACACTTGCAAATGACTATCATTATTACGTGTGATACTAAATGTTACATGTTTTTATCCGCGATTACTTAACTACACATCCTTGTGTATCGCTCAATGTTGCGGAAATAACTAAAGCATCCAGTAGATGATAAGTGTGACTATTTATCGCGAGACACAGTTACTGTACACAACGGAAATTTTCCCACCCACGTAGAACCGTTCTTCATTCGAACTATGAATGCAATCGGGTGCAATAGGCAGTTCGTGTGAAAGTATGCACACATATACACAAGTAACAACATCTTTGTCGAAAGGATGCAGTCTGGCAAGAAACTACAAATATAACGACGTGTTCGAATATACAAGTGCCGACTTATGTTTTATATATAACACGTTCAAGAAAAAAAGTAAGAAAAGTAAAGTACACTAAAATAATAAAATCAGAACGCTGGTAATCTTATCTACATATCTTTTCTAAAGCAAAATTTATTTTAAAATTTATTAAAAAGAATAAAAGTAAACAGTAAACTTTCTTTTTGTTATTTTGATATACACAATTAAATTTTGTATAAATCATTATATATAATAGTTCTAATTTTGAAAAAATACAATTAGATTATGCTCAGCAGTCTCTCTTTCTAATTTTAAAAATTCACTGAATGATTTTACTTAATTATATATCCACAGTACAAATTGTCTGAAATTTCTTTTAATATCTATCTATTATTTCAACGATTAGTTTTTTAACATTTTTATCATTAAGATATATAAATTTGACATGCACTTATTTATTCTCTATCATGTTTATTATTTATCGGTAGAACAAAAGTAAATGTTAGAAAATTAGATAAAAGGAGACGTCTGTTCTTCGTTTATACATTATATAATTTAAATAGAGCAGAAGAGATTAAAGCAAATTGATTCTAGTTTAAATAGTTTGAAGTATCATGAAACGGTTAATTTTGAAAATCAATATCTTCAGGTCAAACCGCATGAGGTTTCATCGCAATCGACCCATAGATATTCGAACACCGGGTTACGCGAACATATCGATTGCACTAGTATTCGCTAATCACATCTAGCTGAGGAAGAAGGGTCAGAAATTCGGGCATGTGATAAGATATACAATAGCTTTTAAATATCGAGACTTTTTTGGACAATGTATGTTTTAAATACTATTAATTAACAATTGCGTTATTCATTAATAAGAACAAAGTTTTTAAATTACAATTGAAAATGTAACATCGTTAATATTTCATCGTTATTAGAAACATAATAATCTTTTATAGTGATCTTCCTTAAAAATATATATCTTGCATACAAAACGTATATTGATTATTTGCATTGAAGTTTTATTACCCTCAACATGTATCAAAAACTTTTACGGAGACTATAAAATAAAATTACTTTTTGATAGAATATCAACTAATATCAATTGATATATTTCACATACACGGTACAAATATAGAAAAGTATCGATATTTTAAGCTACAGCATCCCTATGTGTAATACACTGACAGGACACGCGGGTGAGATCACAGGGGCAGTCCACACTGACTGACAGTTACATTTACCTAAACGGAAAACAACCGTCTGATAGCGGGTCGGCGCCCTCGCTTCGTGAAAAGAAAGAACACAGCATATTATTTCCATCTGAACCTCGATGCATGATCGCGAGCGAGAGAAAGATAGCGACCGTCGTCGAAGACGAAGAGAGTCATTGACTTCGAGTCGTTCGACGTCTGCCGCGGATAATTGAAGGCGAGAGCTAATCACCTGCTTTGTAATTCAATTTCTCATAAGGATCGGGCCCGGTCGCTTTGATGTCCTGCTCCTGAATAGGCTCTATACTTTCCTGGCTGTCACGATCAGGACTGATGTCGTCCTGTTCGATTCGACTCTCCTGTTTCTTGCTCGAAACCGATCTGGAGGACGCTATTTCCTCATATGTCATCCCAGGCGGATACTTTCGCATTCTGGAAAGATTGGCGCATCCCTGTCGTTCCAATTTGTGCCGCGCTAATGCCTCATAATCCTCGTAAGATAATCCCGCGCCAAATCTACGCATGAAAATATTACGTGTCACAGCGCTAATATTCATAAGTGGCAAATATACAATACGTACAATACATTACAATACTATCCTTTATTGATAAGTGTAAACCAAGTCTATCTAAAACCCGACTCGCGAGTCAAAGTGCTTCCGTCTCTTTATTGCCTCGATAGAGAGAGAAACAGAGAGTAATAAAAAAAGGATAAGCTCTAAAGCTTCAAATTCAGGGAGAACTAATAACGATGAAGAGAAAGAAAGCGCTTTAGTTCGCAAGCCTGGTTTTGGACAGACTCTTACACTGTAAACCCATGCTATAGTGTGTACAACACATTAATAACTTGCTAATAATTGCACATACAATTAGAATTTACATTGCGAGAAAATTACGGTTGTAAGCCACGTACTTGTTAGTAAATATTAATGTAGCAAATTATTGTGCGAAATAAAAGTTACGAAATAAAAGTTAAAGGTGTAATATAACAGAAAGTATTTAAAAAATTCAAGTTTAAAAAATATAATAAAAGTTTAAATTTTTTGTATATTTGAGTTAGTAGAACATACATTTATAATAATAAATTAGAAGGGATATATAGATAAAAATGATACACATATATTTTAATAATACGGAAATTTATTTCCATCGTTAATCCTTAAGCGAGCGCATGGGGGTCAAATTGACTTAGACGCACGAATAAATATAAATGTTTCTTTATTTTGCCTTTGTTTGCGACTCTACCATTCTCAGTATTTTCTTTCTACACCTCAGTCTTAACTTCAACCAAATAGTATCAATAATAGCATCAATGATACTCGAATATTTTAGTTACAAATAACAGTTCTTTTATCTCTTGGGTCAATTTCATTTCCAGACGACTACAACTTCTTTATAACTTGTTATGCAATTCAACGTATTGCATAAAAGATCATTTTTAGTTAAAAATTTTTTTAGTTTATTTTTTACTTTATCTTTCTTCTAATTACTTTTTTATAATAAAAATGTTTATTAATATTTTTAGTTATTTTGTAATAATATCCTTTAGAAAATTAATGTACAACAAGGCAAACATATACTACATAAAATAAAGATACTATAATATCATGTCACTATCCAAATTATTACCCATCTTAAACAATCATATTATTTAATAATCTTATATTTTGTATATTAATTATACTTTTATTTAAAGTGTGATAATAACTGAAATTTATTTGATTATTTTAAGTGCCTGTATTTATTGATTTATTGATTAACTTGAAAGGTATTTTATTAGTCAAAATGCTACGTAAAGAAATATTTTTAAAAATATAGATTTTTTAACCTTCTAATGCTTGCAAATTAGTATTTCATTTTTAAAATATGTCAGTTTATAATTACTTATCAATAAAAATAAAATTTTGTTTATATATGCTATATAAATAAATTGAAGTGTGGGTAAAATTGATCCCCACGCAACCATTTACGTCAGGCGTCCACTTGAGTGTTAATAAAGGATTGTTGGTTTAGCTGATGACATTAAACATTAGAATTCTACTTTGTTGAATAAAATTGCCAAGTTTACAGTTTCTATGCTCTCAATTTATATGACCTAATTGTTATAAGGTATTCAGTATACTTAACAAAACATCTATCTACCTCGGAAGCCTGAGTTTCCGCCGTCCTAATTGCTCTTCTGGCTTGATAGGTTGCGGTGGTGCTTGCGGCGATGATGACGGCGTGGAAGGGGTTGTAGTCAATTCACTTTCCTCTAAGCTGTTGCTAAGAGCGGATCCTATTCTATTCCCTAGACCCTGAAGATACTCTCCGCTTTCTCCTAAAGCGGATCGCACTGACCTGAGAGCACCTCTGGTGCGTCCAATTAATGACGCCCCTCCATTAGATGGCAAAGCTGTTGTAACGTCCACCATATCCTAGAACAAGCATATCAATTACAATTATTATGAAAGCTAGTTTTTAAGAATTATAATTTAGTAGTGCTATCGATAGTAAGTAATGCATTTCTGCAAAAGGTACCATCGGGTTAAACAAAGTTATTTGCATACAATCATTTTGTATGAATCAATTAATAAATCTATAAAAATATATAGAATAAGTAAACGTAAAAACAAATAAAATAAAAAAATTAACTGATTAAAGATGAATTTTATTATATACATTTTTAAATTAGTTGTCAATGATTATATTAATTATGACAATTTTATATTATAATATTATTATTCTTGTTCAACTTAAAGCTGTTTTAAGATCGAAAATTTGTTCAGCATGCGGTTCATGAAAATGTATATATAATCACACAAGAGATATCAGTTCCAGATGTGACAGAATAAGACTTATCTTTAATTAATGTTTTTATGTACGCGCGCGTGCAAATGTGTGTGGTGTGTGCGTAGGAAAAGTTTTTAATTTTTAAATAATAATAGGAAATATATAATATTTTTTCACATTTCTTTTATTATTTAAAAATTAAAATGTTGCATACGGCAGATGGCGAAGATTGATATCTGCTCTGTGTACTTAGAAACACAAATATTTATCATATGTGCAATTTTAATTAAAGTCACAAGTGTTCCATGACGCAAATGGATTGCGTATGAGATAATAGCATGAAATGGATTGTCCAATTAATACTTGGAAAATACAATTTTTGCTTTTTCAATGGCTTATATTTAAAATATAAATCAAAAAAATTGCTCTTATAAAAGTGCTAATACATAAAACATAATGTAAAAACAAATTTTGATGGATGAAATGGTATTATAAATTTTATAATTATACTTGAAAAGCAATTTTCCTTTAAATCATAAATAAGCACAATGAAATAAAATAAAATAAAATTTTAACATAAAACATTTCATAAACTAAAAAATAAAGACTAGTAAAAATAAAATAATAGAAATAAAAAATATAAATTTCTTATAAACATTTCCGGTATAAATGAGTTGAACCATTAAATTATTAAAATTCAATAACGTCAAATTTACTTCGCGTATTATGAAAACAAAAAAACTCTAGTAATCGGATCTTATTCGACAGATCTCGTTTGAATGTCGAAAAGGTTTCTAATTCGCTGAAGTAATTTGCACCGGTTTCCGATTACGCATTCCAACATTTCAGTATAGCAATTTGCGAAACTCGCGACCTACCTCGCCGGCTGTAGACTCAATAGTCCTCACGAAACAAATAAGCCTGAAAGTAATCTTAGATAAGAGACGTAAGCTTCATTTCCGATGTATATAGGCCACTGCGACTACCTACTCATCTATACACACGTGTACGCTATGCGTGAAACGATAACGGCTGGTATATCGTAGTAAAAGAATAGTTGAAAGAAAGATATGTCGACTGGAAATGATTTAAAAATTTCGAGGCTATTGAAGTTGTATGTAAAATTGTATCATGTTAATCATAATAAAAAGAAATATAATCATAATAAATAAGAAATGTAAAAAAATATTTAGAGTGTGGAAAAATCTAAATAAATTATATATGTAAAAAAATAAATAATAATTTACATTGCAATATAATTTATTATCACAAATATTTAATTAATGATGTGAAGTCTACTGTCATATGAAAAATCTTCATCATTAGTTAGTTGCACTATATAGTTACTATTAATCTTATTTTATTTTTAAACAATCTTGTCACTGTAAAAAGTTAAAATGTCATTACTGATTAATCGGGAAAACCATGGACTTCTATCAATCGTAAGTTTCTATAAAACATTATCTTCACATGTTCTAAAATAACACGTGAATAAGAATATATGACTTTATATTGATTGATCTATCAGCGACATAATCTCAATAAATCTTAATACGTTTCGCGCTCGTTCGTCATACATCACACGACCTTTTGCATTTACGCTTTACACCAAAAAGAAGAACACACGATACATGCCACTAGAAAAGGCCATTCCATTTATATCATGCTCCACTTTTTTTACTGACGAAGACTCTTTAAAACGATTTATTTATTCCGAGAACTTCCGGAAAACGGTCACAAATATATAGAAATATATAGTGA
Organism: Solenopsis invicta; assembly: GCF_016802725.1. NCBI lineage: Eukaryota > Metazoa > Arthropoda > Insecta > Hymenoptera > Formicidae > Solenopsis > Solenopsis invicta. Next base: position 14,291,371 of record NC_052664.1, read on the forward strand.
CATTTTATAAATCTACAATAACTTCTATTCAACGCTGAATAAAATACACCTTTCTTTAACTGTCGATGAAAAAGAAATGATAAAACGAGTTCAGCTAACAAAAATAAAATAGTGGAAATTGGATAACTGGGTGACCGTCTGTTATTGACTGAATATGTTAGACTGAATAAACTTTTATGGCTTACTATATGTATATTATGGTAACCGCAAAAGATATAAAACCAACCGGATATCCTGTATAAAAGATTATTTTTAACCACTGCGTACGGATTTTTGGTAAAATCCAATTCATTTTATTCAAGCTGTTTACATTTGTGGGAATTTTACTTTTACATGATTCAGCATTATTTAACAACAAATGGTCAAGTCAACAATGTTTTAAACAAAATATGATATTTAATAAGAATGTAATTTGCATCTTAATTTATATTGTTAAATAAGATTTTGAAAAACAAAAAGTATTAGTACACAAATAACTAACTAATTCATTAATTTTAAATTAATTTTAAGTGCACAAAAATTTATATGAAAATTTTTATTAAATTGAATAGTAATATTAGGTAATATTGGATTAAAAAATTTATTTTATTAAGGAATTTATAAATCTGTTTCTTTTTTAAAAACTAAAAAATATTAAAATAGTTTAAACTTTGTAAAATTAAATCCATGATTATCTATTCAATTTTTAAGGAATTTTTTCTCTAAATTTATTAAAAAACGTATATTAATTATTAATGACTTAATATTTTCAAGTCTCAATTAAACATTTTATATATTTATTATTGTTTAAACATTCTGTTCCAAAATTTCTTAGATAATTTAAAATTTTATTATTGTGTAATTACTGCATTATTATATAATTAATAATATAAAAAAAGTTAATAAATTCAATTTAATAGAAATTATTGTAGTAAAGGAAATACAACCGCTAGATTTTATTATACAAAACCGCAAATAAAACACACAGTGTCTAAAGATAGATCATCGATTGCGTCCACATGTCTGTGGCAAGTTCGACGCTGGGAGAATTTCCGATTAATGTGGACGATACGAGACCGAAAACATGTAATATCCACTAGCGATTCTGTGTCAAAGATGTATCTCAATATTTGAAATGTAGTCATTCAAATGTCTTAATCGATCTTGAGAGACAATCATGAATCAATAATCAGAAAATTCAATATTAATAAAAAATGTCAATGTAGGTACATGTAATTCACAATATTTAGTTTACATACGCTGTTAAAAAATTTGTTTTAGTAAAACTTAAATACCGTTTTACAAATATTGTAAAATTTACAATATTATTCAAATTCTTTAAAAAAATGTTTCTGTTTTAATAAACATACGTTTATTCATTACTGAGGTTTATTATTAATGATTAAAAATAGAATATATTTTTTAATAGCATTAGAATGAGAGTAAACGTATATTAATAATTTATATAGCTATATAATACAAACTAAAAGTTATCAAAATTTAAAAAATAAAGGCTTCTTAGGTTTATTTTTTTTTTTTTCCTAAACAAAGACAGAAAAATTTATCCGCGAATGTTTGAATTATAATCTTAAAACTAGCTGCAAAGAAGAAAACAACAAAAAATATAATTTATAATAATTTTTGAAACAAAAATGACTCTATTTTACTTACAGTTTTAGATACATAATTTTTATACGAGTAATCAAAATAAACCTTTGCACGAATATTTATTAGTTTTAGACGTAAAAAATTGAAGATAATCCTACTTCCTCATTAAATTTGCAAATACTACAAAACACGATTTTATATCAAGAACAAAGAATTGAATAACTTTTAAACCAATAAAAAAATATGATTAAATTTTAAACACTCAAACGAAATAATAGAATAATCTGTAAAATTTTTAATAATGCTTTCAGATGTAATACGTAAATCCTAAATACGTATTGTAAGATATAAATTTTTATATCAGTAATATAAAGTTTGTATATGAGAAAGTGCAATGACCGGCATATAAACAAAACAGATGACATAAATAAATATCAAAAGAAATATTCATTATAATTCACAAACGGATCATGCGGGAATGAATGATACCGGACAACATGTGGACGATTGTATTTCACTGTAGAACACAACTGCAATGCAGCGTTATCTACATATATACGCACTATGCGGGACATGCAGACATTTTTAAGTACTACAACTACAAGAGGAAAGAAAAGAAAAAGAAAGATGGAAAGAAATGTTTTTGGCGTATTTGTGAATTTGGCGACAAATCAAAAATGCGAACCACGTAAGTGCGGCAAAATATGATTTGTCATTCGAGAATGTTGCGTGAGGACGAATATGTCAAGTTAAAGTAGCATGACATAATTACATTCAAATAGAACAAACGACAGTGCCGTGTTAATGTCTAGCGAGCGGCACGTTATTAATGCAATATATGTAGAATTTAATATATTCTGCAGCAAAAGTAACATTGCAAAAATGTCAAACAAGAAATGTCCGTAATATGCTTAATAAATGTTGCGATAATAAATTTGTATGTCAATGCTGTGCGATCGCATTTGTTATATTGCAAGTTAAAATTTGAATTGCTTTGACATATTATAATGTAACTTTATACATAATTTTTTAACTCTCTCGGCTTTTAAAAACTGTTACCCAATATTTTGCATATATGTTTGCATCATACCACATAAATGTGAAAATAAATCTGTATGGTAATTATTATAAGAAAAGACATTCTTCACAAACATACATAGTTCAACTATTTCATTTTTAAATAAATATTATTTTAATGTATAACAGATTATTAGGTGATATTTAACAATTGTTGCTATTTGTAAATATTAATATTGACCTAGATTTACAAGTGTTTAAATATTTACTACTATTTATTTTCAAATAATTATAATATCAAATAGTTTAATTACAATTTTTACTCATTAAATATTGTTACGGTAATTAATTACCGTAACAAACAGTGTCATAATAATAAATCAAGTACTAGAATTAAAAAGTTAAAAAAACACAAAATTCGTAACTCAAATATTTTTGTTAAATTGACTTTCGTGTCACACATTGTCGATTCTGCTATCTCATATATCACATATCAAATACAATTTAGCATATATGAGATTTGCACATTTGATCATGAGCAAGCATATTAATTATACAAAACCAGAGCCGTTAACACTATTTAATTTATAATCTAAAAATATTAGTTAAAATTGTACAAAATAACAATTAACAATGCAAAAAAATCAAAAAATTATAAAACATACAGTTATATAAACGTAAAACTCAAAACATACGCATCTTATTATTACATTAATTATTATTACATTCCTGTATAAAATAGATAAACATACAGGAACTTTAAATATATTTACATATTTTAAAAATATTTACTAAAAGTGTATAAAATGTTAATAATCAAATTTGGCATTTAATAAAGCAGCTAATTACAATCCTAAACTTTTATAAATATTGTTTTAATTAAAAATTAAATAATTAAATGAAGGACGTTAAAAGCCAAATAATGAGCAATTTTCAAGTGGCACGGCCACAGCTGTCAAAACAAACAACACTATTACCTTGTAAATTACATTGTGATTTATAGATCAAAATGTCCTAATAATAAATTCAAAACGCATAGACATTCATGTATTTGAAAACTTAATCTAAAAAGCATAATATAACTGCATAAAAAATAAAATACGTCATTGCTCGTATTGGAGCATATTGCGAAATAATTAATCGAATTTCTAGATATTCTTCGATTTAAATACCGTGCAGGAATAGTTTCGGATCAAAGACTATCACTGTCACCCTCGTCGAATGTTCGCACAAACACGTGCAACACTGCTCTTGACATACTACTATGGACTTGCACTATCGCGAGTTTTGCAGCTACCTCGGGGCCCATTGGCACGTAACGTTGCATTACCCCTCCAGTACGCGATCGGATTAATAAAGGCGCATGCGTTTATCGCGATCAATACAACGTCTCGATTTACCGGCACGTTGATTAATTCCGCTCGCGAAGAAAATTACCATCGTGTACATACTGGCAGCCGATACCATGCCATCTAACAATAAATTATCTGACAAAATATTAATTCAATATATTATATGTTATTTAAATAAGCATAAGAGCATCGAAAATATAAGTTAATACGATACATTTTATTTAAAGATTTTTGTTATGTGAATAAAACAATAAGTAAATTTTTTTATATTTAACTATGAAAAGTATAATTCTATATATGTAAAATAATTAAACAATACAAGTTTTGTCAAACAGCGTAACGCAAAATAGAGTTTTAGAGATTTCAATAGAAATTAATAAAACCAAATATCGCACTACATAATTATAAGTATTTAGATAAAAATTACAGTGAGAAAAATCACCACTGACCCTGTTTTGTTTTTGAATAATATTTCTTAAACAAAAACTAAAATATAAATGCAAACTGGAAAGTGTTTTCTATCAGATGATATAGCAATTTTTATAATACTATTTTATATTTTGTAGTAATTAATGTTTTGCGATATAATTCAGAAAAAAAACGTCTAAGAAATTGGACCTCAAAAGTGGCGTTTAAACAATAAGAGTGTAATTTAGACTCGACCCCCCGTAAAGAAGGAATTAATTGTAAAATAAATTAACAAGTTAATTAATAAGATATATTTTTATGTATTAAACAACAAAGGTTATAAAAGTAAAAGGCCAGGATTGATCTCTTCTATTTTATACGTTTCTCTTTTTATTCATTGATCTGTCGCGTCTGACGCTATTTTTCCTATCTTAAGGCATTAAAGAAAATATGAAAAAATTTATAAAACGTCTTCAACGTGGTATTATAATTAAAGATTTCGTAGCTTTTATATATTCTCACAAAGACATAGTCTGTTTTACGTTGTTCAACGATTTTATATTTTAAACAACATTACGAGAAAAATATGAGAAAAGTATAAACAGTTTTTGGATCTTACAAACATATAAAATAATCTAATACTTTCAATAATTTACTACTGTTTCAATTATACAATTTGCGGGAGAAAATTGTGCAAATTTTATTTTTGTTTTTCAAGAATTTGTTTTTAGCAAAATTTATTATATATAGAAAGAAGCTATAAATATATAAACTATAAAAGTTATTATTTCTTCAATTATCTAAGTAGATTATATTTTCAAAGTCAGTATTAAAACAGTGCAATGTTTAATTTCCAAAAACTTCGGGAATATCGCTTTAAAAAGTGTAGACTAGTATTGACGACTTTTCTTTATTGTACGTAATTGTACGTAACATGTGAAAAATTTATATTGATTTATTTTTAAATAAATAGCACTAGTTAATTAAATTTGTTTTATTTATTTCTTTTTACTGAAAGAAAGATTACAGGATTCACAAATGCAAAAATTTATGTTAAAAATACATCGGTGTTAAAAATATTTTTTAAACAGGATCAATGTGTTTGGAAATAATGTATTTATATAGTTGTATATACTACTCCAGCTTTTGCAGGTAGAGATATCGCCTTCACCTCAACTATTGACCTAGATACAAAAAAATACATCAATTATTACATTATAAATTTATATCATACATATTCTTTTTCAACATCATCAAACAATACATTTTTAATAGATTTCTTTCAAAAATCTTTAGGAAACTTGAAAAGATTATTTGAACAATTAAATTGTATCTTTTGTAATATAGTTATAATTTTTTATATATGTACATAAACAACTAATTAAAAAACAAAATATTTATTTCCTTTATAAGCTTCTAATATTTTGGTAATTAGATCTTCAATAAAATATAAACGAAAATTGTACTAAAAAAGTGTCAATAAAATTGCAATTAATGTTGGTAGAAAAAACTCTTCAAAAAATCATGATAATTAAATAACAAAATTTGTTAATAATAAAATTTAATAATAAACTATTTATATATTAATAGTTTCGAAAAATGCATAAACCATACCCTGATTTCACTCTAGAACCCAAACTAGAGACTTTGACTACTAAGTTTGTAGGAAGCCCTTCTTGTGATAAATTCACGATTTGTGATTTATCAGTAAAGTTAATTAGAAGCAATACGACACGCCAATTATTGCTTCGGATTATACCCAGAACAGAGTCATTATTTGTCGTGATCGATTTATAACTTCCTTCGGTAAGAGCTGGTTCATTACGATGCATTTGAGCTAAAATTTTATAAATTTTGTAATGCGATTCATCAGCTGCCTTTTCAGTTGCCAGATTTAACGTCTTGTAGTTTTCATTCACCGGAATCCATGTTGAGTCTGCCGTACTAAAACCTGGCGTTTCAAAAAATAATTAAATAGCAAGAATTTATATAAATATATTATTCATTTTTATTAAACACTCTATGGGGACACAAATTCATCCTTTACCTGCATTCTTTGTCGCGTCCCATTGGAACGGAGTGCGTTCAGGATCACGGGATACATTCCTGTATCTCGCCTGACCCGCGATACATGCTTGAGGATCTTTCGTGTCTAGCCAGGATATGTCTCTCTTATCCACCATGCCGATTTCATCGCCGTTGTATGTCACCGCCATACCCGGTAAGATCATAGACAACATGGTCATTTGGTCCACTCTATCGGGATAACGAGAGGCAACGCGCGGATTATCGTGATTTCCTAACTGAAAAAGATTTACATCAAACTTTAAATCTACTTATACATAAAATAAATAAAAAGATTTATATTAAATTTTAAATCTGCTTCTAAATAAAATGAGCGATTTTTTTATGGAACATATCTACTGTTGCATTCTTCAGCAATATAAAAATGATTTAAAAGTCTTTATATACTGACAAAAATATCAATCAAACGTTTAGTTAAATAGTAATCATCAAATAAATTTTGTAATTTTTGGTACCAAAAATTTAGTTACATTTAACTATTTAGTTTCAGTATAAGAACAATTATTTAGTTAAGGCTACAGATTATTTAGTCAAAACAAGTAAAAGTAAAAGTACCTTCGATAAAAATAAAAAATTATTCAATTTTAAGAAATAATATTATATGCGGTTTTTAAAGTAAATAAATTATTTGTTCCAATTATTTATTTAATCTAAATAAATAATTTTTTATTTCAAAGAAAGTACTGACAGAAATGTAAAAAATAATTTAGCTATTCTAGTTTTAAAAACATATTTTTTTTATTTTTTTAAAAGTGTTGCACAACTAAACTATTAATTTAATTCTAATAAAACGGACAATCAAAAAATTTCTTTAAATTAAAAAAACTTTTCTTTAACTATATAGCAATGCACACATTTCTTTGAATCAAACAAATTTTTTTTTTAATTGAAGAAACTTTTCTCTGAATGTAGATCCTTATATTCTCTTAATTCTGGATCAATGAAAATATTTTTGAATAAAAACATTAAATGGATTTCTCATCAAAATCAAGTATTTCACTAATCTTCAATATAAACAGTTACATTTTACATTTTACATTTTCTATTTATATCTTATTGATATTATTAACTCTTTCAGTAAAATCTTCCCGCTTTACAGTGCTACTATACTTATAATTCAATCATTGCACTGAAATAATGCTGTAATATAAATTAAAATATAATTTGAATTAACAAGTTTAATTAAATAATCAACATTTTAATTAAACGTCGAATCACGGACTGTCACTATACAAGTATATGTAGCTAATTCAATTAAATTTATTCATTCAACTATATTTGTTATTGTCTTTACTTTTAATCTTTTCGTTTTATTGATACTGTTATTGAATTAACAAATATTTTTAATTAGACTGATATTGTTGATTCAATAGCATTTTTTTCCGTGTAGCAACTATTTACAGTCTATCAGTGGTAATACATTGATTTCGTTTTAGGAAATACAGATAAAAAAATTATTTATGGTAATTTGTGATTTCAATTAATGATTTTCATTAAAATTTTGAAACGATAAAGTTTTCTAACTATATTTACACAAATGTTTAATGTTATGCGTATTCAATTTTACAAAATAGGATAAGACTCACGCATTTCGTCATTACATTAAAATTAACTTAAAACAACTAACATCTTACTGAGTTTTACAAAAAAAAACGCCATTTATATGTAATGTTTTCATTAAGATGACAATAATTTTAATACGTACCACCCAATTAGCTACTTCACCTTTTGGCATTGCTTCCATCCACATATCTATTTGCCGTTTAAAATCTTTCGCGGATGATTGTGCATTCAGATCTATAATAAATTCGAAATTAAAAGGCAGCACATTGTATTCGTAATATTTCATGGTGTTGTCCAAATTGGCGTACGCCTCCATCACCATCAGCTAAAGCAGAAAAAAAAGAAAATATTTTACATCGTGCACAAAGACTGACAAAATACAATAGATGGATTTAAAGGAGAAAAAAAAACAGAAAATCACTTCATTTACCTTTTGATCTTGACTATTAAAATAAGCATACCAATCTACAAATCTTCGCCACTCTCCAAACAACTTATAAGTCTCGATTAAATCCGCAGTATAAATATGGTTCAAATATTTATAATCTTGCGGCGTGGTACCTTCCACGAAACTTCTGGGTTCGTCTCGTAAATAATAGTCTTCAAACATATATGGAGCGGAATCAATGCGAAATCCGTCTACGCCCAAATCCAGCCAAAATTTCAATACGTTCTATAATCACAATCAAAAAAATTATATTAAAAATTAAATCTAATTTCACAATAAGTTTTTTTTTTATAAATCGTTTTGCATATATTTTTTAAATTATAAAACTTATATGTAAATTTATATTTTAAATTTAATTATAGTTCCAACTACATTTTTATATAATATATATTTTAAATTAAACAAATTTATAATTTGAATAAAACAATAAGTTTAGCAATTAAGAAATATACTACACTATACAAAAATTAAGACCAACAAATTTTTAGAGTATATAATTATGTCATTATGTATTTTGTTTTTTATGTTAAATTGTAAAAAAATGTAATCATGTACAGTAAACCAAAAATATAACAAATTTATTTAATTATATTAATAATGAAGATTTATGACAGTTTTATTGCAAATTATAATCTATTTTTGTTTTCCAATCAAATAAATAGAGCTATAAAGAATAAATGTTTTGAGTTGTGCAAGATCTCCAAAAGTACAACATGTGGCAACATTTTAGAAAAGATTAAAAAGATTTAAGAACTTTTTCTTTTACTTACAATCATCTCTGCTCTTACAAGAGGATTACGGAAATTTAAATCGGGCTGTCTATATTCGAATTGATGAAGATACCATTGATCCAATGATTGAACATAAGTCCACGCGGAATTACCGAATATGCTGATCCAATTGTTGGGCGGTATTTTACCGTCGTTATCTTTACCTTTTGCCCACACATAATAGTTCTTATATATTAGGTGATTTTGAAGAGCTTTTTTGAACCAAACATGTTTGTCAGAAGTATGATTTGGCACAAGATCGAGAACCACCTACAAAAATGATATTATGAAGCAGCTCCACAGTATCAGTGAAAAATGACAAGTAATAAAAAAATGCTCTATAAAATAACATAAAAGACAATTTTCTGTATCTTTCTGATTTATACATATATAATCATCTCTTTCTAGTCAGTCCTTCGTGATTGAAAATCATGGTTTTCACTTGAGTGATATAATTGTATAATACAAGAAATTTATTTATGATTGCTCACGATATTGGCGATATTGTGAACAATCATAAATACGATATCATACTTTTAAACCAAGTTCTTTAGCGCGAGCCAGAAGAACTTTGAAGTTTTGCAGTGTGCCAAAAGTTGGGTCGACGTCAACGAAATTAGATATATCATATCCAAAATCGACCATAGGACTTGGATATATGGGTGATAACCAGATCGCATTGATGCCAGTTTCCGCGATATACCCCAACTTTGAAGTTATTCCTGACAATATAAAAAAACACAGCTGAATATTGTCAATGTTAATATTGTCTTAAAATTTGTTGATAACAAACATATTCAACTTAATTGCATAAAATTATGCAATAATTAATGAAATGGAATTTGTAATTGCATTGTTTGGAAAAGGATGCATTTAAGAAGATGTTATAAGCATATTTAGCGCCGAAATGCTATTCGCAAAATTATAAAATAATAAGTGCATTCATAACATTGCTGATGGTAATGTGATCTATCATAAATGTGCGCTACAAACGCTATTCCTTTCTGAGGTAGTGAGATAGTAGCGTTTTCTGTGAATAGAACATTACTAGGTATAGTTGATAAATTTATAATTTTATAATTCAAAAAGTTGCGACACAATGCTTCCCTGATAGAAATATTCTAATAAAATTTTGATAAAATTTCTCGATGAACCTGAAACTTCACTAAATTAAATGAAATTTCAATTGTAACCAAATTTTAATTACATCGTTATAAAGATTATTTTCTGGTAAAAGTAATTAAGTTATACGATTATTACAACATATCAAACTTTAGTATTGATGGAAATAAAAATATACAATATTAAAAATTAAAAAATAGAAATGTAATTTTCTGATCAAGTCTGAACCTTTGATATTGTACAAATTATTATATAAATGACACTTAAAACATAGTTTACATACTTTATATTGTATGTAGTATGTATATAGTATAAGTTATTTATATTTTAGGCGTAAACATCTAACTCTTAATGATACACTAGTGTACATGAAGCTTGCTTTCGCAATCGCGCTCTACGACCAGTGCTGGCAGCGTTTGCATTTATAGTGTTAATAGTATCCTCAAACCTTCTATATATTAATATAACTATTTGTTTTTTTTGTTCTATGAGACAAATTACAATTGTTATTGCTTACCTTTTAAGTCACCTATACCATCGGCATCCGAGTCATACAAACTCCTTGGATAAACTTGATAAAAAATGGTGTTATTCCACCATGATTTATTATGAATTTTGAAAAAAGCAAAAGAATTGCTTGCAAGAAGCAAAAGAGCGCACAAACGTATCGTCCACGACATAATGCAGGTTATGCTTGTCAAATCTCAAAATTGTTTATATATATTCCTGACAAAAATTACTTTATTATGCTTGACAAAGATTATGTTATCTCAACGTTGCATTCAAAAAAAAATAAAAATAATAACTATGATCAACTGTCACAACAGAAAAATTATTTATACAGTTACATTAATAATTTTTCAAGAATTTTTCCATCGATAATTAACGTAAAAAATAATTATTTTTTCTTTGAAAAATTAATGATTAATGACTTAAACCAACGGCACACGATACGTTTCCTTGTGTTAGCATACAACTGTAATATATACATATTAGCAAATGCACTATATTGACAGCGTGCAACAATTTAACAATTTACTTATTTTGAATTAACTTGAAAAAATATGTATGTTAACGTCTATATTAATGACATTGTTTGAGTCATCCGGAAATAGCAGAAAATTTTTTATGTAAAAATATATTATAAAAATTTTATTTGGCATAAGAAAAGTAATAGTAATAATAAGAAGACATAAGAAGTTATTATAAGAATGATTTTTTTTAACAAAAAGTTAAATTTGAAGAAATGAGAAAAAAATTTTTTATATATAACCATATATATGTATAATCATATAAAAAATTTTATAATTGCTGATGTAATAATCACCCTATTTGCCCTATATATTATTTTTAATAAAAAAATTATAAATTGTAAAATTGTAAATTTGTAATTCTTAATGCATTGCTTCATAATAAAATAAAGATTATTAAGTATGTTAGTAATTCAATAATAATTAAATACGTAATACAATGAAATAGAGAAGAAGATAGTATTATGGCAACTCACTTACATTTCATACAATAGAACTTTCTTAATATTCAATATTTTTAATATTTTAAAAACTTTATTATATTCATCAAAGTATTATATTCATTAAACTATTCTTCAACAGATTCTATATTCAAAGTTATGACATATTTATTATATGTCATTTATAAAAATCTAGCAACTGCCCTAGATATGTAATACTGACAGTAATAAATTCGCGAGTAATTTAAATAAAATATTACTTATTTTGAGTGTTACAATTACTAACAATAGTACTTCTAAATTATATTTTTATAAGAGTGATAAGTCAAAAAAGAATAAGAATGATAATATAGTTAACCACAAGAATAAATTTTAAAAATTAATTTTAATTTAAAAAACATAGGATTGTTATAAAATTATTTCTTCTTATTTAAAATAAAAAGACAATATATTGCAAAATATGTGCAAATGTATATAGACTGCAGTATTGGAAATCTATAATATATGTAATATAAACTATAGCAATAAAACTACAATCAACTTATCGAATACTGAGTTCTATATAACTACTTTAAAAAAGAGGCCGTATTAGTTCTGTTGAGACATTAGTACGTACAAGGACTCACATTAGCAAAATTACATGTTATTGTTTAACTTTGCATAACTGGAAATGTGTCGAATAAAAACTGAGCATACAATCAAATTAAAATAAATAAAAATCAGATTAATAATTTGACACATAATAAATTATACTAAAAAATAGAATCAACATTAACAGATTGACATCTTTGTTATGTATGCTCGCACATTTTGTTTTCTAATTATCCTGTACCTGTTAAATTCTTAGAGGGCAGCCACTCTAGGATTTCAATAAACGCCAAATCAATCAATCAATCAATTGACAAAATTGAAATATAGTCAAATACACAATATTAAATGACCATTTAACTATCATAAAATTCATTCAATTATATAATCAGTCTCATCGCATCATAGATTTGTGTGACGCTTCAAATACTACAAAATTCTGAAAATCTTGCACGAAAGATTTGGCCAAAGGCTGAATATAAGACAGCCGTGTAAGATTTTTGTCTAATGTCTATTATGCAAAGTAAACAATTTGTGGCGCAATTAATACTGTAAGTCGACACGTGAGGTCGGTTAATCGCTACTACCAACAATTTATTCAATTTCTATTAATTTGTAGAAAGGTTCAATCAATATTAGAACTATTCTATTCTACTACAGATTTATTTTATTATACTCATAAAATTTTTCACTTAATTATACATTACCTTGATTTACTACCAATAATGATTAAATTGATTTTCTAAATATATTACAGAACTAAATTCAATGTTTTTGTTTGAAACAAGCAAAATATTAGAAAAACACTAAAATTTTACACTGGAATAATCAAATAGCCACATTTAAGTCTGAGATCGTGTTAGTTTACATTGTATTAATCGAATTGTATGATCTTATCTTCTTTTAGTGTAATGAGTAAATCACTGTTTATTCCATGTCGACTGATAAATGATTAATACAATAAAATTTCTAACTTTAACAGTATAGAGTAACATATTTATTCTTAGTTATAGACACTAATCTACTATACTCGTAAAGAATACTCTTTTGCTCAATACAGCGTAATTTTAATGTAATTTTTAGAACGTAATTAACTCTTATTTAGAATGATGAGTTACTTAAAGTACACATGCTTCTACTTTTTGGTAAATTTGCATTTTATTTGTCTCAAGTGGTATTTCACTCAATAAGATTTAAAGAACATGTTTTTACTAACATTTCTAACGTTAATGTTGAATCGGAAGATTTAATTGGATTTGATTTGTAAATTGTTTCATTCTGTTTGTCAAGTTTTACTCTGCTAAATTTGATCGTGCCAATTCAATTTATAAATCTAATGATTATATTATTTTATTTAACAAAAAGTTATTAAACAAAAGTTATACTGATTTAAATCAAAATTTTAATATCTTTTATCATTAAATAGTTATTCAAAATATTATATTTACAAAGTGACAGAGAAATAAGACAGTCATAAATATTTCCTTAATTTTGTTTAATATAAAACTATTGTACTATACTACATGTATTTTGTAAAACTTTAATTTATAGCTATATAGATAATATTTTTAAAATATATAAAAGATTAGATAACATATTTTGCATATATATCAAAATCTCGTTTAATAATTGCCAATAATCTCTTGAGTATAAGGTGCTTGCAGATTATCATGAAATTAATGTAAAGATTTGCATTAAGAGACGACTCACAATGGCAGGATTGATTTAATCTTTCGTGCTTTTATCTGTACGATAAACATTAGATATAAAGGTCAATGTTTCCATATATATATATATATATATATATATATATATATATATATATACATATATATATATATATATACATATATATACACTTAACTAAAACAATAATTTCTTGTCTCCTATCTTTGTTTTTTTTTCCTCGATCTAATTTAAACTCGTTATTGAGACGAAAACAGTTGTCACTGATTTTACACTTTTGATTTCACACTTTATGTGCGATAACGTTTGCATTTTTACAAGATAAATAATTTAATTGTAAAAGATTTTATTTTGTATCTTTAACGTAATTGCATTTTCAATAACAGAAACTATACCTTGCCGATACCGTGATATATGTGTCAAAGAATAAAAATTGAGTTTGTCCAATTTGTCAAGTGATTTTTCATTGTATACCCACGGTAATTGATTCTATTCCTCGAAAAATTTTCCAAACTGAGAAGTCGCTATCTTTCTACATACTTATGATTAACGTAACGACCAGCTCTAGTCATTACATTAATCATGAACTCCGAGAATGTAAAAAGATGGTGACTTTCAATTTGGAAAATTTTGTGAAAGACAGAATCAATTACCGTGGGTATACAAGAAAAAAACACTTTTTAGTTAACAGTAAGATTATCAACAAAATTTATGTGCAGATTCCATAGAAGAGAATTTGCATATTAATTCAGACAAAAACTACTCATGTATTCTTACATTGATAAAATTATTGATTTAGTATCGTTAGTGACAAATTAGAGTTTAACAGAACATACGTATGTCCCGTACGGGACATCCTATTTTCGTATGTGGATTAGACTAAAAACCGATTATGCAATCTAAAAAAACATAGAAACAATTTTAAATCACATCCTTCAATGCATTTGATTGTCACAGAATACATTCTAAATTTCAATCAATTTGCTTGGGAAAAGCAAAAAAATTTGGAAAATAATTATCACAAAAAATTTATTTCCAAAATTCACTTCAAAGCAAAAAAAATGATATTAATTTCATGAAAAATATTAAATTATTTAATAGTGCATTTTAGCATTCTCGAAGAAAACTCGCAAAATAGCTTTGTCTAAACATTTAATATTGATGCATTACCATTAAACATTTACCATTTTTGTAAACAATTTGTTACAACCTTCGTAAATGTAAGTAACTATTGTCAGTCATTGACATTCTGTTGTAGGAATAAGAAATTTATGTTGACATAAATTCAACTACACATTTCATAAGTGTGTTTAATTTATTTGTCTAATTTATTTCTGTGAGTTATTAATTGTTCTTTTAAAATTTAATTCACCTCGTTAACTTCATAATATTTTTATTCGTTTTTATTATAACTTTGTATATATCTTTTATTGTAATTACTGATTCAATCATTTATTTCCTTCTTTCAAAATTTTCTACATATGTTGATTCCATAGACAGTAACGTTGTTGCCACATTGCTGCAATGTTTCATGCTGCCTAGAAATTTTCTAAACAATATCGCTTTTGTTACTCTTGTTTTTGATAAATATGACATTATGTTTTCGATTATGATTATTTCTTGATATATCTTTTTAATTATTGCTTTTTCGTCCCTAATTGTTTTGTCACGCATTTTTTAGTGGATTGTTAGTCCACATTTGTTAAAAGATCATTTTTTTGCAAATATTACTCCGCAGATATTAATATATCTTATATTCATATTATTCATAAGTTCGTCATTCTATCAGCGATACATTTGCATTTTGAACTGAAATTATGAACGTATGCTATTGGCGTGAACTACATGCTGAATATCGCAAATATTTGCCTGTAAAATGTGAATTACGAACTCCAGTGGTTAACGATCTGCCCTAAATATTCGGCGAAAATTTCACAAGCGCCTTGCATGCTCGTTACCGCACGCAAGAGAAAATTCGTCTAGTGCATTGTCTAATCAATTTTACTCTAATGATTTTAAATATACCTCTCTAATATTTTTTTTATAATGTTAAATCGAAAAATTAAATATATTTGAAATATTCAGGAGAGATAAAAACGTACTCGCAAAAAAACAGCTTTTTTTTGTTAAATTTGTAATTTCGAAAGGAAAACCATTAGAGAGATTTTTACAACGGATTTTGAAAGGTAATAGAACGTACTTTAAGAAAAAAATATTGTTATTCAATTTTTGTTATTTAATTATTTTTAAAAGTACATTTATTCTGGTAATTTATTCAAGGTAAAGTTACGTGATTTTTTAGCGTAAGAAAAGATGAGTTAATAGAATGTATCATTTGTTTCTGATTATAAAATATGAAAAAAAAAAACGTAAAATATATACAATATAATACATTTTATTATTATTTATTACATAAAAATTTGCAACAAATTTTTTCTGTATGATACTTACGCATCAGTTTGTCACGATTTAAATATTTATACATTGTTTTTCGATCAAAAGTAGACGAACATAATAAACATTTTTTGCCTTAGCCATTTTATTACCTGTCAATAAATTGTGAGAATCTTGATCTTCAGGAATATCTGTGTAGTCTATAAAACTTTCGATTTGCGCAATACCGTTCGCAATACCATTGAAAAAGCGAAACAATGCTTCAGAAATGGCTTGATGAGAGCTATAGTTAGCTCTCGTATGTAATCTTTACGATATTTTTCTGGGTTATCTTTTTATAAGTTATAAATTATAAACAAATTGACCTTAGCCTGATCTAACATCTCATAAAAGTATCGTATAAGCCATCTACGCGTTTTTCTTGCAGTAGTGAACACTTGACATTTTTTGTCAAAACGCAGAAACAAACCAGTCTCTCGTGTTAGTCAGAGTACAAAAATAAAGTTAAAAATTATACAAAATGCTATTAATCAATTTATTTTTGCTTGTTAAAGATAAATTTAATTTTTTTTTTTACGATACATACGTTTCTGATACACAGTGTACCCGTAATTTGAAAAAACACGACTGTATAAAATTTTCACTCAATTCTCGGAGACTGCTGTTATGGACAATCAGTAGTGGAGATATTGATAGAAATATTCCCTGACTCCTGTCCCCCCAACCTTTATTGTTTATAAATACCAAGTATTTTTATAAGTAGCCCGGGTGTACCAGACCCAGTGTGTCAATTGATAGTTAAAGATCACAAGCCCTTAAACGTAAATTTTATAACCACGCGACTCTGATTATATTATTATAGTATTTAAATAAATGTATGTAGGCAATAAAAATTTTGTAAATATTACAGCTAGAATATTATGGTTACGAATCTCTATGTAGTCAATGCTATTTATAAAGCACAAACATTTTGTGTTCCTAGCAATTGCAACGCGAGTAAATACTATCTCTTATCGCAAAGTTACGCGACACGTACTTATCTGCAAAGCTATAAACTGTTAATTAATTATTTATCTAAATTACAATTAATATATTTGTACATATTTAAAAATTGAAATTATTTTATATACAGGATGTTCGATAATAGTCGCATCACCTCTCGTGACAGTAGGAAAAGTAGATTAAACTAAATAACAAAGTTCTTTATCATTTTGCGTATTTTTCATTAATTATTAAGAAATTCGCAAAATAATAAACAACGGTTTTATATAAAATATTTTGAATTCTTAAACATGTACAAATTGCAATTAAAATAATTTTAATAACATTACAAATCATAAAAAGTTTTGGAAATACACTACAAATTGCTTATAACAAATCAATAAACCATACACTGAAAAAAGGATCTGTATATATTAACAAAACTTGTATGATTGAGTCTGGTTCTAATATAACCAAGCAAAATTTCTTGTTATTATAATAAGAATGAGAATTACAATAATCAGGACGTTTGATAGATTTTATTCTGGTAATTCCTACAAAATTTCTGATTTGTCCGTTTTTTTTTGTTTTTTTTTTACAGATGTATTGGTTGAATCTACCAAATTTCTAAATGATGCAACAAGAGACTCTTTCTGTAGTGTAGAACTTTTATTCATTAACATCAGTATGAAAATTCAATTCTCTTTACATTATAATTTTTAGAAGTATATTTTATTTACAAATAATCTAGAATTAAACAATATTTCTCAATTAAAAATATACATTTTAAATTTATTTGTTAAAATCTATTTATTAAATAATTTTCTATTTAAAAATAAAGTATATCATTTAAATTATTTGAGCTTTAATTATTGTTTTGCCTTCTCATTAATCATATCTTGATTAAATTTACTTGTCAATTTTTTCTTGAATTAAATTTTTTCTTGCAAAATTTTTCCATAAAAATTTATATTTTAAGAACAATATTTTGTATTAAACTTATATAGTTAATCCTTTTATTAAAAAAACTTTGTATTATTTAAAAGAAAACAAATCGTATAACGGAAACAAAGTATACAATAATATATATAGTTTTTATTTGAAAAACAAATCATATTATCAATTACTTTCACAAAGTGACATATTAGGATACACTTTAAAAATATACTATAATTTAATACTAATGTCACAAATAAAAAAAAATCTCCCAAAAATTGCAAAAAATATAAATTACTTTCTAATAATAAGTTTAGAAAGCAAAAAAACACAATAGCAATCTAATTATAGGTTATCCCTACAGTAATACCCATGTTTTCTTTGAAAATAAAGAAAAAAAGTAAATCTAACTCAGCTGCTTACTTTATTGGTTCATGGGTAATTTTCAATAACTGAGGGGTCATATTTAATGCATATGTTCGATAATAATTCCTGCATTCGATTCACGCGACAAAGGATACCTCGTTTTACTTCGCCACCTTGTTTTGTCTCACATTTTCCTATATATATTTTGTCAAGTATGTAATTGCAAAATAGCAATATTAAAGTTACCTCATGTTGTCAGCATTTTATGATCCTATAAATTATTATAGCAACATAACAGTAATGGCACGTTTTTGATGATAATAATTTTAAAATCTCCGACAAGTTCTAGCAAGTTTCAGAAATCTAAAGTTGTCATATTGTGTCTTAATTTGCCAACAAATGTTTACACAATTATTGTCAACTCAATGAGAAATTACTTCAAATCAACATTAAAACGATATCAGTTTGATTATTTTGACGTCAATTCAATGTCAAATTTATCATTTTTTACTGAGAACAATACAGACACATTTTGTTATCTGAGATACAACTCTAATTTAGTATGCTTTCACAAGTCTTCGAGATGAGACTATTTCTCGTATTGTTTTCAGTGCTACATTTGGTGGATATTGTCATTGAAATTTCGCAAGAAACTGCATCAATTAATAAAAATAAAGAAAAAGAAACACAAGATTACGGAAAAAAACAAAAAAAACCTCATATAATTATAATTGTCGCGGATGATATGGTAAGTAGTTTTGCTTCCTAAAAATTTCAATAAAATCGTATAAAATCAAGATTTTTTTTTTATAATAAATTTTGAATAAAATATTGATCATATCTGATCTCCAAAATAATAAAAATAAATAAAATCAAAACCGATAATGTGAACAACAATTGAAGAAAGAAGAACTTCCGTCAAAACGGATTTAAGTGCTTCATAACATTTGTGTGAATATTAAACATTTTTATTTTATACAAACTGCGTGCCAATTATTTGTCAATTTTGAAACATAATCCTAGACTGAAAATGGAATACGTAATATCACAAAGTAAATTGATAAGTAATTTTTGTAAATAATATTTTGACGCTAACAAACATCTTAAAACATTGCAAAGAATTTATTGCAATAAATAACATATTGACTAAAATTTCAACCTGAATTTCCTTACACTTCGTGTCTTTTATTACAAGTGAACAGATATTTTTTGTAATAAATTTTTTTTTAATGCTTAAAAGCTTTAAAATGCTTAAATAATACTTTAACATAAAAACATTGCAATTTAATATGTGATATGTATTTCAGTTTCAGTCTATAATAGAACTGTTTTAAGACTGACAAATAATCAGCAACTAGTTTGCATAAACTGGAAATGTTAAAAATTCACACAAATATTATTAAGCACTACGATCAGCCTCGACCAAAAAATGGTGTTTTTTCTTTACTTCATTATGTTGTTTAAAATCTTTTTCTTATGGTGATAAAATTTTTACAAAACCGTTTGTATATAATCTTCAAATTAAAACTGCAACTTAAAATACATTTTATTTGAAGATTTATTAACAGCTATAATTAAAATACCATTAAATAATATTACATTAATTTTTAATATACTTGCATTATTTGCACTAAAGTTTTACAAATTTTAAATCAAAATTTATTCAGATTTTCAGCTTTGTCTGGTTAATAAACTTACTTATCATTTCAGTGATAAGTGCAATGCTGAATATACAATTTCATGTAGATAACGTATAAGGTAAACTTAACATTTACATTCTTATATTGCAGGGCTGGAACGATGTGAGTTTTCATGGTTCTAATCAAATTCCAACACCGAATATTGATGCTCTCGCATATAATGGAGTAATTTTGAATAATCATTATGTGTCAGCATTGTGCACACCAAGTAGATCAGCCTTATTGGCTGGAAAATATCCAATTCACTTAGGCATGCAACATGAAGTTGTGTATGTATCGGAACCACGCGGACTTCCACTAAATGAAAAATTATTGCCACAGGTACACACAATTGGGATTTTAATTTGTGTCCAATATGATCGCCTCAAAAAGGTTTTTCCACGTCTATGTTCACTCTACACACTCAAATGTAAGAGTGTAGTGTAAACACAGACGTGAAATAATCTTATTGAGGCGGCCATAGTTAAAATCCTAATAACTATTATAAAATAATACAGATAAAAATATCATATTTAAGTTAAAGTGCAATAATACAACAAGATAATTATCATAATATATTAAAATAGTATACAAGTATCAATTTTATTTGAAATAACATATTGGACTACATATGTATGTAATGAGTTAATTAAAACAAAAGTTCGTAGCGACACATGTGACTGAATAAATCTATGTAATAATGTTTTATCAAGACAAGATTTTTCGTCTTGACCATTTCTGTTTGACATTGCATTTTTTGTCTTGAATTCAAGAATCTTGAATTTCTTGAAATTTCTTGATTTTTTTATACATATTACAATTTAAAACAATACTTGTTTTTTTATGTTAATATTATCAAAATTCCCGACAGAATCACAAAAACATTTTATAGAATTTAAATATCCGTAAAAAGAAGAGGTTAAAAATATTTCTCAAATCATTTATCATCTTTTATATCATGAGATTACTGCCAAATATAGATATTTCAGATTATTAAATTCCTGATATAAATCATTTTTTGTGACATTTAATGATAATTAATATAATTAATGATAATTAATATAATAATTATAATAATTATTATATTAATTATTATATTATAATAATTCTAATATTATTAAAATAAATATAACTAAAAATGTTAAAACCCATTCAAAATTTTTTCAAGTATTAAAAAATAAACAATCGTCATAGAAATTCAAGAAATTTCTTGATTTTTTGTCGAAAATCTTCTGATAACAATTTTTTGTCTTGGTCTTGTCTTGAATCAAGACAAGACCCAGACAAGATCTCTTGAATTTTTTTGATCTTGATAAAATACTATTATGTAATATCCATATAAATGTTGTCTTTAAATTTCACTTAAAAAACGAACAAATGAAATTACGAATTTTATTTATGTACTCACGATGCTGATCGCGGATTGTATTTTTGTACTATAATATCGAAATACTATCGGTAAATAATATAGAATTTGATTGAACAACACTAGTGCGTATTGATACACATTAAAGTCGTACTAATCTAACAATATTTGTAAAATTAAAATGCAAATATCTCGAATAACAAAATATGTATTTTAACAAATAGTACAATAAAGTATATTGAAAATTTCGCGATTTAACCTGTTTTTATTTATATTAAACGCAATTTACGTCGTACTTTGTGTACGATGGCTTTAATATGCACCATTATTGCGACCAATCAAATAATTTATTTTAGTTATAATATTAGGAGGAGTTCCATTTGTCTACAAAATAATTGTTTACACCTTTGTTTGTACACTTTAATCCAAATTTAATTTATATTTCAAATCCGAAAAGGTAATGTGATCAATTAGAAAATCAACATCAAAGTAATCAATCTCGACAAAAGTTTTTTGCTATATCTTTCGAGTTTCATCCTCCTGTAGGAAAAGCAGAAACCCTCCATCATCTATATGTACATTGCAACATGAAACGAGATTCTATATGGGTTTATAATTTTCTCACAGTAAAATGTTCATTATTTTTGTTTTTATCAATATTGGAGTTATTTGAGACATGTATTCTAAATTATTACCTTTTATTTTTTTTTATTATTCTAAAATCATTAATGATATGTGTACAAAGTGTTAAATATAGTTTTTTTATTTTATGTGTACAATATGATCATGTATGCAAAACGATGTGTGCATTATTATCGTATGTGCAATACACTGTGTGCAATAATGTTAGATGTTCAAAGCTGTATGCAATCATTTTGTACTTTAAAGTTCTCTCCATATTAACTATTATATGATACCATTAAGACTGACTTAAAAGTTGAAACGTTCAAGTTCAGAAGGACAAGTTCAAAAGGAAGTGAATACGAATATATTGAAATTTTAAGTTATGTATCAGTTACTTTATTATATTTTGATAATTAATTAAATCGTTGCGCATCAATTTCTACGCTGATTCACATAATGATTACTGTCATAATCCATCTTCTATTTTTATTTGTTTTATTTTTTTTTAATAATTATAAATATTTGGTTGATAATGTGCTTTATTGCAGTATTTAAAAGAAGCAAATTACAAGACACACATAGTAGGTAAATGGCACTTGGGCTATCATAAGCGCGCATATACACCGCTCTACCGTGGTTTTGACACGCATTTTGGTTATTATAATGGTTTTCAAGATTATTACAATCATATGGTTATCGATCCAGTAAGTTAATCTAAATATGCGATATATTTTAAATTAAAAAGGGAAAATTGTTTTATTATAGATATTATTTACTCGCTAAATCAAAAGCAATGTATTATTTACTGAAAGACAGTGAACAGTCTGATTTCAGTGATATATTTATAGCTATATCAATCAGTGATATATGCACTGTCTTTCAATGAGAATACACTGATCGGTGTATCTCCGTCTTAAACAAAATTACTGACAGTGAATAATCACTGATGATCGCAGTTATAAGTATATTGCTGTAAATCAATAAGATTTCATTCATTTAGTATAGGGTGTTGAAAAAGAGGGTCACATATTTTGATAGCAGGTAGTATTGTTCAAAACAAAAAGAAAAGATTTAATTAACATAGGTCCTAAGACTAATATCTTCAAAGATACAAGTTATTTTGTCATTTGAGCTTTTTGAGATTTTCTTATTAGTCGTGTTATCTTTAGAATGTAATGAAGAGGAGTAGAGGAGAGTGGGATACAATGGGGATATCTTTTTTCTAGATGTTTAAGAAAATAAAAAAATAAACAAAAAGAGATAAAGAAACAATTTTTATTTTGTTATCATACGTTCAGTTTCTTTACTTCAGTTTTTTTATGGAAGATAAATGATTACATTTCATATTAAAATAAAAATTGTTTCTTTATCTCTCTTTATTTATTTTTTATTTTTTAAGGCACCTAGAAAAAAGATATCCCCATTGTACCCCACTCTCCTCTACTCCTTTGTTCATTACATTCTAAAGATGACACGACTATTAAGAAAATAACAAAGAGTTCAAATAACAAAATAGCTTGTATTTTTAAAGATATTAGTCTTAAGATCCATGTTAATTAGACCTTTTCTTCTTGTTTTAATCAATACTACCTACTATCAAAATATGTGACCCTTTTTTTTAACATCCTGTATAGAGAGTATAGTTTAAAAGTATGTTTTAAAATGTAGAAAATATTATACTTATTAATTCTTAGATTATAGAAAGCAATCCGCCAATCCAAGGCTTTGATATGCGGCGAAACTTATCAATTGCATGGGATACAATGGGCAAATATTCAACGGATCTCTTTACTGAAGAAGCTGTACAACTAATTAACACTCATGATACAAATAACCCGATGTTTTTATATCTGGCCCATCTTGCTCCTCACAGTGGAAATCAAAATAATTTACTTCAAGCTCCTGCTAAAGAAATTGCGAAATTTTCCTACATCACAAATCCGGCAAGAAGAATTTATGCTGGTATAATTTAACCATATATCAATTATTATTTTAATACTAAAACAATAAGAATATAATTCTTTAAATTTTATTTACTTATTTACTTTCTAGTATATGTACGAGTAAACAAAACGTACAAGTAAACAAAAACGTAAAAATTTAATACAATAAATGTAAAATTTTTTCCTACTTGTAACATAAATAAATAAAAATAAACCTTTTTATTAATATAATTATATATATATATATATATATATATATATATATATACACACACATGTATTACAATACAATGTAAATTTTTTCCTACTTGTAACATAAATAAATAAAAATAAACCTTTTTATTAATATAATTATATATATATATATATATATATATATATATATATATATATATATATACACACACATGTATTATACATCCATATACATATGTATATATGTTACTGTAAAAGCCCGAACTACGGAAAATCCTAAGATTTACCAACTCTTAATGGTAAAAGTCCGAACAGTTCTGTGATCATCGTTCATTTCGAACTTTTACCACCATTCACTTGGTAAATCTTAGAATTTACCTTAAAGGCACGGTAAATGTTGAAAAAGACATGTCATAACGTGTTCGGCGCATCGTCTCGTACTCGTGGGCAGTCTGCAATCCCCCGCTACCCGTACCAAAATAGGTAAAGATTTGACTGATTAGTAATATACATGATTAATAATTACTCTCATATGATACATAAAAATATGTAAGGTTTTGCCTGATAGTTAATTGAAATAAATGATTAAGAAGTACTCATTGTTTTATTCCCAAAATTAACATTTACTAGCCGTTACTAGTAAAACCTAGCATGTACTAAATTCTAATGATAAAACCCGAAAAAATCGTCCCTTTTTTATAAATTCTTATATTTACCAACTCATGTTGATAAATCCTAAGATTTACCAAGTGAATAGTAGTAAAAGTTCGAAATGAACGATGATCACAGAACTGTTCGGACTTTTACCATTAAGAGTTGGTAAATCTTAGGTTTTACTGGAAAATCTTAGGATTTACCGTAGTTCGGGCTTTTACAGTAACATGTACATATGTATGTTTTTTATATAGTAAAATTTAATCCTAACCATAAAATATAAAATTCGTTTCTTTTTTTTTTTTAATCACTTATAGCCATGGTTTCGAAATTGGATCACAGTGTTGGTGAAATCATAGAAGCTTTAAATAAACGCAAGATGTTAGAAAACAGTATTGTTCTCTTCTTATCTGATAACGGAGCACCAACTGAAGGTTTTCTACAAAATTATGGTAGTAATTATCCGTTTCGTGGAGTAAGTATTTAACAATAATAAAAACTTTAAGAGTAACTTAATTTAATTTAAGTTCATACAAAAATATATAATTAGAATACATATTTTGATAGATAAAAAATAGTCCTTGGGAAGGTGGTGTGCGAGGAGTGGCCGCAATTTGGAGCCCTTTAATAAAAAAACGCAAACGAGTTTCAAATCAATTAATGTCTATAGTTGATTGGTTACCTACTTTGTTGTCCGCCGTTGGTTAGTTACAGATTATTTTTATATATATTTATAAAAATTAACATAATTTTTTATTAAATAAAAAATCACATTAATCAGAACTGTATATTAGTATTAGATGAGTGCAAAGACTTGGTTCTTTTTGAAAATACTATTCTTGTTATAATTATAATATGTTAACACTGGCACATACTTACAACAAATTATACATTGTTGGAAAAATGTCGAAAGTAATCTATAAAAACCAATTGGTGTCATTTGAATTATTTACAATGTTATTTTGTGTCAAGAAAAATGAGTCTAAAAAAGAATGTCTGCATGTGATCAAATGATGCGGCAGCGTCGCGACGCTAAATATATCATAATATACTATCAAAAATAGTGGTAGATAACATTGAAAATTTCTCAAATTTATCACAAATGTTTTTTACATTATCTACCATTTTCTTCCCAAAACTTGTACAAAAAAGTCACCAATATAGACAAAAGTCTTCTAAAACGACATTCCTTATTTCTCGGAAACTAAATATTGCAATTTATTAATAGCAATAAAAATGTGATCTAATTAGATAATTAAAAAAATAAAAATCCAGTTTATACATTTATAACTTTATTTTATATAAAATCTAATAAAAAAATTCTTCAAAAAAATAAAATTTACATGATTTTTTTACAAATTGCATAGTTAAAACAATAGTGAGTAAAATAAAATCACCTATTATAAGATACCTTTTTTTAAGGCTATAATTTATATAATTTATACCATTAACTCCTATTTTTATATCTAAATTAAAGTAAATATATTCAAGTTTTATCGCCAAATATATAGTTTTTAACTTTATTTAACTATATAAATGAAATTAACAATTTTAAATAAAAAATTATAATACATTGTCGATGGAAGAGCATGAATATTTTTGTTGCAGGTATAAGCGAGCAAAATATTCCCAAAATTGATGGTCGCAATATGTGGCCAACATTAGTATCCGACAAGCACAGTCCTAGACATGAAGTGCTAATAAACATTGATGATATCGATAATTATTTTGCTATTCGTCGTGGTAATTTTAAATATGTGAACGGTGAGACTTCTTTACGTTTTACCTGGGTAGGAGATTCTGGAAGATCACCTAACGAAAATCGACCGCCTTATAATCCTGAAAAAGTGCTACATAGCAAAGCAGGAATTGCTATCGCTCATACAATTCAACGAATATCAGGATGGAAAAGACTCGATCAAATTCATGTTAATGTAAAAAGATCAGAAAAAAGCATTCTTACTTCTGATAAAATTCTACAATTAAGGCAACAGGCTGAAGTCTATTGCAATGTGTCAGAACAGGAGAAGGTAAATGTCACAAGAATTTAGAAATGTATTGAAGTTTAGTTATAAACATTTTGTCTTAATAAATATCTAAATATTTCGTAACTTTTATCTTTTTTTTAAAGTTTTTGAAATAAAGTTTTTAAATCTTTGAAAAATATCTCTTAATATTTACTTTTTAACCTTTAAATTCAATAAAAATTATAGAGCATATATGTTTTAAAATAACAGAAAATATTTTAAATTAAATATTTACAAATGCAAAAAAACGTTTAAAGAACATATTTAAATTCACAATTGTATATTTAAATAAATAATAAAATATGCATTTATAAAATTTTAAACTAATATAAGTTTAACAGCAAAGTAAGAAGAAGCTCCAATAAATATAAATATAAATACAAGGTTGCCTATAGAGCCGACACTAGGTGTTGGTGTGTAAATATGTATTTGACAATTAATTACAATGACAGACGTTTCGATCCGACATTGGGATCATCTTCAGTATAAACACGAGTAAATTGCGATAATTAACGCAATTTCATAACATATTTCTTATTATCGTATTTCTTATTATTTTAATGATTTCATAGTTTAGTTAAACCAAAAATTTTGTATCTTACAGATTTCCTGCGATCCATTAATATCTCCATGTCTTTTCAACATAAAAGATGATCCGTGTGAAATGATTAACATTATTGAACAAAAACCATTGGTTGCAGCAAGTTTAAAGAAAGCTGCATTAAAGTACAGAATAACTATGATACCACCAAGCAACATAAAAGTAGATCCTCGAGCAAACCCAAAATATTGGAACAATACTTGGACTTTTTGGCAAGATACCCAACCATTAGCAGCTTTGAATGAAATCATTATTAATACATACCCTCTCTTCGAAAATAAGTTTGATTACTGCTAGTAAAAGTAATGCAGTTGACAGAAGTGAAAATTACTGACATCGTATAGATCGCATATTATTTATATTAGTAAAAGTAAAAAAAGAAAATAATGTTTAATTAAATAAATCTTTATTTTGATATCAGAATATTGCAATATTATGAAATATCCAATAATTATTGAAAAATATGTTCAACCTGCTGCTCATGCTCGTACTATTCTTTGTTCCACCTTTTATTTTGAACTCTTCTCCTCTTTTTTCCCTTTTTCTCTTTATCTTCATCTTTTTTCCAGTATTTTAAAACTCTTTTCTTTTTTCTCCTTTCATTTTTCATTATTTTATTTTTTTCTTTTTTATATTCAACGTTTTATAATATCTATCTTTCTTACATGTGATTTTTATTTAACGACTAAAAAAATGTTTTATTAAATAAATTTTTATTTGTATATCAAAATTTCAAAATATTACACCAAATCCAGCGATTATTAAAAATTTATATCATTTTTTTTGTATGTACATATTTGTTCTCTTATTTTCTTTTTTTTATTCTTTGTTTTAAACTTTTTCTTTCTTTTCTTTGTTTTTCCTTTTTTTATCATTTTTTTTTATAAATAAATTTTTAGCTTAGGTAAAAAATTAATAAAGTTCACATGTGTTTAAAAAATAACTAGTTAAAGTTAAAAATTAAATCATTTAAAATTAACTAAGTTAAAAGTAATTAATTTTATTATTTCACCTTTAATTTTTTAATTACCAACCCTGCAAATAAGTTACGAGAGTTTGTAGTGCGTTATGATGCAAGTAGGTTTCCCTAAAAGTCGTTGACAAACGTCAACAGACGTGGTAGTAAACGCGTAGTTAGAGAAACTGCGCATTAGCTGAAGCGCACATGCATGCCGTCGGTTAAAGTCTCATCGCGCAAGGTCAACAACCCGTAAGATAGACGTCACACCGCGCGCCGTCACGGCCTCCCCACTCTGCCGGCCACTCGTTGTCAGTCATTCACCTCACGCGAGGCCAGAGGCCGCCAACGCGCACGCTCGCATCGTCTGGGCCTCTTTTCCACTCTCCTCGTAAACAAAAGCCGCGACGACTCAGACGGTCGATATTCGTCGCCATTCGCCACCGCTACGGCCACCGATGCCGCTACCAAAAAGAAACCTGAGAAAGGCCATGTCGTCGATTCTCGTGTGACGCTTTCTCTAGGTCGTAGTACAGTGGCGCCAATGGATCCACATTTGGCGGATCTATTGGCGCCACTGGAATACTGGATCCGTGCCAACCGATCGAGGTGACTCCAAATTGATCAATTAATATTCGCGTATATATATCGCGATTACTTCCATTGTTTTCATATTTTTCAGTATAGAAATCTCTTTGAAACATCATTCAAAAAAGTACATCAGTTAAAATTGAAGTAAATAAATTAAAATTAAATTCTTATAAATATTAATCTTATGTCAAAGCTGATAAAATGAAAATAGCGCAATAAATATAGCAAATGTCAAAATTAAAAAATATTAAAATTGTTAGAATAATTTATACGTAGAAAATTTTTATAGTAATGAATTTATCTGATATTCAGAGGTCTGAAAAACTTTTAAGTTTGTATGTTTTAGTTCAAAAAAGTTTTCGGAAAAAAAACGATTTTTGTCCGTTTTTTTATTGCTATATTTTTTTGTTCTTTCTGGAAAAGAACACTTAGTTTGAGTAATATAATTAAATTCGTAAATATAATTTCGTAAATCTTTAGAACACGCATGTAAAATTCGTCATTTAAAATGTTTACAATTTTACATAACAACAGTTCGCAAAATGTTGAAATGTTTACTATATAATGACATTTTTCAACAATTAAAAATAAAAAAAAAACAAAACCGATTATTCAATGAAAACCATTTCCATGATATGTATAACGCGATCCTTTTTTCAAGGCAAATAAATTAAGTGTTTTAATTTCGATTTGTGTGTTTTACTTTCTGATTATTTGAAATATCATAATTCGCAAAATTTATATGAAAATACATCTGATAATTCTTCATGTATACATTATATTACTTTTTTAATTTTATTTTTGCAAAATTAATAATTTTTCTGTTTAAATTTATCTAGTTTATTAATACATATTGTTTATGAATACATTTATATGTAGTTTATTAATACATGTGTATAAATGACATAATATAATTTAGATTTAAGCGATTTCTGAAACTAAAAAATTTATTATAGTTCTTAAAATATATATTCCACTATTGTTACTATTTGTTGTTAATATAAAATTAAAAATTCATTGTAAAGTAAGCTTTTACATTATTAATGTATAAGAATACTAATAAAATTTTTTGACATAATTTGTTACCAATCACAATAAATGTTCGTATTCCTTAATATTTCTGCTAAATTAAAGTTTGTTATAAAAGTATACTATGTCAAAATGAATTTAACATTTACTCACTTTAATTCTTTTTAATATTATTCTTTTATATCGCAGATAGATTATTAATTTTCCATTTACTATCTATACGCGTGCGCAATATATATTATATTTGATATTTTATATTTTTAATTTACCTTTTTAAAAAAATTATGTATATTATTTAAGATTCCTGACTTCTTAACCGAGGACTCCACGTTGACAATGGCGACGATATCACGGAAAAAATTAGAACAAATAGGTGTAAAACATGACAGACGATGAAATTTTGTCTTGTATGTCATTTCGTTATTATGTATAAATGTATTTTATTATGAAAATGTGACTCGTTTCGTATTTATCAAATTCGTAAAAAAAGACCGCAAGTAAAGTTATCTTTAACTTTAATCTAAAAGAACAAAGTTAAAGAAACGATTCATCAATTTAAACATAACTTTTTTTCTAGGTGTAAGTTAAGGAAATAAAGAATATAAAACATTTTACAGCATTTTACACTTGCTTTATATTACAACTCGTAATACAATTGAACATTCCTCTGTCACATTATATTTATTTATTGAAGTTCTTTTTCTTTGTACAAAAGTTTATGGAAATAGAACGATTGGACAATTTACAATTATCACGAATTATTTCTGCATTATCTATAATTTATCTTGCACGGCTTTTCTTCGATGTATAATTAACAATATAATAATGTAATTCAAGCCGGAAGACAATCACAAATAATTTACAAAATACATAATTATTAAATAAACAAAATAAAATCATAACTTTATTAGACGTTTATATTCATTAATACAGTAATCAAATTCCAGCAACCTATAGTATATATTTCATTGCGTATAATTTATTGCAAATAATTTAGTCACCAAATAAAAAAAGCAAAGTATGATGTATTTTAAATTTCATCTTATATTTCATGCATATCTGCTGTACAACGTTATAATACATAAGCCTGCTTCTTATATTTTCTTCTTTTTCGAAGAAGAGAAAGCGACTTTTCTGGCAAAATACGCTAATTACATTCTGTACATGTGTATGTTTAATTTCAAAAATATTTTTTTCTGATATCACTTCCACATCGCTCTTTCATAATACTCTCACAAAACTATTCTTTATGATCATCTGACAGCATGTGATTTCTGTCTGAAAAATATAACAGACTACTCCAAGCCTGCTACATATTAATTTACTGCAAGAATAAGTTTTGGCAGTTGGCACTTGGCAGGAATGTCTCTAGAAGGCAAAAGTGATGGCCGTTTCATTCCTGCTATTCGTTCATCACATGTGTACCACCTTCGGTGTGCTAAAATGATAATTTGTATTATCACTATATCCATTATTTTATTATATAAGATTAAAAAATTTAGAAAACAAAGAATACGAAACAAATATAAAATCAATAAAATTAAAAATAAAAATCCAACAACTTACAAAAATAAATATTTAGATAATTAAAATATATTTGTATTTCTATATTCGTATTTCTCTAAAATCATTATAACATGAAATTAAAATTCTGTAAAATATATGAAAAAATATATGCTACAACTCTATAAAATTGAAAGACAATTACAAGATTTTATAAAAGTTAATGACATATATTAGACAATTGTAGAATAGAAAACAGATTTTTTTATAAATTTACCTCTTGCCCCACAACCAATTCAAGAGAACACTCGATTGGCTCTGAACATCTCGCGCTATAAACATTCATATTATTAATATGTAATATTTGATAATGTTTATTTTGATTTATTCTACTACTAAGCAAGATACCTACATAGCGTATAATTAGCGTTGACAAGCCTTGCGGCTGCTTCGGGTGGTAATGTGTTTAGAACGTCTCTGTGCGCTAATAAGGACATTTGTTGGGTGTGCCTTAACTCTCGTTCATCCTTTAATCGTACATCCTTTGTATGGCTGACTGAATGTAACTGCGACAATCTAAAGGAAGAACTAGCTTATATCAAGCAACTTGCAATATCAAAGAGCGAAGCATGGGAAATTATATTGAAGGACGTATTTTCCGTTTTTTAACAATTGAGCTTTGCAGGATATTTAAACAATCTATACAAAAGCGCTTCAATTTTTATTGGCTAATAAGATAATAAAACTTCTAGACTACGCTAAACTAGAAATCATCATTTGCATCAGTGGACGAACACATCAGCAATTAGGACGAACAAAAAAATTAGTTTGACGAAAAGCTTTGACTCTCAATTAAGAAAAAAAAACTTTATGTAGCACAATTTAACTCTCTTCAAATACATTATATACATACTAAAAATATTCATATTGCACATTTAACATTTAATAGAATTCTTAATTTACAACTTTAAATGTTATTTTTTTGTATTGGATAAATTGAATTCAAGGATTATGTTTAACAATAAATATTAGAACATAAGTATTCTAAAGTAATAGAGAGAGATATTTTGACCATTGCTGGATCAACACACATTGAACAAGAATGCCTACTACGGTCGTAGCTAGGTCTTCGTGCTTGTATTGTCTTTGTGATTTTATATACTTTCCTCAAGTTCAGTGATAAGTATTCTAATTTTTTTCATAATTTAGACTAAGTATATCTAACTACCTACGTCGATATAGAAATAGTAAATTTCCAATTTCGTGATTATAAAAAGAAGTTTTACTTACTTCAGAGCAAGAGCTTCCTTGTCTTCGATTGGAGTATCGATAGCTTCTTTCGCGATCTCGACTGGTCCTTCGGATTTAGAAGGAGAAGGTTGTTCCACGATAGGTTCTACTATCACTCGAGAAGCCGATGATGAATCTTTCATTGGACTTCCTTCCATGCTACCCACTTTTCTCAGTTCTTCGTTCACCCGAATCGCATTAGATAATCGTAATTGTAACGTATCGCGTTCCTCGAGCAACTGCATTAGTTCGTGAGTCAGCTCCTCGCATCGAACATCTCTTTGATGAAGCATATATAATGCGAGATCCAATTCGCTGGAAGCAGTCTCCTTATTGTCAACAGTTTCAACGGTTTCCGAGCTCTTCGAAGGAGCAGTTTCAACAGTAGATATGTCTTTCTTCAAAGCATGCTGTATCAAATCATGGTCTGAAACCTTTTGTATCAACAATTCTTGCAATCTTCTCATCTCTGTCTCGCTAATCGCTAATGTTTGTCTTAATTCATTCAATTGTTTTTCCTCTTCCGCTGACAATACCAGGAGTTCATCTATACGCACTTCCTTTTCATGGATCTGCACCTTCAAATTATGAAGTTCAGTGTCTTTGATGATGCTCAGCTCAGCCAATCTTCTCTCCTTCTCAGCCAGATCGTCGATTGTATGCATCAACTCATTCTCTTTTTGTTGCAATTTATTGCCTCGATCATTCGCAATCGTCTGTAATTGTTCAAATTGTGTTTTCAAATTCTCGATATCGCTGTCTTTCAATTGAAGCTCTGTTAATAACTTTTGATTCTCCTGCGATAGTTTCTGCTTTATTTCATCGATCTCCAATTCTTTCTTTTGCAATTCCCTATTCAAAAATTCTTCAGCGTCGATACGGATTTGCTCTTTTTCCGAAGTTAGCCTCTCAATCGCGTTTCTGCTTTCTTCAGAGAGCCTCTGGTAATCTTTAGAATGCAGGATCTGCTCTTGTAGCTCCGTGATAGTCGACTTTAACATTTGTACTTCTTGCTCTTTACCATATAATTCTCCCATTAATTTCTGTACAGTCCCGCGCAATTCGAAGTCATCTGATTGTGGCTCCATACTGGCCTGAAGACTCAATTGCGAGTCTTTTTCAGCTATAACGTACTTCAATTCGTTAATCTCTTGTTGCTTTGCATGTAATTCGTTCTGCAACCTAACAATTTCTTCCTGATCGTGCACAGATCTTCGATCTCTGGAGAGCAAACTGACTTCCTCCTTAGAAATGTGTTCCTGATTTTGTTCGTTCATACGTTGTGTCAAAAGATTTACTTGCTCCTGCTTCTCCGTCAAATTTTCTGTAGTTGCTTGTAAAGAAGCTTCTAGTGTAACCTTCTCATTATACAGACAATTGATTCTATCTTGCATCTGCTGGATGATTGTAGGATACGTATTCTCACTCAAAACATATTTCAGATGTTCCAGTTCTTGTTGCTTAGCTTCCATCTGCGCCTTTAGTTCATTTATAGTACTTTGCATTTCCGTGTCACAAGTGTCGTCGTGATCTATTCTGGAAACCGAAAGCTCTGAGGATCTGTCAATCACATGAGAACTCCGTTCGTTGCGCAATC
The DNA here is from genome assembly GCF_016802725.1 of Solenopsis invicta. Lineage (NCBI taxonomy): Eukaryota > Metazoa > Arthropoda > Insecta > Hymenoptera > Formicidae > Solenopsis > Solenopsis invicta. The sequence goes on from NC_052664.1 coordinate 14,326,202, forward strand.
TCTCCAGTTCAGCTCGTTTATCGTTCAGTTCTTGATTTGTAATTTCTAATAAAGAATCTTTATCACTTATCATGATTTTAATATCTTCCAGATCATTCTCTTTAGCACACAATTGTGTACTTACGTAATGCAACTGCTCGGTTTTCTCACGTAAATCATGTTTCAAAGCACTTATTTGCTCTTTGTTACTTTCTAATTGAGCTTGATACATTTCTGTTTCCTGATCGTATTGCAATAAGATCGAGTCTTTCTCTGATTTTAAAACATGAACTTCTTGTTCCAAACTGTGAATACGTGAGCTATACTCTTGCAGGTCAACTGTAGATGCTTCCGTGGCATTCAATCGGTTCTGTAAACGTTGAATGTCCGCTAAGCATCTTTCCACTTCTGCCGCGAGTTTCGTCTTTTCTTCTTCATATTGTATCAATTCCTGTTGTTTTTCCCGTAATTTTTCGTTCATTAAATTCATATCAGTTTGAGTAGTTCCTATTATTGAATTTCGTTCTGTTAAATCTTCCTTTAAATATGCAATTTGTTGCTGTTGCATCTCTAACTTAGTAGCGCAATCTCGTAGTTTCAAAGTGTATTCATCGACTGTCGATTGCAATGCAGTTAACTTCTCCGTTAAATCACGCAATTCCTTAGTTTTTCCTTCAATTTCAATCGCGTGTTTCTGAACCAATTCTTGGGTAGCCTCACTAACGATGATATTTACAGTTTCCATACTCCTTTGTTGTATTAGCTCATGCTCCTTTTCACTGAACGCTTGCTTCAAGGTTCCTAGATTTTGTTTCTTCTCATCCAGTTCTTTAGTCAAGTTTTGTATTTCCGATTGTAGCATTGCTTCAGCTTGTTGTCTTTCTACGTACTGAACTTGAAGCTCTTGCTTCAGATCGGCGACTTCTTGAACTCTAGCATTAAGCAGCTCCGTAACTTCCGTTAGAGATGCATTGACAGCAGAAAGCTTTTCTTCAGAGTTCATCAAAGCGTTGCTTTCCAAAACTTTTCTTTCTTCTAAAGCTGTCTGTAGATGATTTATCTCCGTTTCTAATCTATCTACCTTCTCCGAAAATTCAATTTTAAGGAGATCATTATTTTGCCGCGTTGCTGTCACTTGATCATTCGCATCTATCAAACTTTGCTCATACTGTTTTCTCAGAACATCATACTCTTGTTTGCCTTTGCTTAAAGCGCTTTGAAGCTGAACATTTTGGTTGTTCAAAGCGTTTAACTTCTCCATAAGTTCATTAGTGTTACTGTTATCTTTTGGCTCCAAATTCGCCATTGCCGCTTTTTGTTCTTCTAAAAAGTGCTGCAATTGTTCATTTTCCGCTGCGAGTGCCTCTAACTCATCCTTCAAATCGTCTATTTCTTCCTTGTACTTCTTCGATATCACTTCGAAGTCGTCATTAGATTCCGCAGATCTTTTCTGAGGCTGACTGTGTGTGGTAGCTTTATCAATATCAAAAGATGACGGATCACTCTGATCTTCATGCCGCGAAGAAGTGATATCTTCTATACTAGTCGCATTTTCCTGTAATCGCCACTCTAAGGATTGTACTTTGTTACCCAGTTCCTTATTCTGAATACGCAATACTTCAATTTCCATGTCCTGTCTCTCTTTCATCTCCATATACCTCTCGTTAGCCGACACTACTACATCAAGTCGTTTTAGCAAAGCCTCTTTCTCAGCAATAATATTTTTCTTTTCATCTTTAACTTCATTAAGATTTTTTTCCAAACTAGCAATTTGCGTCTTCAGCTCTTCTTCGATTGCCGTATCCAAATTGAAAAAGCTGTCAGTCTGTTTTTGCGTTTTTAATTGTTGCTGCAAACCCTCCATCTGCACTTTATATTCTTTCAATTTCTTTATTAATTTACCGCTCTTCACTTGTGCTGCTTTGTTCTCATCGACGATCTTAGCGTTCTGCGCTTCTAAATCTTTGATTCTATTTTCTAAATCTTCTACTTTTGCTCGCAATTGCATTTCGGCGCTCAATGTCATTGTGCTAAGATGTTGACTACTAACAGCTAATTGGACGTTCTCTGCATTCCAGCCCCAAGGTTCCTCATCCACATTGAGATTTTCAGAACCGTTGTCCCAACCTGAACCAATATCTAACTGAAACTCTTGCGATATTTCACTTTCAATAGGAACTTGTGCTGCTTGTACATATTCTTGTTGGCTAATCGGTTCTTCGACAGCCGCAGGAACTTGATCTAATTCTTGTTTAATGCTTGATTTTTCCATAGAAGTAAACTCCTTTAAGCTGTCTCCGTATATCTTTGATTCTTGGAGATTCTGTTTCGAATCGTCTAAAGCTTGCTTGAGATTCGTAATAAGTACTTGGGCTTGATCCCTTTCTCGCAAAACATTCTCTAATTCAACTTGTAGATTACGCTGACTCACAAGTGATTCCTTCAGTTCTTCCAAGGATCGCGTCAAGTCATTCACTTGCAGCTGTAACAAATCTCTCTCTGTGGTAGTCGCAGAAATACGTTGTTCCCACTCTTGTATTAAATCATTGTCAGCACTTCTCGCTTCTATTTCCAGATTATTAATCTGAAATTTATACGATTCGACTTGCTGATCTCGTTCCGTAGTTAATGCTTCTACAGTTTCTTTCATAGAAGTCAGCTCTGTTTTTATCGCAGCGATTTCTGTATCCTTAAGTGAGATTTCTGTTCGCAAATCGGTTTCTATATCTATATATTGCTGCAATTGCGAATTCATCTGAAGAATTATATTATTTAATTCCGCATTCAATGAATCCACCTGCGCATTCTTTTCAGAAAGAAGTTTTTCGGTCTTTTTCAATTCGCTTTGCGAATCTTCAAATTGATTTTGTAATTCGTGAACACGTAATTTCTCTGCTTCTATATTATTAAGTAAAAGATCCATTTCTTTCATATGTTCAGAACACTGACCCTGTTTCTCATTTAATAAACTTTGCAATCTTTCTATTTCATTATTATCCAACGTATCTTTATCCGAAGCAACGGCTGCATCAAAAACTTTTGCAGAGCCAAACAATTGTGAAGCCTCATCTTGCTTCTGTTGATTTTCGACAGTAGAAGTTACAACTTCTCCAGGAATTTCAACTTTGTATTCAGCGTTTTTATGCTTGTAATCTTTCAATTCAGCCTCTAATTCCGATACTCTCAGTTCACTTACAGCTTTTTCCGTTTTCAAAGAATCGATCTCTTGTTGCAATGTATTCGTTTGATCCATAAGTGACTGATTAAAGCGCTCTTGAGCAGTTTGCATCATCATATTATTGTATCTTTGAGACTCATCATGAAGTAACACGATATTGCCATACGAATTGGCTAATTCGTTATTCAGATTTTCAATTTCCGCTTGGCGCTCTTGTAGACGCGCTTCTAATGCTTGCACCAAATTTTGACATTGCTCGGTATGGTCACAATGCTGCGCAATCCGTGTGTCATCTTCTCTTAATTCACTTTGTTCCGGGACCGGTGTAGATGCAGTCATAGATGCCACAGTCGCGATCTCTTTCTGTAACTGCTCGATTAGCACACGACGTTCTTCCGATTTCTTCTCAGCATTTTCTAGTTTCTCGTCAATCTGCGTTTGTTTGGACACCAACAGGCCATTCTCTGCCTTCAGATTCTTTATTGTGGCAAGCTGTTCCACATATTCAGTTTCCATTACTTGCATGCGCACGCTCAATTCCCGGGCTTGCTCCTTTACTTCATCGAGAATTGCTTGTTTCTGTTCATCCTCCTTGCTCGCAGTTTTTTTGTAGAATTCATATTCTTTGGCAATATTCTCCTTTGCTGTTTTCTCTGTTAACACTTCAAGAGAAATGCGATCTATCTCTGCGCGTTGCTTTACGATTTCCTCGTCCATCTCCGAAACGTGCTCCATTAACATTGTAATTTTTTCTTTCAAGCTGATTGATTCCTTCTCAAACCTCTCTGAATTTGCAAGAATATCTGCGGTATCATTCTTCGCTTGTAATAATTTCTCCTCTAAATCATGAATTTTGTTGTCTTTTTCCCGCATGGAAATCTCGACTTCTTGGATCTGTTTGTTTTTAACTTCCTTTTCATCTTTTTCTGTTGTCCATTTCTCTTCCAATTCAGCAACACGCGCTTCAAGTTCTTGACATGCTAGCTTCTTTTTATTAAACGTTGCCACAATTTTCTTCATCTTTTCGGATTGCGCCTGTAACTTATTTTCCGATTCTAAAAGTTTCTGTTCCAAATCTACAACTTTACTCTCCAAAATAGTCTTCGTCTCTTCTGTGACGTTTTTACCGAGTAACTCCTTTTGTTCCAATTCGGTTTTCATAGCTTCATTTTCCTGTGTTTTCTCAGCTAGTTCCTCAATAACATCTTCCAATCTTCGATTTAACATCGCTATATCCTCCATATGCTTAGTTTTAAGCCATTCCATTTGCTTATACTCATTCGTTAGCTCTGATTGCACTTTCTCAGCGTATGTAGTTTGATTGTCCAAAATCGTTGTGAGTTCCCAAATTCGCTTTTCAGCTTCAGTTTTATCGCCCTTGAGTTCTTCAATTTGTGCGTTTAATTCCTTCTTAGCCGCAAGCAAACTATCAATTTCCTGTTCTTTCTTAATCAATTCATCTCTAAAGTTCTCGTCACGTTTTGACATATCCTCAATTTTTTGAGATAATTCGCTATTTTCCCTCAAGACTTCTTCATGTTTATTTTGTAATTCAATGTAGCTTGTTTCTTTATCTCGCAAATTCTCCAATATTTCTTTAAATTCTGCTTCAGGCTTTACAGATTGTTCTAAGACTTCAGTAATTTTGCTAATATTATCTTTAAGAATATAAACTTCTTCTTCCTTCTCCTTCATTATATTACGAAGTGTTGCAATTTCTCCCAATGATGATGATAAAGCAGCTTCGTTTTCTTTAAGTTTAATCGAATAATTATTCAACTCATCTTGTAAACTGTCTATAGTAATCATTCCATTTTGCAATTGTGCATATTTGGTGTGCAATTCTTCATCTTTCTTTTCAATTTCGGCTTTCAAATCTATAATTTCTTGTTCTTTCACAGTTACATTCGCCATTTCATCTCGTAATTTTGTTTCGAGGGAAACTATAGTACCTTGAAGATGTTCTTGTAGAGTACCAGTCGTTACATCCTTTTCTTTTATTACTTCTAACAATTCCTTGTTACCATTCTCTAATGTTTTAAAGGCTTCTTCTATAGACGCTTTTCCTTGCTCCAACGCTTGCATTTTTTCTTGCATGTCATCGTATTTGAATCTCCATTCTTCTGCGGTAACAAACATATCCTTCAATTCACGTTCTAAACTCTCCAATTTTGCACCTGATGCTTCATACTCTAGTAATTGTTCAGTTTTCTTTTGCAATTCTGCCCCCATACTCTCCAGTTTCATGTTCATCTCTTCTATCTGATTTTTATACTCTACAATTAATACCTTACTGTTCTCCAATTCTTTCTCTAAAGATGCTACAATTACAGTTTGTGATTCCTGGCAAGTAATATCCTCCGCCTTCCGTATTTCCGAAATTTCGTCAGATGATTTCTGTAAAAGAATGCTGATTTGCTCATGTAACTCCTGTTTCTCTTGAGCAATGTTCTCCTTTTCTCGATTCAATTTCTCGATTTTATCAATGAGCTCTAATCTTTCTTTGGAGAAATCGTCCCAAGTCATGTGTTCCAGTTTTAAATCCAACTCTTCTTTCTCTCTAGTAATTTTAATTAAATCTTCTGTTTGACTATTGATACGTTCTTCAAGTTGTGCAATCGTCATTGTCATCTGCGCATTTTCTCTCTCCAATGTCGCGAGTTTAGATTTTGCATCATCAGTTTCGCATGATGTTACATTAACCGAATGTTCAATTGAAGTATTCCGCAATTGTGTCACTTCTTTTTCAAGGACCTGTTGCCTTTCTATTAAAGCAGTAATTTGATCAGCAGATTCTATCATTTGAATTGACATTTGAGAAGTATGAGATGACTCCATTTGAAGACGTTCCTCCAATTTCGTGCGATTTATAACTAATTCAGTATTCTCCGCTGTCAACATTTCTATACGATCATGTAACCTGTTGTTTTCCTCGGTAAGGTCCTCTATTTGTAGTTTAAGTTGAGAAATCTCTCCCATTAAATTATCATTTCCTTGAGTAAGTGTCTCAATCTGCAATCGCAAGCTACTATCATCTTTAAGTGTCTCTAAACTATGATCTCTCTTAGAGACGTCCAGTTGAGCGCTGCTTTCCATTTGATTTAATCGCTCTTCCAGTTTTGTTAATTTAATGACAAGGTCGTTATTCTCTTGAGTAAGTAGTTCAATCTTTGTTGGACTCTCGTGGTGTTCTGGGATACGCTCAAAAGATTCCGTGGAACCTGTGTCAGATGATCCTTTTTCTTCAATCCTACTCAACTTCATGGTCAAATCACTGTTCTCTTGCGTCAATTGCTCGATTTTTTTTATCAACTCATTGCGATCTGTATCGTTTATAGTTTCAAAAGATTCTGTGGAACCAGCATGTGAGCCATCCTTCTCCTCCAGCTTCGATAACTTTAGAGTTAATTCATTATTCTTCTGTTCCAAATCCTCAATTTTTTTCAACAGATCATTTCTATCGTTCATTTGAATAGCTTCAAAAGATTCCGTGGAACCAGTATCCGAAGCACCCTTCTCCTCCATTTTATTCAACTTGCTGTATAATTCTGAATTTTCCTGCGTCAAAACATCAAGCTTCTTTAGAAGCTCAAGATGTTCAATCTCAAATTTATTCTCATTCTGTTCTTTATGTGCTGTTTCCAATTGCTCCTCTAACTCAACAATCTTCATTTCTGCAGTTACTCTGAGATTTTCAGATTCCGCATTCTCAGCTTCTAGAGCTAAAATCTCTTGCTTCACCGTATGAAGTTCTGTAAAAAGATAGGCAAGTTTATAAATTTATTCCAACAAATTATTGCATCAATCAATTCTTACTAGTTAATAATATTAATATATGTATAAAATGAGCGATTAAATAAAAATTTATATACATATATAAAATTAGGAGTTATTAACATTATTATACAATAATTAATATTTCACAAAAAAAAAAAAAAACAGAACAGCTCATTATTTAACGATCTATTAGAATATATAACATATTTTCATATTTAAAATATTTAAACCAACATACAAATATATCATATTCTGTATAAATTAATATGATGAATTACCTTGCGTTAGATCTAACTTTTGGTTTTCTAAGATGGCGATTGCATCAATATGCATCTGTATCTCTTTTGTCTGAGATGAAACTTTACTTTCCAAGTCAGCAACACGTTCTTGCCAATCTCCTGCTGAGGCTGTGCAGATCGTATAATTTGCCGATAACATACGTGCAACTTCATTTTCGTTCATAATAAGCGCAGAGTAAGCAATTGTTAAGTGCTAAGCTCAGCAAAAATCCCTTTTAATGCAATTGATAATTGTATATTATTTGTCCCAAAAAATCATAAACAATCAGCAGATTCTTAGATTCTTGCCTAAAGTAATATATGTAATTCATCCTTCAATATTTTTATAAAAGAAATCTCCCTAAAATTCTCAAATACTAAATAAAATAATATAAACAAATTTAAAAAAACTCAACATATCTTTACATATATTTATGTTTATATACGATATTGAATAGTTATATATGTCATCTTATTGAGATGACATCTCCTTATATTTTTTAATTAAAAACACAATATATTGATATCCACTGATAGTATTATTTTTGGAACATTTTTATATTTAAAATAAAATATTCTTCTCTTTCGATATTCACTTAAAGCATTGAATAGTATAGAAAGCCAGAAATTATGTATTTCATTCAATTTACTTTATTATGTTTAACTGTTAACATCATATAAACCAATCCAATCATGTATATTATTCAAAAATTATTAGTCATACGTATAAAATATTTTCAATCATTTTAATAAAAGCATATAATAATAGCAATAACAAAAAAGAATGTCACAAATAATTCAAAATATTACAATTGCAATTCATGCATTTAATCAATTATTCCATGTAAAATGAAAAAACGTACGTGGGATAAATATGAAGAATAAATCTACTTCTATGAATAAATGCGCAGCAAACTTTGACAAGTAAAGTAGGTACCATGTTATATTCAGATTATCAAGAAATATTTCAGATATCATTGATTAGTATTTTTCGTAAATGTTTCTATAATTGAAGCATGACAAAACAAGATAGATTCCATCACCAGAAAACATTGAGAAGTGTTGTTTTCCATTTTTTTTACGTAAACTCGTAAATAAGAATCACGCAATTAATATTTTATTGACTGTATTCCATGTTTGTGAAATTAATTATTACTATAGTCTACTTGAATATTACAGTATATATATCTTTGTTTTATTATAAAAAATATATACATGTATTTACAACAATTAGGACGAATACTTTTCATTCATAGAGGAAACAGGGCTGGAAAACAGGCTGTCCCGATAAAAAATATTAACACAGATCGTATTAAAAATCCGACAATATAACTAGGACAACGGAAACGTCGGCGATAAAACGTTTGTCCTGGTTCCTACCTTTAAGCTCGTCAAAGTCTACCAGACTCAGCTGAAGGTTACCTTTCTCCTCCTCCAACAATGCCACTTGATTGACCAATTTAACTAGTTCAGCATTTGTATCGGATATCTAATAGAACACACATATTACAATTTTTGTAGCAAAAATTAATAAGCGTATATGATATACCCAATTGATTAATATTTGATGTTCACAAGTAATATTGATCAATTGCATTTCCAATTAAATATTTAGCAAAATTATTCTGTGGAAAATGAAGAAAAAAAAAATATATATATATACACACTTAGTTTAATTATCGTCGATAACTTTAAATATTAAATGTGGAACTTGTGAAAATGTAAACTAAACAATGTATAAACGGCAAATACTTGGCAAATGCTTTGAGCCATCTTCAGCTTAGCAAGAGCCGAAACGTTCTGTATTAAATTTATAAGAAAATTTTACATTTGATTACTCAATTATTTAAGATTTTCTTACGCGCACTGTTTACCGCGCTTGACTCGTATTATACATTGTTTAGTTTAAATATTAAAATCTACACAGAATATTCCATCAAGTTCTTACCATTTTGAAGTTTTCTAATTGCTTCTGCAAATTTTTTACTTTGCTTCTGTGTTGGGCCTTTAATTTAATCATGCTTTTATTTAAATCTTCTAATTCCTTTGTTAATTTTATTACTATATCTTCTTTGGATACTGCTTGTTCAACTGACAATCTAGCTGCAATGTCATTCTTTTCCGCTTCGAGTTCATGCACTTGCTTTTCAAGATCAATAATTTTGTTGGAATGTTCTTCGTTCTTAAATGACAATTCAGCTACTTGCTTCTGCAGTTCAGTCTTTGATTCTTCTTCTAATAATTTATTTGATTGTTTAAGTTCTTCTATCAAATTGTCGAGTTCTGCTATTCTGTTGTCTTTCTCGATGATCGCATCATTATTGTGAACCGATTTACTAATAATAATCTTATCCTGCAACTCGGCAATATTTTTCTGTAATTCATATTTCTCATCCAGAAGCTGTCGATTATTTTGTTCCAATTTCTCTATCCTAAACTGTAAATCTTCGACTGCCGGAGGTGTTACTACACCGGTACCAGATTCTAATTGAAATATTCTTTCTTTGGCTCTCGCCAATTTCATTTCGTAATCTCCCAACTGCTGAAGAAGATTGTCGTTCTTCAATTTTAATGATGATTCGACAAGAATAAAATTTTCCTGCATTGATTTCATCGCATCTTTCGTTTCCGCTAAAGTATCCATAGTGGAACGCGAGAAATCCGCACTTACTGATTCAGCTATTTTCTGTTCTTGAAGTTGCTCTTCAAATCTAAAAAGAATAAATAGGAAAACATGAAATCTATAAATGCCATTCTATATGTATAAAAAACAACTATCTTATACAATATTATATTATAATACAAATATTTAACATATTTTAATTATAATAAAATAATACATGTATTAATTGATGAAAACTAAATAATATTCTGTTTGCGACTTTTATTAGTAATATGTAAGTGTTTATTCATTACTCGAATATCGAAGTTTGTTTTTTTATAAGTTTGAAGTAAATAAAATAATTAAGAATCCCCCAAAATATGTTAATGTAGGAAGAGATGGATTAATAGCGACAATATGCAAATAAGCTTGGAATATAATTTTGTTCAAGTTCAATAAAAGATTCACATTGTAAATTGAAACGCGTATAGAATTCCATAGAAAAGATATAATGTACTGTGTAAGCTAACATAAATTTGTAGGTTATACACCCAGTTTGGATCAAGGGAGAGTTTTTTCATTCCCTATGACATCACATTTGAAAGATACCACTTCGGCTCTAACAACACATTAGTGACTCAATTGCTGATGGACTGAAGATGACAGAATGTGTATTAATTATAAAATGTGAAATTCTGTAACACGATACGCTGATGGCTCAAAGGTGAACCAAAACTTTTGGAACAATGTAAAGCAAGAAAAATATATTGGATGAAATCCATGTAATTGCACTCGGATAACCGCGCTGCACCTTCATTTATCCATCTCTTTCTACTTTGAAATAAATGTTACTTAGTTTTATAGCATAACAAAAATATATTACCTATTGACTGTGTGCTCCAAATCCGATATCCTATTATCTCTTTCCTGCAGTTGTTCCAAAAGACTGGCATTCTTATTTTTCAGAGACATTTCGATCAAGATAAAATTTTCTTGCATCGTTCGCATTTCGTCTTTCGTATCTTCGAGAGTATCCAACGTCGTTTTACCCTTCTTGGAAAGGTCTGCAGACATAAGAGTAACTGCTTTCGTTTTGGAATCAATGACAGAATCCTTCTCTTTCAAATTTTCTTGAAGATCCAGAATAGTAGCTTCTAGCTCGATGATTTTACTATTAAGTTCCATAATTTTTTTCTCCTTTTCTTGAATGTTTTGAATTTGAACTGGTGTCATTACCTTAAACAAAAAAAAGCATAAATTTTATAGTGCCATTGCAAAGTTTTACATGTAATTAATTATTCTTTTCGTTTTACATTCTTTAAAGATATTATAGAAAATCATTTAAAGAAATAAATTATATATATTAATAGAATTGATAAAGAACTCACATCCGAAGTGATAACAAGAGGCCTAATTGGTGTGATAGCTAATTGATCCTTGTGTTCTGCTGCTGCTAAATCTGTTTCATCCAATTGTTGTCTGATAGCTTCCACTTTCTCTTCCACTGCTCGTTTAGTTTCTGTTAATTCTTTGTTGCGTTGCTCGAACACTTTCCTATTTTCTGCCAATTTTCGTTGAAGTAAAGAAGATTTTGCTTTTGGGGTTTTTGCTTGACTGATGTCATCAATTGTATCATCTGTTACATCCATTGTTGTAGATTCAGTCTTATGTAAATGCATTGTATCTTTAGATGATGAAGCTCCTTCTTTACTACGACGTGATAGCTTGGCTCTGGATTTGATTTTTGACAATCTTCGTGCATATTCCTAATACATAAACAAAAAATCAATATATTCTAAGATACAAAACAATAATAGATTTTAATATCATACTTTTCTTATTTTCTAGTAACTATTAAACAAAATGTTACTATTATTTGTTACTATTAGAAAGTTAAGTATTCAATAAAATATGTTAAATATTCTTAAATATAATCATTTATTTACATTCTTAAGATTTCTTAAATTTTCCCATTTTTACTCACTAATAATTCAAAAAGATATATTGTGTAAATATTAAACGAGAAACAATCTCTTGGTTGATTGTGCAAATTTATATGTCAAAAGATCGAGCTGCTGAAATATATTAATAATTTATATTACCTGGACTTCCTCCTCCTTTCTCTTTAAAGTTTGTTGATTCCTCATCATGATTGCCTTGAGGGATTCTAATTGATTTTTATTCTGCTCGCATGTCTCTTTTGTATGTACCACAGCCTCAGGAGGGCCACCCTCCATTGCACCTGATGAGTCTTCAGACGTACCCCACATTATGCACTGCACAAATAGAAACAACATAAACCACTGCATTATCTATTTTCAAACCTAACTGTGAATACACTCTGACAAGGAACAACTGGTAAAGTTAATGGCAGTGAAAGTTTTTCTAATATAGCAAGATAAAATATTCCAGTAAGATAAAGTCGCCCATTGCTCCCATTTTCCAGATCTAATTGGATAAGGTCTAGACTAAGTAACCTAATTACATTAAGTCTCAATGCAGATCAGACTTTTTACATTCCTCCTCATTTCTACACGATTCTCGGCCTAGGCAACATCATGTATCTTTTCTATTCTTTATTCTGAAAGTGTCAACAATTATAATAGCATTGTAGAAAAAATGTAAGTGTCATATATTAATATCATTAAATATTATTATTAATAATTATATTAATATTATTAAACACTTTATTAATATCATATTCTGATATTAATAAACATATTATGTACAAGATTTCATACAGCACAGAAAAATTGTAACAACATTATAAAATGTTGCGACAATATTGCTACAACAATGGTAAAATGTCTATCTTTAAAAATATTGCAATATATTTTAATGTTTTTGATAATATTTTAGTTATCATTATATTAATATTTTGATACATGTACTCAGGAACATACATTCCTAAATTATTTTTCGCACTTGAAAATCATTTTACTGTTAAAACGCATATCTTTTTTTTTTTTTTTTTTTTTCATCTTTGAACTCAATTTTGGCAATTTACTCTTTCAAATAATCATTTTATTAAAATGTGAAGAATTTCATAGTGCTACATGATTTTTATTCTATTTTATATGGATTTTAATTACGAGTAGAACTCTGTGCACTCGTGTGATAACAGTAGTGCATACTAATCGCAGATAAAGCATAGATTATTGGCTACGTTTAGCAAAAAAAGCAGCTTTGCAAAATTCTTTCATATGATTGATTTATACGTTCAGATTCCTCAGAAACCAAGAGCAAGAACTAATCATATTAAAGAATCTTACAATTACAAAGCAGTTTTCTGATGAACAAAGCCATTATTTTTCACAATTTTTGAATCATTGCTACAATATTGCATTACAATAAACAATGTTGCTGTAAGCTTCTATACTGTATGAGATATCTCAGAATTATATCCTATAACTTCTCTTATTGTTCATTATGTCTGTATTAATTCATAATTTCATTACTTTGATAGAACTTAATTAATTTTCCAATTTCTTATCTGTTGACCACAAGAAAACATGCAAAAAATAGGCTAGTCATACTTAATCAAATTTTAAATGACTCAAAAACAAATAAATAAAGATTCATATAAATAATATTAAATTAAAACTCTTTTGAAAGAATTAGAACTTTTATTACGGTGATATAATATCATCACTCCAAAAATATCTATTTTCAAATAATAAAAACAAATTCAGTTGGAGTTCAGAATATAAGTTTTATTCCTATACTGTATTTCTTTTTTTACTTAAAAAAAAATAGAATAGAATACCACACATTAAATTTAAAAAAATTAATTTGATACCTTTTTTATTATCTATATTATATAGAAATAATTGTTTATTAAATTATTTAAATAAATTTATTGACGTTACAAATATTATCATGTCATTTAATATTTTTTTCTTAAGTGATGTTAGGTAAAAACTTAATGTTATATATGTAAAAAAATCCAAATTTTATTTTTAAAATCATATTTATATGCATTTATTATGTTTACAATCACAATGTAATATATATATATATATATATATATATATATTTATTTATTTATTTATTTATTTATTTATCTATTTGTCATACATTTCTATTGTTTACTTTGTATTAGTTACTTTATATTGTTAATTCAAATTGTTTACTTTAGTTTGTGTTGTTTTCTTTGTATTATGCACTTGTAATAACTATACTATTTCTAGATAAAAAAAGTAGATGCAAGTGTAGAGACAAGAATTTAAATGACTAGAATGTTTTGATATATTTTTAAATTTCCTAACAAAACAAAGCAATCTCTATTATATATATATATTGAGGACAAAAATACAACAAAGAAAAGATAGAAAACAACAGTATAACATAAAATAAACTAATTTGTAAAGGAATATGCATATTACTTTTGTCAATTAACATAAAATCGTAAATTTTCACTAGTCATTGCTAGTTGCAGAATCGAAATTGGCAGAGAAGTTGACATTGCAAAATTTAAAAAAATGTAATTATAAATTTTAAGACAAAGTCGCGACGTGACGAGGCGTGCAACCTCCAAATCCTTGCAGATCGGAAATACGTGTAACGTGAAACCGTTCGGCTATCTGGAACGGACGTATAGGCTTCATCGAACACGTAGCAAAGTGACGTAATGCACGCGGCAGACGCACGTGAAGGAGAGCCTGCCATTTCTCGAAGAGGACCGGTACTGGCAGGTGTTCGCGGACGTGATCGGGAACGTTGCCCAAATCCTCAATACGATATGTTTACGTACCTCCGGTTTAGCGTTGCACGAACTGTCAGGAAGGTAACACGTCGCCACTCATAATTAGGTCGCCCTGTCGCCGATCGCAGATCCTCAGCACTATAAGTGAGCGTATGTCAGACACGCATAGACACGACCAGGACAGTTCGTAGATACGCGATAGCAAGTGCTGACGACGGAAATTCTACGTGAACTCGCGACGACACCAACCCAACATCGTGATCGTCGCCGTCGTGCTATGTTTCTCACGACCGGAAATATCGTTGGAGGTACCGCCGCGCGTGCCACACCGTAGCAAGTACTGATAACTTTCAAAGGAGTATAATCACAGTCGATAAATTATCGATGATAAATAAAAAGGAAAATCTTTATCTTTTAATGGTAATAATGTTTTATAGTTGAACGAATAAATGGCTTATAGAAATACGTATCCGTCGATAAATCATGCTTTTATGGTAAAAAGTGGGAACATTTATTAATAATCACCTTGTATATTGTGTATGTACATAATACAAAGTATAATTATTTGTGTATCATCTAAACAATAATCTATATCATCACAAATTTAGATTTCACTGATAAAAGTTACATTAAGATTAAATTAAATTAAAAGTTAATTTTAAAAAGCATTATTTAATTAAATTAAAAGTAGTTTTTTAAAGTTAAATTATTTAAAACTTTATAATATAAATCATAAACAAATTTTTAATAATTGATTTGTAAATAAAGTTTATATGAAGTAATAAAGAAATATTACGTAAATTTGCGTTTAAAATTTTTTTCTTTTTACGCGAACTATAAGATCATTTTTGTCTTTAATAGTATCGTCTATAATATTATTGACAATAATAATTAAATTACCCATAATTTAATTACTTTTTTCTGTAATGTGCTAATCAGTTTGTAATAATTTACATTGCTGAATTTTAACATTGTCCACATGAAAAAGATTTTGTATATAAAACGTAAATAAATATGTAAATAATTCATGTAAACATAATCTTGAAATTTACGACACAACTCTGATTCTGGCTGCGAATTAAATTTAAAACAGATCCACAAGCAGCATTTTTTAATTATTAAATTTATTTTATTCATTACAAGTTGCGACAGTTCGTTGCACTGCATGTTTCTGTGCTATATAAATAAAAATCTGCATACTACTTTTTGCATCAAGTATGGTAGTCAAATTAAAATGGAAAATATCAGAGATGATTTTTTTGTTATTCAAACTTGAAGCGTAGGTAAACATAAATCAAATCAATTTCGAATTTTTAAATGTATTGTTTTAATTTCTGATCGCTAACGTGTTCAAAAATAATGCGAGACATTCAAGCGCTCTGATGATGCCGTCGATGTCCATACCACCAGGACACGGTATACATTCTCGGCGTCGACGCAACGGCGCACTTGCGGCTCTCGGCGCCGCTCGCGTCATCGCCGTCGGTGCCTATCGACTATCCGCGCGCGACCCGTCGCGTCTGCCCGTGGTCGCCGAGGAGCAACGTAGTTTTGCAGTTTCACGCACCGCCGCCGTGTGTGCGACGATGGAGGTGCAGCGATTGTGCAAAGGTAGGAAAATTACGCGGTTGTACGGGAAAGTCACGGGATCCCGTCGTCGCAATCAGCCTTTCCTATTTCTCCCACTTGACGGCTCGGTCATGGATGAACGACCAACCGAAGGAAGTGAACATAACGCGTGAGAGGAACGTGCTTCGTGTTCGGAGTGCGTGATGTCAAGAAATGCGTTTTACCACTTCCGTCCCAAAGGGAGAAAAACCCGTTCCGCGATCATTTTTGCTGATAGGTTCTAATGATGACACGGAATGAAATTCCGATAACGCGAGCGAGCCATTTTGCAGCGCTTCGTTGCGCGCGAACTTGAGTTGCACGACGAGTAGCCGCGGAGCCAGCGGCGGAGCCAGCGGCGGAGCTTCCCGCCACGAAAGCTCGTCTCTCCGCGGATTACTTCTCGTGAGTCCCTTTTTACCTGATTCTCTCGGTGAGCCGAGAGTAGGGAGGATACTACGTACTTTTCCACGCGTAGAAAACATTATCATAGCATATATTTCCAATTGCACCGATGAGACAAAAGTGGAGAAGCTTTTCTCGGAGAGCGGAACCTCGGCTTTGCTTTCATTCCGTTCACAGCATCCCAGGAGACAGTAGTAAGCCCCGAGAAATTTACTTCGTGTAAAAAAACTAGAGCCCCATCACGCGTTCACCGATATACATATGTATGCATTTGATCAATAACAAAATTTGTTTTCATCGCGAGGGCTTGACCCTATTTCCGTCCTTAGTTATGAAACCAAGGAATGTCGCGGTAATATTGAAACGTCAATATTACGACGCATCACACAGACGCTTTTGTATACGGGAAAATCCATGAGAACTCCGAAAGTTTGTTCTACTGGGGGGGAAGGGGGGGGAGGGGGAACGAGTTCACTATGGTAAATGTGTCATACCACCTGACTAGTGACTATATTTGGGAAACCAACCTCAACCGATTGCACTATATTTAGACAAGAACTTTTTAACGTCAATCTACTATTTCGCTAGTAAAAATTGAATCTCAGGTGTGTCTAGTCATGATTCGAAATAGAAAAAAGTTTCTTAATTGACTATCTATGTAACGCCCACTTCTAGTAGCTATCTAATCTAAATTACTTACGGCATCCTTTTATTGTTATTTTCAGTTTGCAGGGTTCATGTTCCAATATACACTGTTAATACTGAAAATATATAGTTCACAATAAGGAAACATAGATTTTCAGTCACTAATGTTGATTTTCACCAATATAGATTAACTTTGATCTCAATGATTTAACTTTTATCTTTTTCTAATTTTTAGAACTAGAAGATAGAAAATAAGTTCACAGACAGTACACAATATTTATGAAAAATTTACAAAGTATTTATTATACTTATTTGAATATTTCATAAATATTTTCGTGATCTTAGATTATATTAGAGAACAGATTACATAAAAATTTATCACAAAAATATTAAAAAATATTTACAAAATATGTATGACATATTACTATAATTATTAATTTTTTTGTTTACCATAAATGTTATATAAAATATGTGGTCTATATTTTTATAACATTTTAAATAAAGATTGTATGATTTTTTTCTTTTATATGTATGAAATGTTTCAGTAAAATATTTACATAATAATTAAAAAATAAATAGTGATAAATATTCAGACATACTTGTCATAAGTATTGTATGCTGTTTATTAAATCTAGATCAAAGTTAATTTGCATTGGTGGAAATAGACATACACAATTTTTTTACGAAATGAGATATGCAACATCAATCTGAATCTGACTGAAATTACAATACTATTAGTAGCTAGATAACAGCTAAATTATATATTTTTGAAAATTCAGCGCCATCAGTTATCATTTTTTCTTCGTGGCAATTAGACAATTCGGGTGGTACTGCGAATCAGAAATGCAAAGGCCATCTAAATCTAAACAGTTACGCACAAAGACTAATTATGAATATGTAGCAAGTAACTAACCATTGACGAATTAGAAAACTAAGTCTAATTTAATTATAGCCAGCCACTATAGATTTTGAATCGACTGGATGCATTTCTACTTGACTTTGTCTAGCCAAAAGTAATTGTCAGAGTAATTGAACATTTACGCGTAAAATATAAATAATTTACATTACATATATACACCGTAAAGTATGTAAAATGTGTTTTATGTGTCATTTATGTAAATAGTACTCTACATGTAGTACTTTTAAAAGATTTAGATTTCATCAGAAATAGCGAAAATTATATTCTTATTTTTTAATATTATATATATATATATATATATATATATATATATATCTTTATTTTATCAGTCTTATTATAACTTAATTACTTTTTTCAATATTATGTTATTCAAGTTGTAATAATTTACATAACTGTAGACATAAAAAAAGATTCGTATGAACATAATCACGTAAACAATACATATAATAAACAATACATGTAGATGTAATTTTAAAATTGTACAGTACATTCCTGGTAATTATGACAGTTTTCGAGCTTATCCTTGATATACTAATCTATTTAATCTATTTAATCTGTAATAAATCTATACTATAATTGATCCTTTCTCTATAAGTTATTAATGTATGTAATGTACGTATTGCTTAGGTATATGCTAATTAAATGTAAAATTACGAGTTATTTACATTTAAACTGCGCACCATTGTAGAAATCTAAGCTTCTTATATAACAAATCTTATAACAGAACTAATACGATAGCGACAACAAGAAATACTTCTTACAGTTACTTTTAGATATAAAGAAAAATGAAAATTATTTAGTGAATAAAATTGCAATAATTATTTCTCTTCCGTAAACAAAAAAAAAGTTTATAAACAATTATTAACTAAAAATGTAGAATTTCTCAAATTTTTATTTTTTCCTTTTTTCTAAAATTCGATTGAATTATACTAGTGCGCATTGATGTATATTGAAGCTGCAATTTAAGTGTAAGTGAAATGCAAATATTTCAAATGATAAAATACATATTTTAAACAATACAATAAAGAACATTGAAGACTTTACAGTTTAACCTATATATACATGTAATAGATAACTCTAGCGTCGATTTATGCACGACGGCTTTAATGTGCACCAGTGCGCACTAGTGCATCCAATCGAACTTTAAAACGCTATAAAATTATTCTTTGCGGCTTAGAGATCTACGTCATTTACAATATTTCGGTTTACACGCATTTAAATTGAATTTCACTCATAATCCACGTTAAATATTATTATATATATTTTTTCCATTAATGTTTTATGGATCATGTTATTTACAAATTATTTCTACAAACTACAATTTTGAAATTTTAATTTTTCTTTTTTACGCTCTTTTATTTGAAGAAAACTTTATTTTGTATATTCTTTTTTTTTTCTTGTACTATTCTTTGCAATAACTTATTGTTCTGTATAGAAAAGAAAGGAGCAAAGTTTAATTATTAATAATTAATGTTGATATGAACCCAAGTCATAACATGTCTTGTGCTATCATGTGCAGCCTCATTTTCGATTAGATTTCATTTGCTGTGCTGTCATATTAACGGATACGATGTCTCATCATCTTGCCTAAGTAAATTTTATGTTTTCAGCGATTCATAATTTTACATTAGTCAAATGTCAAGTGTCAAATGTTTATCATTTCTCATATTACTGAATATTTATTTTTACAAAGATAATGAATTTATTATGTGAGTCTATTATCATTTTCTTCAATATTTTTACAATTCAGTAGATTAATGTTATTATTATAGATTTATTGTGAGTTATACGTATAATCTGTTTTTAACTTTTAAATACGTATAAAATATTATATACATATATATATTTACATTTATTAATGTTGTATTTCAAAATATGCCTTATTTATCTTGAAAATAATATAGCCTAATAAAATAAAAAATATCACTAAAATCGATATATTACATAATTTTAGTAATATTTTTTATTTTATAAGGCTATATTATTTTCAAGATAAATAAGGCATATTTTGAAATACAATATTAATAAATGTAAATTTTGTTATTAACTCGCGTATCACTTTCTTCTATAATAATTGTTTAATAATTACTGTAATTATATTTATTTTAATCTTGCTGCACGTCAAAAAGACTTATTATTTATTTTGTTCTTTATCAACTGACATCAAGAAAATCGATTATTATATTTGATACTTAAGATGTTATCATATTTCAAGTGGAAGATGATTACACATTATTTACGTAAAAGATGTTTGTACATAAAGGTTCACATCAATCAATTTTATATCAATATAATTTGTCATCCAAACAATGTACTTTTGCTATTGTCAATATGATGTGCTATCAATCTTTTGTCATAAAGTTATTTTAATCCTTTTTATCTTTTTGCTTTATTTAATTTTTCTGTAATTTTTTATTTATAATTATGTTTTAACAGCAAATTTCTACTTTTGAAATATAAAATGTGATTTTTTTAAAATCTGTAAAAATAAAAAGTATCTTGATTCTAATAAAATACCATTAAATGATAGTAGTAAAAATATTCAACATATTCAATCTACGTATAAAATATAAAGTTTAAAAAAATAAACGTTATTTAACTGTACTGAAATTATTTTAAATATAAGAATAAACTCTTGTAGAATTTTTTCAATGCTGTGAAATTGAAAAGAATTTTATCTTTATTATATAATTTATTATATAATTTTATGTTTATATTAAGATAAACTTGTTTCTAAAAAAATTTTGTTAACGATATTTAAATTTAGTTTATGTAAACATTTTATTTATATATAGTTTAATCGACCACTGAAAAAAGTTTAATAATGGTACCAAATTGAAATAATGCCAATTAAATATTTGATTGATAAAATCAAAAATGATTTTTCTTTGCTAAATATCTATTAAGCATTACTAAACATAATAATAACAATAATAATGATAATAATAATAATAAAATAACCAACCGTTTGATACTTACTATTTACCAAAACTGAAAGCTGTTAATTCTCTTTTATATATCTGTTATCATTATTGTGAAACCGTGATAAAACTAAAGATAAATGTGTTTTCAACGCATTTTATAATAGGGAAAAACAAGTTTTAAATTAGATTTTTAACATTGAATTTTAAAATAAGTTTATTTGACTCAAAACTGTTTTAAATTGTAAAATATGGTTGAGAAACCGTTTTTAATGGTATTATCATTTTTATTATTTGTTAAAGATATGAAAGTGGATTCAAATTAATTTTCGCGCATGGTTCTCACGTAGCGCATCTTGTTTAATTTTTCACCGAAATAAATATTTATATTATTTAATACGTTTAAAATGGTAATGTCCATTATAAAATAAATCACTGCTCTTAAATAGCTACCTATACAATTTCCTTGCAGTACTTTTCATGTGCACGTTCGGTATAATGAGCATTCAAAAAAAACCGTTCTTTTTCACACAGAACAGTTACTTTAAAATGTAAAAAAGATCTTTAATGTATGTACAATCAACATAGAACGCGTGTAAATTTTATCCTTTTGAAAACCTGAAAAAAAATTTGACCGTGTACCTCTTTTGTTTTTTAGATGTCAAAATCTCTATTTTTAATATCTTTTAGTACGAACGACAAAATACTTCTAAAAGATTGCTATTAATAATTATCAAAATCTAAAAATTGACTTCTTGATCTTGAACTTTATTTCAAATATCTCTTTTTGCTTTATAAAAAATGTCTAGAACGTCTATCGATAGTTTTTTTTTAATCAATAAATTGTTTTTTTTTTTTTAATAAAAATTATTAGAAATATAAATATTAAGTGAATTTGTACTGTTCTTAATAAAAAAAAAAGTTTAGAAAGTTAAAATTATTTTCTTTATTCATTTAGGACTTCAATTTATTAATATATTCTACTTTGTACTGTCCAATAAAAAAAAACAGAAGATATTTGATATATTTTAAACAAAATTATCTCTTGTGTTTTTATTGTTATATATGTTTATGTTAAATGAAAAATATTTATATTAAAAATAAAATTATATCGCGATAATTAACGTACATTAAAATTATTTATTCCTTTATCTCATATTTGTAAGTTAATGTAAAATATAATTTTTAATTTTAAAACAAAATTTAGCCGTAAATTTGCTGAAATAAAAGAATAAAATTCAAAAGTTAACGGTTAATAATAAACAAATTAAAGTATGTCTTTAACATGCAGATATTTCATTACTTTCCATTTTAGAATATAATCTTCTAATTATTCAATTCAAAATCAATTTTGAGTGAAATATCTACATATTAAAGACGTACTTTAATTTGCTTATTATGGCTGTTAATGTTCGATTGATTATGTTTTCAAATAAAGCGAGCTTGACATTGTTATTTATTAATAGCATAAATTTTGGTATCATTATTTAACTACTGATAAAAATAATGTTGAAAATATTGTAACAAGAAGCGTCGAAATTATCGATATCGAAAGTAAAACATCGATCTCGACACTATTGAATTATCTCAGACATCCCTACCTTACTCGTGGCGTAAACAAAGGAAATTGGAGGCGCCGGGGCGACGGGCACAGACGCGTCGTTCTCGGGCCTTTACTAGCGAATCGTGAAACGTTGCTGGTCAGTGCGTCTCGTTTAACGACACGAGGCGCAGCGGTCAGCAGCGGTGAATGATCGGGGAATACAGCGCGTTTGGTCTGGAGCCACTTCAATAACCAGTTTCGCACGTTTAGGACAATGTTCTGGCCTCAAAGAATTCGACGACCTCCACCAAAGTCGGAAAGTAAGTGCTAACGTCGACACTCGCTACTTGATAGATGTTCTTATTTTATGGCATAGATGAATTGCATAGAACTAATGGATTAATACTTTTTCTTAACTATTTGTTCCTTCCTAGAGATATTAAATATGTAAGAAACACTTACAAAATAATAAGTTTCTTAAAAGAAAGTTACTATTGTAAAACTGAATTATTTATCAGTCACTAAAAAATATATCATTATGTATAACAACAATTCTTTTTACATTAATTACATTTTCTTATTAATTCAAACTTTTTCAAGGTATTTTTTAACTTTTTGATTATTTATAAAAATTAAAATATTTACTATTATTGGAATAATACTAATCTTTAAAAAACCTTGGAAGTTTGGCAAATTTTCTCCTGCCTTATAGAGAAAGTAGATAATTTTATCAAAACTGTTGCAAATTTTTGTGAAAAACTGAATTGTTTCTACGCGTTTCAAAGTGCGATCTAAAACAAATGAATGTTTTGCTTTTATACATGTACAAATTTTTTATGCATTATCTGAAAAATGTATATTCATGCCATAAATGAAGATCAATTTGTTTCAATTTAAATAATGGGTGTATATTTCTTTGTGAAAATATACTGATCAATAATATTAAATGTATTACATATATCAAAAGCAATTTTATTAAAAAACGTTCATCTACGTATACGGTAATAAATTTTATTAAGAGGTAAAGAAATTTGTACTTTGTTCTTGTTATTCTTCGTTGCATCATAATGTATCTATTAATAAATTTCTTGCATTAGTCCTCTGGTTTTTTATGGCAATAGTGTCGTATCCTTGCCATACTCAGAATGGACTTTTAATGATTGAAATTAATCAAATTTACCATTGCACAAACATCCAATGTTTTAATTTTTGATGTTAGACATCTAGAGAACTCTCAAATTAAATTTCCTCAAAATAAACTCAATCGATTTGATGTCGAAGTAAATTTTTGTTGTCTGTCTACCTTTCAAACTTTCACTTTTCAAACATTTCTATTCGTTAATATTAATGAGCCCAGTTTCTCCAATAAATCCCAGTTTCTGTTTTATTAAGTAAAAAATACTCTCCTTTGTCAATCAAATTGCTGAAATAACAAAATGTTTACGAATAAGTAGTGATGACATCAATCACATAGTCTAAAGGATTACCGAGGTTATCGCGCTGACATCTTGACGCACACGGAGATTGTTCTGAAGCAATTACTGTACGCTCTAGATACGCGTACAATCATTCTCGAATGCAAGATGTTAAAAATATTACGTTTGTTGCGCTATCATTGCGATTAATATTTCAATATCAACATTCCTATCCTACATATTATTGAAAACTATTCACGTCACATTATTGTAATTTGATTGATCGATACCTTGGAATTCGGTA